>NC_051069.1:1390000-1990000 GCF_004664715.2 Peromyscus leucopus | reverse complement strand
AAAAAATCTTCAAATTCACTAGCACGCATGCTCATTCACAGACTAACCAAACCCATCAAATTTACTGCTTGCTTACGACCCTTTCTTTCCCCTTCTCCACTCCATTTCAACCAAACTTGGAGGTGATCAAAATAAACTATCTCCGATCTTTCTTCAAATGTACCCTTTGTCCAGAAGCCTTATCTCACTCAGTCTTCTGACCTGAATCAGTGTGTCTCATCTCCAAAGCCTTCCCCTGAGATCCCATTCCCAGTTACTCACCCCTGCCTTTTTTTTTGGGGGGGGGATTACTTCCTTAGCACATTAGGACTACAATTACTCTTTATGTCTGCCTTCTTATCATATACCGAGCTACCAGAAGGCTGATGTACTCTGTACAGTCTTGGCATTTATAGCGTCTTCCACAAAACCGGAACCCAAATGTGGTTACACATTTGAATCTGTCTTTCAGAGTCAATTCAAGGCTCATATATCCACAAAGTAATCCAGGCCATGGTAAGTGCTCCTCCCACTCTGGATGTGGGTTTGGACTACATAAAAAGGAGAAATCCAATTGAGCAGTCATCTGCCTCTGCCTCCTGACTATGAATGCAATGTGACTAGCTACTTCAGGCTCCAGCTCCCATGTCCTCCCTGAATTAATGGACTGTCCCCTCACACTGTGAGCAGAAATAAACCCTACCTTCAGCTGCTTTTCTCAGGTATTTTGTTACAGCAGTGAGAAAAGGAACGATGCCAGAAAACTGGTACTCAGGAATGGAGCCTTTGCTATGACTGACCTGACTAGGTAGCTCTTAGACTGAACTGGTTTGTAGAAAGAATGTGGAAGTTTGGAACTCTGGGATAGAAAAGCCCTGGAATGTTGTAGGCATAGGTTAATCAAAATAATCTTCAAATTCATTAACATGCATACTCCTTCACAGACTAACCCAGATGATTGGAACCCAGATGATTCATTCCATCAAGAGCCCCAGATACTCAACATGGAACTGCAACATTGGGTGTTTGGGGTTCCTCTCTCACCATCCATCTCACTTCTTCATAACCGGTTAGCAAAATTCAAGCTGTTCTTCTAGGGACCATTTTAACTGCCGATGAAATGATCAATTTGAAAACAGGTGCTGAGATGCACCCTCTTAGCACCCAGAATCTGCAAGCTTAAACATGACACTTTACTCTGAGGCCTTAACACACCTGCTGTTCCCCTTTTGTGCTCAAGTATCTTAGATTTATCATTTCTTATTTTAGTTGTTAATAGTTTTAGCTTCCTTCACACATTCTAATGTATAGTTGCTGGTAAAAATGCCAAACCTTTGAAGTAGAGCCTAAGAAACAAGGCAAGTAAAAATCATATACAAGATGAAAATACAGTCTTTGAAAACAAGTAATTTATGACAAATGGGCTCAGACCAATGTTTTTCCTTAAATGGAATTTATCTAAAAGGGCTGGCTGTATCTTCACTATCTCCATTCCTTCATGTATCCACACCCAACGGTGGCAGGCAGCATTTTCTAGAAAACAGTGTATATATAATCATTAAAACTTACTCCATGATATCAGGTTGACAGTAACTCTGAAGATCACTTTTTCCAATCTCCACTGTTTTGCATATGTGATAATGTCAGTAAGAAGGAGTAACATATGGGCGAATATAACTAAAAACATTCAGAAGGTGTAGGTGTAGGGTCTAGATTCTATCTGTTTAGAAGTACACCATCAGTTACAACCTTGAACTTTTAATACCTAAAAGGGACCTACCTGAAGTTAGGGGCAGTTCTTCCTGACACATACATACATACATACATATATACATATATACATACATGAATAATCGTTCAATAAAGAAATCCTGGAATTAATTTCATGTAAGAAGAAGGGTCTGTTAGACGTGATGGTGCATGCCTAGCACTCCAGAGGCCGAAGCATGAAGATCATGAGTTCGAGGACCGCCTAAGCTACACAGAGAAACCTTATCTCAAAAAAGGAGGTCTGATGAATGAAGAAACAAGGAAGCCATCAGCTGACAAACAGCAGTTTCCTCACCCCATTTTGCCCCTCCCCACAAGCTGTAGGAAGCAGAAAGCTGCAGACTGTACCTTCCAGGCCAGAAGCAAAACATTGAGGATGGCCAGCAAAGGGCAGGGTCCATTCTCATTCTGCGTGATGATGGGCGTGTTCTCCTCTTTCCACTGGATCCATTTGATGTGATACACCGACTGGCCGGGAAAGCGTTCTTTGGAGGCCGCTAGCACCTGAGCCGGGTCCTCCTCCTCCTCCTCCTCTTTGCACAGAGGTGCAGCCCTGGGCGGCCCCGCCGCGCCCTCCTCCACGTCTTCGGGGACCCTGGTCTCGGCTCCCTCCTCACTATTGAACTCAGAGCTACTGGGGAAAGAATGCAGGTTGGAGAAAGACTCCAGGGAGTCCAGGCTGGGCGAGTCCCCAGGGGGGCTCGGCTCGCTGCAGCTGCTGCTCAGGGCGCCGGCGCTGCTGGGCTCCTCGGCCGCCTGCTCCACCCTGCAGGTGCCCGCGTCGGCCACCGGCCCCGACCCTCGGCCAGCCGCGGCCTCGGCCAGCTCCGGGGAGGCGGTCACCTTGTGCTGCCCTCTCGGGGGCGCCTCCGAGGCGGCGGGGCTCGGCGACGCGCTGTCCTTCAAGTCGGAGCCCGCGCCGCAGCCCAGCTGGGAGGGGGACGTCGGGTCCCCGGGGCTGCTCCGCGCGGCCGCCGCCCCCTGCCCGCCGCCGCTCTCCTCCGCGCGTCCTGCGAGACCATCCTCAGCCTCGCGCCCGCCGTGCCGTCGCCCTTCCGGCGGCGACTCCCGGCCCGCCGCCACCCCGAGTTCCAGAGGCTGCGGGCTGTCAGGGCCGCTCTCCATCCCCGGCCGCCCGCCCCTGGTCCTATAGACACCGCGGCCGGCTCTCCTCAGCCAGCGCCTCCGACGCCATGACAGCCGCTCAGTGGCAGCTCCAGCGCCCTTGCGCGGCCTCGGCCAGGCACGTCACCGGAGAGGGTGGCGGGAGCGCGCGTGCGCTCGCGCGCGCGCGCGCTCGCACCCGCCCGCCGGGTCGGAGCGTGCCTCCGCGTGACCGCGCTCGGTGAGGCGCCGGGACCTACACGGGGAGCGCCGCTCCCCCGAGGCCACGCCCCTCCCGCGCGTTCAAGCCCAGGAAAAAGCAGAGAGAGGCTGGGGGCGTGGTTAGGGGGCGTGGCCAAAGTGCTCCCGCAGCCGCAACGCCAGTAGGAAAATAGCCTCTGTGTGGGCCGGAAGTTGAACTCCCGGGCATCCCTGCTGCGCGCGGTTACTTTAAAGGCTGTCGCCAAGGCCGTAGCGAGTGTGGTCCGGCTTTGGGCTTGTGCCTGGTGAACCCCGAAAGTGGCAGTAGCACTTGGAAGGGAGCCATTCCCTGAAGGGCTCTGGAGAGCTGTTTCTTTAGCTTTTAATACTGAAAACTGGAAGCATTTCTTAGGAAATGCAGACTTTTAAAGACGGAGTGGAAGCTTTTGGAAGACTGAGCTGCACGGGGGCAGCTCTCCCTGGGTTTTGGCTGAGAATCGCTGTGCTCCCCACCAGCTACTGGTATGCCTTGCCGAGGCTTCAGTGCGGTTGTGGATATTGGCCTACGCCCCAGGAGAGAGGGTAAATTTGGGCCAATAATAATAAATTAGTTTGCGTTTGAAGTAAGCCAAGTCTTTGCGGTTCTGTTTACTTGGCTCCACTTTGCACGGAGTGGGAAGCGCCTGCTCCAGAAAAAGTGACTTTTTCTAATTAGAATTGACTTACCATGAAGCTTTGACGTCTGCAAAGAGGTCAGAGTTGCCTGCAAAAAAATATTTTTGGCAAGAGTGGATACAGATCTTCTGACCTGTTTTGGAAAAGGATTTCTTTCTGGACCTTCTCTTTTCAAAGTTGTCTAGGCTCAGAGGATATAAAAATGAACAAGACAGGTCTTCCTTCAGGGTCAGACATACAAATACCTGGTACATCTGTTTATACTGGCTAGAAAGGTAGACAAAATAAATGCATTGTTTTGCTCCTTCACGTTTTAGCACCAAGTATGTTGTTGAGTACTGTGTTTCACACTAAAGATGGCATTGTTATCCTCTCAGAAATTATGGTCCTTTCTCTCCCGGCCCTCTCTTCCACTTCTCTCTCCTCTTCCCCCTCCAACTCTCTCCACCGTCCCTTCCTTTCTTTTCTTCCCTACCTCTCCTTTTTTCAGTGCTGGGAATCAATGCATGTGAGCACTCTACAGAGCTACACTCCTTACCACTTTGTTTTATTTTATTTTATTATTTTTTGAGACAGGTCACAATATGTAGCCCTGGCTGGCCTGGAACTCCCTATGTAGATAAGACTGTCCTCAAACTCCCAGACATCTGCCTACCTCTGCCTCTTGAGTGCTCATTTTATTCTTATTGCTACCTTTGTAATAGATGCTCAGTGAGTATATTTTCCTGAAAATGCAAAAGATGATGCCCCCCCCCCCATTTCAATTTTTGAGAGAGTCTCACTGTGTCTGAGACTGACATGGAATTTACAGCAATCCTCTTATACTCTCTCCTTATACTTATACTCCAATTTTGAGATTATAGATGTGAGCACCTTTTTTTTTGTTTTGTTTTGTTAAGATTTGCAACTTTTGCTGGGTGGTAGCACACACCTTTAATCCCAGAGACCTAGGCAGGCAGCTCTGTGAGTTGGAAGCCAGCTTGGTCGACAAAGAGAGTTCCAGGACAAACAGGGCTATACACAGACACACCCTGTTTCACAACAACAACAACAAATTGGCAACTTTTTTTTTAATTGAGGCAGTCTCACTATGTAGCCCAGGCTAGCCTGATTGTTATGTAGACATAACATTGCAGACATTAAACAATTAAGAATATGCTGTTGGATCTGGTCACTTTACAGTATTGAAATCCGTGAAGTACAGCTGAAAATATCACTGACTTCAGAGAATTCAGATTGTGTATGGTGCCTTAAATCTAAAAGGAGAACTGCAAAGGTGTGCTATATGACTAAACTGGGTGAATAAATGAATTATTTGTAGGCCAGTGTAGCACACAGTAGAGCCCAAAATAATGGAACATACTTCTCAAAGAATGGCTTTTTCACCAGTTTTGAAAATTCTGTGTGGATAAACCTATACTTCGGTAGTTTTTATTGGTATGTGTTTCAAATTGAGGCTGGACAGGTGGCTGGGCGAATACAGAGCTTGCTGTTCTTGCAGAGGACTCAAGTTCATTTTCACTGTCATCATTGATCCTCTGAGAAAGGTAGAGCTTTATTTTGTGTTTAAAATGTATTGTTTGGCTGGGTATAATGGTCAAGGTTGGGGATATGTTTTCTTCATTTGAACTTAGTGACTGTTTTCTGACTTCCAGCTGATTACTAAGCAACCTGCTACGATTATGACTCCAGAAACTTCTGTATATAACCTGTTCTCTCTGAAGTTTATCTTCCTCTTCATCCTTTTCCCTTCCTCCCTTCTTCCCTCCTTCCTTTCTCCCTCCCTCCCTCCCTTTCTTCCTTCCTTCCTTTCTCTTTCTTTGGAGAAAGGGGCTGTGTAGCCCAGACTAACCTTGAACTCATGATCCTCTTACCACAGCCTCCCATCAAGTTTCTTCTTATTTTTGATGTTCTGACATTGCACTAGTTAATATTTCTTTGTGTGTACCTTCCTTTATTCATTGTGCTGACTACTTGGTAACCATAGTCAGTACAGAAATTTATGTTCTTCAGTTATGGGAAATTGATTATTTCTTTAATAATTCTGACCTTTCCCCTGATTTTAGTCTTTATCTTTAATTTTCAAATATTCCATCTAGTTCCTTTTTATTATTAATATTATGCAAACTTTTATTTTAGAATATTGATTATAATTTTTATATTACCCTTTTGATGTTATAAATATTTTTTAAAGATTCATTTCTTTTTATTGTATGTGAGTGAGAGTTTTGCTTACATTTGTGTATGTGCACTGGGTGTGTGCCTGGTGCCTGCAGAGGTCAGAAGAAGGTATTGGATTCCCAGAACTGGAGTTACAGACAGTTGTGAGCCATCATGTGGGTGCTAGGAACTGAATCTGGGTTTTCTGCAAGAGCAGCAAGTGCTCTTAACAGCAGAGACATCTCTCCAGCCCTACCTTTGTGTTTTCCAAAGGGTATCGAAACATACGCATCAGTAATGTGTACTTAGTAGTGTTAGGGATTGAGATGGAGGGAAAGAAATACAGAATAAGTCTTACTTTGGGGAATAAGATATTGATAAGGGCTGGGGAGATGGCTCAGTAGATAGTGCCATCATGAAGACTGGGTTTGGATCCCCAGCACCCAGATAAAAGCCAGGTGCAGTGGAGGGTCAGACGGACAGATCTAAGGATTCCCTGACCAGCCTGTCTAGCTGAAATAGTGAACTTCAGGTTCAGTGAAGGACCCTGTCTCAAGGAACAAAGAGGGCAGAGAAATGGTGGTGCACACCTGTAGTCCCAGCACTCAGGAGGTAGAGGCAGGCAGATCTCTGTAGTTTGAGTCCAGCCTGGCCTACATAGAAAGTTCCAGGCTAGCCAGGGCTACACAGTGAGACCCTGTCTCAAACAAAAAGACAAATAAACCCACAAACAAGCAAGAACAACAGCAACAACAAAACACAAAAACCAAACAAGTTGGCGAGTGACTGAGGAAGGAGTGATTGTTCTCTGGCCTCTACACAACCCTTGAAAGTGAGTACACCAATATACACATGCACAAACACATACTACCCCCATGTGCTAATTGACATGAAATTATTGTTGAGAATATGTCACAATATTAAATAATTAGTAATAAACAGTAAATATTGCAAAAATTCAGAGGAAAGAAACCTATGTAAGATAATAATTAAAAGTATAGGCTGAGTATTGCCTTAGACTTAGGATGTAGAAAATATATATCTCAGCTGGGCAGTGGTGGCGCATGCCTTTAATCCCAGCACTCAGGAGGTGGAGGCAAGTGGATCTCTGTGAGTTTGAGGCCAGTCTGGTCTACAGAGTGAGTTCCAAGACAGCCAGGGCTACACAGAGAAACCCTATTTTGAAATATATATACACACACTATCAATATTATTATTATTTTGTTAGTGTTTTGGATTGTCTTTGAACAAGGTCTTTCTGTTTAGCTCTAACAAGCCTGGCACAGTACTAAATCCATAGTTCAGACTGGCCTCAAGGTTGGTGCAACCCTCCTGTCTCTACCTTACAACCGTTGGGATTACAGATGTGAATCACCACATCTGGCTAAAATTATACGTATTTATTTTGTGTTACCAGGAGTTGAACCCAGGGCCTCCTGTTTGCTAAGCACGGGCTATACAACTGAGCTTTATCCTGGCCTTGATTATTTGGTTCTGTTTTGTTCTAGGGTAGCCCAAGTTAGCCTTATACTCTTACTCAGTCTCCCAGGTGCTGGGATTACAGGCATGGGCCATCACTCTTGGCTCTAGCCTATTAAAACCATGTTTATTTCAAAGCAACATCACAAATTTTCTAGCTATCACATCAGAAAGCTTGGCATCATCCTTGCCATTCACCCTAGGCACTCATCATTATTCTCTCTGTCAAGTCTTAGGATGTTATGCACCTTTATTTTGTCCCTTCTCCCTGTGGCCACCCTTAGTCCATATCCCCTTACAAGTAGTGTATAGCACTATTCCAGTTACTTTGTGGCCTATGGCCTTTTCTTCCTCACATCCTACACATGCCTATAAAAACTATAATTCAAAAGTCTTTGCTTTTATGAAGTTGACAAACTACAAATAAAGAAATCGGTGGTTCTTGTATTTCCCAGGGTTCTCTAGAGGAGCAGAACTGATAGAATGTATGCATAATAAAAAGGGAACAACTAGAGTTGCCTGTGACTGAGAGGGAGTGGGTGGTCCAATACTGTCTGTCTGCAGGCCAGAGAGGCCGAGAACCTGGTCGCAGCTCAGTCAGTGAAACTGTATCCCTCAGCAGTCCCTGTTTGGTGCTGAGGGGCTGCAGAGTTCCTGGAGAGTGCCTGGTCTTCAGTCCACACTGGAGTTTGAGGAACCTGGAGCCTGGTGTCAGCAAACAATGGCAACAGCAGTGGAGAAAGACACAATCATCAGCAAGAAGTGCAGGCAGGCAGCCAGTGCCTCTTTCTTCTTCCTTAGATCTGGGCGACCCACCGGATAGGTGCCACCAGGGCAGGAGGGCCTTCCAAGTTAATTCTTTCAGGAAATGCTCTTACATGCTTCCACATCTTAGTTTATTCCAGACCCAATCAAGTTGACAATCAAGATTAACCATCACAGATATCAGAATTAGCTGCCTCAAGTGAGCCCTGAGCAGAACATGGAATGTACACAGGGCATATGTACCTTAGCTCCACCTCATTTAGTTTTTAGTTCAACATATGTGAGTTAAAACCCAGGCTTTTCATGTAGCTCAGTGGCCCTGGCTTTGGCCCTCAGCTGCTTGCAGACACTCCAGCTTCCTGCAAAGTACATCCCCAACTCAATTATTTCCTTTCGCCCCCATGAGGAGCCCTGCACCTGTTCAGAAACAAATCCAAAGCTGTGATCATGGACCAGGTGCTGCCTCTGCTCCATGCTGCTTTAGCAGATGCTCCTCTGTCCTGGTGATGTGAAAGGATAGAGAGAAATAACCTTTTCCCCCTTTTATTGGAGCCCTCATATGCTATAATATTGGTGAAATGGTTCTCTCATTTAATCTTTTTCAAAAAATGAAACCTAGATGTGTACTTTGATACTGTAGATTGTACTAGGAAGGAATCCGAGGAGCATATTCCATCACTTTCAAAAACTCCATGGTATTTGAATTGCTCCCCTAGCCTTAGGCCAGTTTATTGTTGGATCAAGTTTAATTGTGCCTGCTTCCTTCTTTCCACAGGACTTCTCTCAAGAAAAAAAAATGTCATGCTAAGGATTGGAAATATATAGCATATTGGTAAAGTGTGTCTTTAGCATGCATGAGGCTCACGGTTTAATTCCAGAATGAAAACAAACAACAAAATTCTGTCTTGCCAACCTACAATTTTACTAGATAACTCTCAACTCTGGTACAGTTATTCTCAAAGTATGCATTTTTGGATTGGCAATGCCAACATCACCTGGAAACTTATCACAAACAAAAATTCTTAGGACTGAGAATGATTATGTTGATCAGTGGTGGAGTGCTTGTCTAGTATAGGCAAAGCTCCAAATGTGTGTGTGTGTGTGTGTGTGTGTGTATGTGTGTGTGTGTGTGTGTGTGTGTGGTGGGAGAGGAGGGCTATTCTCTGGTCTTATTTAAGAATGTGGTGTATAAGAAATCCTCCAAGTGATTCAAATACACTGTAAAGTTTGAGCATTGGACCTGAGAATGTAGCTCAGTAGAGTGCTTTCCTAGTGCACATAAAGGCCTGTGTTCCATTCCTGGCAAAGTATAAACTGGGTGTGGTGGTCTGTAATCTCAATACTTAGGAGGTGGAAGTGGGAGGATCAGGAATGGAAGGTCATCCTCCGTTTCATAGTAAGTTGTTGGCCTGCTTAGGTTATGTGAGATCCTGTCTCAAAACAACCAAAAATGGTGATCACAACTACACTAGAAATAAGGCCAGCCGGGGATATGCGAGACCCTGTCTTAAAGAAACAAAACCAAATACAGGACATGGTAGTATATGGCTGTAATCCTAGCACTTGGGAAGTATCTTTGTGATTCCATCTCTGTTTCAAAAACAAAACAGACCAACCCATATAAAAACAAATAGACAAAAATAGATATGAAACAACTTGGTCTTTTAGTTTTTAGTAATCCTTCATTATGTTTGCTTAGAAGAGTAGTTGTCAAACTTTAGTACTATTAATTCTCAAGAGTCAAATGAATCCAAATCCTGTTCAGATGCGTTTCTGGACTCCACCTCTGGAATTTTGATCCAGCAGAATTGGAGAAAAGCCCAGGAACTTGCAGCTCCGACAAGCATGTGGAATGATTCTCCTGCAGGAAGTGTCCTGGCCTATGCACTGAGAAACACTGGTCTAGAGCACTATCAGATAGGAAACACCCTCATTGCTGAGTAGTGTAATTTGTGTTGTTAAGATTCGTGTAGTAGGAGCTGGAGAGATGGCTCAGTGGTTAAGAGCATGTACTGCTCTCTCAGAGAACTTAGGCTCAGTTAACAGCACCCATGTGGCAGTTTACAACCATCTGTAATTCCAGTTCCAATGAATTCTCAGGTACTAGGCATGCATGTGGTACACATACATACATGCAGGCAAAACACTCATACACATAAAATTAAAACAAAGTCAGCTTTAAAAAAAGATGCATATAATAATAATTATGATACATTTGGTTCACAATTACAATGAGACATCTCCTTAATTAATTAATTAAAACATAGTTATTTGGGGCACAGAAGAAAATGTTAAGCATGGAAGCAGGCTAATGTAGCAGAAAGTACGGTGATCGGAGCCCAGGGCTGGGATTAGAATCTGCTCCATCTGTCTGTTCACTCATTTTCTAAGTTTGAATATGTCCAATTTACTTAACTTTAATTGCTACTCTTTGTAAAAGGAAACAAGAAAGAGAGAGAGAGAGAGAGAGAGAGAGAGAGAGAGAGAGAGAGAAGAAGAAGAAGAAGAAGAAGAAGAAGAAGAAGAAGAAGAAGAAGAAGAAGAAGAAGAAGAAGAAAGAGGAAGGAAGGAAGGACGAAAGAACAGAAGGAAGAAGGATGAAGGAAGACAGAAAGGGAAAGAGAAAGAAAAGATGGGGTAGGCACTGAGGGTGTAACTCAGTTGGCAGAGAGCTTGTCTAGCAGACATCCTGGATTTGAACCCGGTGTAGTGGTGCATGCCTATAATCTCAGTATTTGGAAAGCAGAGGCCAGAAAATTAGAAATTTAAGGTTATTCTCAGCTACTTAGTTTGAGGCCAGCCTAGACTAGACATAAGACCCTGTCAAAAAACCAGAAAGCAAAAAGCCAAGGGACCACATTAGCTTCAGTGATTTTATTTTATTTCTCGTTAGCTTTTTCTTGTATTTATCTGTATGTCCGAGTATATATAATGGGATTTCACATGTGTGCATGCCTGCTGAAGCCAGCAGAGGGCATCAGATCCCCTGGAACTGGAGTTACAGACAGCTGTGAGCTCCAGGACTGGGTGCTGTGAGCCAAACTCAGGTCCTCTGGAAGAGCAGCAGTGCTCCTCAGCACCGAGCCGTCTCTCCAGCCCATGTCACATTATTTTGTAAATTAAATGGGAACTTAGGACAAACAATTTATAAATTATGCATGGATTTTCAATTGTGACTGCTGTTATGGTGATAATGGGGATCAAACCCAGGACCTTGCACATGGTAGGCAAGTGCTTTCCTACTGAGCTACCCCCAGGCTCAAATATATTATTATTATTATTATTATCATCAGAGTTATCAAACTACTGACAACCTAGTTAGAAAGATACAACGTAAGTATATTAAAATGAAATGAAAACATGACACGTGTAGGCAGTGCAAAACGGGCTGGGAAGTGATAGGAATTAAGTCACCAATGATAATGAAATATCTCAACTAAAGCGAGGCATGATAGAAAATGCCTATAATCTCAGTAACTTGGAGATGGAGGCAGGAGGATCACGAATTCGAGGTCATTCTTAGCTACATAGCAGTTTGTAGGCCTGCTTAGGAGATGTGAGACCCTGGCTCAAATCCTCTCCCACCCCCAAAATTAAAAATCCACATAAATAAAAAAAGAATTAGCTTACCTATTTGTAATACTTCCCCAGGAGATTAGATTTTTTTAAAAAAATATTTAAAAGTAAGGGTTAGGAGTGAAGGTCAGTGGTAGAATCCTTTCAGCATATGTGAGGTCCAAGGACAATTCTCAACCCAGAAATAAACATATAATAGTAATTAAACAGGGCTGGCGAGATAGCCCAGTCATTAAAGTGCTTGCCACAGAAGCATGGGGATCTGAGTTCAGTCTCTCAGAACTGCAGTAAAATAGCTGGGTACAGTAGTGTTGGGAAGGCAGAGACAGGAGGAGCCCTAGAATCCATTGGCTAGCCCATCTAGCCAAACCAGCAGGCTCCAGGTTCAGCGAGAGACCCTATCTCAATAAAGAAGGTGGAGGGTTGGAGAGATGGCCCAGAGGTTAAGAGTGTTTGCTGCTCTTCCAGAGGATCTAAATTTTGTTTTCAGAACCTCTTATCAGGTAGTCCATAACCACCTGTAACTCCAGCCCCAGGGCATGTGGATACTTCTGCTGGATTCCATAGGACCTGCCATTTACACATACACACACACACACACACACACACACACACACACACAGAGGCACACACACACACAGAGGCACACACACACAAATTAAAAAAATTTAAATCTTAAAAAAAGTGTTATAACATTATAACATTTGCACACATGTAAATAAAAGAAATAAAGTAAAACCTAGAAATCGAACTAAAGCCTGGCCTAATTAATTATGGCAGTGCCGAAGAAAACATAGTTAGTGAAAGGAAAACGGTGGTGAGCATGGTTCTGGGGATCATTCCAATGCATGTGGGTTCGTTACAGTGTGCCTTTGATCACCATCTACATAGAGGTTCCTGAATAAGTGAGTGCCTTGATATCTACCCGTGTGATCCCCAGGTAACGTCTACTTTGGCTGGGTAGTTGAATAGTAAAATCACTTAGTGCATTTCTTTGGCACCAGTGACATCCACTAAGCCACTTTCAATTATGATTCAGCTTCTCAAGCATTGATAATAAAGAAAAGATGAGTTCATTGGCTTGGTAACATGAAGATCTACCCGAAGATGCTTTTTATAGTTTATTTTGAGTCAGAGTCTCAATATGTAGCTCTGGCTGACCCAGAACTGGTGGTGATCCTCCTGACTCGGCTTCCTCAGTGAGGGGACAACAGGCACACAATGCGACTGTGCCTGCAACCTTTAAAGACACCTCTCTTAAGAGTTAGCTCTCATTCATTTGTCCTTGTTAGTTGGGAAATTCAGATAGCACTGAGAAGTGGGGAGGCAAGATGGATTAGTGAGTAAAGGCATTTGCCACCCAGCCTGATGAGCTGAGGTCAATCTCCAGAGCCAGAGTGGGAAGAAGAACTTAAGAGCTGTCCCTTGACTGCCACTCATTTGCTGCAGCACATCTTCACTTACACACATACACATAAAATAAATAAATAATTTTGTTTAAAGTCAAGTTTGTGGACCATCAGAGCTAAAAAGTGGGGCTGAGGGTATGACTCAGTAGTATCATAGAACATGTGTTTATCATGCATGAAGCTTTGGATGTAATTCCTCAGCCTAAAACAACAAGCAAAAAACAAACAAGCAAGCAAGCAAACAAACAAAACCCCTAAGATGGTTTTGGACCATAGCAGTGACAGTACATCTTTATTTCCCACATAATTCTGGAGACTAGCCTGCAAGACTCCGAGTTCAGGTTGGCTTAGCTAGGGTAACTGGGTGAGGAGAAAGGACAGGGTACAGGTGAAGCACACATGAGTCGTGGAAGAGGATAGAAAGCTTAATGTTTTTCCAGTTTTAACTGTGTCACAGATTTTCCTTTCTTTTTGTGGTGGATAAGTGCATACAAATGTAATTGATAGTGAAAGTGTAAAGTCCAAAGCCAAGCTCTCCGGGTTCAGACTGTCTATAGAAGTTCACTGAGATGTGTAGGCTTCTGGGTAAGTGCTTGAGTGCCTATGTTAATCTGGATGTATGAAATTTTTTTTTTTAAGTTTGCAAGTTCTACACACACACACTTAGGTTAGAAGCCCCATGTATTTCTTACTCTCTTTTCTCATTGCTGTGAACAAATTCCTGACAAGGAGAAGTAAGTTAGGGAAAGAAAGGTTTATTTTTGTTCCTGGGTGTGAGAGGTACAGGTGACTGGTCACGTTGTGTCCTCCATTTGGAAGCAGAGGGATGTAGCATGAATCTTAAATAAGGTCTTATTGGGATGGAGAGATGGCTCAGAGGTTAAGAGCACTGACTTCTTTTCCAGAGGTCCTGAGTTCAATTCCCAGCAACCACATGGTGGCTCACAACCATCTGTAATGAGATCTGGCGCCCTCTTCTGGCCAGCAGTCATATATGCTGTATACAAAATAAATAAATAAATCTTTCAAAAAAGAAAGAAAGAAAGAAAGAAAAAATAAGGTCTTATTAATAAAACAATCCTGAAGCCAGGTATTAGGGTGAATGCTGGAAGATCAGAGAAGCAGAACAAGCCACAGCTGACCTCACCTCTCCAATTCCTCAGCTGATCCTGTTTCCTCAGACTGGAAGCCTCTGAATCCTCATCTAAATGGTTCTCATTTGAACTGCTGCTAAAAGCCTAAAAGCTTAACCAGGTCTAGTTCCTGGTTTTCATGCCTTATATACCTTTCCACTTTCTGCCATCACTTCCTGGGATTAAAGGCTCTTGTTACCATGCCTGGCTTTTTCCAGTGTGGCTTTGAACTCACAGAGATCAGGATGGATCTCTGCCTCCAGAATGCTAGGATTAAAGGTGTCTGTGGCACCATTTTCTGGCCTCTGTGTCTGTCTAGCAGCTGTTCTGCTCTCTGACCTTAGATAAGTTTATTAAGGTGCACAATATATTTGGGGACACAATCTCACCACAGAGGAAGACGAATGCTCATGCTCACAAGCCTTCCTCCTTTCCCCCCTTTCATCAGTCTGGACCCCAGACTGTGGGATGGTACTGTCCACATTTGGAGTAGATCTTCCTTCCTCAGTTAAACCTTTCTGGGAACATCCTTACAGACGCACCAAGACATGTATCCCTAGGCGATTCCAAATCAAGTCAGGTCAACTATGAAAATTAACTACCACACTTGGTACGTCTCAGTTTCCCCATCTGTAAAATGGATCACAGTATATCTATGTCACAGCATTGTTACAAAGAATAAACAAGATTGTGTGTATAAAAGTGTCCATTAACAAACATATCAGGACTATTATTTGATAATCTGGGAATACCCATAGTGGGAACAGAATAAATGTTCATTGAATTTCAGAACAACAGTGATCATTGCCATTCTGTAAGGTTTCCTGGTCTTTTGCTTCTGCCTTAGTGCCTCTTGATGTCAGCTGTCAAGGTAATAATAGGAGAGTTTCCAGGAAGTAACACATGCTTAATTGTGGAAGGCGGCTAAAAATAAAAGGTGTTTTGGACTAAAATGTGACTGAGATTACTGGAGCCAAAGAAGCGCAAGCAAAATCAAGGACTATTCGGAAGCTGGTCTAGTTTCTAAAGCAAAGGTCGCATAGGAAGTTTACTAGGGGGAATAAAGGGCTCCGGAATGACCTAAGACAAGCCCAGTCCAAAGAGGGCAGTCTCTCCTCAGTTCCTGACAAGGAACGTGGACCAGTCTAGGTCTGCAGAGAATCATGGCTGTACCTTGAAAGCTCCTAATTGTTGGATTCAAATGAATAATGAGGTTTTAAGACTTCACTTTAAATCAAACTAAAGATGTCTCTGAGTGTGACAGGCTTTCTGAGCCATCAGACTGTGCCCTGCACTGAAGAGGCTTGGTTAAAGCTGTTCAAGGTGAAAGGAAACCGGGCAGAAGCGTGTTGGCAGAAAATTCTGAAGATGTTTTTCAAGTTACCAAGACTAGACCAGTTTAACGGAACGGGGAGGAATAAGAGAAAAGAGAGAGGTCCACGGACAGATGAGAGATGTCTGTGGAGGCTTTTAAGTTTTGAGTAAGTTACTAGAATTTTAGGCAGGAAGGTGTTATTTCTAATTTTGGAATAAAGGACTCAAATTCAGCCCATACTAGTATTGAAATTTAATATGTTTGGACATATCTTTACTACACTGTATGGCTCTTTCTAAAACTCCTATAATATGTGAATCATACTTGTCATTGAGAATTAGGGAGAGTGTGGCTTTAACTCAGCATTACAAATGCTTGGCTAGATGTGGGTTAATCCACAGAGGAGAAAGGAGAGAGAGAGAGAGAGAGAGAGAGAGAGAGAGAGAGAGAGAGAGAGAGAGAGAGAATATGAGAATGTTTGATTAGTCTAGGGATCAAATCCAGAGCATTGCATATACCAGGTTAGTACAGTACCACTTAACCCAGGATAAGTATTTTAAATAAGCAAATACATTACAATTTGATAAGTCTACATTAGAGGTATGTAGATGGCAGATACTAAATTCTTTCTAGTAGAGAAGTTAATAAGGATCTTAGAACAGGGGAGAAGCCTTAGTCATATGTCTTAGGCTTTCTACTGCTGTGATAAAACACCATGACCACAAGCAGCTTAGGGAGGGGAGGGTTTATTTCACCTCCTCTTCCACATCACTGTCCATCATTGAATGAATTCAGGGCGAGAACCTGGAAGCAGGAACTGATGCAGAGGAGGGACACTGCTCACTGGGTCGCTTTTCTCATAACTTTCTCAGTTCACCTTCTTAAAAAAAACCCAGGAACACCAAGCCCAGGGGTGGTATGGCCACAGTGAGCTGGACCCTCCCACATCAATCATTAATCAAGAAATGTACCACAGGCTTGCCCATAGACCAATCCAGTGGGAACATTTTTCTCAATTGGGGTTCCCTCTTCCAAAATGACTCTAGCTTGTGTCAAGTTGACATAAAAAACCAGCCAGGACAACATAAGTCAATTCTGCCCCTGTTCATTTGAAAGGAAATGGATGCTTAACCCCAACCACACCCCCAGTAATGGGAATTCAACCTAAGATCTCCTGCATGCTAGACAAGCACTGCCATCCCTGCTGTTGAGCTGCGTTCCCAGCCCAGACACTGATAATTTAAATGCCAGTAATTGTATCAGCATATTTTATTATTTTCTAGAAGTGTATTTTTTTTTTTTTTGGTTTTTCGAGACAGGGTTTCTCTGCGTAGCTTTGTGCCTTTCCTGGAGCTCACTTGGTAGCCCAGGCTGGTCTCGAACTCACAGAGATCCGCCTGGCTCTGCCTCCCGAGTGCTGGGATTAAAGGCGTGCGCCACCACCGCCCGGCTTTAGAAGTGTATTTTAATGCATTTCTTTTCGAATCCCTCTTTTACATGAAAACTACAATCCTAACCGTCCCCCAATAAAGTGTGTTAAGAAATGCATCACCGAGGGGACCTTCTGAGCCTCATTCTGTCGAATATGGGGACTGAATGGGAGAGGACTCCTGGAGGGTAGAACATGTGCAAAGGTGTTGAAGTGGGAAGTGGTGTGTTTGGAAAGTAGCCGCTGTTGAAAAGCGGCACATTGTACTGATTAAAGCCAGCATGTTCTCCAGACGAGTCTAACTTTGTTGGTTGGCCCAGCCACTCATGAGCTTTTGACTTTGGATGGATTATTTAAGTGATGTAACCTTCCATTTCCTTACTAATGTCAGCTCCTGTTACTCTGATTTTGCCCTTGTCACTTGTATTTTATTAACCCGCCCCTCCACCCCTGATGCTAAGTTGGACTTAGGATCTTGTGCATGCCAGACAAATCTTTCCCACTGAGCTGCATTTCCAGGGAAGAAAAGGAATGGGTTGGGGCTGTAGCTTAGTGGTAGAACTGTACACACCAGGCCCTGGGTTCAATTCCCAGGTCTGGGGGAAAAATTGGTGATGTGGCTGTTTAACACCAGGAAAAATCTGGTGAGCAAATGTTACACTTGTAATTATAACAGAATCATCTAGAATTTTATAATACTTACTATGTGCTATGTATTTGTCTCGGTGCTTTAACCTGTTAACTTATTGAACTCTAGTAGCAATCTTGTGTGGTAAGCAGTACTATTCTCCCCATTGTGAAGATTAGGAAACTGAGACCCAGATGCCTTAAAAAAGATTTCATTCTTTTATTATTTTATGTGTCTGGGTGTTTTTTGTTGTTGTTTGTTTTTTTGTTTTTTACTTGTATGCATGCCCATGCACATGCATTCCTGGTGCCCTCAGAGGCCAGAAGATGGGGCTAGACCCCCTGCTATTAGAGTTACAGACTGTTTTAAGCCACCATGTGGGTGCTGGGAATCGAATTCAGATCCTCTGAAAGAACAGCCAGTGCTCTTAACCACTGAACCGTTGCTCCAGCCTCCTTGATTCCTTTACCTGAGCCAAGCGCACATGCTTAGGAAAATGGTGCACCTAAGCTATAGGTAGATAGGGCTGGGGCTTGGGACGGAGGTCCAGGAGAACAGGCTGGCTGCATGCTAAGAACCGGAGCAGAATTCAGAACAAGGCAGCCCCAGGCTTTGCTTGTATGGAGTTTGCAGCCTAGTCCCAGTCACATGAGGGGCATAAGAAGTAATCAAGGGCGTGAATGATTAGGAAATAAACCCAAAAGGTCAAGTCCCGAGGACCAATGATATTTAAGGGGCAGGTAGAGGGAAGAGAGGCCTAGGGAAGACAAAGATGGAAACACAGCTCAAAGCCAGGAGGAAAGAGAGGAGGGAACAATGTCTTCCAGAACATTGTAGGAGGGAGCTTTCCTTTAAAGTGTCAAATATCTAAGAGGTCCGATAAGATAAGGAATGAAGATGTCTACTGCCATCAACAACTGACAGATGTTTGATGGCTCTAGGAATGATGAGGTGGCATCAGATTGCTAGGAATTAAAGTGAGGTGTGAAAGCAGGGGGAATTGGAGAAGGGAGATGAGCTCGTTCTGTACCTGGCCCAGCGAGAGAAAGTCATTGTTTCAAGCAGGGTAAGAGCGGAGAGGGGAAGTGCAAGAAAGGGAGGACTCAAAAGGACTTGGTGACTGGCCATGGGTGACAATGTGAGACTCTAAGGTGATCCCACCTTTTTTTTTTTTTTTTTGTTAAAACATTTATTTTGTTTTAGGTGAATGAGAGTCTTGCCTGCATGTCTGTATACCATTTGTCTGCCTGGTGCCCAGGTAGACCAGAAGAGGGCGTCTGGTGCCCTGGAACTGGAATTACAGACAGTTGTGAGCAGTCCTGTGGATGCTGGGAATTGAAGCTCTGGTTCTCTGGAAGAGACAAGGAGACATCAGCAGGTGGTTTAGTAGGAGTTGAAAATTTACAAGGAAGTTGCTGGGCTGAGGATGTAGCTCGGGTGTGGAGTGCTGGCTTAGTGTGCACAAAGCCCTAGACTTGGTCCCTGGCTGCATGTGCATGTAGTCCTAGCTCTCAGGAGTTAGAGGCAAGAGAATCAGAAATGCAAGGCTATCCTCTGCTACATAGCCAATATTGGTCTTAAGTCTGTGCAGCAGGCATTTTTCTTTAATATCATTTGCCTGATATATCATATATGACCATTTGTTTACTAAGGAAATGTCTCATTGCTGTAACGTAAGGATGGTTTTTAGGGGCCAGACCTTAACAAAAAGCAAAACAAACAAACAAACATAAAATCTGTTACTGTTAGTATCAAAATTGTCTATTATTGATTAAGGAACAATGCGGCTACAATAATTCTTGGAGCAGTTTAGCTGCACAAACCTGATGAACAAACCTGATGACCTGAGTCACTTAGAACCCAGATAAAGATGGAAGGAGAGAGCTGACTCCAGAAAGTTGTTCTCTGACCTCCACATGCTTATTCTGGGCCATGTTCCTCCCCCCACTTCAAACCCCCCCCCTCCGTTAAAAATAAAGGAATCACTGCTTTCCACTAGATATTTGTTTGAGAAAGGAAAGTAGTATTTATGTATTTTATTTAACATATAACAATTATTATCTGCTAGGTACTTACAATTGCTTTACAATGTTAACTAATCTGAATTTAATCCATCAAAAATAGTTACAAAAGGCAATTTTCATTTTACAAGGGAAATGTTGAGGTTACAAAGGGTTTTGACTAAGTTGGCCAAAGTCAATGAGCTTATAAATGACAGGGGTGGCAGTCAAACTCAAGTAGGTCTGTGGTGGATGGTATAGATGCAGACCTTATCCCACTACATTTTTCACTGTCCTCTTCACTTGCAAAATGTTAGTAATGGAATTAAGACTTCAAGCAAAGTAATGGTCCAAAATTGTAACATGAAATTGTCATTCGTTATGACGTGGGAGTGTGGTGGTATCAGGTTTTACAAAGAAAAGAAACAGCATCTTAGATGTAATGTTCGGTGATTATTTTGAATTTAAAAAGAAAATGCTCTTTGCCTATGATTACTGGAATTGATTATAAACAGTATTGTCTAACACCAAATTTGTCACAAAGATGGATTAATAACTTGAAAACCAAACTTCACTTGTGACAGCTTTTCTGTAAGGGAGAAGTAGCAAGTACATGTAAGAGGTAAGCAACATGTCTCGAGGTAACTTTCCTAAGAGTGGATTCTTTAAGAAAGGAAAAAGAAATAATAACATTCAGTCATTCTGTGTTAATTTCATATAACTCAGTAGAAACGAATGGATGGGATGATCATGATGATGTGGGAACTTTGGACTGTAGTATTGAGTCTAGTAATGTGAAACAAAACAATAATTCATTTCTCAAAACAACTAAAGAAAATACGAATACTCCTTAAAGATGGTGAGATGGTGCATGTCTATAATCCCAGCGATGGAAGATGGGAGGCAGGAGGATCAGAAGGTCAAGTTTATCCTTGGCTAAATAATGTGTCAAGAGATTGCCTGGGATAGATAGATGGGGATGGGAGATGGGGGGAGGGATAAGTATATTTGCCTTTGCTTTTGTTTTATTTAGAGAACCACATTGGACTTTATGATGTAGGTTGTAGGAAATATATAGGGCAGAAGTAAAAGAATTTCAATTTACTCTTATTATCGATAATATAAACTCTATATTCTCTGAGTCAACCTAAACAGAATACCCAATAGATGAAGAATAGTGTCATCAAGAAATTGTAGTTCTTGAAATATGAATGTAAGAGTCAAGGTGAGTTACTGAGAAACCAAATACCAGCTTTGTAGAAGTTGGCTTGAAGGCGATATGACTGGACGACTTAACAAAGGGGCATTTTTCTGAGCTGGAGAGTAAGGACCGCTGGCTTTTTATCTATCTATCTATCTATCTATCTATCTATCTATCTATCTATCTATCTATTTTTTTAAACCAAGGCTAAGGCCTAGTATGTGACATAATTTTGTTAGGGGTTCGGGAAAAACTACCCCTTAGGGCATCTCTTCTTTCCGTTGGGTCTTTCCTAGTTAGGTCCCCAACACTGCTATCTATCGCGGCTAAAATCAGAGCTTGCTGGGACTGCTTTTGTTTACTTGGCAGCTGCAGAGCTTCAAGAGAGGCCGATAAAGAAGCAAGGAAAACCTCTCGTTTTCTGGAGGCGGAGAGGCGGAAAGCCGTTCCTCCGGAGAGCTCCAGGCTAGGGTGCGAGCCCCAGGGACAGTTCATAACAGCTGGAAGAACCGGGCAGCACTTTCACAAGGAAAAGAGCGCTCCCGCCCGGGGCGGTGGGCGGGGCCACGGGACGCCCCGCCCTACAAGGCCAATCCCAGCTCTCCGTCCGCGGACAGGAAGTAGCGGCGGGGCCTAGCGGCCGGGGCGCCCGTCTCGGCACGCATGCGCGCTCTCCCGGGGCGCCGGGGGGAGCAGGGCGGGGCGGGAGGCAGGGGCGCGGCCTCGCGGGCGCATTGGGCGCCGGCGCGTCACGTGGCGAGGAAGGAGGCGGAGGGCCGCGGCTCAGGGAAGGGGCCGAGACCAGGCGGAGAGCGAGGGCAGGGAAGCGGGGAAGGGAGGAAGGAAGAGGCCGAGGGGGAGGGAGGGCCCTGTTTTGGCGGAGCGGGGCGCGCGGCTGGGCCCCTGAAGTGGAGCGAGAGGGAGGCGCTTCGCCGGTGCAGCTGCCGGAGGAGGCTCGTCGGGACCCAGCGCCGGTCGCGGCTCCCTCAGGATCGATGCACCGCGGTTAACCCGTGAGGAGGCGGCGGCCGCGGAAGATGGTGTTGCTGACAGTGTTAATTCTTCTCCTCTCCTGGGCGGCGGGGCTGGGAGGTGAGACACGACCCCGGGCGGCGGCGGCGGCGGAGCGGCGGCCCGGCCGAGCGCAGCGTCGCGGAGCCGGGCCGCGCGTGTCAGGGTCTCCTCAGCGTCTGTCAGCGCTCTCAGCTCGCCTCAGCCGACCCCGAGCCGCGCTCCCCGTGCGCTATTGTCCCCCGCGCGCCCCGACCGCGCTCCCGCCGCCGGCGGCCCGGGCAGGCTGCGGAGCCCCGGGCCAGGCCTTCCCCGCCCCCACGGCCGGGCGGCCCTAAGCAGCCCAGCTTGTCGCGCCGCTTTGCCGGGAGCCGCGGAGCCCAGGCCGGCCGCCCTCGCGCACTCCTCCGCCACCTCAGCCCTGCCCGGGTCCGAGCCCTTGGACCGCGCAGACTCGCAGCAACTTGCGAGGTTGGCAGCGCAGCGCGGCGCGTGCATTGTTCTGGAAGCGAGCGAGCGAGCGAGCGCGGCGACCCCGAGCCGATCCGGGCCGGGTGTCGGGCGTCGGTGGTGTGCGTGTCCCACTCGGGCGCCTTCCCTCCCCATGGCGCTCGGGTCGGAGTGTTTGCAGTCAGCGCGCCGGAGTGTGTGTGTCTGTGTGTGCGTGTCGGTGTGGCTCCTCTGTCGCCCTGGGGAAAGGCTTTAGTTGACTTAGGAGGACGTTTTAGGATGCTCTTCGATCCCTCCGTCTGTCTGATTTGAGTTCCTTAGAGAAGCGAGACCTACCCTTCCTGGGCGACCCAACTTGCAGAGTTTGCTTAAACTCAGGTGGAGCAGACGCACCGCGGAGTCAGAGGATTGTCAAAACTGTGCTCCCTCCCCCAGCAAATTGGAGCTCGCCGTTGCTTAAAGTCGGCCGTTTTCTTGATGCGTCGAGTTGGAGGGACTTCTCATTCCCAGGGTTTCCTAGGACAGGCATTCTTATTTTGTTCTTAGGAGAAAGTGCTTTACTTTTTAGGTGAGCTGACTTGCCGCCCAAGTATCCTGATCGAGCTTAGCTTAAAAGTGTTGAATTGAAAACAGAACAAAAACCAAAACCAAAACATGCAGGAGTGCTTTGGATGGCTGTCTGCAGCCTAATTTGATAATTTAGGGAATATCCTAGTGTTTTCTGTGGTGTATTGTTCGTGTTCTTCCCTTTGTCTCGTTGACTTACAACCGCAGGGCCTGTGTCTGTCCGTTCTGCTTACTCTGAAGTTGGTTTTGTGTACTCAGACTTCTGTTGTCATTTGTACTATTCATTTATTAGGCACACATTTCACCTGATAGCCACTAGTAGATGCTTTTTTTCTTTCTCTTCTCCTTTTTCTTCTTCTTTTCTTTCTTCTCCCCCCCCCTTTTTTTTTTTAAAGAACCAAGTTACAGACTGTCTGTAAAGAGCCTCTTTAACATTTGTATTTCTTGTTGAAACATAGTTTGCAACCCTGGCTGGGTATTTTCACTTTTTGTGATTATGGTCAGGAATTAGACACTGTTCTCTATGAGGTAATCAGAAGTAAGACACTTTGATAAGTAGTATATAAAATGCCTTTTATTAAGGAAAACTAAAACCAGTGTAGTCTGATGCTTGGGGGGAAAAGTAAATGAACAGCATAATCATTGTGGGTGAAGACTTTTATTCAGAACTCTGGAGTGTCTTACTGCAATAAGTTATGGTTCAAAGGCCAGTTTTCACTGTGCTTCTGCTATAAACTTAAAAAATAAAAACACCAAAGCTTCACTGAAGTATTGATAGCAAGATTGTAATGTGGGTAGCAAGGCCATGCAAGGCTTTGGGTTCAGACCCCCCCCCACGTTAAGGCAAACAAACAAAAAAACCCAAAACACTCCTCCTGTATTTATTTGTAATTTATTGTACTATATGTTGTTTTTTGTCTACTCTGAGCCAAGTATAGCTAAGTTTGTAGGTTTTTGTGATGCTTTGTAGGCTAGTGTGCGTTCAGGCTGAGTAGATGTTGGCTTTAGTGCATGGGAAAGTTGAATGTAAGGTTAGGGTAGGCTGTAGAAGTACAGAGAGCGTTAAGGTGTGAATGTTTAAGTGCAACTGAACTCAGTTGGTTGCTTTCATCTAGCCTGTTTGTTAATCACTGCTGTGTGTGAAATTTTTCTTACTCCACTTATGTGAGGGATGGAAAGCCGGAAGGAGGCAATAAAATGTTTAAAACATAAAACAAACTTTTCTAGTTTCCCCTTCTGTATTAGCAGTTGTCCTGCCCTAAGTTTTATTTGTAGAAAGATACTGTGGCATTTTTAGTTTATGAAATGTCTCTATGGAAGTACTAAAACATACATACAAAATGCTTCTAAAAGTTACTTGTGTCCTAGCAAAATGACTCAGTAGGTGGTAGCCCTTGCTTTGAAAACCCATCTACCTGAGTTCTAGCCCCTCTCCTTTGGTTGAAGGAGAGAACCAACTCCCTGAAGATTGCCCTCTGACCTCCACATGCATGCCATGCTTCCTCATGCTCACACTCACACATGTATGCCACACACAATAATAAGTAAAATATTAAAGTCATTTGGAGATAAGTTAGGAATTTATTGGCATTATTCTGATTAACCAAAGAATTTTTCTGTATTTGTGATTTTTAAGATACAGACAGATTATGTTGCTGCACTGTAACTCCTAGGCCCAAGTGATAATCCTTCCTTTGTAGTAGCTGGGACTACAGGTGCAGGCCTTTATACAGGGCTGACTGTTACTTTTAAGCATACAAATATGGAAATGTTAAGGTCTTTACCTTCTTTTGAAAAATTATTTTGTGGGTAATGATGATGCACACCTTTAATCCCAGCACTTGGGAGGCAGAGAGAGGCAGGCAAATCCCTGAGTTCAAGGCTAGCCTGGTCTACAGAGTGAGTTCCAGGACAGCCAGGGTTACATAGAGAATCAAACAAACAAACAAAAAATTATTTTGTGTGCTCGAGAACTCAGAAGGTATTAGTTATAGCAACAAATTAATCCTGTCATGTTTGTCTTGATGAAGTCATTCATGCAATAAACTTCAGTGTGTGTGTGTGTGTTTTAATTTAAAAATCTGGTGTAAATGCTTTGCTTTGTATGATACATGTTCTACAGAAACAAACTTTCTGGACACTTAGTCCAAAGAATTTAAAGTATCAATGCTTAAGCTTGAACTGTTTTTTTCCAACTTCTGCCAGCAAGTAGGAGTATAGAAAGATAGGGTCTTTTTGTCTTTGCCTCTAAGGAACTTTGACTTTTTATCTTTTTAACTAGAGTTTGAGAGTCCAGCACACTCTGTCACCTAAACAAGGCCAGTTTCAAGTCATTCCCAACATTAGCAGTGTCCCTTGTGTCTGTGTACAAGACCTCTGTTGGCAGGGTTGAAGGGAATGGGCATGGTAGGCATTCCTTTGTTTCTGGTGTGCTCTTAATAACTTGCTCCAGACCTCTGTATACTGTGTATTATTGGATCTCTTTTTCCTAAGGACTTTAACCTAAAGGGTTGGATTGGGGAGTGCAAAGGACATTTCTTTGATGTTCATCATGCATCTAATACTGTTTAGGAGTTTCTTCTTTAAACGTTTATGAAAGCTAAACAAATGTAGGCTTAATTTTTTAGTGTCTGCTAAGTGGTGAAATATTCAAACACAAGTTAGTGGGCTTTTGTTTTAGGTACTGGAAATTGGATCTAGGGCTTCCCAAATGGCTGGGCAAGTACTTACTCTACTACTGAATTACATACCCAGTCTCCCCTAACTCCCCTGCCCACCTCACTTCTTTGTTTTAGACAGTGTCTCACTAAGTCCTAGGCTAGCCTTGAGCTGGGGATCCTTCTGAGTAGGTGGGATTAGGTCTGTACCACCAGGCCAACTTACCTCAACTGAGAAATCTCAAGGGCTAAAGTTCTAACCCACTGCTGTCTGTACCTCCATACCTGCCTTTTTTTTTTTTTTTTTTTTTTTTTTTTTTTTTTTTTTTTTTGGTTTTTCGAGACAGGGTTTCTCTGTGTAGCTTTGCGCCTTTCCTGGAACTCTCTTTGGAGACCAGGCTGGCCTCGAACTCACAGAGATCCACCTGCCTCTGCCTCCCGAGTGCTGGGATTAAAGGCGTGCGCCACCACCGCCCGGCCATACCTGCCTTTTGATTTGATTTTTCTTTTCCTTCTTGAAACAGGGTCTCACTGTATGGCCCACACTGTTCTCAAATTTATAGTCTCCTGCCTTAGTTTACTCAGTGTTGGGATGACAGGTGAATTCCACTATGCCAGACTATATAAAAACTTTCTTTCTTTGGGTGGTGGTGGCACATGTCTTTAATCCCAGCACTCAGGAGGTGGAGGCAGGTGGATCTCTGTGAGTTCAAAGCCAGTCTGGTCTACAGAGTGAGTTCTGGGACAGCCAGAGCTGCATAACACAACCCTGTCTCAAAAACCAAAAGGACACAAACAGCCCCCCCCCCATATTCTTTTCTGCTTTTTAAATTTTAATTGAAATAAACTTTGTTTTTAAAAAATATTTATTTTATGTGTGTGAGTGTTTTGCCTGCAGGTATGCTTATATACCACATGTGTGCTTGGTGCCTGCCAAGACCAGAAGAGGGTGTTAGATTCCTCTAGAACTGAGATTACAGACAGTGTGAGCCATCATGCTGATGCTGGGAATTAAACTTGAGTTCTCTGAAAGACCAGTCAGTACTTTGAACCACTAAGCCATCTCTTCAACCCCTAGATAATAGCATTCTAAAATACATTACATGTTTACTGTCTAAAACAGACTAAATTCAGTCTTTTCTTAAATGAGAAAAAATGATAGGGAAGGGGGCTTTCTTGTAGCTTCTGTTTTTTTTTTTTCTTCCAGAAACTATTGAAATGGCATGTTCATTATTCATTTGAAGTTAGTGTAATTGATTATGCTTTTTAGTATTGTATATAGTTTTGGTCATATAACCTTTCGGTTAGGTTTCCTTGTGAAATTTGAGGGTGTTATTTTTAGGGTGAGTGGAGGATAGATGTGCTCTTACGAATGAAGTCTATGCTGTCCTGAATCACCACATAGTCCAGGCTGGCCTGGAGCTCTTCATCCTCCTACCTCTGCCTCTGGAGTGTTGGGATTACAGGTGTGTGCCACCATGTCTTAGCCGGGTTATCATCTGAAATTAGCTTCTTTTTCCCCCACTATGAGAAAACTGAATAGATGTACTTAGCACTTGCATGCAAAGTGCAAGTTCTGACTTTTCTATGGGATAAAGTAGATGACTTTGGTAGTTTTATCTTTTTTTAAATGTATGTTTGGTATTATTGTAGAGTTTATCACTGAGGTTGCCTTGTTTAGTTTCTGAACAGTTGGGATATGGTACACATGTGTTAGTTAAAGTGAGGGGGCTAGAATGGGAAGAAAAACCATAAATAACCTGGAAGGCTTAGCAAATATTATGCTCATTGATTTAGTCATAGATAGATCAATCATGTCCTGGGTCTGAATGGTGAATACTGTAGCTTTAAACTAATTTACTAGATTGTTGATAGGAATTTAAACGTACTTTAAAATGTTTATTATAATATTCCCTATAGCAATATAAACTGCAAATTGAGAAAATGTGTTTGCTCTACTTAAAGGAAATTCAGTAAAAGCTGGATGGTAGAAGCTTCCATATTGTTTTAGTTATTTACTGCTAGGGCTGTGCTAGAGTAACTCTGTTATTCTATTTGTATTAAAGTTGCATTTCTTCTTTCTTTTCTTTTTTACCCTTTTTTCTCAATATTGAGGATTGGACAACTTTGCTTCTGCTAGGAAAACATTCCACTACTGAGCATTATATCCCCAACTCTTTTTAATATTTGAATTTTAAAAAATGATTTATCTACTCTGTGTGTGTGTGTGTGTGTGTGTGTGTGTGTGTGTGTGTGTGTGTGTGTACATGCACATAGTTATTTGCATGCACATGTCACTTATGAGGTCAGAGGACAACATTTAGAAGTTCTCGCCTACTTGTAGATTCTGGGAATTGAGCTCAGGTTGTTAGGCTTTAGTTTCTAAGCCATTTCACTGGCCCTTTTTTATGATTAATTTGGAGACAAGGTTTCATTAAATTGATCAGGCTGGTCTTGGACTCAGTCTGGAGACCAAGCAAACCTTAAATTTATAATTTTTCTCAATGGTGTGCGTAGCTAGGATTATAGTAGGCCCAGGTAAGGGTCCCCTGCCCCTACTCTTTTTTTTCTCTTTGGTGTTAGAGACTGAACCCAGGTCATAATGCTCTCCCACTGAGCTGCATCCACAGCCCAGTCTTTTAATTATAATGTTTAGAAAAATTTTGCTAAAGTTGGTGGTGTTTTTTAAAAAAATAATTTATTTAACTTTTATTTTATGTGCATTGGCGTGAAGGTGTCAGATCCCCCAGAACTGGAGTTAAAAAAAAGTTGTAAGTGGGTGCTGGGAATTGAACCTGGGTCCTGTGGAAGAGCAGCCAGTGCTCTTAACCACTGAACCATCTCTCCAGTCCTATGAAGTTAGTGTTTTTTTTTTGTTTTTCCTTTTGTTGATACAGGTAGCACATAATCACTGTATTGCCCAAGCTGGCTTAAAACTCCTGGATTCAAGTAATCACTTGACACTATAGCAGTAGGACTTACAGGTATATACCATCATGTGGGGATATATTTTGTCAGTGGTCTAGCTTAAAATAAATCTGTGTGAATCCCAACAATATAGTTTGCACATATGGAAACTGTTGGGGAGCAGAACAAAGGGTACTTATTGTCCATATCAACTGATGTCTTTCCATGAGAGGTCGTGGGACTACTAATTGGGGAGATAAATTGTAAAAATAGGAAACCCTGTGGACTGTGAAATACATGGTGGTTTCAAGTTGGAGCTCCAAGTTCAAAATTATGGAGGCAGACACTTCAAATAGTAGGAATTGATTTGTATTTGGTCTGCTGCTTATGCAACATGTTGGATAGAGCCTCGAGGTTATTTAAATTTTTCTTGTTGTTTAAGGAAGAATTAATTTATTTAATACTTGGTAACACTTCCATGAAACTCTAAAAAGTTGGCTTGGGGGACAGCAAGATGGTTCAGATGGATAAAGGTGCCTGCCTTCCAGTCTAAGAACTTGAGTCAGACCCCCCCAGAATCTACACAGGGAAAGAACTGACTCCTGCAAGTTGTACTCAGACTGTGCATGAACAAAGTCTGGCTTGTTCTAGTGGTGGTAATGCCGACTAATCCAGATGTCAGTGTTTTTAAGAAGGTTATTTATCCATTTATTTGTTTACTCTATGTGGTGTATGCCTGTGATTATGTTGGTGTAAGCACCTTGCAGAGGCCAGAGAAGAACTCCGCATGCCATCCTGTATTGTGCTTCACCTTATTCCTTGGAACAGGGTCTCTCACTGAAGCAGAAGTTTGCTTTTTTAGCTAGGCTGGCTGGTCAGAGAGCTCCTGGGGTTTACCTGTGTGTACCCACTAACAGAGGAATTAGAGGTGTGAGTATCCACACCCAGATTTCTGTTTGTCTGCTGGAGATTTAAACTCAGGTCCTCATGTTTTGACAAGTGTTCTCATTCACAGAGCCCTTTCCCCATCCCCCACCCACATCCCCCAGTTGTCAGTTTTTATACTAGGGATAAGGAAGCCATGTCAATGAGAAGGGGGAAGCTGCAATAATTTCTATCAGTTGGATTCCTAGTCTCCAACAATGAGATGGTATTGAGTTAGTACTTGTGGGCATAGTTCTGATCCAGGTAGGTTGAAAAAACACATATGAGGACAGCCTCAGATAATGTGATCTGCCTTTGCTACCAAAAGAATTCATCCTGAATCTACTGTAGTTCCAACTAATTAATGAGCAAGGTCTCCAGTAAGAACCAAGAATTGTTGGGTATCTGTAATTGGTAGGAGTTATGAAGCTGCAGTTTGAATGAGAAGAAAAGTAAAAAATACTAAATTTACCAGAGTGGATAAAATGCCAGGATGTAAAAATACAGTTCCAGTTATGTATTGTAGTTGCAAGTGAAGTGAAATTTGATGAAGCTGTAGAGATGTCACCTAGCTAGCTGGGGAAGTTTGTGAGGTAAAAGAGAATGATTTAGGAATTAGGTTTGAGAGACAAAAACAATTGTTTTTGATTTTGTTAATTTAACATGTTGGAATTAATCTCTTTAGTTCCAGATTGCCTGGTACCCTTGGTTATATGCAAATTGTGAACTTACCATTTCAAAGACTAGTTGGGGAAAACAATCTGATCTTTGAGTTTTAAATGGCAGGAAGGCCCTTGCTAACTGGACCATAATGACCTGGACTTGCATTATTCATATTCTGGGCCATTACTAGGAGGCAGAATACTATGGAATAAAGTTGGTGTCTATGTTGAGTGATTGGGATGTGATACAATTAGGAGTAAGTTAGCTGCTTGATGAATTGTGTGGCCTAGTTTCAGGTTAGTTATTGTAAAAATAAAGATTTAAAAATTTTGAGGGCTGGCAAGGTGGCCAGGTAAAGGCACTTGCCACTAAACCTGACAACCTGAGTTTGATCCCTGGGACTTACATGGTGGAAGGAATGAACCAATTCCCATACACACACACACACACACACACACACACACACACTCACTCGCGCGCGCGGTGGGGGGGGGGGGACGGGCGGGTGGGCGGGAATAGCACTGGTAAAACTTGGCAAATGTTTAATGTTAAGCTAACAAAATGAACTGAGGGCTTACTGTTGAATTGAGATCTTAGGAGCTTTTACATTGGAGAGTGGCTTTGTAAACCATTGAGGATTTTAGTCTTTGAAGTTGAAATTGTCTTGAGGTTTTGATTCTAGATAGAAGATGGGGGTGAATATCAGTCTGGGACTAGATACTACCGTGCTTCTTCCTGGGGCTGCTTAAAAATTTGCACTGCTTTTCAATTTTCTATGACTGGTGATTGGTGAAGAATGTTCTAGAGAGTTGGATGATAGGGGTCTAATGAATTTGGGACAGAGGGGAGCAATTAGCTTTGAAGATACACTAACACATTTTAAAAAGTGGTTTATTTTTATTTTATATGTATGAGTGTTTTGCCTGCATGTACGTGTGTGTACCACGTGTGTGTCTGGTGCCTGTGAAGGCCAGAAGAGGGCATCAAATCTCCTGTGACTAGAGTTAAAGATGGTTGTGAGCCATCTGGTGGGTGCTGGGAGCTGAACCCAGGTCTTCTGTAAGAGCAGCTAGTACTCTTAACTGCTGATCCATTTCTGAACTGTCTCTAGCCTCCATTTTTGTTGTGCATTTATCTTGCTAGAATTAGCCTTTAGAATTTTAGACTGTCTTTGGTACTCTTGATTAAGGAGTAGTTTGATTAAAGCAAGTTTGGACTATGAACTTTCTACTTCAGAAACAAGTTGGGGAAAACAAGATTGTCTTTAAATTTTAGGCAAATGGTTGTATACTATTGTGGAGCAAAGGTCTTTCCATGTCTTTGCTTACATTGATGCTGATAAGAGACACATAGTCACGCAGACACTTGAACTTTCGATTGAGTTTTTGGAATAATAGAGTATATCAGTCTAGAAGACCATGGATAAAGAAATGTGATACTGCCAGGGGGAGGTGGTACATGCCTTTAATCCCAGCACTCAGGAGGAGAAAACAGACAGATCTTTGTGAGTTCAAGACCAGCCTGGGCTACAGAGCAAGTTCCAGGACAGCCAGAGCTACACAGAAATCCTGTCTTGAAAACCAAAACACAAACCAAAAAATGTATGTATGCACAGTGGAGTTTGATTCAGCCATAAGGAATAACCAATTTTTCAGGAAAATGGATAGAACTAGAGATTGTTATATTAAATAAATAGCAAGACTCAAATACATGTTGAGTGTTTTCTGTCATATACAGAATATAGGTGAGTGTGTGAGTGTGTGTGTGTGTGTGTGTGTGTGTGTGTGTGTGTGTGTGTGTAAAACCTCATTGGGAATTGGGGTTTACTGAGTAGGCTAGGCTGGCTGTCCAGCCAGTGAGTCTCAGGGATTTGCTTGTCTCCGCCTCCCCAACACTAAGCTTACAAGCATGTGCCAGCCACCACATCAGGCTTTTTACATGTATTTTGGGGTTCTCATGTTAGTGTGGCCAACACTTTATCAACTAAGTGATCTACCTGTTCCTGTGATTTTATTCTTAGTTTATGTGTTTTAGGACCTAATACAAAGTGTAGCTGACATCAAGATTTATAATAACTGTTTTATTTAAACTGCAGAATTATGACTGATGAAATAGCCCAGCAGGTTATTTAAAAAAAAAAAAAAAAAAAAAAAAAAGCCTGACAAGCTATGTTCTGGAACCATAGTGAAAAGAGGTAACCAACTCCCAAAAATTGTCTTCTAATATTCACCATGGCACATTAATGTGCACCTACATCCACACACACACCCCATATATACATATACACATACATATCATACACACAATATTTGAGAAAGTTCAAAAAAACCACAGAATTGTTAATAACATTGTTTGGTGAATGGACTAGATTTTTGAGTGCATGTTACATAGCCTTTTTCATTAAGCAAGGTTGTAGTCTGGCGAAACAGCCTTTTAATTGCTGTCTGTCCACAGTGTTAGAGAAGTAGCTTCATTATATAAAGCTACATGTCTTGATTTTTGTTAAAATTGAATATTCTTGTAGTACATTAGAGAGTATCCCCTTCAATTAATACAGTATGTTATCAGAATTCCAAATGGACAGTAATAAATATTAGGTTTTTTAATCTGGAACAATTTGGTTGCCAACCTTGAAAGTAGGTAGTCATTTGTACTTACAAATTTTAACTTTATTTTGGTCAAAATGTTTAATTTCCCCGGTGACCTATAAAATCTGATTTTGCCCATACAGTAGTACAAATCTCTTAGTATTCCAAGAGTCTTTATCTTTCATATATAGAGTAAGCTATAGAATAGTAATTCTTAGCTAGGTGTGACATGGGTGGACGGTGAGGCAATGGGTATAGAGTTAGAATGAAATCCAAGATAGATGTACAGCAACAATGGAAATGGTGGCTGGAACACCTTGTGTCTGTGTGGGAGAATGATGTATGTGGCTTGAAAACTACAGTCTTTATGTAGATTACCATCTGTACTGGTGGTATTTATTTGAAAGTATATGAAAAAATTCAGATATAAGCATACAAATCTAATGATATACATGGTTCCATTTTGGAATTTTCAAACTTTATTTCTTAAGTGAATGGTAGAAATAGAATAGTCAGTGGATTTTAATCATTCATGTTCTGTACCCTGTGTGATTGATTTAGTTTGTAATTTGTGAAAGGGTTACTTAGTTTCACTTCTGATCCAGCAGGCTTTATTATTTTATGTATAAGAGTCTAGCTTATTTAAAAATGGATGTGTTGAAATATGCTTTTTAATATAAATGTACTCTGTTATTTTGAACTTTCACTTGTAACTATGAGATGTAGATAGTTGATTCTAGATTATTTGACTGGTTTCTAGTGAAGAAATGGATACTGGTTTCAATTTGAAGTCATAGTGTAGAAATGGTTTGTTTCTAAGTGCATTAAAATGCTTTGTTATATTGCTGAAATATAGGAAATAGTTCCTAGAAGGCTACTTTTGTTATACAAGAGAACAGTTTTGTAAGTGCTGTGTAGTATTTCAACATCAGAGTGAATATATATATCAACATAAAGAGCATTGGTCAAGGATGTTCCTTGAAGTACAGTTGATGGTTTGAAAAGAAAGAAAATCTGCTTTTATGTTGGAAAATGTTCTTGAAATCACATTGTTGACTTTAGTTGTCAACTTGACTGAATTTGGAATCACCTGGGACATACAACTCTGGAGATGTCTGTGAGGGTGTTCCATAGAGGTTTAGCAGAAGGGAGAAGAACTACCCTGAATGTGACTGGTGCCATCCAATGGATTGGGGTCCTGGACCAATTGTAAAGGAAACAAAAACCAAAACACCAGAAAGGAGGTTGAGCACCAGAACTCCTCTCTGCTTCCAGACGATGGATGTCATGTGACCAACCAGCTGTCTGAGCTTCCTGCACCACATCTTCTTCTCCTTGGTGGACTAGACTGCCAGGCCACAACAGTGAGAAGTAACTTAATAAATTTTGAAACTAATGTAAGTGAAAAGTGTTGGAAATAACTTGATTGCAGGTAGTTCTTTTGAGGCATTAGAGATGTGCCAGTTTTAGTTTGTCCTTTATCTACCTTTTCGTGTGTTGTAATTAAGTTTTCTATTAAGTCGGAAGATATATTAACATTTTTGTAGATTTTCTTCTCTCTCTCTCTCTCCTTCTCTCCCTCTCTCTCTTCCTCCCCTCCCTCCCTCCCTCCCCCCTCCTTCCTTCTTTCTTTCTTTTTCTGTTTTTCGAGACAGGCTTTCTCTGTTTAGCCTTGGCTGTGGTGGAACTCACTCTGTAGACCAGACTGGCCTCAGACTCATAGAGATCCCCCTGCTTCTGCCTCCCAAGTGTTGGGATTAAAGGCATATGCCACCAAAGCCTGGCTCCCATTCTTAAGATTGTATAATCACTTTTTTAAAAATTATAGATAGGAAAAAAATGTTTGTTAAGTAATGTTGCTATTGGTCCAAAAGTGATGCTGTTAACCCACCATTTCTAGGCTAGTAGCTAGGATTATAGATGTGCACTATCACTCTTGGTTTACTTACTTATTTTCATAGTGTCACAGTGCTTTGATTGAACCTAAGACCTCCACACACATGCTAGCCAAGTGCTCCACTATTGAACTACATTTCCTAGCCCTAGCATACTCATTTTTCAAAGGTTGAGCACAGAGAGAATCTCTTGGCTGAGAGAGACTGTTTAAATGTGTTTTCCACATTACACTTCTGTAATTGGGGTAGAGGGTGTTTTTAAAAATATTTTTTACATTCATTCATTTACTTGCATGCTTACCATGGCAGATGTGTGGAGATCAGAGGATGACTTATAGGGAAGATCGTTCTCTCCTTCCACCCTGTGTGGCTCAGTGGTTAAACTTAGTTCCTCAGGCGTAGTGGCAAGTGCCATCTCACCATCCTTTGTATGTGTGTTAAATGTGGAAATGTTCAAAATTTCCACTGGGCCTGTAAAGTGTTAGGCACTGTGTGCATTTTATTGTACATTTTGTACAAGGTCAGATTTCTGAAATATACAACAAAGGTCAAGAAGGCAAACTGCTGCTGGCATGCTTTTTGTGTAGGTGAAGTAAAGTAAAAGAGAAAGATAACCTACCTGACAACCAGCTTGCAGAGTGAGTGATTTAATGTGGACACAGTGCTGCAGTGAAATAGCCCTGAGATTATTACATCATTGTGGTCTCCCTGGTGAAGATGTTGATAAGAATGAGCCTGATCAAGATGTTAAACCATGGAGAGAAATTAGTAATAGTTCAGGTGGAAAGATATATGGCACATGGAAAAACTTGGGTTGTCTAGAAACGTTCCTTCACCGGAAACTGTCACTTTCCACTGACCTCAGATAAGGAACATTTCACTTGGCACTCTAGTTTAAATGTGTGTTATTTTTGCCATTGTCAGGAAACATCATTGCACGGGAACACCTTTAGTTGTAGTCTCTGTGTTTGGAGATAAAAGGAGTTGGGTTGGCAACTTTTTTCTTTTTATTTCTTTTCCATTGTTGGGCATCAACCCCCAGGCTCTGTAGATGTTTGACACGTTTTCTGCCATTGAGCTACACTGGTTGGGGTCTTCTGAGCTCTTCCTGCTAACTTCCCTGTTGTTCATTGGTCCCTGTATGGTAATACATCAGTAATGAAAGATACTCTAGCTCTGGCTAGTTTTACTCCTAGTCTTTAGGAGATTGTTCATTTTGTACAGATCTGCTTGATATATTTAAGGAGTTTAAGGCAGGAGAAGATTTTCATTGTGGACTATAAATCCCATGTTAAAATAGAAGCAAACTTTTAGAAGACATAATTTCTTTGTTGGTATTTAGTAGTTACTTTCTCTGTAGCCCAGGCAAGCTTTGTACTTGTACTCTTGAGTAATTGATTTCAGTCACCAGTTCGCTACTACTTCCCTTCTGATTCAGGTTAGAGTCATCTTTCTTCAGGTCCTGTTGTATGGTGCCTACTCTTCTCCCTGCATCCATCCCACTCAGTCTGTCTTCAGCTTAGCAGTCAGTGACCATCCAAAGTGTGGTCATAACCAGCCAGTAACAGATTGTGTAATTTCCAGTGGCTAAAGTCAGGACTTTATTGTGTGAATTTTACCTCAATTAAAAATATCTCAATTGAATAAACAATAACACACCTATTAAGTAATTCACCATTGTAAGTAAAAGTCAAGTTTGTAAAAACCTGTGTGGGTGCCTTTGCATCTCTTGTTCATTTCTGTTCCAGCTAAATTTGCTCCTGTATGAGGGCCTTTGTGCTTTCTGGTCCTTTGCATGAAACACTTATTTCTGTATATGGCTCTATTATGAGCTCTCTGTTATTTTGGAAACTTAAAAAAAAGCAATAAAATCTTAATAGTTTTGAAGTATCTAGTTCAGTAGTGGTATGGACAGTCACATTATTGTGGTTTGTTCTCTATTGAGTCTTTTTTTATATGTTAATCATCCAGATTACCTTACATAAAAATATCAGCTCCTTCCTTGGGCTTCTAGCCACCATTTTCCTATACCTTTCTTCCATTAATAACTTTTATAGCTTTGTTTATTTTTCACCATCTGAGAGTAAAGCACCACAAGACCAGTAGCTATTTATTGTAACTTTTTAATGTTTGTATTCTCAGCACCTAAATAAAAGCCTAGCACATCCACTATTAAGTATACCCAGTATGTTTGTTGAATGAATAAACGAATCATGAAGTCAGTAATTTCTTCATTTTACAAATTATGTAAGAATTCCCAAATTTCTGAGAGTGTGTATTGGGGAAAAAGCCTCCAGAGATTCACATTTGTCCTTTTTCTTTCATTGACCCCTTAACATTTTAAGTGGTGCTCAGGATCAAACCTAAGACTTCAGTATGCTAGCTAAGCACTTTACCACAGAGCTGTGCTTCAGCCATAATGTAATCAACTTTAAAATAGAATGGGATTGCCATTTTTGCCAGTGTATTCATTCATTTTGTTCATTAAGTACTTTTACGTGCTCTTTTAATTAAAGAGGTAGGGTGAGTTAGAATTGTTTCTATAAGAACTAAGTTGTGTCTTCCCATCCCAAAGTATATTTTATTTTATGTATATAGGTGCTTTATTGGCATGGATGCTTGTGCACTTCTTGTGTGTCTGATGCTCATGGAGGCCAAAGAGTGTCAGTCACATGGAACTGGAGTTACAGCTACTTGTGAGTTGCCATTGTAGGTGCTTGGAATTTAACCTGGATCCTCTGAAAGAGCAGCTAGTGCTCTTAACTGCTGAGCATCTCTCCAGTCCCTGAAAGCATTTTCAAGCATGTATTAGTTCACTGCAAAAAGTAGCCTAAAAGCATAAATATGTTGTTGTCTTGAAACAGAATTTTCTTATACTCATCTTCCCCCCTTAGCCTTCTTTATGCTGGGATTATAGGTATCTGTCACTATGTCCAGCAGTAGTTTTTAACAATAACTTATATCCTTAGGTAGTGTGTGCTGTAAACCATTCTAGACACTTTATACACACATGCATTTGATCCATATAATGTCACTTTTAGGTATAGGTACTGGTATCTTATGCCTTTTTCAATGGGAAAACTGAGGCATAGTTAAGTAGGTACTTTATATAGTTGTGAAAGCTGTATGGATATTTTGCATGGAAATTTCCTGAAACACATTCATGGCAACAGTAAGATAATCTTTCCCTTACCTTGCAAATAGATATAGAAGTTTTCATAGAAATAAATTTTATTCCACTGCCAGGCTTGTTAAGGATTCTGATACTTAGGTTCATAGGTTCACATGTTTTCCATTGATTAGTTTGTGGCTCTTAATTTCTAAAATATAGCTTGCCTTTCCATGGAACATTTGAATAGATTCATTCATTAATTATGTATATTGGTGTTTATTGATCATCTTTTCCTTTTTTGGAGATAGAGTCTCATTATATATCTCTGGCTAACCAACACTCACTATGTAGACCAGGCTGACCTCTCACTCACAGAGTTCCTCCTTTCTCTGCTTCCCACGTGCTAGGATTAACGGTCTGAATGACCATGCCTACACCTGACTGTTGTCCAGATGCTGAGGATCCATGAGTGAGCAAAGTGCCTGTTTAACTTGTGACTCTGTATTCTAATGATGGTGGGTGTTACATGTTCAAGATCTTATAAAGAATACCAACATAGAACATTAGAGTGTGAATGATGGGAATGTACACTTAGGGTACTCAGAGAACTCAGGATGACAGAAAGGTGACCGACAGAGATATTGCACATAGAAAGAAAACTGGGGGAAGATAAGATGAGAATAGATAGGAGTTGGGCGTGGGGAGTACAGCCTCTTGTAAGGATCACACTTAGCTTTCTCAGCTGTTGTTTAGAGTTTGAGTCTGGAAGGTTAACATGCTTATACTTTTATTGAATAGCATTACTCTATTGTGTAAAGGATAGATATTAGGAGGGTAGGAATAGAACCAAAAAGGAGGTCAGTTATTTGTCATGGATTTGACTGTAGAGGTACTTTTGAACCTTGCTGTGTTTGGCACATTTTTAGCTTTTGGAGTTCCAAATTTCTTTGCAGCAAATTCCTTTCTTTCTCTCTAGACACATAAAGAAAGCTACTGTTATGTTAGCTATAGGCACCTGTAAGTGAGAATTCTCCCTGGAGACTTAGGTTCTGAACTGAGCAGACATGATTTACTTGATGAAGTTTTGACATTAGTGTACATCTTTTGGAAAGTTTTCTCCTAATTGCTTTTAGGTTGAGTTTCTGGCTCTAGAAGGGCTGAAGGTGCAGCTCAGATAATGTGCTTGCTCCAGTATCTATGAGGTCCCTGTGTTAAAACCCCCAGCACCACAAACAAACAAACAAAGATGACATTAGAAAGGCAGCACTTTTAATGTTTTCACATATTTTGGTGGTAATTATGGTACATGCTGCTTGCTTCTGGGAGTTACCTGAGGATAAAAGTGGAGAGGTTTGTTACTGTTTGTTTGTTTATTTTGTTTTTTTTTTTTTTTTTTTTTTTTTTTTTTTTTTTTTTTTTTTTTTTCTTTTTTCCAAAACGGGGTTTCTCTGTGTAGCTCAGGTTGTCCTGGAACCCTCTCTCTGTCACCAGGTTTGCCTTGAACTCACAGAGATCTGCCTACCTCTGTCTCCTGAGAACTGGGATCAAAGGTGTGCGCCATAACTGCCTGGCTGGGGTTTGTTACTGTTTTAAAGTGTGGAATTTTACTCTAAGTAGATAGTATTGTGTGAGAAGTGTAGAGATCAAATAAAATCACACAGGGAAATACTTTCGTATTTATGGGAACAGTTTTCCTGAGGAGGATTTTACAAGATGATTTGTAAGAAACACAGAATCTTGGATTTCTATTTGAATATGGTGTTGCTTTGCCTGATTCATGATTTCTCTTGATTAGATTGATATTTTAGGAAGGCTAATATTGTTAGTCCCAAGGCATCTATAGACTGATATAACCTGAACTGAAAGAGTAGCAGGTGATAAGAATAAGGACTAGAGTAGATGTCAAGGAATTGGAATAGACAGTTGGCACCTTGGTATTGGGGAAATCAAAAGCTATGCCAAGGAGGGCTGGATGCAAAAGTGAGAGGGCTAGAAGCCATGCTCTGTTTAGATAGAGGCAGGTGAGTATTTAACATGTGTCTGTGAGACCTGGGGGCAACCTGTGTTCTGTCTTTACCTTTTGAGTTCCTGACTAGTTGCTAAAGTATAAGAACAAAGCTCAGTTGAGTCACTTCAGACTCTGCATGTGGAAACAGGCAATTCTGTGGTGTCTGACTGAGGTAAGTGCTGCAAAGGTTGGAGATTGGCCCAGGTGCCTGTGGAGTAAACCATGCCAATTTCAATTACTAGCTGTGGAAATCAAGGGTATACACATATTTTTGATCTATAAAAAGTACATTCCATTCCTCTTTAGTATTTCATTATATGTGGGCTTAAAAATATATCTTAAAGGTAGACGTTAGTTTTGAAGGCCGTGTCATTGATGTGTTTTTATTTCAGTTTTTTGCAGTCACATCATCATGAATGGTGCTTGACTTTATGAAGATAACAAGACTATTACATGTTATCTTGAGCTCATTGATACCTCACTTACCTCCCTCATAATGCTCCTGATTTGCTCCATGCCTTTGGGCTTGTTACATACCTCCTAAACCACCAGTTTCTTTAACAGTGCTGAATAGTTCTTAATTAATAGGTCCATTTGGTGGAAAAGTTCAGAGCAGTGCATAGCCTGGTAAATAGCAAGTGCTCAGTAAATTTTAATTATCATTACATTCAACTTATAAGTACCATTATTGTGATAGTTAACCTTGATTACCATCTTGATGCCTAGATTAGTAGTCTGGAGAGGATTAACTGGGTGTTTGGGGGTGACAGTCCCTGCTCTGAATATGAGAGATACTACCATCCAGTAGGTTGGGGCCTGGGTGAAATAAAAGGAAAATAGGAAGGAAACATTCTCTCAGCTATAATGAGCCTTTCTCTCTCTCACCAGCCAGCTCCCAAATAATGACATGGAGACTTTTTATTAATCATGAAAGGTCAGCCTGTAGTTTAGGATTGCTCCTAACTAGCTCTTATAACTTAAATTATCCCATTATATCACTCTATGTTCTATTACATGGCGTTGCCTCTCTTCCATCTTGTACCTCCTGTTTCCTCTCCTTGTCTCCCCGGGCGTCTCCTGCTGCTCGATTACCCACTTCCTTTCTCTCTGGAAATCCTGCCTATGCCTCCTGCCTCGCTATTGACCATTCAGCTCTTTAATAAACCAGTCATAGCAATATAATCTTCACACAGTGTACAAATATCCCACAACACTCTGCTCCCTGGCTGCTGATGTGAGCTGCTTTGTTTTGCCACCCTATCTCTGCCATGATAGGTCAGAACCTCTGAAATTGTGTCAGAATAAGTGTTTTCTCCTTTAAATTGTTATCTCAAGGTTTTTTTGTTCTGTTTTATTTTTATTTTTGTAACCATGATGTAAAGTTAACAAGCTTGCTTTAACATTTATTTTACTTACCTATTTTTAAATCAAGTGCTAATTTATACATTTATTTTAAATTACATTTATTAATTTTTTTTTTTTTTTTTGGTGGGTGTGGGATGGCAGCATGAACCTGCCATGGTGTGCTGGAGGTCAGAAGATACCATTTGAGAGTTGGTTTTCTTTTTTTACCTCATGGATTCTAGGGATTGAACTCAGGTCACCAGGTTTGGTAGCATGCAGCTTTACATGCTAAGTCACCTTTCCTATCACAAACATTGAATTAAACAAAAACTTTACCTAATCAGGATAGTCTTTTCCCCCATATATATAGTAAGCTGTCAGTGTTCATTAAAAACAAACAAACAAACAAACAAACAAAAAACCCCGAAGTCGTACAACTGTAGTACTTAAAAAAAAAATAGCCCTTTGTAATTTTGGGATTTTAATTTTTCTTCTTAAGATATAAAATGTGGAGCTCTAAAAATTTTTTTGTGTCTTCTAGCCAGATTTTCATATGAATTTTAAAATACTAGATTTTTAAAATAGAAATGAGAGGAAAACATTAGCATGATTTTATGAATATGCAATGAACTAAAGGTATTCTTACTAAAGTTGAGGGAAAAGTGAAAATGCCCTTGTTTCTTTTTTGGTGAATGGTTTGGGGTGATCCTAGTTAGTATAATATAGTAAGTTAAAAACAGATAAGGTTATAGTAGATGAGGGAGAGATTTAAATATAAGAAACAGAAACAGTGTCAGAAAATAAAATAAAAAATATTTTCATAAGTTTTGTGTATAATCATGGAGTTTACAAGTTCTCTCCAAAGGGTCTCAAGAGAGAAAGAAAACCAGTAAGAGACAGATAAATGGATCTGGATGATTTGGATGTCTTAGGGAGAGTTTATTAGAGGAATTGGCTTGTTAATAGAGGCTGAGAAGTCTCATGGTAGGTCATCCCAGAGAGAAAAGGAGAAAATGATTATGAACAGTTGATGATTTGGTGATGTTCACCCACATGATTGGATCAGTTTTTTGTCTTCCACGCTCACATTCCTGACTTACATGGCAATCTCCTAGAGACACCCAGAAATAGCACTTTGGCAGCTCTCTAGGTTATTTTTTTTAATTAAATTAAAAAAGAAGTATATCTTACGTGTGTATGAGTATTTGCCTACATGTTTATCTGTGTACCATATGGATGCTGGGTATCTCTGGAGATCAGAAGAGGGCATCGGATCCCCTAGAACTGAAGTTAAAGACAGTTGTGAGCCACTATGTGGGTGTTAGGAGTCAAACCCTAGTCCTCTGGAAAGAACAGCCAGTATTCTTAACCTCTGAGCAATCTCTTCTGCCCTATTTCTCTCTAAGTGTTTGTTAATCTAGTCAGGAAGATGCTAAGATTAACTATCACAGAGGTCTATTGATCTCAGGTTAGTGTTCTTGTTGCAGCAGAAAAGGATGCATTGTAGTGAAGTCAACACTCAAGAACCTTAGTGTCTTTAGTGACTTCTGTAACATTCTGTAATGCTCCACCTGCCTCAGCCTCCTGAGTGCTGCTAGGATGACAAGCTCTGTTGCACAAAAGTAGTGATAAAAAACAAGTAAATTGATGATTTTATCTGTGTTAAAAACAGATCCTGTCTGAAAACTAGCTTTTGGGTTTTAGGATATGGACCCCTGCATCATCATCATCATCATCCATTTGGTTTTTCAATACAGGGTTTCTCTGTGTAGCTTTGCATCTTTCCTGGAACTCACTCTGTAGCCCAGGCTGGCCGCGAACTCACAGAGATCCACCTGCTTCTGCCTCCCAAGTGCTGGGATTAAAGGCATGTACCACCACCGCCCAGTGCATTATTATTATTATTATTATTATTATTATTATTATTATTATTAATTATTAATACTATTATTGGGCTTTTTTGAGACAGGGTTTCTCTGTGTAGCTTTGGAGCCTGTCCTGGAACTTGCTCTGAAGACCAGGCTGGCCTCGAACTCACAGATCCACCTGCCACTGTCTCCCGAGTGTTGAGATAAAAGGCGTGAGCCACTATGGCCCAGCAGACTCCTGCATTATTTAGTAAATTTTTCCTAGCATTTCTTTTACCTAGAAGCATGGGTGGTCCCTAGCCCTATTGATACACTGTTGATGCTTCAAGCATACTGTAGAAAAAAAGGGGAAATAGTTGCTGGGCTGAAGTCTGGAGTTTCTTCATGAAGAAAAGTTGCAATTCGTCCTAAGCTTGAATGTGCATGTGGATGACTTTGGAAATCAAGACTGTGTGTCTTTCTGTTGCTGTGACAGATGCCTGAGAAAATCAGCTTAAGGAAGAAATGGCAGCTTTTGGCTTATGGTTTCAGTCCATAGGCCAATGCTGCCCTTGTTTCTGGGCCTGTGGTAAGGCAGATTGAACATTCTAATGGAACAGAGTTGCTCACTTCATAGTGGCCAGGAAACAAGGAGGGGTAATAGGAGGTTGTAGCGTCAAGGGAAATATGCATTTTAAAGTCATGCTCCCAGTGACCGACTTCCTCAAAATGGGGCCCATCTTTCATAGCTCCATCTCCTTCCCATAGTCTCCTCAACATTTCAAATCTGTTGGTGGCTGAGAGCATTGATTATGTCAGAGCCCTGATGATCTAACAGTATCTGGAGATGCCCACAGACACAGTACAGGTTCTTCACTGATCTGGGTGTTTCTCAATCCAGTCAAGATTACCTTACCACACTGGGTTATTTGGAGTGTCAGTAGATGTTGTGGGGTGCTCCAGAATCTGCCCTGTTAACAATTCCCCAAGGTGTGCCCATACTCTAGTCCTGGAAACAGTTTAGATAGTGAGGTCTCTTGTGATAGGAAATGCAAAATCTGTGAATGGAAAAGTATTTATTTTCATAGGATTAAGACATCCACAGAGGTGTATTTCTAGTCTCAGCATTGAGTTGATGAGTTTATACTGCTAGGTGTTTGGTGCATGCCTCTCTGTGAGTTTAAAGCTAGCCTGATCTACAAAATGAGTTCCAGGCCAGACAGGGCCACACAGTGAGATCCCGTCACAAACAAACAAAATCCCCAAAAAACTAACAACAACAAAAATCAAACAAAAACAAAACAGTAAAAAAAAAAGTTATGTATTTATTTGATCATATGATAAATAGGGTTTTCCAGATTTTCATTTTTAGCTGTTGGTCTTAAATGCAGAGTCAGATCTACCACGTTCTAAGAAGTTCTTGGTTGTGAGCAGAGGATCATAGAGTTGTTTTTTGGTTGAAAATGACCTAGTTATGGTTTTTTTTTTGTTTTTTTTTTGTTTTTGTTTTTGTTTTTGTTTTTGTTTTTCGAGACAAGTTTTCTCTGTGTTGTTTTGGTGCCTATCCTGGATCTTGCTTCTGTAGACCAGGCTGGCCTCGAACTCACAGATATCCGCCTGGCTCTGCCTCCTAAGTGCTGGGATTAAAGGCGTGCACCATTTCTGATTGGCTCTAGTTATGTTCTTAACTGATGCTTTTTCTTGAAGTTGTTTTCCTACAGGTGTTCTCTTCATACCTGGAATTGATTGTTACTTGATCTTTTACTTTTGCTCTGTCTTGTTTCTTGCTCTGTCTTGTTCAAAATGGAGATATTTGGGAGCAACAGCTTATTAAAAGATGGGTTAATAGTTTATTGGAAATGATTAGAGTGGTGATATTTAAATTTCTGAGAGAACAAATTGGAATATTTTGAGTTGTCTCTGATTTGTGTTTGTTTTTTTATTATGAATACTTAAAAAACAATTTTAAATTTTGTTTATATTATGTGTATGGGTATTTTGCCTTCATGTATGTCTGTGTACCATGTGCATGTCTGGTACCCTTGGAGGCTAGAAGAGGGTATTGGATTCCCTGGAGCTGGAGCTACAGACATAGCTGCCATGTGGGTGCTTAAGACTTCTGCAAGAGCAGTAAACCCTCCTAATGGCTAAGCCATCCCTCCATCTCCCTGTTATTATTTTTTTCTGTCTGGAAAATTTCTCCATTTTTAGTAGTAGAGGTCTGGTATTAAGATTAGAAGCTTTGATATCCAAACAAGTCTTGGTTTTGACCTTCAAGACCCTTCATTTAACTGGTTATAGGATCGTGGGCTGAAAGCCTGGTAGAACTTTAAACATAGATGCCTACTTTGTGATTGTGTACAGAGTTGTGTCTTTATTCTTACCTGTGTGGCATGTGTCTTTTCCTCTGGGTGTTTTGGTGCTTCCTCGCTACAGTTCATTTTAACATTTTGACCTCTAGTTTTCAACCATTAGCTTAGCCTATGATTTGCCTTTATCTAGTTTTCTTTTATGTGTATTCTTTTTGATTTAGTGTTGGCTTAGAGTTATAGATATATTTTTATACTCCTGTGGAATATTTGTTTCTCCTGTTAACTAGTGTGTGGGATGTTGAGACAGGGTTTTTCTCTGTAACCCTGGCTATCTTGGAACATGCTCTGTAGACAGGTTGGCCTCTCAGAGATTTGACTGCCTCTGCCTCCGGAGTACTGGGATCAAAGGTGTGTACCACCACTGCCCGGCTTAGTGTGGCTTGTATTTAATAGCTGCTTTTGCAACATCTTGTGCAAACTTCATCATCTCTTAATATTCTGTTACTAAGGACTGATTTTTGTTTTAGTTATGGGAGAACACACACACACACACACACACACACACACACACACATCTGCATATTATATGTATGGTAATTGTTGTATAAAGAACATTCTGATTTTTATATTTGGAGGTGTTTCATTGTATCTTTAAACACATTCAGACTTTTCTGGCAGTTAAGCTACTTGGAATCAGTTAAATCCAATTTGTTATTTAAATTTGAAAGACCATGTTTATTTAAGTTTAGTTAAGATAGATCTAGAACAGCTGTTAGTCTATGACTACTTGTACCCACTACTAAGGAGTTACTTTTTTTTTTTTTGTTTTTGTTTTTTGAGACAGCGTTTCTCTGTGTAGTTTTGTACCTTTTCTGGAACTCACTCTGTAGCCCAGGCTGGCCTCGAACTCACAGAGATCCACCTGCCTCTGCCTCCCAAGTGCTGGGATTAAAGGCCTGTGCCACCACTGCCTGGCTAGGAGTTACTTATCTGAGGGTTATACCCAGTGTTTCATATACTTTTCTTCTCTTGGAGGTATGAAAATAAATACTTAGTAGACCTGTGTTAGATGTATTTTGTCTGGGCATAGTAGTATATACCTTTAATCTCAGCACTCAGGAGACAGGCAGGAAGATTTCTTTGAGTTCAAGGCTAACCTGGCCTATATAGCGAGTTCCTGGAAAGGTAGACTACATAGATAGCCTATCTCAAAAATAAATAAATAAATAAATAAAAATAAAAAAATAATTATTCTTCTTTCTGGTGGTTCTTATTTTCTGTGGTGGGATAATTTATTCTTTATATTCAGATCATTACTCATCAAACTCTCCAGGTGTTAGAGCTCTCTTCTTCCTGGCAACTCTGTCCCACAGGTCTTACTTAAATACTTGACCTCACTGAACTGGGCTGTCTAGGTTGCTTCTTGGAAGTTGTGGGCATTTGTAGAACTCACCTCATTTGTTGCTTTGTCCAGTTTCTTATTGTTAGGGTAGTTTGTTAAATTTAGTTTGTCTTTATTTCATCCTAGCCAGAACTGGATATTGACTTAACAATTTGCATTTTTTTTTCTTTTTTTTTTTTTTGGAATCACTTCAGTGTAAATTATGGTTATCATACCATTTAACCCCCAAAATACTTCAAAAAACTGTCTTTGCAAATTCAAGACCTTCTGTTATGTAACCCCACAGTATTGTACTAAAGAAAAGTAGCAAGAATTCCTCAATGTCATCAAAGACTGATTCTTATTTGTTACAAATTATTTTTATACATTTGTTTTCATCTTAGTTGGGTAGATATTTTTCCTCCTTTGATTTTGTTTCTTTGGTGGTTTTGCTCTAATGTGATTATGCAAGGTTATATTTAAGTGTACATGTAACATTTCTCAGGAGAGATTTTTAATCTCGGTTATAAAAGAAATTTCAAAGTATTTGAAAGGATGTCATACAACCTGTATTCTTTGACTATATAAGAATTAAGCTAGAAGTCAGTAACAGAAATAGGTCCTGGGATGTACTCAGTAGTGCTGCTTGCCTAGTATGTATGAGATGCTGGGCTTGATCCCCAGCCCCACAAAACAACAAATCAAATAATCAAAATATAGTTGAAAAATCTTCACTATTTGGAAACTAAGTACTAATATTTAAAATAATGTATGGATCAAAAAAATAAATTAGAAAGAATGAGGAGTGAAAAAAGAAGTGGGATATAACAGATTTTGTGAGTTACCTCTGAGGTGCTACTGAGAGAACATTTATAGTACTGAAAGCCTAAAAGTTCACCAAAGACTAGCTGCCGCCGCCCGCCGCCGCCCGCCGCCACCACCACCACCACCACCACCACCACCACTGCCACTACTTGCTGTTGGTGTTTGAGACAGGGCCTCACTATGTAGTTCCCACTGTGTAGTTCTGGCTATCCTGGTGCTTGTTTTGTAGACCAGGCTGTCTTCTAACTCATAGAGATCCACCTGTCTCTGCCTCCTGAGTGCTAGGATTATAAAGTTCTGTACTATCATGTACTATAAAATAAAATTGTGGATACATTGTTTCCACAAAGCAATTTAGACTAAGATGATTTCATTGGTTAATTCTGATAAAACGTGAAGAGGGAAATGATACTAATTTTCTTTTAATTTATCTAGAAAATTGAAGATATATGATTTTTCTACACATTTTTTACTCTGATAATAATAATAGACTCTGAGTGGAACAGGTGACCAATTGGCTTCTATGGTGATAAATTTTACCAGCAAAATGTGATTAGTGTGAATTTGTTCTGCCTGATAAAGCATATCCAAGACAAACCTACAGCAAATTCAAAAGCTTTTGTATGTGAATAATGCCACCCTTATAATAAGTTTTTTTTTGGGGGGGGGTGTTATTTTGAGACAGGGTTTTCTCTTCATAGCCCTGGCTGTCTTAGAACTCAGTTTGTAGACCAGGCTGACCTCAAACTCACAGAGATCCGCCTACCTCTGCCCTCCAAGTGCTGGGTTTGAAGATGTATGCCATCAGATCTGGCAAATGTCACCCTTATAATAAAGTTGTGTGAGAATAATGTTAGTGGGAGATTCAGCAGAGTAATCAGGATTAATTCGACAGTTAGTATAACTTATCATAGATATGTGAAAATATCTATGATATTTTCATGGATGGGTTAGCCCTAATTAGTTAGAACTAGAAGGGTCCTTTAAGATGATATTAATTCAGACTGTTACCTATTTGCTTGTTTTTATAGGTCAGTATGGAAATCCTCTAAATAAATATATTAGACATTATGAAGGATTATCTTACAATGTGGATTCATTACACCAAAAACACCAGCGTGCCAAACGAGCAGTCTCACATGAGGACCAGTTTTTACTTCTAGATTTCCATGCCCATGGAAGGTGAGTAAATTTATTGCTGACAGTATCTAAAGTCTTGATTCAGTCGGCTAAAGGAAGGAACTTTGTGGTTTTTTTTTTTGTTGTTGTTAATGGAAAGCTTCCCATTTGAAAATTCATCCTCCATTGGAATTTGGTATATACATTTAAAAATGTCTTTTAAAATGGATTGCCCTATTGTATATTTAAGTCATGTGTAAATATTTTTGAATTGTGAATGTGAGGTCCAGTCTTGGATGCTTGTAAAAGATGGAGGGTGGTAACAGGAGGTAGGAGGTTACAGAAAATGGGAGGAATTTTAGATAAGACATACTTGATTCACTAGCATACAGGTGGCTAGGTAGCGAGATGCTGGCAAGTACTCAGGCAGGAGTTGGCTCACAAGGACACACATGTGCAGGCATACACTCTGACCTGGCACATAGGCTGCACAGAGGTAGGGACAGTGGCAGACACACACACACAGGCAGGCTGATGAAAGAGAAGCCTGTGATCTTAAGACCATCTATCACATGAAAGTGGCACTCTGATAGGAATAGTTATATAACAGATGACATCAGTGTTTACTTTTGGGGTTCCAGAATATCTGGTGCCAGCTATTTTGTGCCAACTCATAGCCCCTCAGATGTTGGGTGTCAGCTATGTTTTAGCTAACTCATACTAGATATCCATATCAGCACCATGTTGTCTAAACATAAGCTAGCCCTAACACACACACACACACACACACACACACACACACACACACACACACGTTCCCTACAATGTAGCTTTTCTGGTACCAACAGACAAAGTGGCTAATTGTTTGCTATTGAATAAGTTACTTAATCTTTTATTAACTCAGTTTTATTAGTTCTGTAATAACAACCAGTAGACAGACTACTTGCTATACTGTTCAGTTCTTAAACAGAATTGTGAAGGGATACAGAAAGGAGAGCTAAGGGAGAAAGAGAAAATTAATTATTAAATAACTTTTCTATTCTCAGTGTTTTATTTGCATTTATTGAAAAATTGTTGTGTATATTTGAGTGTATACATGAATAGTGCACATGCAGTGGTCAGAAGGCAACTTGGTGGCATAGTTTCTCCTCTTCCACCTTTATGTAGGGTCCATGCATCAGCTGTTAGCCTTCCACAGAAGCTGCCTTTATCTGCCGAGTCATTCAAATGCCCTTCATGTGTATTTTATTATTAGTCTTCTGAACACTGCTTAGTCTCCCCCCCCACTCCCCCCCCCCAGTCTATCACTGAGGGAAGTCAGAGCAGGGAGGCCTGCTTGGTATTCTACACACCCTTACCTCTAACCAAGGAACTCACTTCCTAGCCAAAGAGTACAGCTGGAACGGGGAGGATGCTGCTCGCTAGGTGCCTTGTAGGCTGGCTTACACTAAGCTGCCTTTCTTAGATAGTTCAGGAATACCTGCCTGGGGTGGTATCACCACAGTGGGTGGGTCCTCTTATATCAATTAATAATCCAGACAGTTCCCCACAGACATGCCCACAGGCCAATCTCATTTAGCCATTTCCTTCACTGAGGTTCTGCTCTGAGGTGTTCTCAGTTGTGGCAAGTTGATAGTAGAAAACAACCAACACACACTCAGACAAAGGTAACTGTCAGAGGAGGAAACATAGACTCAGGAAATAACTTACACAGATAGATTTTAACCAGACCTGGATGACTAAAACCTTCATTTTCTCCCCTTTGTGCTCTTGGTCAGGCATTCTCTATTGCTTGCTATAATTATACTTGAAACTTACTATACTGATATAACCTTGATTGAGACTCGCATTTACTTCCTAGTAGATTTCTAATCTTCCAGCCTATTCTCATTAACATTATTCTGTATATGGCTACAACGTGGCTCTTCCCTAAATGCCATCATACCCTGTTTTGTGATGCTGGATATAGGACCCAGAGCCTTGCACCTGCTGACACTCTATCAGCCCCTAAATATTTCCTTTTTCATGTCAGCTTACAGCTTACATGCTTTGAAGCTTTCCATTAACAAGTTTTAGCATTTTAAAATTTGCCATTGAACTTTTTCTGTAAATTAGTCACAGCCTATAAGTCTAAGGTAGCTTCAAGTGTCTTTTTTAGCCAGAATGGTCTTCTGAGTACCTGAGGTGCTTATACACTTTGTTCTTTATGACAATTATTTTCCATTCTGATCATCTTTTAATGTGTAACTCAACTTCTGCCTCTTAGACATCCTTTCCCATTCTTTTGAACTTTTAAATTCCTCATTGTTTCATTGACATTTGATTTGTGCTCTCTTCTTTTCCATATATTTCTTGCCTATTTTTCTTTTTTCTTCTTAAACATTATTTTATGTATATGAGTATTTGGCCTATTTCTATGTTTGTGTACCATGTATGTGTACCCATGAAGGCCAGACCTGGGCATCAGATCCCCTGGAACTGGAGTTACAGGTGTTTCTGAACTGTTGTGTGGGTGCTGGGAATTGATCTGGGTTCTGTGCAAGAGCAGCCATTGCTTTTAACCACTGATCTGTCTCTTCAGTGGTTATTTTCTGTATGTGTTGTTTTTTCTTCAGGCAAGCACCTTGTTATTTAGTATTATTTGATGTATTACACATATGATCTAGGTGCTTTGGAAAGATATTAATAGATTAATCAAAAGATTAATTTGAAGATGTTTCTTTACATTAAAAATTTAGGGCTAGCAGTTTACCACACTAATTTTTTATGACTCAGTTTTAGATGTTATTAAAATTACCCATTCTTTATTAGCACCATCAAATAATAATGTCATTTCCTTTTTAACTTTAGTAACGTCTCAAAATAAATTTACTACTGTGTTTCAAATTATACTTACTATTGTATTCCTCACTAGCAGAACATGAATTTCAGTTAGCTGCCTTTGGTTTGGATGTCACATTGTTGTATAGGTAGATTTTTTATTAGATAAATTACATGTTTTATATTTGACAAACCAAATTCCTAGTTCTTTTATGTGTATGTGAGTGAGAAAGAGTTATTGTATGAGTACCATGCAGGTATGTAGTCATCTAAAAAATAAATTGATTGCTGGTTAAAGGTAACCTCATTAAAGCCCTGGATTATAGATAAAACATAAATATAGATTAATAAGAACAGTAGGGTGTGCAGAAATCATTGTGAAGAACGAAAATTTATATATGGTGTTTTAGAGATACAATACTGTAGAAACTTACAGTGGAAGAACTTCCTTATGAGGTGATAGTTTGATGGTGTTACTTCTCCCTTTCTTTGAAGTAGGAAATACAAAGTGATGAAGTTGTGTAAGAAATTATATATTTCTTACTAGATATATTTCTAGTCTTGTAAGGAATACTAAAACCAGGTATGATGGTGCATGACTGTAATCCATCTCCAGTACTTGAGAGGTTCAGGCAGGAAGATCTCATGTTCTAGAACAATGTAGTCTACATAATAAGACCTTGTCTCAAAAATACAAAACAAAACAAATTGAAATACTGGTTATATCATAACACCTCCAAAAGGATATGTATATATGTATAGATTATTATTTTGGGGATTAAAAAGTAACCTGTGTTTAATTTTCACAAATGATCTCTTATATATTTGTATTTGTTAGTGAGTACACTGTAATGAAGACTTGGGGTTACAGTTGACTGTAGCCACATCTGTAAAATGTGCCAGTCATATGCATTGTGGCTAGATCACTTACCTATTTTTTCAAACCTTTTAACAATATCAGTAAGAATTTATCTTATTCACAAAGCAGGGCCTAGTCCCTCAGAACCAGATTTGTCTACATGAGTTAATTATGGAACATGTTGAATATTGCACAGTTAGTTCAGACATGTAAAGAATATGCTTGCACAGAATTATGATTAGACAATTATTAATTATGACTTAAATTTTGAGAAGTATCCCATCCCCTGTGTGTTCAAGTATTAAAGTCCTTTTTGTATTTCTTTTCCTCCCTCCCTCCCTCCCTCCCTCCCTCCCTCCCTCCCTCCCTCCCTCCCTCTCGTCTTTTTTTTTTTTTTTTCCTTCCGAGACAGGGTTTCTCTGTGTAGCTTTGTGCCTTTCCTGGAACTCGCCCTGTAGACCAGGCTAGCCTCGAACTCACAGAAAAGCACCTGCCTCTGCCTCCCGAGTGCTAAGATTAAAGGCGTGTGCCACCACCGCCCGGCTTGTATTTCTTTTATAACTAAGCATATGAACAAACTTTCAACTTTGCTTAATAGTAAGGTTTTTTTTTTGTTGTTGTTTTGTTTTGTTTTTGATTTTTGTCTTTGTTTTTGTTTTCAGGCTAGGCATAGGCATGGTGGTACACTCCTTTAATCCCTTAGCTCAGGAGGCAGAGGTAGGTGTGTCTCTGTGAGTTCGAGGCCAGTCTGGTCTGCATAATGAGTTTCAGAACAGCCAGGGCTATGTAGAGACCTGCCTTAAAAAAAAACCAAACTTTTCAAGCCTAAGGTTTTTTTCTTTCTTTCTTTCTTTCTTTCTTTCTTTCTTTCTTTCTTTCTTTCTTTCTTTCTTTCTTTCTTTCTTTCTTTCTTTCTTTCTTTCTTTCTCTCTTTTTCTTTCTTTCTTTCTTTCTTTCTTTCTTTCTTTCTTTCTTTCTTTCTTTCTTTCCTTCCTTCCTTCCTTCCTTCCTTCCTTCTTTCTTTCTCTCTCTCTCTCTCTCTCTCTCTCTCTCTCTCTCTCTCTCTCTCTCTCTCTCTCTCTCTCTCTTTTCCATTTTCCTTTAAGGCACAGTCTCATATACACTAATCTGGTCTTGATTGAACTTGCTATGCAGCCAAAGATGACCTCAAATTTTTGATCCTCCTGCCTCCATCTCCTCATTGTTAGGATTACAGGAGTACACCACCACACCTGGTTTGTGCAGTGTTGGGACTTGAACCTGGGGCTTTGTGTATACTAGGCAAATACTCGAACAACCAAGGTATATATTCAAACCACATCTTTGTTTTTTTTTGAGACAGGGTCTCACTCTGCATGTCAGGGTGGCCTAGAACCTGATATAGACTATGCTGGCCTTGAACTTGTGGCAGTTTTCCTTCCTTAGCCTTTAGAGTTCAAGAATTACAGATGTTAGCTACCTTGTCTGGCTTCCAGGCCCAAAGTTAAGAGTTCTACAAAAAGCTATTACTCTTGAAATAAAGTTGAAAGTTTATGGAAAGTGTTATTTGTGCCATTACTACAGTTGTTGAAGAAAGGCATTTTAAAAGAATGTATCAAATAGGTAGTAAGGTAAAATATATCAAAATTAATTTGCTTAGAAATAATACATTTTCTAGATTTCTTAAATGGCTTCATTTGGATAAGTGGGATTGCTTACTTAGTGCTTTATTTATGTTAGTTCCTTTTTCCTTATTTATTTTTGTTTTTTGTTTTTTGTTTTTCAAGACAGGTTTTCTCTGTGTAGCTTTGGTGCCTGTCCTGGAACTCGCTCTGTAGACTAGGCTGGCCTCGAACTCACAGAGATCCACCTGCTTCTGCCTCCTGAGTGCTGGGATTAAAGGCGTGCACCACCACCACCACCACCACCACCACCACCACCACCACCACCGCCGCCCGGCTCCTTTTTCCTTATTTGATTACCTTTTTTTATTGTGTCCATATGTGTATGTCTTTCCTTGTGAACTTGAGGTGCAGAGCCTGAGTCTTACTTGGGTTTTTACATAGATAATGGTCATAGTGAGGGAAAGAAGGGAGGGAAGGAAAGAGGGGAAGAAGGAAGGAATACAGAAATATTCAGAATATACAGAAAGGGCCGATGTATCATAAGACATAGAGTTATAATAATTTCACATAATTTGTGTTTCTTAAACCTTGTCTTAATGTAATAGTGTGTAATATACTAGGAACTATTTTCTTGTATTCCTTTTAAATACTAGCCAATGGCATGTTGCATCCTGCTATAACTATTATACAGACCTGCCTTAATTATCATGTATCCATGGCTTGATTACCATGCATTTTAGGCTTCTATAATACGAATGTGGTATAATCTCCTGAGGAATTTAGTTGATGTGGTCTTTGTAAAATGCAAAGTTTAATCTTGTTTAAGTTTTGGTTCTGCAGTTCTGCATTCTATGAAGTAGTATCTCTGTAGGTTAGTTTGGATATATTTTGGGCTTTGTTTTTGCCGTATCTTCCTCCAACAAGGCCACACCGCCAATAATGCCACCCCCCATGAGCCTGTGGGCCATTTTCATTCAAACCACCACAGAATGGAAGAGGACAACTCTTATGGAGCTTCCACCTTTACATGGGCTTTGGAGATCAAACTTAGGTTTTTAAAAGACTTGTATTTTAAGAGCCCTTACCTATTGAACCATCTCATCAGCTTTTTTTTTTTTTTTTTTAAAGTTTTAGTTTTTGAAACAAGGTCTGTAGCACAGAATGGCCTTGAATTAATGGCAGTCCTGCCTCTGCCTCCTGAGTGGGGTTTTGTTTAAGTTTCACTTATATAGCTCAGACTAGCCTGGAACTCACTATGTAGCATAAGCTTGTCTGCAACTGAAACAAGTACAATCTTCGTGTTGTAGTCTTATAAGGGCTATGCTTCTTTTGTGTTTGTGTGCATGTAGGTGCATACATGTGTTGGTGTACACCCATGTGTATGAGCATGAATATGGAAGAGAGACAACAACTGGGGATGATGTTCCTCAGGTTCCGCCTACCTCTTTTGAGGCATGTCACTCACTAGTCTAGAACTTGCCCAGTAGGTTAAGCTAGTTGACTAAGGAGCCCAAGGGATCCTCCTGTCTCTGCTTCCCAGTGCTAGGATCACAAGCATGTACCATCAGGACCAGCCTTTTCTTTTCACATGGATTCTGGGGATCGAATTCAAGAGTTTGGTTGTGCAAACCTAATGGGCCCATCTTGGAAGAACTATCTTTATTAATTCTGTGGTGATTGCAGGGACCCAGTTACTTTTGGTTTGGGTAATTCTTTCCTTATAGTGTGAAGTACAAACATACTTTGCTTGTCCCTGCTAAAGGACAAATGCCTACATATTTGACTCCCAACTATGTTTTGTTTGTTTGTTTGTTTTTAAAGTTTCACAAATAGTTGAATTTCACCTGTCAGTCTGAGTGATGCTTTCATTTTCTTTATCGTGAAGTCTTGGTGGTCATTTTGCCCAGATTGGTAGTGGATGACATTCTGAGACATAGATTATAGAGCCTGTTTTACTTCTTTTAGGTTCCTGCTATTGACACATTCTTTTCAAATTTCCCATCATTGGTAATGGTTTTTCAGTCAGTCCTTTGATTTTTGGCTTTTACCAGAAGGCCTACGTTCTGCCAGTTAGGGCTCACTTATATATACGAAGCAGGGGAACTATAACTTGGTATGGTGAGAAGATATTGGCTAGCTAGAGATGACTGGTTCATATCAGACTCTGATTTTATTTGTGTGATATTCACGTTACTTTTCTCTTTGGTTTGTGAAATTATTAAACTTAAGTGTTTTCTGCTTAATTTGTGGTAATTTTTGTCTTTGTTTTTAGCCTGTAGAGCCCTAGAATTCCTGTGGATGATGCCTGGGGTGCACAGAGCTGATTCTATCTTCTACTTCTGCAAAACTGTTCTGCTTATTATTTATGTATGTGTATGTGATGCATATTGAGCTTCTAAAAGGTGATTTGAAGAAGGACTTTTCTGTTTCAAAAAAATATGCTATTGGGCGAGTGAGACGGCTTAGTAAAGACACATGCTGCCAACCCTGGTGGCCTGAGTTCAGTCCCTGCAATTGAAGCCAGGAAAGAACAGACTCTCAAGAAGGTCTTCTGACACCCACATGTGTACTGTGGCACATGTTCGAGTGCGTGCGCGTGCACACACACACACACACACACACACACACACACACACACACACTCACACTCACACTCACAAAAATAAATGATAGAAAATGTAATAAAAAAGCATACTAGTAAAAGTAAGCTTAATAATCAAACAATATTTGATGTTCATATTGGCAACTTGCCTTTTTGTTTTTAATTTAGCATGTAAAACAGTGTTTTTGTTAAAGCCTTTGTATATACACATCATGTGCATTGCTTATATTCACTCCCACAATAGTAATGGAAAGAAAATATAGATGGAGAGACTATCCCAGGCATCTTTGTAAGAAGAAAGAGGAAATGAGCATCTGGAGACATTAGGCATGTCTTTTGAATCTGTTGAGATTTGAATGAGAAATGTCTTCCATAGGTGTATGTATTTGAACACTTGGGCCCAGTTGGTGGCTGTTTGGAGAGGTTATGCCTTCTGTTTTCTTTTCAGAATTGTTTTGCTGGTCTAGGTCCTTTGCATTCCCATCAGTGTTAGAGCCGCCTTCTCAGTGTCTACAGTGAAACTTGCTATTTTGATGGAGACTGTATCTTTTAATAATTTGGAAAGTTGGTGGCTTTTTGGAAGGAATGCTAAATCTTGAACTCAGGACCTCATGTCCTAAGCCCACTGTGTGCTAGCACACATTCTACCACACTGTACTCCCCGCCCAACAACACTGTTTAGTGGTCAAATTCTGAACCTGATACCTCCATTTATTTAAGTCTTAGTTTCTTTCAACAGTTTTTTTTTTTTCTAAATAGCTTTCAATGTAGAGACATGATGCATCTTTTGTTAAAGGTTTTTTTTTTTTTTTTTTTTTTTTTTTTTTTTTTTCCCCGAGACAGGGTTTCTCTGTGTAGCTTTGCGCCTTTCCTGGGACTCACTTGGTAGCCCAGGCTGGTCTCAAACTCACAGAGATCCGCCTGGCTCTGCCTCCCAAGTGCTGGGATTAAAGGCGTGCGCCACCACCGCCCGGCCCTTGTTAAAGTATTTTTAAAAATACTATTGTATAGAGAGCAGAATGACAATCTTTGGGTCATAGCATTTGTAGTGTTTGTTGACCAGTTGAGAGTGAATTAAAAATGTATGATGCTGAGAAAGGCAAGAAGATTTTTGTTTAGAAGTGTGTCCAGTGCCACACTGTGGAAAGGGGAGGCAAATATAAGACTGGACCAAATCACCATACTCTTGTTTGGGAGGAAGACAGGTTAGGCCACTGGGTTCTCTTACACAGATACCAATAAGAGCAAAGGCCTCACCTGGGGAGAGGATACCCTGAGGGAGTATTTGGAGAATCCCAAAAAGTACATCCCTGAAACAAAATGATGTTCACTGGGATTAAGAAAGGAGGAAGGGCAGACCTAATAGCTACAGTAATAACCTAATGTTAAAAAGGCTACTAACAAGCAATACCACTGCTTTATTTATTATAAAACAAATGTCTCATGGCTTTTAATGTGTACTATAATTTAATGCAGACACCAAAATTCAGATTATAAATGGCTAACATTGTTTTTGCTGGACAGTCCTGACTTAAGTAAAATTGACTTGTATGTAGTAAAGTGGATATGGTCTTTTTTAAAATAACAATTCCAGGTGCATAAATACTATCACTACTTTTTCTTTCTCAAGATAAGATTGGATTTAATTAGTAATGTTCTACTTTACACAAAGATGGAGGTGTTAAATGGTTTTATACTTAGATTTATATAACTGGGCATATGAATATATTTAAACACTGGGAAAATTCTATCACTGTCTCAGAAACAAGACTCACCTGTGTTTCAGTTTGTGTTCACTGGCCTGTTACAGGCAATAGTTACATGTCAGGAAGCAGTTGTCTATTCTTGACAATGCTGATTTAATTAGAATTCCCTGTGACAAGGATGCTGCCTTTACCACCAAAAAGCACGTACTGTAGTTTATGTATAATATAAATAAAGAGTATTTGACACTTAAAAACAATACTATTGTAGTTGAGCATGGTGTGAATTTCCTAGCACTTGGGAGGCAGAGGCAGGTAAGGTTAGTCAGGGTTATATAATGAGACCCTGTCTAGTAAAATAAAACCCCCATTAAAAAAACAGACGGGGCTGGAGAGATGGCGCAGTGCTTAAGAGCACTGACTGCTCTTCTAGAGGACCCAGGTTCAATTCCCAGCACCCATATGGCAGCTCATTATTATCTATAACTCCAGTTCCAAGGGATCGGACACCTTCAAGCCAGTGCACATAAAAATAAAGTTAAATTATTAAAAAAGATAAAACACATACTCTCTTTCTCTGTCCCTCTAAATGGAATTGTTTCTTAAATTTCATCTCTCTTGTGTTTGCTGCTAGATATAAAAACAGGCTGGTGGAATTTGTTTTGGTTTTGGTACTCTGGTCCTGTGTTAGTGACTGTTAAGTTCACTGTTTCTGTTAGTGTCCAGTAGATTCCTTAGGATTGTCTACATAGGTAGGTGATTTTTCTGTCATCTACAAATTAAAGCATGCTTATTTCTTTGTTTATACACCGAGTTTATTGTGCTACTGGGACCTTCGTTCAATGTTAAAGAGAACTGATAAGTGCAGATGTCTTTTTATTCCTACCTTAGGGGTAGGTAGAGTCATTGGTCTTAACACTAAAACGGTATTGGAGATATTTTGTTAGGTTAAGAAAGTTCTGACTATTCCTTGTTTGCTAAAAATTTTTGTTTTGAGTGGGTGCTGAAAGTTTCAGTTGTTTTTTTCTGCATGTAATGAAATGATTGTGTGGTTTTTCTCCCCTTCAAATCAGTGAATTTCGTTGATTTTCAAATGTAAATCTACTTTACTTTTGAATAAACAAAATTGATCATGAAATATTATTATTATTATTATTATTATTATTATTATTATTGAAATTTTTTGTTATGGTGGTGGTTTTTCGAGACAGGGTTTCTCTGTGTAACAGTCCTGGCTGTCTCAGAACCCACTTTGCAGACCAGGCTGGCCACAAACTCACAGAGATCCACTTGCCTCTGCCTCCTGAGGGCTGGGATTGAAGGCATGGGCCATCCATCCTTTGAAATTTTACTTTTATTAAGGTACTTTTCTGGTTGCTCTGCCCAAACACCTGGTAAACAACAGCTTAAGGGAGGAAGGACTTCTCTGGGCTGTGGTCTGAGGGCATAGTCCACCATGACAGGGGAGACGTGAGCAGGAGTAGCTCATGACAAGTGATGGCACCTCTGCAGACCAGGAAGCAGAGAGGTAGGTGGCCAGAAGCTGGGCTGGACTATAACCCTTAATTACTAAACCCTACAACCTAAAGATTCCATAACCTCCCAAAACAGTAGCACCGGAAAAGCTGAGGATGAGAGGCACATTGGCACATTTCTCATTCAAACCACGTGAACTTTTTTTTTTTTTTTTTTTTTTTTAATATTGCTTTTCCCTTTTTGGCCTTTCTCTTGTAGTGTGTTTTCTTCTAATTATGCTAATATGTACTCTCTAAATCTATGGTTCTCAATCTGGGTCTCATCCCCTTTAGGGGTGTGAATGACCCTTTCACAGGGATCAATCTGATATCCTGCATATCAGATGTTTGCATTATGATTCATAACAATGGCAGAATTACAGTTATGAGGTAGCAACGAAATAATTTTATAGTTGGAGGTCACCATAACATGGGGAACTGTATTGAAGGGTCCCAACTTTAGGAAGGTTGGGAACCACTGCTCTAATTCTTGAACATGGTTATAATACATATGCAAGAAAATTCTCATCTTCTAGTTTCATCTCTTTCTCCCTCTCTTTTTCTTCCTCTCGTTTCTTTCTCTCTGTTTCTTTTTCTCTTTCTTCCTCCCTCAGCCCTCCCCTCCCCCCTCTTGTCCTCTTATATTGTTGATGATTTTTACAGTTTGGAGGCAGGGGCACAGGTGTGATGGCATTTCTCTATATAACCCAAGCCTGGATGTTAGACGGCCACCGTGTCTGGTGCCTTATGTTATTATTTCTTATTCTCATTCATCATCCTCATCCCCAACCCCCTCCCTCCCTTCCTTTTCTTTCTTTCTTTCTTTCTTTCTTTCTTTCTTTCTTTCTTTCTTTCTTTCTTTCTTTCTTTCTTTCTTTCTTTCTTTCTTTCTTTCTTTCTCTTTCTTTCTTTCTTTCTTTCTTTCTTTCTTTCTTTCTTTCTTTCTTCCTTTCTTTCCTTTCTTTCCTTTCTTTCCTTTCTTTCTTTTCTTTCTTTCTTTCTTTTTTTTTTTTTTTTTTTTTTTTTTTTAAAGACAGGGTTTTTCTGTAGCTTTGGAGCCTATCCTGGAAGACCAGGCTGACCTTCAACTCACAGAGTTCTGCCTGTCTCTGGCTTCTAAGTGCTGGGATTAAAGGCATGTGCCACCATTGCCCAGCTCCTCTTCTTACTCCTGTTCTTCTTCTTACATTATTTTGTGTTTTTGGGTGTTTTGTTTGTATGCCATATTCATGCAGTGCCCTCAGGCCTGAAGAGGAGGACCCTGTAGCCAGAAGTTTCTCCAGTCCCGTCTGGTCCTGGTCCTGCAGCTGCTTATAAAAATAATCACTCAGAGGCTTAATATAATTGTAAATTCTGTGGCCTATTGGCTCAGGCTTCTGGCTAGCTAGCTCTTACAACTTAACTCAGCCCATTTCTGGCGACTCTCCTTTCTCCTTTCACTAGCTCTCTTGGATTTTCCCGCCTGGCTCCATCCTGCCCTGCCATAGGCCAGTGCGGCTTTATTTATCAACAACTCAGAGCAACACATATTCTCAGCATACAGAAAGACATCCATAGCAGGACCCCTTGGGACAAGTTACAGATGGTTGTAAACTGCCACATGGGTGGTAGGGATTGAATCTAGGTCTTCTGGAAGGGCAGCTGGTGCTCTTAACTATTAAGTCATTACCTTTCATTTCTTTTATATCCTTCAGGACATTTGGCATACATTCCGACACTATGTCTCTCAGAAAATTTTCTCTGTAGAAATGTAGGGGGTTATATACATACATATATATACATATATATATTCATTCATATTCTTTATTTTTTAAAAAGTATATTAGCTGGAAAATTGGCTCAAGGTAGGAGCACTTGTTCTTGCAGAGGACCCAGGTTTGATTCTCAGCACCAACATGGTGATTTATAACCATCTGTAATTTCAGTTCTAGGGGATCCAGTGCCCTCTCTAACTTCTGCAGGAATCAGGCACACACACACGGTGCATAGACATACATGTAGGCAAAATATTCATCTACATAAAATAATAAAATAAAAATCTAAAAAATTATACTGACAGTGTTAGTTACTTTTATATTGCTATGATAAGACATTATGACTAAGGCAACCTCACTGTTTCAGAGACAGGTACTATGGCAACAGGCAGGCAAGTGCAGGAGCAGTAGCTGAGTGTTCACATCCTTTCCACAAATAGGGGGCAGAAAGAGCTAACTGGGAATTTGTGCATTTCCTTTTTTTTGGGGGGGGGGCGTGGTTCTGAGACAGGATTTCTCTGTGTAGCTTTGGAGCCTGTCCTGGAACTCGATTTGTAGACCAGGCTGGCTTCAAACTCACAGAGATCCGCCTGCCTCTGCTTCCTGAGTGCTGGGATTAAAGGCGTGCACAACTACCACCTGGCGGTGTGCACTTCTGAAATCTCAAAGATCATCACCTCTAGTGACATACTTTCTTCAATAAGGCCTTGCCTCCTAATCCTTCACAAATAGTTTCACCAACTAGGCACTGTGTATTCAAATATATTAGTCTATGGGGGCTATTCTCATTCAAGCTACCACATTCCTTTTCTATATTTTTTATTCCCCCTTTAAAAACTTAATCTTTGGTTTCATTAAATGTAAGAATATGATTTTTTTTCCAGGTTTTTTGTTTGTTTGTTTGTGATAGCTGTTTTTTATTTAATTTGATTGTTTCTTTCCAGTCAGTTGTTCTTACTCTAGACTAGTAGAATGAATACTCTTTTTGGGGTATTATTTATTTATTTAATTTATTTTTTATTTTTATTTTTTAAGGCAGGATCTCTTTATGTTGCCCTGGCTGTCCTGGAACTCACTATGTAGACCAGGCTTGCTTCAAACTCACAAAGATAACTGCCTCTGCCTTCTGAGTGCTGGGATTAGTGCTCCACCACCCAGCTTCTTGGCATATTTTCTTATATTAATTAACAGTTTTCTTGTTCTTTAGATACCAAGTGAGTATTCAGTGGTTTGATAATAACTATGTGGAGATAATGTAGACTTTGCAGCTTAAGGGCTCAAACCCACAAGAAAGTCACTCCTCTAGCCCTTCAGACACAGTGGTAAATTCTGAGCAATCTTTAGATCTGACCAACCTGCTATAACTAAGGAGTGCTTACCAATTCTTTGTAAAGGTAATTTTCAAGAATGGATCACAGAAAACAGTTTCCTTATTTTTTTTAATTAAAAAAAAACTTTATACAGTGTATTTTGATCATGTTTTTTTCTCTTCCCCCTATACCTTCCAGATCCTCCCCACTTCCCTAACTCACCCAACTCTATGTTCTTTTTCTTTCTCTCTCTCAAAAAACAAAACAAGAAAAAGGAAGAAAAAAAACAAGAAACACAAACTTCTCAAAACCACAAAAACAAAAATCCAAACACGCAAAAGTCTAGTAAGACAAAAAAAAAAGTCATAAATAATGTAAACTAAAACAAAAGCTGACAAATTATCAAGTTCATTTTGTGTTAGCCAGCTACTCCTGGATTTGAGGCCTACCCTGAAGTGTGGTTAATTTACCTAATGAGACAGATTTTTCACTTTGACAATGGGTATCAATTGCAGATAGCTTCTTGGTAGGACCCTGTGTCCACTGTAACCTGAATCTTAAACGGCCTTATTAATTAAAAAAAAAAGCAAAAACAAAAACTCAGTGCCAGCTATTGGGGTAAATTCTGAAAGATCAAAGAGACAGAACAAGCCACAGCTAATCTCACCTCACCAACTTCTCAGCCCATCCTGTTTCCTCAAACTGGCCTCAAACTGGAAGCCTCTGAATCCTCATCCAAATGGATCTTAGCTGAACTACTGCTAAAAAGCCTAAAAGCTGAAAAGCCTCTAGTTCCTGGTTCTCACACCTTACATGGCTTTCTGCTTCCTGCCATCACTTCCTAGGATTAAAGGCATGTGTCTTTCCCAAGCAAGACATGAGATCTCAAGTGCTGAGGTTAAAGGTGTGTGTCACCATGCTTGGCTGTTTCTAGTGTGGCCTTGAACTCACAGAGATCTGGATGGATCTCTGCCTCCGGAATGCTAGGATTAAAGGCATGTGCTACCACTGCCTGACCTCTATGTTTAATATAGTGGCTGTTCAGTTCTCTGACCCCCTGATAAGTTTATCGGGGTGCACAATATATCAACCACACTTTCCCTTTTTTTGTTTAAAATAAAGAAGTTATAACTAATATAAGAAAAAGTATATACAATATATACAGTCAAGAATTACATGAATAATGTCTAGTCCATTAACATTTGACAGATTCAGACAAAAAACTCCATTATATACATTAACAATGTCCAGTCCATTAACATTTGACAAACTCAGACAAAAAATTTCATTACCTATCTTATTTAAGATAAGTAGTTCCTTTTAAAAAGTAGATTTAGTAATCTACCTTTTATCTTAATATATCCATATTCTCTCTTTTTTCTGAGTAGATTAAAAATCTACCTTTTATCCTATCATTCCACTTTCCCCTCTCACTGCTGGGACACTGTTTGGCTTGAACTGTGCTTGTCTTGTGCATGCCACCACAGGTGCTCTGAGTTCATATGTGCACCAGTCCTGTTAGGTCTGGAAGATTTCATTGGACTCTTCCATTACTTCTGGCTCTTTAAAAACCTTTCCATGTCCTCTTTTGCATAGATCCTTCAGCCTTGGGTAGATGGGTTTGATGAAAACATCCCATTTAGGACTGAGTGCTCCAGAGTCTTCCTGCATATTGTTCAGTTGTAGGTCTCTGTTAACTCTCATCTACTGCAAGAAGATGTTTCTCTAATGATGATTAAGTAAGGCTCTGATCTATGGGTATAGCAGTATGTCATTAGGAGTCATTTTATTGCTATTCCTTTAGCAAAATGATGCTGATAGGTTTTCCTCTAGGCCTGTGACCTATCTAGTCTCAGGTTTTTGGCCATATTAGCAGTGCCAGGTATGGGTTACATCTCATGGACTGGGCTTTAAATCCAATCAGAAAGTGGTTGGTTACTCCAATAATATATGTGCCAATATTGCACCACTCTGTCTTGCAGCCAGGTCACTGTTGTAGGTCACAGGGTTTGTAGCTGGGTGATATTGATAATTACCTTTCTCCTTTGATAACCTGCAGAATACCTTCCAGCACCATGAATGCTAGTCAGTAGAGGTAAAGCTTATAGTTAGGCGCTAGCTTGTTGTCTCCTTGTTCATTGATATAAGTAAGTGTTGTCTTCAGCAATAAAGCCTTACCATCAGGTTACCAACAGTCTTGGCAATAACCTATGAGGTTTGGGGGTTTCTGTGGGGCCCTTTTGGCCAACAACTCAACAAGAGGCAACCCATTCCTGGTACTGGAGGCTTTACTGATAGCATAAGATGTCTAGTTGGGGCATTGTCTCCCTTATTTGGTGACTCATACATGCATGTATTTTAAGAAGCTTTTATAGTAATAGGATTCCATATGGTTTTTCAGTGGTCTCTGTTGTTAGTTATCTTCACCAATTTCCCTTCTTTACCCTTCTCTCCCATCCCCTTCCCTATTTAACCTTTCTGTTCTACTTTCCCCCCTTGTCCCTCCATAACACTGTATTCTATTTCCTCTTCTTTGAGACCCTCTCCTCCCTATTAGTCCCTTACTAGGTACCTAACCTCTGTGGTTTTTTGGATTGTAGCACATATATTGAAAGCTTAAAAGTTAATATAGACATGTAAGAGAAAATATACAATATTTGTCTTTTTCAGTTTGGGTTACCTCACTTAGGATGATTTTTTTTATAGCTCCATCCATTGGTCTGCAGATTTCACAATTAAATTTTTCTTAATAACTGAATAAAATCCATTGTATAAATGTACTACATTTTCATTATTCATTCATCAGTTGAAGGACATCTAAGCTATTTCTGCTTTCTGGATATTATGAATAGAGCAGTAATGAACATGGATGAGCAAGTATCTCTGTAGTGGGATATAGAGTCCTTTGGGTATGTGCTCAAGAGTGGTATAGCTGGATTTTGAGGTAGATTGATTCCCAGCTTCCAGAGGAACTGCCACACTGATTTCCATAGTGGCTATATCAGTTTGTACTTACACCAGCAGTGAATATGTGTTTCTTTCCCCCACACCCATACACATTTTTACCTATTTTCATTGGTGCAGGGAACAAATCCCTATAGCTCTTAAACATGATAAGCAAACACTTTACCTTTTAGCCATACCCTGAGCCCTACAGTTTACTTACTAATACCAGTTTATTTTAAAGGATACAACTTGGGAACAGCTAAATGGAAGAGATGCAAAGGAGAGATGGGAGCACTGAGCTTCCATGCTCTTTATGTCTCACCTCTGCGCCACTTTCATGTGCTAACCACCCGTGGATGCTCACCAGATTCACTGTCTATGATAATGAAATGACTGAACATGGGACCCTTAAGACAGCTTCAAGTTGGGCTGATCATCAGAAAGACCGAGTGACTGAGGGCTGAAATTCCAGCCCCAAAGATTAGGGATTGTAAAATGAATTTTGAACTCTATAAAAACGTTAAACAGTCCCTGATCAAACCATCCTAAGGCTGTATGGGGGTCCCATGTTCAGTCACCTCTTTATAGACTTTGGTGTGATTAGAATTGGACTCTTTAATAGGAATGAGGACACTCCTATCATTCAGGAGATCCCAGAGTTTTAAGGGCTTTGTCACAGGAAATGGAGATAAAGGCCATTTTGCAATCTATTGTACTGGAGGTCATTTCATTATGTGCAAGCATGCATAAGAATTCTAGAAGAGGAATTCTTGTACTAGAAGCCACTGCCACTGCCACTGATTCTTTTGATCAGTTTTCCTAGGCAGATATTATATCAATTTATTCATGTCACAGATGAGTATAATGACTGTGGTGCAAATTTGTGATGTGTTTTAAATAAGATTCCTTCCTGTTCTACTATTCAAAACATGCTTGAGAAGATAAGTTGTAACAGTACATGTTTGTTATAAAGATCATGGAGTAGAAATTCTGGTGTGTGCAGACTTCTGTAGCAATTATGGAAGAGTTTAGTAATGATAGTTAAGTTGTTGCCATTTATCCACATTTCCTGCAGCTCAATAATTGTGCTGACTTTGTTATAATCTCTGATCCTTAAAACAGTTTCACAAGATAGTCAGAATTTATAATTCAATTTAGTTTTATTTTTATAGTCCCACCTGGCCTGGTGAGACTTACACTCACACACACTATCTGTCTGTCTATCTACCTACCTACCTACCTAAATTTTTTCCCCAAATACACAAATTGTGTGATACATTTCTTGTTTTGTGTACTTTTTTTTTGTAATACTAAAAGAAGTCATTTAAAATTTGGATCCTTTTAACTTCTTTTTCTGTCCCAATTTGCAGACAGTTCAACCTACGAATGAAGAGGGACACTTCCCTTTTTAGTGATGAATTTAAAGTAGAAACATCAAATAAAGTACTTGATTATGATACCTCTCATATTTACACTGGACATATTTATGGTAAGTTGGACTTTTATCTGACATTTGATTTTTTTCTACAAAAGGGAGTATATATTATAAATATAGGCAGATATTTCAGAAAAGGTTGCGTAAATCCTGAGGAGAGGGAAGAAAGTGGCAGAGAAAGAATGTCTTGTCATTTGACTCTAGAGTGTCAAGAATTTTAGAAGAGTCTCAGATCCTTAAGAATCAACGTTGCCAATCTGTTGGCCAGGGACCTTTTCCCTAGAGATCTAAAAAAGACTGAGAAAGCAGTCCACTGGCTCTCTGGTCCCTTGTTCAACTTTGTACCTTGGGATGAATTCTGGACAGGAGTCATGCACTGAGGAGAAAGGGAAGAAGAGATTGGCATCTGATTCCAGGTGGCTGTCACTGCAGTACTTAATCACAAGATAGTCTGGGGCACTCTGTCTCCTGAGAAACCCATACTGTCCTTTCCCTAAGTACTTCTATTCTTAATGCCCCTTGCTCTAATAAACACTGTTAAAACTTATTTTAATGGATTTCCAACTTTGTTAAAACAAAACCAAAGGAAACCCAAGATGGCCCTGACTGTCAGTGTACATCCTTCCTACCCAGCCCTCCGTAGACTGGCCTACCAGTGCATCAGAGGCGCAAGCCCTAGAAGAGATGAGAGCTCTCTGCAGAGTCACCTGTCATGCCTGCCTGGGAGCCCGATATTCCCATGCCCAAGGCATGTAGGGAATTTTGTGGGGTTTTTAAATTTAATTAATTGGTTTAGTTAAATTGATGAATTTTTTTCTGCTTCCAAAACAAAACCTGAGGAGGTAGAGCAAATTATCAAGGGCAATGGTCTTTGAAAATGAAGTCATCTATGAACCCACTTTACATGATGTTTAATAGTGAATTATGTGATGTGCCGCTTCTGAAATCCATAACACTTTGACTCTTGGTGCTCCCAAGTGTTAAGAGTTTCCAATTGCTTTGGCCTCGAAAGAAAGAGAGAGAGAGGGTGGGGGGGAGGAAGGAAGGAAGAAAGAAAAGGAAAGGAAAGGAAAGAAAAAAAAATTAGAAAAACCTAAAAGGAAACTGGCAGTAGAGATCATTTTAGCCCGAAACAATCTAACAAAGTCACCTAAGAAAAATTTCCCAGGCCCTTCCTTCCTAAAATCCATGTGTTTTTCTTGACACTTGCAACAAATAGCTCTTACCAGTTTAAAAAGTTGCTAGGAGGCACAGGCACATACTTAGCCCAACAGGAAGTTCATCTGGCAGCAAAGTGGGACAGACAGGGAGGTCATAAAGAGGCTAACATAATTCAGTCTGCTAGGCTATTATAACTCTACATTAATAATTAATAAAGACAGTCCTCAGTTATTAAGTCAGAGTGGTCAAAAATTTCCTCCAGTAAATGAGATTTTTTTTTTTTGCTCAAAATCATAACATTTTGAAAAATTAAATGCTTAAAGAAGAGCTTTTAATTTTTTATTATACTAGATAAATGAGGCATTTTTATATTTAACTTACCTATAAACTAACCCAAGTTACTAAATTTTATGGTTTTTTTTTTTTCAGTTTTTTTAATTGTAGCCAGAGGAAAGTATTTTCTGGCTGTTTTTAGTGTTCTCTTCTTTTCTTCATCGCTTGTCTTACTGGGCAAACTCTGCCCTTTTTGGTAGGTGATGGTCATAAAGAGTAAAAATATAAGTAAGTTTGTAGAGAAAGATGGGGTGGACTTGATGGCACACACCTGTGATTCTGGTACTCTGGAAGCATAGGCAAGATGAGCATGAGTCCAGGACCAGCCAGGTCTACATAGGAAGACATTCTCAAACAAAACAAAACAAAACAAAACAAAAACAAAATATAGATCTTATTTTCAGTTTGTGATTAATTGAAAATCAACTAATGTTAATCTGTAACTTAGAAATTGTGAGAGACTGGGTCTTGGGTATTTCACATGGGTGGAGTATATACTTAGCATGCACTCAAAACTAAAGAAAAGCCTGTGAGTTGAGTCCAGTCTTGTCTTCCATTTCTCTCTCTCCATTCTCCACTGCCTTTCCGCTTCCTCCTCCTCCCCTGTCCTTTCTTTCCCTCACTTCCCTCCCCCCTCCTGTCTTCCCCTCCCCCCTTCCTTTTTCTGCCCTTCCCTCTTCTCTACTTTCCTCTCCTCTCTCTTTCCTTTCAGCTGTCTTCCCTTCCTTCCTTTTCTCTCCCTCCTCTCCTTGTAAGCCTGGGATTGAGCCCAGGGAAATTTTTTTTTAGTGAGAGATGAATTTTTAAACAATAAAATTTTGGGTTTTGTTATTGAAGACAAAAGTCTTATGAATAGTGTTCAGGCTGATTTCAAGTTCTGTCCTAGTCTCATGCCCAGCTTTGATCAACTTAACTTTAAATCTCCTCTTTAAAGGCATGAGCCTGCAGTCTCAGCTACTTGGGAGGTTGAAGTAGGGGAGGCTGAGGCCAAGCTGAGCAGCATCACCAAGATGCTATCTCTAAACGAAACCAGAATGACTGGTGGTGCTGTAGACATGGCTCAGAGGTAGAATGCTTGCCTAGCACGTGGAAGCTCATGGACTGAGAACCCTCAGAGCAAACAAAGTGCAGCAAAGCAAAACTCTATGCCTCTATGTCATTTAATTTTTGTGCTTAGATTTTGTGACTATATGTAAATAGAACTAAAAATACTCCCCTTTTTTTGCTGTTATTTCTCTCATTAGAGAATAGTGAGGTAGTATTACAAATCTGTCCAATGCCTTTTTTTTTTCTTCTTCCTTGAGACAGGGTTTCTCTGTGTAGTTTTGTGCCTTTCCTGGAACTTACTCTAGCCCAGGCTGGCCTTGAACTCACAGAGATCCGCCTGCCTCTGCCTCCTGAATGCTGCGTTTAAAGATGTGCACCACCACTGCCCAGCTCCAATACCTTTTTTGTTTTTAATTTAAAGACAAAAATGTGACTCATCTTCCAGGCTGGCTTAATTCTCAGTATGCAGTTCATTGTCATCTTGAAATTGCAGTTTCCTCTTGCCTCAGGTTCCTGAGCACTGGTAGTATAGTCATGAGATACTACATCTGGCTTTTTTGTCCAGACAAATGTAAGATCTATAGGAGGCAATGAGGCCAAAAAACTGTAGTGTCAAGGTGGAAAGGACCTTTTCACTTGTGGTAAATTAGCAAGAGTTTCAAAAGGTACTTTGAGTATCTTTATTATGGAAATACATAGTTTATTAGAGGATCTGTAAAAAGTTTGCTTTTTAAAAGTGTAAGTTAATATAATGATTATTGAATTACCACTATCTGCATGTCAGGCACTGTGCTAGATGCTAGGCATGTGACTGTCGATATGACAGATGTTTCATTTTCATTGTTGTGTAAGTCATTGTCTATCTGTTTTAATTAAACACTGATTGCTATTTATACCTCAAATTTTATGTGAAAATTAATTTCCCAGTACATTTGTACTCAGGATATTTATAAAACAAACAAACATAGGAATGGCTTTTTTTTTTTTGAAGGAGAATGTGCAAGTTAAAATTTCAAGAATTTGTTGCTTTCATCAATAGGTGAAGAAGGAAGCTTTAGTCATGGGTCTGTCATTGATGGAAGATTTGAAGGTTTCATCCAGACTCGTGGTGGCACATTTTATATTGAGCCAGCAGAGAGATATATTAAAGACCGAATCCTGCCGTTTCACTCTGTTATTTATCATGAAGATGATATAAGTAAGTACTCACGTTTTATATCAGGTCGTCTTTGCAAAGGCATAGGAATCCTTCTAACTATATGGAGACAAGTGTAGCCTGGGCTGTTTTGCTTCCTAAGCTTATTCAGCTTAAACAACCAGAGTTTAATAAGTAAAGTCTCCATTTAGTAAATAATAGGTCTGTATGATATAGCAGTTGTCAACACAGGCCAGTCATACTCTGTTGGTATAAAACAACCGATTCTGTTTGAACTGTGAGTCAACCATATCCACTTGAACTGGAAATCTAAGTTCTGGTATCAGCCAGTCTGTTTAATTACAATGTCTTATGTCTGTGGCTTGCTGAAAGGACAACAATGTTGTATCTTTTTATATCAATTTCTGTATGAATATATGTGTAATGTTACAGGATTTTTCTAATTTCTAAATCCACTGAGTACTTCTTTGTAGAATCTTAAAACAGTGACTTGACCACAGCTTGGTAAGACTCCAGGCTTACTATGGATTTTTTGGGATAATTCTTTTTCTGTGTTTAAGGATAGAAAATTCATTTAGACTTTATGTTTTAATTCTGTCATTATCTGTGTTTCTGTGGTTATCTAGTCATGAGAATGTGACATTAAAATAACACAAAAACATATTCCTGTAGTTTCTATGCATCTTGAATACTTTTCTTTTTAATTGTAGCTAGGCTAGTTTCTCTAGTTCTGCCTGTTTTCCTGACTTGGCAGCTTCCTCCTGGTTTCATTTTCTTTTCTACAGATAGGAATTTCTTACTGGTATTTCATTCTCATGCTTAGTAATATACTAGCAAATGTGAACTATTTTGCTTTTTTGCTCCATTAGCTCTGACAGTTTCTGTACTTTCATGGACCCAACTGCTTGTTGATTCTGATGGTGAACTACTGTGGGAGAATAGCCCAAGTTTACTTAGGGATGTGTTTATAACTGTTGTTGCTTGCTATCTCTTGGATTTATTAAGGCTGTCTGCTTGTGGTTTTAGTCATCCTTATTTGATGATATCTTTCCACTTCACCTCCTGGTATTTCAAGCCCTTATTATTTTTCTTTTGGCTGCCAAGCTACAGTCCTCCTCCTTAAGTAGGAATGTGGATTCCTTTGCTTTCCTTTCTGCTGACAGAATTTTCCTTCACTGGGCTTGTGTTTTTCCTTGAAATTTTCTGACTAATTTGCTCTTCTTGCAGTTTTATCTCCACTGTTACAATATACCATTCTACAAATACAGGTTTTTGCTTTAATGTTCAAGTAACACGTATCTGTGAAGTAGACCTTGATAAATTCCTAATAAAATGTTGAAATCTGTTCCCTAGCAAGTGTCTTCAGACTCAAGCTAGGCTTTCTGGAAAAGGAAAGAGTAATTAGACAGGTTACTGTTTCTCCCTGTGTTGCTGTGACTGTTTTGCTGCATGTGCATCACTCTTGCTGTTAGCGTCTTTGCTGTGGTTCTGTGCTGCTTATGACTCCTGGGATGTCTTCTCCCTCCTGTTTTTCCCTCCTGTGAATCTCTGGGTATACATATGTTCTATGTTTTTCTTTACATTCATATTTACCCCTTGTTAGGTCTCATCATAACTTCCAAGTATCGTAAGTTTATGTCAGCATTTCTTAGTAGACACCAGTAGTGGTATTAAGATGCAAAGGTAGTTATGTTTAAGATGATTTTGCTTAAAACTGCTTTGTTAAGTGGAAATGTACTGTTGTCAAGAACATATAGGAAGCAAAAGTTTATAAAAATGTTTCGTTAGAATAAAACAAATAGGTTGTGTTATAACATTTTCATACAGTGTATTTTAAACTTTATTCATATTAAAAATAGGGATGTTGGGACAAGAGAGATGGTTTAGTGGATAAAAGTGATTGCAGCACAAGTGTGAAGACTGTCCCATTTCCCACATAAAAGCCAGACAGGTGTAACAACAGCATTTGGGAAGTAGAGATGGGGTCCCCAAAACAAGCAGGCTAGCTAGACGATCCAGAATTGGCGAGCCCAAGGTTCACCAAGAGACTTTGACTCATAAATAAAGTGGAGAGCAATCAGGGAGACACCCAGTATTCAGTGTTGGCTTTGACATACACCTGCACACATGTGCAACCCCTCCCCCTTAACATGTGTATCACACACAGTGTAAAAACCACCTCTAGCAAGCATGCCAAACAAAAGTAGGGGGTTGGACTTACTTGTCTTGCAAACTGTAGTTTACCCACTCCTGTTCTAGGGGGTGGACAATAAGTTTATTTTTAATTGACCGTTTAAACTCTGGGTGTTGGTGATCCTAAAAGAAGCAGCATTAGTAAGAAGGGTAGTTGTTGTTTAATGTTGCTTGGCACTGTATAAAATTCTTCGTGTGTGTTAATTACTTCATCCTGTGAGGTATAGGCAAACATATTATTCCTACTTTATAGGTGAGGAAAGAAAGACTTGGAATATTATGTGACTTGGGGACACCATCTTCTGTGCCATGTGCCCATGGGAAGAAACTGTAAATCCTCATTACCTTTCACAACTAGGATTTCTGGGGCTTTTCTGAAATCTGCACGCCTTCCCAAAATTACACATTTTCATCTATTGCTATGTTAGACCAAATTCTGTCCTTGGGTTTTTCTTTTCTTTTTAACTAATGAATAGAAAGGGTATGTTCTTTAATTATTATTTATTATTATTTCACATACTTATCTTAGTGCCAATAATTTATTTTCACAACTGAAGTGTTATATGACTATTTATATACTGTGGATATGTATAAGTGAACTTCTATAAAGGTTCTGATCAGAATTTAGCTATACTTTCTAAATACTGTTTTTGGACCTCTTGGCATAAATGTGTAAAGCCATGTGGAAAATAATGTTGTTGTTCTGGAGAAAATTAGGTGATGCTTTTTCAGCAGAAGCACTGAGCAGCCTCTCCAGGTGCTTTGATACACACCTGGATGTGATGCTGCTCACGACATACAGGTGCCAGCATAGAGGTCATATATGCTCAGTTCTTTATTGTAGCAGTAAAAACACTCTCTCCTAGGATTAAAGTTGTGACAAGGTACAAATGCCACTTTGTTCTCTGCCTGCTAGCACAGTTTATTTTGAAGAAACAACAAAACCACTGTCTAGTAAACTCTAATAGTAATTTTGATATGTGTAGATCTTAGGAATGCCTGACTATCTGCCCTTGAAGCCTTCCATGTACTCTGAGGAAAAGGTCTAAGTCACTTTTTCCTGCTATACTTTCATAAAAATACTTAAACTCTGAATTAAAAAAGAACCTTTTAATTAAACATAGAAAACTATGAGAATATGTTTGGTTTATTCTTTTCATTTAGATTTATTGTTTATTATTTATTTTCCTATGTATGGAAAATTGCCTTTGTCTCCTAGGAATGTAGGTGTGTCCCGCTCTTAGCATGTGTTAGCTATAGCTGTATATGTTTCTCCTTTTTCTTGTCTTTCAGTCAGAAGGCACATAATTTCATGAACTTAAAAATTAAGGTTACTTAAAACTTTGTTTTACTATTTCAAGATGGAGACTTCATTCATGTAGAAACCTTACTTGTGGAGGCTTCAGTGTGTCCCTTTTAATACCTTTAAACTATCAATTAGAAGCTGGATGTAGTGACACATCATGCCTGTCATCTCCGCAGATGCTAGATGGAGGCAGGAGAATCAGAATTCAAAGTCATCTTCTGCTATGTAGCAAGTTCAAGACCAGCCCAGGCTACATGAAAACATGTTTCAAACAACAAGCAAACAATCTGGAAAGCAAGTAAACAAAAATTAGTTAATTCCATATATATTTTTTTAAAATTGTTGGCATAACTGAGTTTCGTTGGTTACTAAAGCTTTCCAGCTCTTTTGTGTCAGCGTGAGATGGTGGTATCACTGGGAGAAAGAATTGAATTGGGGATTAGTAGCATTGTTGATATTTTATGGTGTTAGATTATAATGTCACTTTTATAACATGAAATTTTGAAGATTGCCTTTAAAGTATTCTAGCCACACTTAGGGCCAGTGTGGAGTTTGGAAATCTATTTACATATATTAAGTTGTGGCAAGCTAAGACAGACAAGTGATGGGAAATAATGATGTCTGAACTTTGTATGCAAGGGTACTAGTTATCTCTATACTATACAATTTAATATATAGCTTTTCTTTTGTATTGGTTTTAAATACTGAATGTAGGCACAATAAAAATATTTGGAGCAAATATAAAAATTTAGAGATTTTTTAACTTTCAAAATATTTTATGCTTTCAGATAAATATATGTAATCATAGGCAAGTGTGATGGTTAGTGTTAGTTGTCAACTTGGGTTAGATAGATAGAGGTGCTTTCTTGTTGTGTGTATCCCCTCCCCCAATTCACCTCTGGGAAATATAAATTTCTCAAACCATTTTACAGGTGGAAAAATTGAGAAAGCCAGGAAAAATGGCAGTTATTTTAAAAACGGTAACTAATTAGAAATCTAATTTACTTAAAAATTAGATCAAAAGAAAACAGGTGTATGAGGAACATATGTAATACCAACACATAGGTGATTTAAGTTATAAAGATTCCAAGTTTGAATTCAGCCTGTGTTTCATTGGGAGTTCTGGCCAGCTTGGGCAACAGAACCACACCCTGTCTCAAAAAAAATAAACAATAAAAACAACAAACAAAACTACAACACACAAACAAAACTTACATTAAAAAAGACTTATGCAGTCAGAAACTATACAAGTAGAACTCATTGAGAAAATTTTAGATCAAGAACTTTTCTGATTTGTTACCATCTATGTCTGTATATATTTTTATCTTTAATTATAAAATAAGGTATAGCTGCAGTGAACTATAATACATCATTTCAGAAGCATAAGATGATTTAAAACCCTCGAAGATCTCTTAGAAAACAACTTTAGGAAGTGACATTAGAAATTTTTTTCACAATAGTGTTTTACAGTATTTATTTTGCAAAAAGATTAAATTAGTGGACATGATGGCTTGCATTCAGGAGCTGAGGCAGGAGGATTGTGAATTTGAGGCCAGACTGAACTACATGAGTCCCAGGTCAGCCAGGGCTGTTACACAAAAGAAATCCTGTTTCAAAAAACCAATGAGACTCTGCCTTGAATAAATAAACATCAACAAAAAGAACAGAAATTAATTTATTGTACAATCTAGATATTATAGTTGGGTGTAATATCAAGTGTAGTTTTTAGTACAGTGTGGTGAAATGTTTGTGCATATTTGATTTGTTAGTAAGAAGACTGAATTGAAAAGAATGTAAAATTTTACAACGGTGTTCATTTTAAAAATCAGCATTTTCTTTTGGAATATTGGCAAATAAGTTAATGCAACTCTGGAAGATATTGACACACATTGGTTAAAGCATTCTGGCCTTTTCTTTTTTTTTAAAAAAAACAGGTACCTTATATGTTATAGGCAAGTTTTGCTAGATAACAGTTCCAGCCCAGCCTTAATTTTGAATGTGTCTTTTTTAATAGTCTGTAAAACAGTTAGAAATAAAAATAAAAATAACACTTTTTGGAGAAGCAATTTAGAGATGGTAGATAATTCCTAGTTATTGTTGGTGGGATGAAGGCCAGCAGGAGGCTGTTGAAATAGTGTATTTTTGTTTTTGTTTTGTTTTGTTTTGTTTTAAATATATGTCTGCATGATAGATGTTTTTGAGAAAGAGCTATAGAAACCAGCTACTGGCTGGAAAATTAAATTCAACTGTCTTGGTTTATGAATGTACAGAAAATATTGTCTTAAAAATGCACCTTAAAGGTGAATTCTCACTTAGTAAAAGAATATACACCAGGTGTGATGGTGCAAACCTTTAACCCCAGCACTCAGGAGACAGAGTCAGGCAGTTCTCTGTGAATTTGAGTCAAGCCTGATCTACAAAGTGAGTTCCAGGACAAGTAGGACTGTTACAGAAAAGAAATCCTGTCCCAAAAAAAACAAAACAAAAAACAAAACAAAACAAACAAACAAACAAGAAAACCAAAAGACTAACTGATAATTTAAACAACAAGGGTGGAACAAACCCAGGAATCATTAGTTGGATATAGAAATCCTGGGGATTTGAGTCTTAGGACAAGAGGTCTCCCCTAGACTGCCAGAGAAAAGAGTTTGATTACAGAAACTGTTACCTGATTGCAACAATATTTCTTTTTACTTGGTACAGCTTGGGAGCTTGAGAAAAAAGAGAAAAACCAAAACAAAACAAAAAACCCATTAACCAAACATTGGCTTTGTCTTGGAGGCATCCACTTACTACTGTAGACAGGTGTGCCATTCCAAGTAGTATAGATGGACATAATCAGTGGGTTGGAGTATTCCTCATGCATTTCAGTTGTAAGTTTTACAATTCATAAGTTCTGTGTTAGTTTTGTGTTGCTACTTCAGATTAAAAAAATAAACGTTTAGAGGAAGGATTTAGTTGTCTTATGTTCTGGGGTTTTAGTCAATGGTTTGCTTGCCCTGTTGCTTTGGGCCTCTGGTGGCAACAATGAATGTGTCATGATGGGGAGTCTGGTGAATACTTTTCACCTATGTCCTCCGGGAATCCAGAGAAAGAGACAGAAAGGGTCTAGATCCCATATTTTCTTCAGTGCTTGCTTCTAGTGACCTAATTCCTGCTACTTTGTTTCACTGCCTTTGAGCACAACAGGTAGTCAGGCCTTCAGCTAATACTATTCCACTAACAGGTATAATGATTATTTTTTAATTGACATTATTTAAATGGCTGATTGTCTCTTTAGGTCCTGGTATATAGTGGTGAATACTGCAAAGTTCTATCCTTTTGGACATCAGTCTAGTGATTCTGGTTATAATTGGTCACAATATAACAACATTTGCCCTGTTGCTCTGACTCCCATGATCCCCTGCCTGCCAGCACTAACCCTTTGTTCCAAAAGCCAGGGTAAGGAAGGACATGCTTGAGCTAGCTCTCTCACCTGTTTCCTGGAAGATGAATGTGATGTGTGTGCTGCTCTTTCCACCTTCCCCATACTTCCTAAACTGGGTCTGGGGTTGGGGATAGATCATAGGAGAAAAGGGGCCCTGTCCACTGGAACTGAAAAGGAGAAGCCTTTGGAGTCCTTCCCTACCTTCACATTCTTCATCCTTTCTTCTCTTGGTCCTTGTTATTTGGGCAACTTTGGAATAAATGCAAGTTTTCTTAGTTAAGGAACATGCCCCGTGATAGGATAACAGTTTTCATATATTATCTGTCTGTGGAGTTACTGTATTTTAAATTCAGTTCATATTAAGGGTTGCATTATTTGATTGGATTTGTTGATCAATAGCTCTTTACCAGATTTTAGAACTGCTTTTGTCTATTAGAGTCATGGCGAAGGCTCTAGACCATAACTGCATAGAGGTGCTGCCTTAATGGTGGTGAAACTGCCAGAGTGTTTGGTGGCTGGTGGTGCTGGGCAGATAATTCAAACTGTAAATAGCCTGCCTTAGTAGAGTGGATAATTGAGAGTCAACTACTTACTTCCTGTCTGAGGTGGTGCCACAGTGTATGTGTGTATGTGGTATTTATATTTGTGTTTCCTATAGCAAAACAAAAGCAGGAGGTTTGTATGCAGAGGAACTGGAGGAAAGGCAGGAGCTCTAAAGCCGATCTTTGTTTTAAACTGGCTAATGTTCTTCACTCATTGCTCATTCTTTTGAAAGAATCACTGTTTGGCCTTTTCAGGGAACCGCAGTGCATCCTATGATTTTGCATCTCAATGAGGGCTTATTCATTAGTTGAACAAAGGCTTTTTCTAGAAATGAGGATTATATTGTCAGTAATTTTAGAGAGAAAATGTCATTGTCCGTTTTTGTAGTTAATGTGGTGGCCAGGGAAAATGGTCTCTTAGAAATTTTAGAAGTATACAGAAAAACTTTTATACTTGGCCTCCCCCTGTCCTTTTTCTGTCATGAGAATTTTATGCTGACAGAATTTGAAACATATAATAGTGTTTTGTTGCTTTGGAATTTTACTTTTATCCTAAAAAGATTTCAGAATAATTTATGTCTTTATCTTATGTAAAATATAATTTTCAAAGAGATAAAACACTAAATGTTTAAACACTAATCTTTGTTTATTTTAAAATTACAGTTTATTAAATAATTCCCTTATTTTTCATTTTTTATATACATTGATAACATTAGACGTTTTAGTTTTTTGACAAAAGTCTTTAAACATTAGAACAGTTACAATTTTTTTTCCATTGATTATTGAGGTCGCTTTGCAGAGTTTGAGACGTTTGTAGGATCAGTTTTTTGGCCTGTACAAAATAAGGTCTGCCTGTTGCTAACTATATGTGAGTGAAACTGAAAATGGACTTTGGAATAGGATGGAGGTTCCAGGCTGTATTGGGAAGTTAAGGCTGCCGCTATAAGTCATAACTTTTGAATGAGAATAGTCCTGGTTACCAGGGGTATGGGGAAGGAGTTGAATTTAAAAGGGATTTGGTGTGGGAGTCAAGGGAATGAGATAGGGGACAAAGGAATTAAAGGTGAATGCAGTGAGTAATTGTGATCCTTGATGGCATATAAAGTGAATAAGTAGGAGGAAAATGAGAGTGCACAGGACGGTAGGCATTGGTGAATTAAAAGTTTTTTTTTTTTTATTTTAAATGGCTGTTGGGTCTAGAGATTGTCTAGACAGGTAATGATGGACAGAAGATAGGATGCTGAAAGTTGAGGTTGTAAAGGGGTTATTAGTGATGAGAAGTTCAAAAGTAGAAATGTGGACTGGAGACAAGATCTAAATATACTGGAGAGGTCATCAACATCAGTGTTATAGTTTCCAAGAATTATGATGGGTGATGTAAGTGACTTTGAGGTGTCAGATTCCTGTGGTACATGGAATAGTCTATGGTATAGTCTAATGCTTTAAAAAAAAAAAAAAAAAAGCTGTGCGGTGGTGGCGCATGCCTTTAATCCCAGCACTGGGAGGCAGAGGCAGGCGGATCTCTGTGAGTTCGAGGCCAGCCTGGTCTCCAAAGTGAGTTCCAGGAAAGGCTCAAAGCTACACAGAGAAACCCTGTCTCGAAAAACAAACAACAACAACAACAACAAAAAACTAATGCAAAGCAGAACATGGTAGATAACCCTGTGTGCTTATTGAAGTGTGTGTGTGTGGGGGGGGGCAGATAATTATCTTTCTACTAATAGGTTGCCCTTAACTTGATGATGAAGGTGAAGATGCTCTTGACCTTTGTCAGATGATGGACTTTAGAGGAGCTGATTTTATAAAAACATTGATACTCTTTTGATTATAAATAGTTGTAATCTTTTCACAGTGAAGTAGGGGCAAGGCAGTTTTATACTAATTCTAGGCTGCCGTCTTACTCAGGAGTGACAACCTGTTGGTTCTGTTAAGTTTTACTGACTTCCCCTCAGTTCCTGCTGATGGTATCTCATATAGGCAGTATGATATACTCTGAACACTGGCACATACTTGACTACTATATGAAGATTAGAAATGCACTGTAGTATCAAGTGTATGTAACTGTACACAGTGTTACAAATAGATAATGTTTATGTATATAAATGTATTAACTCATATCTTTTGTCAATAAAGAAGAAAGTAAAATGCCTAGTAGATATTATTTGTTAGATTATTTTAGGATTAATGATAAAATACCTAGCTTGCATCCATAACAATGTATTGATGAAAACCAGTGCTGGTCATAATCTCAGATAACACAGTCCCAGACACTGAAATATCCTTCAAGATCAAAATCCTTGAAGTCTAAAATAGCAAAATTTATATAAATGAGGCATAGTAATGTATAACAGGTAGTCCTTAAGGAGGCCGAGATAGGGGAGTCCAGTTCAAATGTTTGTGGCTAGCTTGTGCCAGCCCTGCCACTCCGCTCCAAAGCCTAAACAATTAAAATCCCAAATGTTGATGTTCCAAAAGATAACTCTCCAAAACAAAGATTCTCTTCTGTGTGCATGTGCATGTGCGTGTGCGTGCGTGCGTGCGTGTTGTACAGAGAGCTATGTGTGAGGAGTAGAAAGGCATATTTTAGGGAAGTGATATCTTGCCATATGGCAGTCCCCAAAATTTCATTTTAAAATTGTTTCCCAGGTGTGATGGCTCATGCTTGTAATCCTGGCACTCAACAGGGTGAGGCGAGGAGAAGGATCATGAATTTAAGACCAGCCTGGACTACATAGTGAGTTTTGAATTAGCCTTAACTACATAGGGAGACCCTGCTTAAAACAACAGAACCAAACGAGGCTGTTTTTTGGTTTGCATTTTTATTCATTTTAGCTGATGAAATCACCAGAGTTTTAAATGAATTAATGTCAGTGTTGTTGCTGGGCTGGTTTGAAAATAATTATGTGCAGTGTAGGATAAGAAGACATTTGTTCTACAGTGTTGCATTTTGAATCACAAGTATATCATATGCCAGTTTTGTGATCTCTATATGAGTGGGTGCAGAATGGATTTCCCGGTACCAAAAAAGAGTGCTGGGGAGATGACTCAGTCAATAAAGTGCTTGCTATGCAAGCGTGATGACATTTGAGTGGATCCCCAGCATGCATGTTGTGGTAGTTGGAATGTAATTGGCCCCCATAAGCTCATAGAGAGTGGTACTATTAGGAGATGTGACCTTGTTGAAGTAGGTGTGGCCTTGTTTGAGGAAGTATGTCACTATGGGGGCAGGCTTTGAGGTCTCCTATGCTCAAGCTATGCCTAGTTCAGACCATTTCCTGTTGCCTGTGGGTCAAGATGTAAGAACTCTCAGCTCCTTCTCAAGCTGTCTGCCTGCATGCTGCCTTGCTTCTTACCATGACAGTAATGGACTAAACCTCTAAAACTGTAAATGAGACACCCCTGTTAAATGTTTTCCTTTATAAGAGTTGCTGTGGTCATGGTGTCTCTTCACAGCAATAATAACCCTAAGACACATCTAATAAACTAGATCAGACAATTTATACTTGTAATCCCAGCACTGGGGTGGTAAAACAGAAGGAACTCTGGAGTTTGCTGGATAGATAGTCAAACTGAATCAGTGAGTTCCAGGTTCATCAAGAAAGCCTGTCTACAAAAACAAAACAAACAAACAAAAAAAACCAAGGTGTGTGTAAGTGGTGGGGTCAAGAGAGATGACTCAGTGGTTAAGAACCCTGGCTGCTTTTCCAGAGAACCCAGGCTCTATTCCAGTACCTACACAATAGCTCACAACTGCCTGTAACTCCAGCTTCAGGAAAGCCAGTACTGTCGTCCAGCTTTAGCAGGCATAGGCATGCAAGTGGTGCACAGACATAATATGCAGGCAAAACATCTATACACGGAGGGAGGGAGGGAGGAAGGAGAAGGAAGGAAGGAAGGAAGGAAGGAAGGAAGGAAGGAAGGAAGGAAGGAAGGAAGGAAAAGGTGGAGAATAATTGAAGAAGACCCCCAATGTCGACCTCTTGTCTCCACATGCAAGCACACAATATATATCACATATACACATACCACTACTACCATGAAATAATACAGAATCATGGGACAACAGTAGGTGCAGAAATCTAGTAGGGAATGCTCCTGTCTACATATATAGACTTTAGAAGAATTTTAAAGGAGTGGTACCACATGACCTAAAAGACAAACAGGCAACTATTCATCCCTATGTAATACTTGAACATAAAGATAATGTTGTGAAAGTCAGCTAGCTCTCATATGCTTCCTCTTTACAGTAGCTAGTCTTTCTCTGCAGTGTACTTTTTCATGTGTTGAACTTCGAGTATTTTTCATTTTTGTTTTTTCTACTGTTTAAAATTTAACATTATTTTCTGTAATTTGCTATACTATTTATTACAACTTTGTAATATTTATAATACCTAAAGTAGAGTTTTAGACTAAGTCTAGTTTTATTTTATGGAGTTTGCAAGTTTGACTCATGAAAATACATTATAAGCTGGGCATGGTGGTGAGTGTCTTTAATCTCAGCACCTGAGAGGCAGAGGCTCTCAGGTGTAAGTTCTAGGCTAACCTTCTCTATCTAGCAAGTTCTAGGCCAGCCAGAGTTACTTGTTGAGATCTTGTCTCAAAACTAACAAAACCCCATAGCATTGACTTACTATATGTAAACATTGTGTGTGTATGTATTTATACATATATGTACATATATATATGAACATCATCAAACTATCCTCATTTAGTGAAGAATTTCTGCATTTGTGAATGATAAATTTCTTTTGAGAGCTTGACTGTTTGAGTAACTGCATACATAATGCTGTCCTATTGTGGTTTTTGATTGCTCTAATCAAAAGACTCAGTCTGTTTGTAACTGTATACTGGATGCTTTGGATTCTGAAACCGTATACATACAGTTGCCAAGCATAGATAGGAGTTTTTATATATTCTACCTTTTGACATACTTCTCTGTAAATGTAATTCATATGCTTACCATTCTTGGATTAGTGTTATTAGTAAGCCAGATTGTTAGTATTTGCAGATGTATGTATTTTATTGCCTTGTTTTATTGTGCAAAGTGGCTTGTTTAATGTTCTTTTATGGTTTTATATGTTTTTATTTTAAAAGTGTAAATAAAGCTGGGCGGTGGTGGTGCACGCCTTTAATCCCAGCACTGGGAGGCAGAGGCAGGCGGATCTCTGTGAGTTCGAGGCCAGCCTGGTCTTCAGAGCGAGTTCCAGGAAAGGCACAAAGCTACACAGAGAAACCCTGTCTTGAAAAGACAAAACAAAAAAAACAAAACAAAACAAAAAAAGCCTTAAGGAATTTTTAAAGTTTTTTTTTAGTAGTGTGTGTGCATGCATATGTTATTCATTTATTTATGTTTATGTATTTATTTTTGAGATAGAGTCCAGTCTATTATGGGTATGGAGCTTACCAAGGAGGCCAGACTGGCTGGTTAGCATATAGAGAACATTTCTTTTTTTATTTTTTTATTTTTCAAGACAGGGTTTCTCTGTGTAGTTTTGGTGCCTATCCTGGATCACTCTGTAGACCAGGCTGGCCTCGAACTCAGAGATCCGCCTAACCCTGCCTCTCAAGTGCTGAGATTAAAAGTGTGCACTGTGGTGATATTGTGTCCCCCAAAATATTGTGCACACTAATAAATTTATCTGGGGTCAGAGAACAGAACAGCCACTAGACAGACATAGAGGCCAGAAAATGGTGGCACTCACACCTTTAATCCTAGCCTTTTGGAGGCAGAGATCCTTCTGAATCTCTGTGAGTTTAAAGCCACATTGGAAACAGCCAGACATGGTGACACATGCCTTTAATCCAAACGAAGTGAGCCTTTAATCCCAGGAAGTGATGGCAGAAAGCGGAAAGGTATATAAGGCATGAGGACCAGGAACTAGAGCTGGTTAAGCTGCAGGCTTTCGAGAAGCAGTTCAGCTTAGATTCATTCTGGATGAGGACTCAGAAACTCCCAGTCTAAGGAAACAGGATCACCTGAGGAATTGGCAAGGTATGGTGGCTGTGGCTTGTTCTGCTTCTCTGATCTTCCAGCATTCACCCCAGTACCTGGCTTCAGGTTTGGTTTTATTAATAAGACCTTTTAAGATTCATGCTACAGTGCGCCACTGCCGCCCGGCTCGAAAACATTTCTTATTCAAACCATAGCATCATTCTTATGTTACCAGGTTGGAGTCTATTGGCCTTCAGAAAAAAAGACCAGGGACAATCAGGGCTAGTTACTTCAGCTAGAACTTGGTTGTGTGTGATACTTTACTTGAAGGGAAGCTATGAAGTTCAGTCTACAGACATTGAGGAATAGTTTGGTCAATGACTTTCAAATTGCTTTTTTTTAAAAAAAATAATGTTTTGATTTATTATTAATTTTATAAAGCAATTATAATTGCTTTTTTAAAAAATTTATTTTAATAATAGTTTTTAAAAGTCTAAGTGATTGATATAATATAAACAGTCTTTGAGAAATATGTATTTTATTGGACAGATCATTCTTACCCAACTCTAGCATACACTTTTTTAATAGTAGGTGCTCTTGAGGTATAAAGGAAGGGACTAGGTTTGGGAGATATTTAAGGAACATTATTGTGAAACTTGCTGCAAGTGATTTAATCACAGGGGTTCTCCTTTGAAAATCTTAATTTCAGTAGTCACTTATTTGGGAGTAATGCTGTCTGTGTGCTCTTGTATCTGTCCTCACGTCTGTCTGAGCGTGAGAGGGAAAAGTTGAATGTGGCTTAGGATGGGAGGTGGGGTTGTAACAGTTTTAGACACTTCATAATAAATTAAAACTATAAGCACAGCTCTTTGGAGGAGAGTGTCTAATTTAGTTCTGTAAGAATGGCATCAAATGTTGAATATTTTTCTTCATTAAACTTATATTAGCCTAAGATAAATGTTAAAATGAGAACTTACTAACTTAAGTATTGACACTGTTCTTAAAAATTTATATAGAGGCACCATGCACTGATTCACAAAGGAAAAATACCATGGCATACTAATTGAGTAATGATCGCTCATCATACTGGAGCAGGAATTTAAAAATTTAAATACCACAGTTTATATGGTAAACCATTTTGTATGTCAGTATTCTTAGAGCTTTTGTTTTTCAATTGCTTCTGTGGTTACTGGCTGTCGTAGTTACTTTTCTGTCACTGTGAAGACACCATGACCAAGGCAACTTATGGAAGAAAGAGTTATTGGGGGTGCACAGTTTGAGAGTGAGTCCATGACCGCGATGGCAGCGAGCATGGCAGCAACAGGCAGGCGTGTCTGGAGCAGTGGGTGAGCGGTTACATGTTGGGATGACAACCACAGGCAGAGAGAGGTCATGGGGATGGCATGGGCTTTAGAAACTTCAAAGCCCACCCCCTAATGACACACCTCCTCCAACAAGGCCACACCTCCTAATCCTTTCCATTCAAGCTTCAAACAACCACACCAGCTAAGCCAGCAGCAAAATCATCATCTACACTGTTGTCTTCTGAAAAATAGAATGAATAATCTTTTTTGTTTTACTTAAAATGTTTTGATATTATAATTACTACATTTCTCACTTCCCTTTCCTCCCTCCAAACCTTCCCATGTACCCCTCTTTGCTCTTTGAAATTCATGACCTCACTTTTCATTGTTATCTCATGCATATATATATATATACATATATATATATATGTATATAAATATACATTGCTAAATATAACCTGCTCAATCTGTATAATGTTACTTTTATACATGTTTTCCGGACTGATCATTTTGTATTAGATAACCAACTGGTGTGTTATTATTCCCTGAGGAAGACTATTTCTCCTGGTCTCAGCATTCCTTAGTTGCCTATAGTTTTTTGCCTAGGGTTAAGACTCTGGGCTTTTCTCTATCCACCTTGGCATATGTATTGATGTCATCCATGTTCAGCTCATGTTTGGGCAGTTATATTGGTGAAACTTAATGAGTGTAGCTTCTCACATTACTAGGAGACACAGTTTCACAGCAAACTCCCTGATCATCTGACTCTTACAATCCTTCTGCCTCCTCATCCTCAGTGTTCCCTGAGCTTTAGGTGTGGGAGTGTTTTGTAGATGAATCCACTGGGACTGGGCTCTAACTCTGCATTTTGATTGGTTGTGAATTTCTGTAGTGGTCTCTGTCTGTTGCAAAGAGATTTCCTTAATGTGGGGTACAGACTACACTTACTAGATATTTAAGGACAAATTGTTGTTAGGAATTATGCTTTAGTAAAGTAGTAGTTATAGATTCTCCTCTTAATATCCATGAATGCACTAGCACTGAGTGGCTAGCTAGGTTTCTAGTACTGGGCTTCCTTCGTGTTGAGCAGGCCTTAAATCCAATTAGAGAACTGTTGGTTACCTCCAATGTATATGTGTTCCCGCTATACCCTTAGCGTTATTTTGTCATGCTGGTCGTTGATGTGGTTTATAAGCATCATAGCTAGGTAGGGCTATTGTTTGCCTCCTTCATTTGTAAGCTTCATGGTGCCTTCCGGTATCATAAAAGTAGTAATCGAGAAGGAGGCATTCAGTTCAGTTCCAGTTCAGGGGTCTCTGGACCTCATTTCTGAAGTGCATGGTATCATGCAGCAATAGAGACTCTGGGAACAACCAAGGGCAATAGCAATAGGCTATATGTTTTAGGAGACTTTTGGACAATCCTGACCAAAAATTCAAAAGAGGGCTTCTCCTGTTTGGTATTGGGGGTTTTTGTTCTGTGGTCTTTGAGAAAAGTTCACTAAAACTATTTAAGTGTATTTATACACAGAATTACATGTATTATAGGTTTTTTGTTAAGGTGCATAGTTAATAGTATGATTCCTTATGGCATTTTCAGACATTCTTGTTGTTATTTTTCCTTCCTTCCTTCCTCCTGTATTTACCTTCCTCCCCAGCTCCTAAAGAGCCCACCTTTTCCCATTTCCCTGTTAGATCTTTTGTATCCTGCCCTTCCCCTTTACCCTTTTTCCACCTTCTTAAGGAGCTCCCCTTTTTCCACTTCCTTGATCAGATCACCATACCCTACTATTACCTTCCCCCCAATCTTGGCAATGGTTGCATTTTACTTTCCTGGTTTCTGCAGTTACTGCTGAGGCACTTTCCAGTGCATACTGTCCTACCTGTATCCTGGCATTTTATTTTGTCACATCTCTTAGTTGTGGTTATTGGATTGGATTGTAAAATGTGTTTGTGAACTAAGGAGAATCTTAATAAGAAAGAAGTTTGTAGATTGTTGAGAGAGTAGAATAAACATTTAAACTCACTTAAATTATAGTTTATTTGAAAACAAAATCAGCTTAGCTAAGGATAAATTAATACATGAGGGAGAACAAATGATAAAATAGTTATTAGTTTGTATAGCATACATTTGAATTATAATGGGATAAATTGAAAATAAATCTTTTTTATGCCATGGAATATTTTTGGAGGACTCTTTATCTGAGGCCAGTTAGTATTCATAGAAGGACCCCTAGCCAAAGATAATCTTATATTGACCTGTGCTCAGATTGAGGGAATATGTACATTTGTAGTGTAGGAAATTTAATGTACTAAAGGGACAGTTATAAATAAAAAAATGAGGTAAATTGCAGTTTTAAGATGCTCTGATTATCTAAAGTGGGAAAGTTAAGAACAAAATAATTATATTTTGTTTTTGAATTCAGAAATTGTCCAAAGATAAAAAGCTAGAACCAGGATTCAAGTCCCTAGCATAGGTGCCTTTCTCATGAATGTTCACTAAACATTTATGGCCTTCATTAATTATGATATTTAATTTTTAAAATTTATTTCTATTTGGTGTGTGTGTTGCCTGCATATGTGTCTATGCACCACATCTATGCCTGGTATCCAGAGGCCAGAAGAAGGCATTGGATCTCCTGGAACTGGAAGTACAGACAGTTATGAGCTACCATGTGGGTACTGGGAATTGAACCAAGGTCTTCTGGAAGAGCAGTAAGTGCTCTTAACCACTGCACCGTCTCTCCAGTCCCAAATTAGGATAGTTAACTTTTCATTGATAAGATGCTGGCTCTATCTAAACATGTAGCAATGATGTTTCTTGTCTGCTTTAGACTATCCCCATAAATACGGCCCACAGGGGGGCTGTGCAGATCACTCCGTCTTTGAAAGGATGAGGAAGTACCAAATGACTGGAGTAGAGGAAGGAGCACAGGTAAGGATTTCAGCATTTGTTAAACTTAAGACATGGAAATGTACTTGGGCAAATGTTTCTTCTTTTCACATATGTGTTCTAGGCATTATGAAACAGTTATACCACTGTTGTAAAATATTTATACTTGTTTAATGCTCAAAGAGGCCATGCACATAACTTAGCAGTAGTAAAGAGGTAGTGCTGGTCACCTGTTTTAAAACTGAGAGTCCTGAATCTTTACAAAAGCCAAGATGATGGATTACTCACTCAAATAAAAGCTCAGTGCTGTTGACATTTAAATTACACATTGATCTTTTTTTTTTCTATTTGATTTTTTAGTCATAAATAGTCTAGGCTATGTTACCATGCCCCTAAATTTTTATACCATTTGAGTGTCTAAGCAAATGCTAGATAAACACTCCAGGAGAACAACAGACTTTAAGAATATGTGAGCCGGGTGGTGGTGGTGCACGCCTTTAATCGCAGCACTCGGGAGGCAGAGGCAGGTGGATCTCTGTGAGTTCCAGGCTAGCCCGGGCTACAGAGTGAGTTCCAGGACAGGCTCCAAAGCTACACAGAGAAACCCTGTCTCCAAAAAACAAAAAACAAAAAACAAAAAAAAAAAAAACCAAAAAAAAAAAAAAAAAGAAAAGAATATGTGAAATTACCCATGGTAGTGAACACCATGCATCCCAGTACTTGGGAGGCAGGGGCAGGATGAAAATGTAATGAATGTGTTCTCAAGTTCCTAAATTTTCTGTGAATAATTAAAAGTATATTTGATTTTGTTAAGTTAAGGATTGTGTAGTTACCTCTAAGTTAACTTCTTCCTCTAAAATATAAGAATCTAGAAAGACTGAAAGGAAAAGTATGTAAGAGATAAAAATTACAAACTCTAATTATTAATATCAAAGTAGACTTCAGGCAAAAAAAGCATTAGTAAAATAAATACATTTTTAAAAGATTCAGTTCTCTTGTGTTACAACATTATACTATAACTTCAAAATATATAAAGCAGGGCGTGGGGCTGTAGCTTACTTGGTAGGTACCTGTATTCCTAGCACTTAGGAGCCCAGGCAAGATATGAACTTCAAGGTCATCTTCAGCTCCGTCTGAGTTTAAGGCTGGCCTTGCTGCATGTGACCTTGTCTCTGAACAGAAAGATACAGCTGAGATTGACTGAACCAGAAGGAGAGGTAGAAAGGCCATGTGACGGAACTTTCAGTTCACTTCTTAGGGACGGTTGAATAGAGAATAAAGCCCAATAAAGATAGGGAAAGTCTGAATTATATGATTAATAAATTTGACCATTTATGTTAATTACTCAGCTTGGAAATCACCTTCATACTTAAGACTAACTTAATTTAAATTTCTTCCTCAAAAAATATTTTTGTATTGGAGCATTCAGGTTTTTCTCCTAAAGTTAAAAAAAAAAGCTGTATATGCAACTTTAAATGTAGCTAAGATCAACATAAGATTGACACACAAATCTTTTATTATGAAATAACATGATTATAAATATGAACTATAACACAAACTTGTACATATGAAATACTTTTCAGTCATTTCCAAGCTGAACAGACTGGCACCACCTAGAAACCACCTAGATGAAAATCTTGAGGAAAATAGTATTAAAGGCATGCTTCCTCCAAATGTACTCTTTAGGACTGTAGCTTTTTAATAGTATTGATTTCTCCATCCCCCATGACTGGGAATTGAATTTAGGGCTAGTTCATGCTAGGCAAGCACTCTGCCACTGAACTATATCACTAGCCCAGTAGAATTTGTTTTTACCTATAATGGCACTTAAAATTCTTTTTCAAAATTGTGTATCTTTATGGTATAGTCTCTATAGTATAGATACATAGAGAATAAAATGATTATAGTAAAGCAAATGAACATATTCATTATCTCACTGTTATTCCTTTTTTGTGGAACATAATACAGCATTTAAAGTTTATATAAATTAGCAGGGGGATTGTCAAGGGAGAAGGAAAGTATAAAATGTGAATGTAAATTTGGAGTTGTGGCTTAAAATTTAATTCAGGTTCTGTGTGGCTATCAAATTAGGCCTAAAACGATGTTTTTGATGTTGTAAATGTTTCTGAGTGTTTAAATTCAACAGTAGTGGCAATTCATTAAAGAAATACTTCCTGCTAAATCTATTAAGTGATAACAATATAGTGAAGAACAAGCACAATGAGGTTCTTTTTTAAAAACTTATATTCTAGTGGTTGAAGTGATAGTGATGAGCTGGGGACAGAAATTAAACAAATAATAAATGTAAGGTTGCCCTGTATAAGGAAACTAGGTGAATGGTTCTGTGAAGTGATCTAATGGGTGAACTGGCAGTCTCTCCGTCTGAGAGAAGATACTAACCGGATCAAGAGAGACCGCATAAGCATGTACAAAGAATGGCAGGAGACAGGCAGGCTGTGTTCTAGAGAATCATAGAAGGCTTCTGTAGTTAGGCTTTGGTCATGGGGTCTTTTCTGAAAGCAGCATAGAAAAAGAAAATGTTTGGTTGGTAAAGAGATGCTGTGTGCTACTTATCTCATGGAACATATGCAGAATTGAGAGCTTTATCCTTGGAGTATTAGAAACTCATTGAAAAATAGTATGCAGATGAATAAGTACATTTTCTTTTTTTGCAAAGATTATAGTATGAAAACCAGTTTAAAGTCCAGAGATGGTAAGTAGCTTTAGCTGGAGTGTCAGAGCCATGGAAAATGTCTAGACTCCTTAGGTATTTAGGAGTTTGGTAGGACTAGGTTGTAGATGGGAACTGAAGAAGATATTAAATTACTATGCATGACTATTGACTTACTTTACATTTAAATGAATATGTCTTTAAATACACTTTGAAAATGTTTAAAAAGGAAGGAATTGCTTGAATAGTAAGTTATCTATGTGGAGAATATTATGGACAAAAGTGATATTTATGCATAATTTCTAAATATTACCAAATGTAAGTGACATATTTGTACATATTTATTGTGTGTGTGTGTGTGTGTGTGTGTGTGTGTGTGTGTGATGATCAGAGTCCTCATTTTCCATCTCCCCAGGTTTTACTACTTTTTGTGTGTGTTAAGAATTCTCAATCTCTTTTGTTTGGGAGATTGTCATTAGCTGCAACAGAGCAGAGTTGCCCTACTTAGCCATAGAGTACCAGAGCATGGCACTCCTCCTCTTCTAGGTTTTGGTGTCCACTAGCTACCCCTCACGTTCCTGCCTTTCTTTCTAACTTCTAGTGGCCCCCATTATACTAATGGCTTTAAAAGTACTTGCAGTATTACATAGTCACATGATATGGTGGTGATATGAAATTGTCCAACATATGTATTCTAAACTATAAAAACCTATTATTGTGAAACAAGCTAATTACCAGAAATGACTCTTGACATACAGGCGCGTCAAGAGGAGCATGCTGCTAGTATTGGTCCCGAGCTCCTGAGGAAAAAGCGCACAACTCAGGCTGAAAGAAATACTTGTCAGCTCTATATCCAGACAGATCACCTGTTCTTTAAATACTATGGAACACGAGAAGCTGTGATTGCCCAGGTACTTAAGTTACTCACCATGTTATGAGTTCTCCTACTGTTTCCTTATATAAAAGTGAAAGAAAGTATACAGTTTGACTTGTGCCATGGGGAAGTCGGTAAACTAAGTGCAGAGGACATGGATTGCTAATCAGAAGAGAGATAAAGGGAACAATTTCCTAAAGTTGCTGATGACACTGAACGTAGGCTTTTGTTATTATTTGTTTTGTTTTGATAGGAAAGTGTTTTGGACTTGGGGCTGGCCTCATGCATGGTAGACAATTATGATACTTACCTTTGAAAACAGTTCCATCTTCATTTTGAATTTGAAAGAGAGAATAGGAATTTTTCCAGTAAGAAATGTATAATTTCTGTTTTGTGTCTTATTGTACTTACTTAGCATTTTCCAAGTAAAATTATTATTTATAGTTTTTCCCTGCCTTTCCCCATGAGAACAAGTCTTACTTTCTGGCCCAGGGTGGCTTGAGTTCACTTTGTGCTGAGGCTGAAATCATGGTAATCCTCCTGTTTTCAGCCTCCTAAGTGTCCTGGGATTACAGGTTTGCTCTACCACACTACCTATGGTAATGTCTATTAATCCTTATGAAAATAGAAATGTTTGAGGGTACCCTTTAAAATGTCTTTTTATGTTGAAGATACCTAGAGAAAGTTTGTTAAATTTATTTTGACTCAAAGGATTTGAGACTGAGAAGATGAGGTGCTGTGGTATAACTGGTGATTGCATTTTGGTGGTGGGAATAGACAGTGAGCATTTAAGAAATCTGAAAAAATACAAGACTACAGTAAGCTATAGTTTGAGGATAGTGGAAAAATGGGGAGAAATGAGAACATTCAAAGGGCAGGGAACAGCTCTGTAGAGAGACAGTGTAAATGGAGAGGGACGTGGGTATTCTTAAATGTGCACTGCCTTTTTTGAAGAGAAAGTGCCCTTCAACATTCACTAAGGATTACAGTCATGAAGAAAAGGGACCCTTTAAGGAGGAGTCACCATTTGAGGAGGTAGAAATAGTTAGAGAAGGGAAACTCAAAGGTAAAGAGGGAGGAACTCCTTTAAAGCATATGTAATCAAAGGTAAAGAGGGAGGAACTCCTTTAAAGCATATGTAATTATGCCTGGAGAACTATCTGAATCCCCACATATGAGAGTGGAACAGGAATAGTGAGAAAACTGGATTAGACATTGGGAGCACTGAGGCCAGGCATGTGAGTTTAGGATGGACCCTTTAGCCCTGCCTTCCTGTTCCTTAGAGTGTTTATTGGTATAGACTGCTTTTGAAATGTTTCCATTAATGCTACTTCTTGACCATGTTCTGTGCCTTCCCAACACATTTTGGAAGTATATGTACATATTTTTACTTAAATGGTAGCCAGGGTGCTATTTTGTAGATGAGTTGGAAGGTTGCGTGCAGAGTGGTCAGAGCCAGTGCTTAGGTGGGAGTCAGCTAAGTAAACAGACACCTCTTGAGAACTTTCATTAAATTTATTTCCTTTTAGAATTTAAGTAGATGTAATACCCGTTTTATATTCAGATTATCTCCCTCCTATATACCTCGCTATAGTAAACCTTTATTAACTTATAGGGACCTTCTCTATTTCATTTACCAGTTAATCCCCAGCCTCTGAAACAGTGCCTAGTACATAGAAAGTAATCAACAAATCTTTTGGAATTTGTGCCAGTGCAGCAACAGAAGGACTGTTGTTGAGAAAGGAATGCATGTCCTGATAATGTTAGATTCTTGTAGAAAGTGTTTGAGTTTTAAGGACAAATAAAGACATTTCAGGCATTAAGGTGTATAAAAAAGGAGGGGACATGGGACTCTGCAAGCTTAATTGATGAAGCAGTTTTTAATAGGACTGAAGTAGGGGGTGCACTTAACTGATTGATTCATTGGTTGGTTGATTGACCAGAGCCTGGGAAAAACAGAATATCCACTCTGCCCTAGCTCACTCATCTTTTCCATTCTGTTCAACATATAGTATACACATTTTAAAATTTAAGTGTGTAGCATAGTTCTTGGTGTTACAAGGAAAAATTAATAATCTTTTTCATATTTTAACAATGCCTCTAAAATGTTTTGTCTTCTTTTTCAATTACCAGATATCCAGTCATGTTAAAGCAATTGATACAATTTACCAGACTACAGACTTCTCCGGAATCCGTAACATCAGTTTCATGGTGAAACGCATAAGAGTAAGGAACTCTAGTAAAGACATTTTAAAAAGTAATATGGGTGCTGGAAAGATGGGCTCAACAGTTAAAAGCACTCATGCTCTTTCAGAGGACCTGGGTTTGGTTCCCAGCACCCACATGGCAGCTCAAAAACTGTCTATAACTCCTGTTCCAGAGAATCCAATACCCTTTTCTGGCCTCCATGGGCACCTACATGCATGTGATGCAATTACATACATGAAGGCAAAACACACATAAAACAAAAATAAATAAATCTTAAAATTAAAAAATTTGGTAAGGACCAAGTTACAACAAAAGAAAATACTTGCTTTTTATTTGATCTGTATACATGAAATAACATAGTAAACATAATTTAAATCATATCTACTCTTGTTGCTTCTCTTACACACACGCATGCACACACGCACCGCACGCGCGCGCACATATACATACAGAGTTTATGATTTAAGAAACAAATCTAGGAGTCTAGGGAGATTGTTCAGTTGGTAAAGTTCCTGCCATAAAGAACCTGAGTTTGGATCCTCAACCCATATAAAAGCCAGTTGTGGCTCCATGTATTCATAACTTCAGTACTGGGAGAACAGAGATAAGCTGATCTCTGAATTGCTCATTGGCTAGTCAATTTGATGAGCCCCAGGTTCAGGGAGCAACTGTCTCAAAAATGAAGTGGAGAGCATTAGAGGAAGACTCCCAGTGTCAACCTCTGACCTCCACATGAACATATACACATACCACTACAAGAATCAAATCTGCAAGGACTCAATCTATACTACAATAGAGGTAACAGTACTGCTTTTGTCTGATAAACACGGTTCGACTTTCCCCCTTTTTTATTACTAGCTTTTTAAGGTTTGCCTTGTGTGTGGTTGTTTTGGGTGTGTCCCTTTTGTTTATTCTAGGACAGAGGAAAAATACAGTGTTTAAATTAGAAGTTGGAGAAACAGTTATAATCTTGAAAATTTACAGCTTACAATGTCACGTGTCAGGTTTTGAGACGTACTCTAAGAAAGAAAACTGTTCCTCTAAATTTGGCTATGGAATCCTCTTCTGTGGTAACATCATTTGTAACTCTCAAAACCTATTGTACAGAACCACAGGGTTCTGAATGTAATCTCTTGTCATTTCTGTTATACTGGTGATAGCTAAAATTGAATCTAAATATTAGATATATTAAAAATGGGTAGTTAATATTTAAGTGTTAGTGATTTTAACTAAAATGATAATCTCAGTTACAGTCCGCCAAGCTGCCATATTCTTCACTGATACACACATTATCTTCACAGTACCAGTAATTTTACTAAACTCTACCTTTCCCCAAGTTGTTAGATATTCACTATTTTCTATTGTATTTTATTGCTTTGGAAAATTACTGTTTCAGTTTATATGTAGATAAATATTGAATCACTGATAAAATAGGCTAAGTAAAGGATTTTCTGAATTTCTTAAATATATGTGCATATCTTTTAAGATTCTAATTTTTAACTGGATATACCTGGGTTTTAAAACATTCACCCTCTTATAAAAATTTTTACCATAAGGTTTCTTTATATTTTCATAAAATGACTTTATAACTATATATACTAGATATTTTTAGTACATATGTAGTTTATCTAAAAACAGCTGAAGGTATTCCTTACTTTCAAAGGTAGTGTAATTAGATTTTGCATTGGTTTATCTCAAGGTGCAATATGGTTTATATTATATGAGTCACTTACAATCACTAGAAATCCTTAAATGTGCAAGTAAATGTGAAAAATAGTTTGAGCATTGGTTTTACTGGCAAAGCAATAAAATGTAACATAATAGAAAATAGTGAATATCTAACAACTTTGGGGGAAAGGTAGAGTTTAGTAAAATGATTGACACTCAAGACGTATGTATCAGTAAGAATATGGCAGCTTGGAAGATCATAACTGAGATTATCATTATCAGTACTTAAATATTAACTACTTATTTTTAATATAGCTGACTAAAATTTAGATGCAGTTTTTAGTTATAGCTAGTATAACAAATGTCAGAAAATTATTTCTATATGAAGTGGATAAAGGCACTTTTATGCTTTTATGCATGGGTTGTTATAATATATACTTACCTGATTTTGGATAGTTTTGTATTAAATGACTATAACCAACTGTGTACAGTTAATTGATACTTAAACTGGAAGTTCTGAAGTGTGTCCTTAGATCATTATTCACAGTGGTGTTTAATCCTGCCTCTGAGCCTCTTGGTTTCTGGAGGGTGTAGATCCTAAGAATCTGTAATTCTCACTGTATCAGTTATAGCTGGCCTTTCAGACTGACTGAGTTTGCCTTCTAGAAAAACATGTACTTTCATATAGATCTTTTCTAAGATCTATTTCCCAGTTTGTGGCGTGGTTTCCTGGGAAAGCAAACTGCTCTAGGATGTAAGAGGATAGGTGGGAGTTGGTGGAAGAAGCAAGGTTGATACTTGAAAGTGTTGTTCAGTAAAAGTTTTGTGTTGATTATTCTTCAGATTAGGAAGGAGGGACTGTGGAGGAGAGCAGTAGCTAAGCATTAGATAAAAGATTTGCAGGAACAGTTTAAAACAGTAAGAGAAGTTGAAAGGAGAATTCAAAATTCTTGTGTATATCCAAGAAAACAATGAATCAAGAAGTTAGTTGGGTTTAACTCACGTGCAAGAAGAACCAGAAAATCTGGCAAACTTTGTCTTGGACTCCATACTTATTTCATGTTCTAGTTATTATCTGGTGATGAGGTTTTTGTAGAGCTCATCCCCATTTGTAGAGCTCCCATAGTAAGACTTGCTGAGACAGTTGAGTTTGAGAAACCATACTTACTTTACTAGAACTTAGAGAGGTACAGTGTCTTTTCTCTATGGCTTTTGTTCAGGAATTTGGCAGATCCTTGCTGGGAAATTTAACATCTTCAATTTCATTTTCCCTGCCCTGCTTTTCTTTTCTTCTTTTCGTTTGTGTGTTTATGGTTTCTGTGGCCAGTTCAGGACTGTGCAGTTCTCTAGAACCCACAAGAATGTTGTCCAGGTCTATGTGGGAGGAGGTGGGTAGGAAACAGCCAATAGTAATTACTTATTTAAATTACTGTTTTGGATTTTAGATCAATACCACCTCTGATGAAAAGGACCCTACAAATCCTTTCCGTTTCCCAAATATTGGTGTGGAGAAGTTCCTGGAGTTGAATTCTGAGCAGAATCATGATGACTACTGCTTGGCCTATGTCTTCACAGACCGGGATTTTGATGATGGTGTTCTTGGTCTGGCTTGGGTTGGAGCACCTTCAGGTAGATTGTGTGATAATGTCTTAATACTCTGAAGGAAAAGCAACTTTGGGGGGCAAGACTAGGTTTTACTAAGTGTAGGAGAAAACAGTACCTATACAGGACTTTAATTCACATAACCTGAGTTAAGACCAGATACACAGCTGGGCAGCAGTGGTGCATACCTTCAATCCCCAGCACTCGGGAGGCAGAGCCAGGTGGATCTCTGTTGAGTTCAAGGCCAGCCTGGTCTACAGCGTGAAATCTAGGACAGGCACCAAAACTACATGGAGAAACTCTGTCTCGAAAAAAAAAAAAAAGACCAGATGCACAACAATGCAATGGTGGAATAGATGAAGCAGTTAGCAGTTTTTTATTTTAAAAAGAATGTACGAGTTGACCTTGTGGTGTACACACATGTAATCTCAGCTCTCAGGCTGAGTCAGGAGGTTTGGGAAGGTAAGTTCAAAGTCATCCTGTGCGGCGCGCTCCTCGGCCAGCGAGGAAGAACGACCACCATGCGAGGATCCGTCTCAGAACACACTTTATTGGAGCGCCTCTTGATCAAGGGAGAGTGGGAGGTGAGGGGCCCCGAGGACTAAACTGCAGCTGCTTATATAGGGAATCAGGCAAACGTGCCGTACTGTGATTGGGTCCCGCCAGAATGCTAGCACGGGGAGCCACGGGATAGGCTGAGGACATAAGGCCAATTACCATACTCGTGCATCATAGCCAAATATGGAGTTGTTTACAGCTAGGCTACCAGGAAGCCAGCGCCATCTTTGAATAGCGGCTCCCTACAATCCTGTACTGCATAGGGAGACCCTGTCTCAACTAACTAAGTAAATAAATAAATAAGTAAAAATTTAAAGAAGAAAAGAGAAATATGGAAAGTACCCTGATTTTGGGATTTCTAGAAGCTGACACAATTTTGTGGGAAGAAGTAGTATTTGTGACACTCTAAAAGGGAAACCTACATTTTCCCACAAAAGCTAAATGCTACTAAATTCCCCTGCTGCTTGGAATAGGGCCAGAAAGTCAAAAGGGCAAAACTATGCTTTTACTTTGTGAAAAGGAGAAACAAAACAAAAAACAAACAAACAAAACAAAAACCCTTATAGTCTATTCTGTTCTGCAGTGAGAGAAAGAACAGAAAAACTCTGGTCAGAAGCAGCAGATAGAAAGAAAGCATATCTGGTTTCCTCTGGTCTTTATTTTTACAGCAGAGATGTGCTGCCTGAAAGGCAGTCTAGGCGGCAAGCTCTGTGCCACGTCCGGCTCTATTGGTATCATCCATGATCACTATGGAGATGGGGTCCATCACTGACAAGGTTGAGATGAGTAGTCCCCATTCCATTACAGTGGGTTTGCGGGAGCTGTTGACAAATTCAGATTTACTCGCTGAAAGATGGGTAGAAAGGTCCTCAGATTCTTTGGATATGAGTTTGGATGTATGGAGTCTGAGTTGTTTGTAAACTTTGAAGCCATAAACAGGGATTTCTCCTTTCTTTCTTGTTTGTTTGTTTGTTTTTTGAGACAAGGTTTCACTGTGTGACCCTGGCTGTCCTAGAACTCACTCTGTAGATCATGCTAGTCTTGAACTCTCAGAGATCACCTGCCTCTGCCTCCCTAGTGCTGGGATTAAAGGCATGTGCCACCACCACCCAGCTGATTTCTGCTTCTGATGCCTCATTTCTGTTTAAACAGAGGCAGGTGGATCTCTGTGAGTTCAAGGCCAGCCTGGTCTACAGAGTGAGTTCCAGGAGAGCCAGGGACACACAGTGAAACCCTGTCTTGAAAAACCAAAAAAAGAAAAAAGAAAAGAAAAGAAATGATTTTTCTTTACCTGGTATAAAGCATATCTTTCTCATTCTTTAGTGTATTCTGTGATTTATTTTTTATATTTTATATTCTTAAGTAGTGTGCTTTATTTTACATTTCTTGCTCTTTCTAAAGCAGCCAACAATAAGTACCCTTATTTGTATTTTCAGTGCTTTTTTTTCTCATGTTGTAAAATATACTGGATTCGTGTATCACTAAAGTACAAATTTATGTCACAGACTGCTTGTCCTCCTGTAGTATTGTTTTAGTCTTTCTCTGTGGCAGTCTTCTTTTCATGTTCCTTGCATTGTGACAAGTTGTTCAGCTCTTTCTCTCCCATGATGTTTCAGATTTTATAAATTCTATTCTCTTTTCCCTTCAAATAGCTGAAAATTTTTTTTCACAAAATTAATGATATCCTTTTTCCTATTAATTAGTAAGTATTATAAAAGCTTGGGTATTTATTTGGATTTTCTTTGCATATTTTCTAGATAGTCTCAGGTGAGAAATGGTTCTCATCCTGTGAACCATAGCTAGCCATGCTTGCATCACTGGAGACCTGGGAAAGAATGTTGTGGTTCACAAGCTCCACCTGTGGTCCTTTGAATCAGGAACCCTTAGTATTAGTTTCAGCAGTCCTTGTTTGGACAAGCCTTCCAGAAAACACTGCTGCACACTAAGTGTGAGATTTTTGTCTCTAAAGCTTACTCACCAAATACCTCCAGAGCAAACAAGATTATTTCAGATTGGGAACCTGCTACCATTTCACATTTTCATTTAGAGACTGTGGTTCATTTAAAAATGCCTGTAATCCTAATGGAATCATGAGTTCAAGGCCAGCCTTCACTACCTAGTAAGACCTTGTCTCCAAAAGAAAGGAATGAGGGGTGGGAGGAGAGAGGAGGGAGGGGGAGGGGAAACTGCAGTCAGGATATAAAATAAATGAATAAATTTATTTTTTTAAAAAAAGGAATGGGCCGGGCGGTGGTGGCGCACGCCTTTAATCCCAGCACTCGGGAGGCAGAGCCAGGCGGATCTCTGTGAGTTCGAGGCCAGCCTGGGCTACCAAGTGAGCTCCAGGAAAGGCGCAAAACTACGCAGAGAAACCCTGTCTCGAAAAACCAAAAAAAAAAAAAAAAAAAAAAAAAAAAAAAAGGAATGGGGGTAGGTGGATACTACAGGAGCTTGACCAACTTTCTTGAAATCTTTAGATAACTTCCTGCCTTTTACATACATAACTGCTTAATTTTTTATTGTTTCTTGAGAACAGTTTTTAGAGTTATAGAAAAATGAAACAGATGTTATGGCGAGCCCTACACACACACACACACACACACACACACACACACACACACACACACACACACACACCCTGTAATGGTTTTAAAGAGTGCTGTTTGGCTGGGTTGTAAGATGTCCTATACTGATGTCAGATGATTTTGTTATGATTAGCTGGAATGTGGGGAAAAATGACATTTTTTCCCCAACCTTTATCTTCATTTTTTTCTTCCTTCTCTGCTCTTTTTCTTTCTGTGTTAATAACCTTTCCCCTTTATTTCAGGTCTAAAATACTCTCTAACTTGACTATTAAATCCCCAGCTCTGGGTCTTAGAAGACTTTTTCCAAAAGCTCTTAGAGAGAGGATAGGCAGAGATTAAAGGCCAGAGTAAGGGAAGGAAGGAGTCTTTTCTCTCTTGTCTCAGTTATCTTAATACAGGGTACCAGCCTTGAAATAACACCAGCAGCTTTGTCCTCTTAACTGAACTAATTTTGAATTTGATATGCACTTGATTTTTACAAGGAATGTTGTATATATAATCTACTTGATTATCCCGGGATAATGGTTCCTGCTTCCCAGTAGAGGTTACATTTTACTGCCTGTATTTTCTTCTTTCTTAAGAGAGGAAGCTGAACACAGGAACTCTGTTATACTTCAGCATTATAATGTAGAGTATTTGTTGAGGCTCTGTGGGAATAGCAGAGGCACTAAGAGCCCTGGGCGCTTGCCTACTTTTTTTTTTTTTTCTTTCTTTTTATATATACAGTCTAGTAAATTACTTTGCATCAGATTAATTTATATTATAATTTATTTTCTCTCCTTTTGAGACTATCTTTTTGCTTATGTCTTGTGTTTGTTGTTACCTTTTTCTTTTTAGATAATGCTTCACAGATGACTTACTGAGTTTATAGTCTGTTAGTATTTCTTAATCTTTCATTTTTATTTGGTCTAGGTAATCTTTGTTAATTCTTTTATTTTATTTTATTTATTTATTTATTTTGGTTTTTCGAGACAGGATTTCTCTGTGTAGCTTTGCTCCTTTCCTGGAACTCGCTTTGGAGACCAGTCTGGCCTTGAACTCACTGAGATCTGCCTGCCTCTGCCTCCCGAGTGCTGGGATTAGACGTGTGCCACCACTGCCTAATTCTTATCCTGTTGTTTAGTTGCCCTAAATTTAATTTATTAAATTCTGAAGTAATTTCACTAGTCAAAAACATAGTAGTGGAGAAGAAGTTACGTTATGGGTAATTACCACAGAGTATGTATGTAGCTTGTGAGCTGCAGCCTCTTGGCTGACCCAGTTGATGCAGGAAAATGAGGGCTGAAATATATTAATAGTAAGTTTCTTGTCTTTAAGTCTTTTGTTGTTTTTCAGGTAATCTCTTCTTTTTCTTTTGTGCTGGAACCAGGACATCATGTACCCTACTTCTTACTTAAGGCTTTCTTGCAGTAGAGTGCTGCTTTAGGTGTCTTTGATAAAACAAAAACAAAAGCAGTATCTTCCCAGTGAACTGAGTTGACTTGGAGATTCACACTTAAAACTATGCCTTGCCATAGTGGAACCATCAGAAAGGAGCCTGGTTCTCAAACAGAGATATACAGGGGGAGTTGTCAGTGGCAGAGTACTGGCTTAGCATGTGTAAGGCCTAGGGTTTGATCTACAGCACCAGGGAAGAAAGTCAGTCCCAAACTCAGGAAAGATTACTATACAGTTTTCTTCAGGGTTAAACAGATAACCTGTTACCATTTGATACAATGGTTTTGTAACAAAATAAATGCTATTTTGAGATGGAGGGTTCACTGTACACAGGCTGAGCTTGAATTTATGTTGAACTTGGGACCTTGTTGCAGGTTCCCAAGAATTAGTGCTAGGATTATAAGTAAAGTCTTTAAGTTAGATAGCTATCACTTTCATTCTATTGCATTTCATTTGCTGAACCTCTTTAATACATCTCTGAAATATATTTCTCTGGCTTGTTCTTTCCTGTGTTAGCCTGTCTCAGTGTTATCAGTTAAGTGAACATAGCTATAGCTCGCTCAGGTTACTTACTGCTTTTGATTTGAGTAAAAAACATTTCACTCTTCTCATTTTATTCACAAGGTTTATTTCTCTCTGATGACTCTGCAGCAAAATCTTACATAATGTAAAAGCAGTTACTGAGCTTGAGTTACAGTCAACTAAGTGAGATGTGTCTCTAATTGATCTTCTGGCATGTCAAAACTAGTTGCAGTATTTAAAGACCATAATTTATAAAATAAAATTTAGTATCTTATTTTTTCCTGTGTGATCTGAGTTGCTCCAATGTGTGCTATTAGTCTATAATTATTTTAAACTCAAGACTCGGAGCAGTTATTTAGGAGATTAAGCAATATATAAATCATAGGGACTATATTTAAGAAGAATGTTCTCAAACTTGTATGTGATCTTGCCTTAAGTTAGACCTGAAAACTACAGAAACATGTTAGAGTTACTAAAACGTGCCTATGTACTCTTTTTCTTTCTACTGTTGTGCAGTGTGGAGGCTTCTGTGCCTGGTTCAAATTTGACAGGAGTTATTTTGTACTAGTTTCATATGACAAGTCTTCACCGAGGCAGGATATTAATTTACTACTTGCTCAAAGTTAATGTGTGGGGTATAATTCTTCTAGAGTACTTACTCATAGGTTTAATTTCCTAGTTCCTGTAATGATGCAACCTTCAGAAAAAGAACAGAAAAGATCAGATATTCATAAATCACTCCCTGTTTTCTGTGCAGGGAAGGGTGTGTGTAGAGACCATCATGAAGGCTGTCAGTGCTTTGTGGGCTAACTCTGCACTCGGCTTAGTCCTCACCTTCCCTTTCTATGAAGTGCATTATGATTCAGCTTGCTAAATCATAACAGTTTCCCAAATTTATGTTTGTTGCCATATATTTAATAGGAATAAAGCAATAGCTTGTTTTTTGTTGTTGTGGATATGGGTACAAAACAAGGTCTTTACTTAGTAGGCTAGTTTTGAACTGATGATTCTCTTGCTTCAGTTTTTTGAATGCAAAGATTACAGGTATGCTCCAGTATTCTTGGCTGTAATCATGCCATTCTTGCAGTAATGTTTCCAGTTGTCTTCTATTAAAGCTTTTTTTTTTTTTTTTTTTTTTTAGGAATTTAAACCATTAGACTTTTTAAATGGTTTAGTAGAATGGTTGTATCCTAGTGTGTTGAAACTAAAGTGAAATAATTTGATTATCTGAATATCTTAATCCATTTGATTTTATCTTTTAAAATACCAAATGAGAGAGAGAGAGAGAGAGAGAGAGAGAGAGAGAGAGAGAGAGATCAGATGGCTCAGTGTTAAGAATACTTACTACTCTTGAAAAGGACTCAAGTTTAGTTCCCAACACCCAAATCAGGTGGCTAACAACCACCTTTTAATTCTAACTCTAGGGGATTTGGTACCCTCTTTTGGCATCTGTGAGTACCTACACATGTGCACATACCCCCCCCCACATATATAAAATTAAAATCAATCTTTAAAAATAATACTAAATAGGAAAAGCTCTTTATTCAAATAGTAAATTTTTATGATGCTAAGGACCAAATCCAGGACCTTGGCACCTGAGACAAGTACTCTGTCACTGAGCTACATTCTTTTAAATGTGAGCATAGACTGAAGAATTTCCCCTTTAAAATGTTTATAAAATTAATTAAAAGAAAGAATAAGCATGGTGACATATGCCTATAATTGCCTGTGGGAGTCTGAGATGAAGAGGATGGCAAATGACCAGCTAGGGTGATTTTTCTCATTTATTTTCTCTTTTATTTCTTGTAAATTTCTTTGGTTGTGAAAGCACTGTCATTTTGATCTTGAACTCCAAAATTCTTGTTAATGAAAAGACAAGGTACAAAGTAAGTTACTATGCTTACTCTTAAGTAATTTCTTTTAAAATTTGAAAATGAATTCAGGGCACATTGCAAAATCACAATTCAGGGTTTGTTTTTTAAGTTTCACAGCTGCTGAAGAGTTGTGTGACTAGTTAATACAGTAAACTTCTAGCAAACCAGATACTGATACTCTTCCACATATACTTTTCTGTTCTTCCTTTCTTCCCACCATCTCTCCACCCTTCTCTCTTTCATCTCTTCTTAAATCCATGTCACTTGGTTGGTGTTTCACCAGAAGAATGCATGAGGGATGCATTGCGTCGGAGGACTGCCATCCCCTGCTGAGCACCACTGTTTGTAGAAGTGGCTTTTGTAGAATGTACTTAAGGATATTTTAACTTTTATTTAATTTATAAGTTTTCCTTTTAAAAGATGAAGGGGTATAATATGCTTTGATTTAGTATAAATGTGGACTTACTCAAATTTAAAGGAAGTAGAAATGTTTTTCTATGTTAATGGCGGCAAAATATTGAGGACTTTTTGATGCTGTAAAACATGTAAGGATTGTACTCAGTCCTAGGGTTTCTATGCAGGGACTATTAACATTTTATTTTAAATTATTTTTTTTAAATCTTGGACTGCAGGAACTTTGGAGTATTTGAGTCATTTAGGTACCAGTTGTATTTTAAATTGAAAAATATAAATGTTTCAACTCTGTGATTTCATTTACTTTTTACCTGTTTTTTGGAGAGGAATGGATAACTAATTTAGTCTTTTTATTTTACTTTGTTACTTTTTAAAAATCTGAATTAGGAAGCTCTGGAGGAATATGTGAGAAAAGCAAATTGTATTCAGATGGCAAGAAGAAGTCATTGAACACTGGCATTATTACTGTTCAGAACTATGGCTCTCATGTGCCTCCCAAAGTCTCTCATATTACTTTTGCTCATGAAGTTGGACATAACTTTGGATCTCCAGTAAGTACTGCCTATTTATTAAAAAATTTAAAAAGTGATTAGCCTGAATTTTGTCTCCAGTGATATTTTGTGGTACAAGTAATGTACATATGAATGTTTAGTGTTAATATGCCAGAGCATAGTGATGTAATTGACCATACTGAAAATAATTCTGTGAAAGCACAGAATTGTATCTGGCTCCTTTCTGGGAGGGCAGCTTTGAGATAACTACCTCATGTCGCCTGAGCAGTCTTGAATTCTTGATCCTCCTGTCCCTACTTCCCAAGTTCTATGAATATAGGCATGCACCAACCATGCATGGCTTAGTCTGGCTTATTCAGACAGAAGGTTATCTATCTATCTATATTTGCTGGTTCTGAAACAGTCACCAATACTTATTACACTCAAATTTCTTTTGAATGAGTCTCTCTTTTTTTTTTTTATTAGTCTTGCAAATTGTATGATGGCCTTTTAGCTTTGTTTCTGTTATAGCAATATTGTGATTTACTTGAGCATATTTTTCTATTGTGGAAGTAGATTGATACTTTACATTTTCTTATGATAAATTCCTGATACACAGAAGAAGAAATAGCATAACAGGCCATGTTCCCATCATGCAGAACAGGAATCAGCAAGCTTTTCCCAAAGGGCCTACTTGACATTTTTGTTAGGCTTTGGGGGTAACATTTTGTCTTATGTTCCATGTTCTTTGTTTTCTCAATTCTTCAAATATGGAACGCCTTTCTTAGCTTAGGCTATGTAAGAGCAGCTTATATGTAATAAGGGCTCATTTACTGACCCCTGAATCAGTTAGTAATTATCAAGGTTTTGCCTTGTCTACTTTTTGTATTCCTTTCTTTTTCTCTGCTAAGATGTTTAAGTTAAAACATCCTTACATGCTTTAGAAAAAAAAGGTTTCATATATAACCACAATGTGATTATTGCACTTATAACAGCTGTCTTTGTACCCTACAACACTTGGTGCATTCTGATGATTTTTAAGTACTCTGAAACATCAATTTAACTCAGAAATAGAAAATAGTGAAAGATTCTGTGTGCTTTTGCTGGTGCTTATTAAGTACATGTTTGGGAAATTTCTACTTGATAACTGTCTAAATTCATCTTACTTGGACCTTATCATTTGTAAACATGGAATTGTTTATTATTTTAAGAATAATTTGTTGGTGTTGAGGATGTAGGTCAATATAGAGTATATGTATAGCATACATGAAGCCCAAGGTTTAATTTCCAGCACCAAAATAAATAAACTAATAAAAATATCATGAACTTGTAGTTTAAAATCTTAAAAGGCACTTCTAAGTTTGTAAAATGTATTGTCTCAGACTTTCCTTGTCTAAGTCTCCATCAGAAGTTGAGAGGTTGTTTTCAGAGGAGTTCTTGAAGTATCAGACATGAGCTGAGGGCTGATGCTGATGGTAAAGTTGTAATTTCAAGTGCAAGGAAACACCCCTTCTTCACAACTTTCTCCATTGCAAGCCTTGCCAGAGATGTTATGATACCTTTCTAATACCTTTTCTCTTCTCTGTCCCAGGGCCTGGCTTGTTTTTATTTTTATTTATTATTATTATTATTATTATTATTATTATTATTATTAATTGTTTTTAGAGACTGTGTAGACCTGACTGTTCTGGAATTCTGTGTGTATACCAGACTGGCCTCAAACTCATGGCACTTCTCATCTTAATCTGTATCTGACTGCCAATGAGTTACATTTAGTAAATTAACATAATTGTATATTTTATGAATTGTTTAATAGATAATTTGTTTCTCGTTCCTTGTCTGCTTTGTTAACCTTTTCCTCTACTACTTGACTACTTTTAATGACCTTACCATACGTAACCACACCCTTTCTTTGTGCATGTTGTTAATTCTACTATACATATACATGGTAGATGCTTAATAAATATTTGAGTGATTTATAGATGAGCTGGAACCATAAACTCCCAAACCTGTCCACCTTGACATCTCTCTGAAATCTCTTTCTGCCTGCCTCGCTCTTGCAATGTCTCTGTGCCACATAATGTTACTTTCTCCATGTGGTTTACATTATTCTTTATGTTCACTTTTATTATCCCAAATATTTATTGTACATTTGTAAACTGCTTTGTAAGCTTTGTATGGAAAGCTGTAATCACAAATAAGAAAGGTCCTGCTTCTTAGTATGAAAAGTCTGATATATTTCTGCTTTTACCAGCGTGGTCTTTGTGCAAATCTAGCTATAATCAAGCTTCTCTGACTTTGCTCCTGCTTTGTGATGATACTGCTGGTAAAGTTTCCCCATCCTGTATTTAGGCCTTGCTATAATTCAATTCAAAGTTGTGGTGATATTTTGTGTATGCTCTAACAAATAAAACTTGCCTGAAGATCAGAGACTAGTTCTTACCTCTACAAAATCCTCAGCCTGAAAGAACTGAGTTCCTGTCTCCTCCCGCCTTATATTCTTTTCTCGGTCCAGCCATATCATTTCCTGTCTCATCCTACCTAGTGCTGGGATTAGAAGCATATGTGCCTCCCAAGTACTGGGAGCAAAGGCATAAGATCCCAAGCGCTGGGATTAAAGGTGTGTGCCACCACTGCCTGGCGTCTATGACTAACTAGTAGCTGGCTTTGCCCTCTGATCTTCAGGCAAGCTTTATTTGTTAGAGCATACACAAAATACCACCACATTTCCTCTTTTTTGTCTAAAATAAAAAAGAAAGTTATAACTAATATAAGAAAAATTATACAATAAGTACAACAACTATATACAACATATACAGGCAATAAATACATCAACAATGTCTAGTCCATTTGCATTTGACAAATTCAGAGAAAATACTCCATTATCTATTCTATCTTGGTGAGTCCAAAGTCTTGTACGTAATTCACTTTCTATCCTAACTTGCGTTAGCATCTTAAACTATCTTTTGATGTCTCTCAACCTTATACACTTTACACCTCTTTAGTGAGTTTCTTTTCTAAGTCTGGTAAACCAAGGAAAACTATAACTATCTAGTCTTCAACTCCCTCAGAGACCCGAGAAGGAAATAATATTACCTGAGTAAACAGGAAGTGCAAGCAAGTGACTTCCAAAAAATGTGAGAAATGACAGAAACAACTGGCTGCCTGGACAGTCACCCAAGGTTCCTCTGTAACGTTGGGACATCCATCTTCAGCCTATAGGCTTAGAATATCTGACTGACTTTTCTGTGAAGTATGATATTCTGAAAGGTTGTCCTACCTTGTCTTGGCAAAGTTCGGCAGTCTTTTCTTTGTGTCCTGCTTGTCCCATTGGAAAGCATACTATCAGCAGTCAAGGCAAGGGCACTTTCTTGCCTAGTGGCTAACATTTGCCACAAAGAAAGTAAACTCCATGTGGAGTTTCTTCGATGTCTATCATCTTCTCTGAAGTAGATTGGTGCTGCCAGGATCAGACATGTCTCATTGTCTTAAAAAAAAAGAACCTATGTTATTAAAACATCTTAAATGCCATATTTTGTAGATATCTGAAATGTTTGAAGACCACCTAACTACCTAAAATAAATCTCTTTGACCTTGATAACATACCTAACATGACTACAAGTTTGATTGTAATGACTAACTACTCATTTGCATTTCTTTATATCCTAATTAGTTTATAATAATAACTTTCAAGGACTAGAAATTTACCTTAAATTGTTAAATGAGTTTAATAGGTACAGTATCTTGAACAAGATTAAAAATGTATGTATAGTGTAGTCTAACAAAATTAGTCTCAAATTTGTATCAGTATACAAAATTTGTATACAATATACAAAAATCCAATCCAATGTAAAATATTTAAAACTAGTAGTTGCTTTTTTAAAAGTAGATTCAATAATATACCTTTTTATCTTATCATATCTATATCCTCTTTTCAGAGTAGATTCAATAATCTACCCTTTTATCCTGTCATATCTGTATCCCCCTTTTTTCTTTTTCTTTTTCAAACAAGAACCCTGAATCTTTTCTCCTTTTTTCAGCCTTTTTCCCTGACCATTACCAATACAACTTATAACCAACCACCCTAAACAATGAAAAATGTCCATAACCCATTGGATGACCAAAAGCCACCCACCCACCTCTTGGGATTGTGGGCATTATATTCTTTACTTCCTGCTGTCTGGGGGCAACGGCATCTTTACGAGATCTTGAAAAGAAAAAATTGAGTTAATTATCAAGCTGTATCATTTGTTGTTCAGTCCCTGCATAATGGGAAAGTGCAGGGCTTGTCTCAAGTCCTGGATAGAGTAGTCTATGAGGCTGCATCATCTCAGCTAGCTACCTCGAGATTGTCCTGAGCAGTTTGCAGTCCAAAACTGATCTTTGGATGGCGTTTGTCAGCTTAGTGGTGTTATCATAGTCCATATGGAATTGTGATTGTGGGGCCCGTCATCTTTTTGGAGACTTCAGAGATCACATTAAGTTCTTTAATTGTTCTGGGAAGGAGTTTCCTCCATGATGACAGGAAATGACTCAACCGAATTTGATATGGGAGCCTGCGAGAGACCCCCCTAAGGGTTACTTTGTCTGTCCCTTGTTGATCTACATTCATTAGTCCAATGCCTGCCTTTGCCATACCTTCTGCATAATCCAGAAGGGAGGGGCATTCTGTTGAGATTATTTTTAGCAAAAATGTTGTTTCTAGGAATGCTCTGCTTACAGTCCCTGTTTAGGTGACCTTCTTTACTGCAGTTTAAACATTTGACATTTTGATTTTTCTTCAAACCTCTGGAAATGACCTCTCTATCCAAGCATCATCATGGTCATGAGTTTCAATTGACTGTATCTCAGATCCATTCCTCTAAGCGTGCTATTTTCAAAAGCCAGAGATTCAATTATTCTTTGTCTAGCTTCTGAATTTGGTATCATTCTATTTACTGCTGAAGACAATCTTTGTAAGAAATCAGTGAAGGTTTCTTTTGGGCCCTGCATAACTTTAGTAAATAACTCAATTTTCTTTTCTACTTCTTCAGTTCTGTCCCAAGCATTCAAAGCTGCTGCGTGGCATAAAGCCAGGGTGTGGTCATCGTATAAAGATTGCCTTTCTACATTAGCATAATCTCCCTCTCTATACCTTTAGCCCTGCTTCTTGTTCAGTGGTCTTAACCTCATCTTTCCACCAGGTCCTCCACTGTAATTGAGGACCAGCCTCCAAGACTGTTGTAACCAAGTCTCTTCAGTTTTGAGGGGTAATTCTATTACAAGTTGATCATGAGTTTAACATCTGCTTCACAAAAAGTTGAATGCAGGCCATATGAGACTATCACTCTTACCCAGCCTTGAGGATATCTATCATTTGGCAGTTCCTATAAGGTTACTGGATAAATTAAGATTGGCTGTTTGAAAGCCTTAGGCTAGGGCTGGAGAGATGGCTCAGAGGTTAAGAGCACCAACTGCTCTTCCATTGGTCCTGAGTTCAATTCCCAGCAACCACATGGTAGCTCACTACCATCTGTAATGAGATCTGGTGCCCTCTTCTGACTTGTAGTCATACATGCTGTATACAAAATAAATAAATCTTTGCCGGGCAGTGGTGGCGCACGCCTTTAGTCCCAGCACTCGGGAGGCAGAGCCAGGCGGATCTCTGTGAGTTCAAGGCCAGCCTGGGCTACCAAGTGAGTTCCAGGAAAGGCACAAAGCTACACAGAGAAACTCTGTCTCGAAAAACAAAACAAAACAAAACAAACAAACAAACAAAAAAAAAAAAAAGTAAGCCTTAGGCTGTTCTCTCTAACCTTATAATTACAATGCTGAGATTGGTTCTCCTTTAAATTCCTCTGTCTCTATGAAAATCTCTATGATCTGCTTTAACAAATTTTTCTAAAACTTTTATCTTGGCACTCATATTGACCAACTTTTTTAATGATAAAATAAAAATAATCAAATAATATTTATAATTGACATGTTAATCCCATCTAAATTAGTTATCCTTTAATTGCTCCATTTTCAAACCATCTAGTGTATTATCAAACAGAGACCTAAAATGTTTCCTATTTTTTTTAATGTGGGGAAAAAACCCTCCCTTTTAACTAATTCCTCCCTTTAAGAATTCCCAATTGTCTCACCAAATTTGCTGACAATGACGATTCAGATGTGAGGCTGACTGCTTCTGTGTAGAACAGTAGAAGCCCAAGTGGGTTTCAATGCAGCTACCTAATGTGGTAGTAGCCAGAGAGAGCCCACCACCCACTGGAAGAGAAGATGCCAAAGAGCCAGCCATCTGCATGGGGGAATGTGCAAAAGTGGCTAACTCCTGTGGTTTTAGAGACCAAAGCCTATGGTGTTTGCTGCATATAGGCTGCAACAGACACTTAGCTGGCAGGGTAGAGACTCTATCTAGCTGTGTGGAGCTCTGGCCTGTGCCAGTAGCTGCAAAGCCACAGGAAAGTGGCTTTTTTTGTGACTTTGTGCCCCAAAAGTTGGACACCAGGTGTACCACAAATCCTAATTGATTGGATACTGTAATTCTTACTTAATAACTATTTTTGTTTTACTGTATTAAGGTTAAAACCTTCCTTTTGAATTAGACAAAAAAGGGGAAATGCTGTGGCATAATGTTCTTGTAAATGACACTGTAAAGATGTATCACTCAAATTGCTTTAATAAAACACTGATTGGCCAGTAGCTAGGCAGGAAGTATAGGTGGGCGACCAGACTAGGAGAATTCTGGGAAGAGGTAGAATGGGGTCAGGAGTCACCAGCCAGATGCAGAAGAATCAAGATGAGAATGCCACACTGAGAAAAGGTACCAAGCCATGTGGCTAAACATAGATAAGAATTATGGGTTAATTTAAGTGTAAGAGCTAGTTAATAATAAGCCTGAGCTACCAGCCAAGCATTTATAAATAATGTTAAGCCTCTGAGTCAATTATTTGGGAAGCGGCTGCTGGGTATTTAGGAACAGGCAAGTGGGAGAGAAACTTCAGCCAACAGAACATATATATCCTGTGTCATCTCCTTTCACCTTTCAAATGGGATCAATTTCCTGCTTCAACCTACCTTATCTTGAAATCTTTTCTTAAAAAATTATTTTTATATGTATAAGTGTGTTGTCTGTATACATACATATATATAGACATATATAGAGAGACATATATACATATATATGTATATGTCTGTGTACCACATGGGTGCTTTGAGTCTATAGAGCAAAAGGTGTCAGAACCCTTGGAACTGGAGTTTATAGATGGTTGTGAGCTACCATGTGGGTACTGAGAACTGAACCCAGGTCTTCTGCAAGAGCAGCAAGTGCTTTTAACTGCTACCATGGAATGCTCTGCAGCCATTTAAAAACCTTAGGCTCTTCAGTGCTTAACTTACACTGGTATGCTTAGACATACATAATCATTATACTCATAACAGGATGCAAAGTTTAAATTAAGATGTGCTAAAGTCAAATATAATCATAAGAAATACACCAAAATGTCAATAGTTGTGGTCAGTAGATAATAATTAATTGTTTCTAGATTCTTAAGTCTTGTTCTAAATTTTCTGTGAATATTTGCTCCTTTCTTTCTGTGTTGCCACCCCCTTCTTCTATTTCTTTTTCTTTGGTAAGTCCTCACTGGGTAGTCTAGGCTGACCTCAACCTTATGATCTCACTGTTGCAGCCCCTTTAATGCAGGGATTAGAGTCTGTTCCACCAGATGTGTCTTAGGAACTTAGGAAGTAATTTTTCTTGTTTTTCTTTTCTAACTAAAGTTGTAGTATACTTGTGAAACTTTGCTCTTAATTTGCACTCTGAATCCTTTTGGCTTCCAGTCAAGATAGTCCTTTGTGTATATATGTCTGTGTTGGGGGAGTGGGGTCTTTTTACTTCTTTGTTTGCCAGTTTTGTTCTTGTGTCTGAAGTGGCAAATAGTAAGCATCCTTGTTTACAACCCGTTTCTCCTTCTATAGCAATTGGTGAGATCTCTTATACCATTCCTGAATAAATAAGACTAGGCAAGTAGGTCACAATTTGCTGTTTTTAAGAATGTAACTCTCTGGCAAAGTTTCATCTGTATAGGTTTGAATATTTTAGTACTTCGATGTATAACTGGGTCCTCTAATATTTCTTTGAAAGGTAGCAAGTAATTCTATGGTCACATTAAGAGTTATGTAGTTTTGGAATTTTTTTTCTTTCTGTTTCTAAATTTGAATGATGAAATTCTTGCTAGTACCATACTTAATCAGAAACCAAATTGAATTGTCAGGAGCATAAAGCAAGGTAATACTGTGTACAGAGCAAGTAGTTGCTAGAGGCTGGATCTGGGCTCAGGAGAAAAGTAGGGCAGTATCAGGAAGAGTAAGATGTGAATAGAGGTCTCTGATGAGGAAATATAAAATCAAAGTGACTTGTTATTTATTGTTCGTCTGTAGAGAGTGGGGTTATTGGGTATTAAAACCAAGATTCAGCTAAATACAATTGCCATTTTAGTACCTTACATTTTTGCCCCTTCTAATGATTAGCACCTTAATTACTTGAGGACATTGTATGTGAGGTTTGCTTCAGGTGTGTGAGTGTGATATTGAAGGTATTGTGTGTGTGTGGTACATGCAATTGAGTATGCACCTTTGTGTGTTCATGCAGAAGTCAGAGGAGGAGGATGAGTGTCTTTCTCAATCACTCTGTGTTAGTACCTTGAGACAGCTCTCTGAGCTAGAAGCTTGCCATCTGGGTTAGACTGATCATCTAGTGAACTTCTGGTATCTGTTTCTATATTCTAGCAATGGGGTTGTTACAGATAAGCATGGCCATGTATGGTTTTGTTTATTTTTTTTTCTTAAAATTGTTATTGCATTTATCTATTTGTGTGTGTGTGTGTGTGTGTGTGTGTGTGTGTGTGTGTGTGTGTGTTCGATTGTGTGCCACAGCACATGAGTAGAAGTCAGAGGATAGCTACTTGCATTTGGGTCCTGGGGATCAATTTAAGTTGCCAAAATTAGTGACAAGCACCTTTGCTGCCTGAGCCATCTCCCTGGTCCTGTGCCTGACTTTTTTATGTGTGTCCTGGAGAACAGCAAGTGCTCTTACCCACTGGGGCACCTACCAAACCCTAGGTTGTTTCAGTGCATGTGTACCAGGAAAGCAGGCGCTGCTGGGGTCTGCTGCTTCATTCTAGCTTCCTAAGTGTGTTTTCTTTGAGAAAATTCAGGCAACTCTTCTGATGCCTCTAATACCTGGGTAAGTTACTGGAACCAAAACCACTTCTGTGCATGTGCTCATACACAGAACTCTATCTCCTATTTATTCTGTAAAGTAGTGTTTTGATCTCATGCCTTGAGTTCTTAATTTCATTTAAAAGTAAAACTTGTGTTTCTTTCTCCAGTCAGCATTTTACTCAGCTATCTTTTGCTCTGACTCATTAAGGAAGCTGCCCTTACCTTGAGTTCTCACTCTCTGACTTCCCCAGCACTGGTCTTGGGTTTTGTTTTCATCTCTGCCTTCCTGAACCAGTTTTAGCATGTAATTTATCATGTATTTTAATGAATGCTAAGTAATCCATATTATTACTGCCAGCCTTAAAAGCTGCTTTTCAATAGTCTTTATGATGGTGTATGTTCAGTTCTAGTCCCTAATTACAAAGTCTAAGATAGTTTATATTTAGACCTTCAGTTTTCCTTCTGTGCTGCAACTGTGGCCGCTGACAGAGCAAGTAGTTATCCTAACTCACCATCCGAGGCAATAGGTAGACCCTTCTTCAAGGAAAGTATGTGACTTCCACTGTTCTTCTGATGAGAAAGTTCCACTTAAGCAGATGACCTGGAAACCCTGTTTTACTTCCTATTACTGTAACATCATATTCTATTTGGCAGCATGATTCTGGAACAGAGTGCACACCAGGAGAGTCTAAGAACTTAGGACAGAAAGAAAATGGCAATTACATCATGTATGCAAGAGCAACGTCTGGGGACAAACTTAACAACAACAAGTTTTCACTCTGCAGTATTAGAAACATAAGCCAAGTGCTTGAGAAGAAGAGGAACAACTGCTTTGTTGGTATGTATGGTTCTCAATACTTTAATTATTAACTTTTTTCACACACCATGGGATTCATGTGGAGGTCAGAAGACAACTTGCTGGAGTCAGTTCTCTGCTTTCACCATGTGGGTTCTGAGGATTGAATCTAGCTCGTCAAGTGGAAGTGCCTTTCCCTTGATATTTAATCATTCAGAAAACTAGAAAGAATCTTCTCTACGAACAACCCCCCCCCTGTTTTCCCATTAAGACTTTGCTGTATTTGCTTTATCAAATACTTAGGAATTTACCCCTTTGAAATTAAGTTGCAGGTGGCAGAGTAATTTACTTCTAGACACTTAGGCTTATATCTCATTAGTTAGAGTTCACTGTTGTTGAAGGTTCTTCCTCCTCCCTCTCTTTCTTTCCTAGGTGAATTGTATACTCTGAGGTTTTTTTTTTTTTTTTTTTTTTTTTTTTTTTGTGTGTGTGTGTGTGTGTGTGTGTGTGTGTGTGTGTGTGTGTGAGAGAGAGAGAGAGACAGAGAGAGACAGAGACAGAGACATTTGACGGTACATTGGGCATACTCACCATACACCTCCTCTCCTCCGTTTCCCTGTCTCCTCTTCTTCCTCTTGCTCTCCTAGGTAGTTTTGCTTCTGCTTTCTTGTTATATATGTGTACATGATTTTATGGATTGGTATAAAAGCTAGGAACTGGAAATGAGAAGACAGCACAATCTTGTCTTTGTGACATTGGCTTAATTTACTTAATATGATTATCTCCAGTTGCATCTATTTTCCTGCAAACAACAAAAAACTGTACCCCTCATGTCTGAAAACATCTCCATTGAGTATGTGCTGCATGGGTGTGATGGTGCACACCCTTAATCCCAGCAGTTGGGAGGTAGAGACAGGTGGGAGGTTGTGAGTTCAAGGCCAGCCTGATCTATATAAGCAGGCTTCAGGCCAGCCAGAGCTACCCAGCAAGATCCTGTCGCTAATTAACCAACACCAACAAAAAACAAAAACAAACAAACCAAAACCCAAAATGTCTATATGTGAAGTTTCTTCATCTGTTCCCCTTGTTGGACACCTAGATTAGTTAGTTCCACAGTTTGGCTGTTGTGGGTAGTGCTGCAGTCAACAGGGATGTGTAAAGTGCATGTCTTAAGTGCACCATTTGCTGAATTTGGCAAATGGCAGTTAGCTATGTAAACCAAACAGCTGTGAAGATCAGAACATTTCTGGCAGTCCAAAAAGTTCTTTATTCCACTTTGCAGTCAGTCTCCCAGAAGCAGCTGCTGATTGTTTAACCAGAGATTGATTAGCCTGTTTTAAGATTTCATACAAATGAAATTCATAGCTTTTTCCTTTTATGGAATTTTACTTTTAACTCTACATAATATTTCAAGGTTCATCACAATGTTTTGTTCCTGTTGCCAAATAACAGTATGTTATAGGACTGAATCTAGTTTACTCATTGTTTCTGTCAGTGGGCACAGAGGACTCATACAGTGTATGTTCTTTTGTGTCCAGCTTGTTTTTCTTATCATAAACTTTTCAAGGTTCACCCCTATAATAACATGTACCACAATTCCACTCCTTTTAAAGGGTAAACAATATTCCACTGTATAAGCATACCAGATTTTGGTCTTACATTCAGCTGTGTCTCTTGTGATAATTATCAGATTCCAAATAGTCTACCTAGTCTTCAAGTTGTTTTGTGTATCTTCCTTTTCCACAAGATTATAAAATACTTGAATGCAAATATTGAGTCATGGTCACTTTTGTACGTAAAGGACATTCAAAGAAAGGTTGAGGAATCGAGGGAGACTTCTGGATAAGTCTGTCCTTTTTTCAATAGTTTTTATTGGCATAATTATAGATTCACATACAGTTACAATAAGTAGTCGATGCTCAGTACCTTCATCTCGTGTCTCCACTGGTAATACCCTGCAGGTTGATAGTATCTTCAGTGTGATGATGTCATCAGTGCACATTCCACACTCCTTACTCCTATCTTCTCCATGTTTGTTTCTTTTTATATAATTTTATTACATGTGTAGTTTTATATCCCACCACCGGAGACAAGATCCAGAACAGTCCATCAGGACAAGGAGTGTTATCTACTCATTACCACACCTATCTGCTCATAACCATACCTAGCTGTCTCTTGCTATTCCCTACCCACCCCATTAATCTCTTTTCCATTTCTAAAATACTGTCCTTTTGATAATATATAGATGGAATTGTACAGAGTATAACTTTTAGAGAATGCCTTTGTTCACTTAGAAGAAGTAACTGCTAAGATTTACTTTAATGAGTTAAGAATAACTTGATAAATGTAAAGCCTATCTTCCTGGAGTGGTTTTCACTCATCTGTGCTGTAAGTGAGATTCTTATGCTGGGTGTGGATTCACTTCTATTTATTTAGTTCCCATTTTAAATTCCGAGTTGGTGCATTAGAAAGAGAAGAGCCTAAGATTTAAGATCCAAGAACCTCTGGGCTTCATCTGTTTGATCATATTGGGGTATTTGGCTTCTAGCAAGTCACAAGCCCATTAGAAGTTAGTTTTGCTTACTAGAAAATGAAGGCATTTGATTCTTGTTCTTTCCAGCAAATGATAATGTCCTGAGGTGATTTTGTGATCTCACAAAGAGTAGCATTCCTAGTCTGATTTTCCCCCCATCATTTGTTTTGATGGTGCTGGGGATTGAACCCACTATTCTAATTCTAAGCTTCAGTGAGAACTTTAGAAGTTAAAGAAAGATATTGAAATTATCCACCAATATTTTAGACCAGACTTTTTAACTCTAATTGTCTAAGATCTGTCCTTGTACTGTTAAACTGCTTGGGACTACAGAGAGCACATTAATGATTAATACATATTTCTTTTCTTAAGGAGCCTGGTCTAGTAAGAAAAAGAATAATATACATTTAAAAGTTCTTATTGACAATATTATGATCACTTTTTAAAAGTGAGTTATTCTATAGGATAAAATCATCCAGCTTCCTTAACAAGTAAATGATGTAAAAATAAAAAAAGACAGGACGAACCTATTCTATAGTAAAATAAGAGATACATCATCTAAAGCAACTATGGAGGAAGGGGTGGAGTTAGGAGAGCCTTGTTTGGAACTTGTTTTATTGGCAAACTGTAAAGAAATAGCTCAGGAAATTTGAACATTGATTGGCGATTAGATGCTTAGTTATTAAGCATCTTGCTGATTTTATTAGCTGTGATAATGATATATATATAGTTAGGTCTATAAAACATTTATCATTTAGACATGCAGCCTGAAGTATTTACAGAATAACATATTAGGTGTGGTGATTTCAAAATGCTACAGAATAAAAATGGTTGGGAATAAGACAAAAGAAGCATACATGGGAGGTCATTGTGCTTATTTTCTTACTACTTTTATGTATGTTTGAAGTTTTCTGTAACAGGTTTTCCTCTTTCGTCTGGTTGAGAAACACTAACTTTATTTGCACATGCATGACATACATATGTAGTCAGCAAAGCTCAACTGTGATGTGGCCTAAATAGCAAGTTACTAGTTCTGTAAAGAACGTAAGAAGGACCCATGAAGTCAGTCCTTTCACTGTGCAGAAACAGAGGCCCCCATAAGGAGTGATACGCTGAGGTTGCATTGTTGGTTAGTAGCACTGCCCTTACTAAAAAACAACAACAACAACAACAAAAAAAAAAAAAAAAAAGAAAGAAAGAAAAACAAGTCTCCTGATTTCCAGATTCTGTTTTTTGCCTTACTTACTCATTGCCTTACTTACCCTTTTCTTTTTGGTAAAGCTCTAAAGAGTTTGTGAATTTTATTTTATTTTTTTTATGTTTATGGTGTTTTGCGTGCATGTATGTCTGCTCTGCATTATATGTGAGCCTGATTCCCTTGGAGGCCAGAAGATGATGTCAGATTCCTTGGATCTTAAGTTATAGACAGTTGTGAGGACATTGGGTCCTGGGAACTGAAATCAGGTCCTCAGGAAGGGCAGCAAGTGCTCTTAAATAAATCACCAAGCCGTTTCTCCAGCCCTGAGTTGGTGAATTTTGAAGAAAATCAATGTGTGTATACAGTGCTCATCTTGTCCTGTTAACTTTCTTCAGAATCTGGCCAGCCTATATGTGGAAATGGGATGGTAGAGCAAGGTGAAGAATGTGACTGTGGCTACAGTGACCAGTGTAAAGACGAGTGCTGCTTCGATGCAAACCAGCCAGAAGGCAAGAAATGCAAGCTGAAGCCTGGGAAGCAGTGCAGGTACCTGCCTCGCCAACCCCAGTGATGCAGCATGCCTGCAGGTCACCCACAGCGGTTAGGACAGACTTACTGCAGGGTCACCCAATGCGGTTAGGACAGACTTACTGCAGGTCACCCACAGCGGTTAGGACAGACTTACTGCAGGGTCACCCACAGCGGTTAGGACAGACTTACTGCAGGGTCACCCAATGCGGTTAGGACAGACTTAGTGCTGATGTCACTGCAGGGTCACCTACATACAGCAGTTAGGACAGACTTAGTGCTGATGTCACTGCAGGGTCACCCACAGCGGTTAGGACAGACAGTGCTGATGTCAAGAGGTCCCTATGGCTGTAGAAATTTGCCCTGCTTTGTTCTATTGTTATTATTTTTCTGGAATGACAGTATCCTGTTGTTGACAATTAGAACAATTCATAATCCAGTGATTTGGGTATTGAAAAAAAGAATGTGAGAATGCTGCTCCTTAAAATACATACATATCATTTAGTTCCTAACTTTGAAAATGTGGCTATCTTCTGTCCAAATAGAAACTTTAACTTTAAAATATTTAGGTAAAGTGGGGTATGTAGGCTTCTGTCACTTGGTGTCATGTAGTTATTTCACTTGTCAAATGCAGTCGTGATTACAGGCAATAGACTATAGTTTACATAAGCTTTTTGGTGGTTAGTCTATGTGTCCTACTTCAATTTTAGTATAGAAATGTGTAAATTGACTAATATATTATGTAACTATGGAAAAAAACACTGAAAAGTTTCCTAGTCCTGAATTCACTTCACAAAAGGCTGAGTAAGAACGCTGACTAGTGTTTTTGACTGTGGAAACCAGATATTTAATCATCTTCTTATACTTGCTAGAATGTTCAAATAGAGTAGTTTGTTGCTAGTAATATTTGAAGTTGTGTTCCAGTAACGTACATAGCATTTAAGATGATGTGAAAATCAGGCCCATATCCAAGTGATTTACTTTATCTGATCATTCAACACTTCTCCTAGTCCAAGTCAAGGACCCTGCTGTACAGCACAGTGTGCATTCAAGTCAAAGTCCGAGAAGTGTCGGGATGATTCTGACTGTGCAAAGGAAGGGATATGCAATGGCTTCACAGCCCTCTGCCCAGCGTCTGATCCCAAGCCCAACTTCACAGACTGTAACAGGCATACACAAGTGTGCATTAATGGGGTAAGCATTTGCTTTAAGATGTTTAAATTTAAATTTTATAGAGCATCCCTTTTTCAGAATAATAGTTGACACTGATAGCTCTATAAGGTTACTACTCTGGGGCTCCCATTCAGTAATACCACTCTGTTCCCCACAAAGCCACGAGTGTATAACATGACACAATTGCCTGGTGGCACACAGTTAGCTCCCAACTCACCTTTCATCTTTGCACCTGTATGTCTTTGGTATTCACAAGAGTACAACTAGGCATGTGGTCTTATCTGCACTGCTTCTAAGTTGTATAAATTAGTATTTCAGGAGCCTGAATAAAAGAACTCATCTGGTCATTTTCTCTGAGTGTGAAATCTTTTGAGCTTCATGGCTAAATGTTACTTTGTTCTGTATGAAGAAAACTTATTTTTTTTCTCTACTTATGGAGGAGCTATGATAACTAACACAAATTTGGAACTACTTCTTTCTCTGCTTTTATTTAGGTTTTTTTTTCTTCTTTAATTGCTTTAAAGGTTGTACAACTTACTTTGATTAAGTCTCAAGTATATTTATGTGATATTGTTGGTTCTGATATTTATCTGTGTTTGGGATGTGACCCAAGACCTTGCATGTACTAGGCATTTGCTTGCCATGGAGGCACATCTTCAGCCTGTTGTTTATTACATTAAATATACCCACTTTATTATTTGACATCAGAAGCTTATACCTGCCTGTTACCATGGACTGCACAGATATTAAATAAAATTTGTCTTTCCCCCAGCAATGTGCAGGTTCTATCTGTGAGAAGTATGACTTGGAAGAGTGTACCTGTGCCAGCTCTGATGGCAAAGATGATAAGGAGTTATGCCATGTTTGTTGCATGAAGAAAAGTAAGGCTTTTCAATACCTCAGCTTAAAGTCTACTTCCAAAGTCCATTATTTGCCATTAATTTTTTTCAACCTTTGGGAATGAGGTTTAGTAGGAGAAAGGACCTCAAGACCATGATTGAGCCTTAGGTGGGAGAGCATGAGAAAGTATCAGAAACAGCTTAGCAGAGCCTTAAAAGGAAAGAGGCTTCCTTTAACCTTTTATAGCTTAAAGTAAGAGAGAGATTGGGGGTGGGGGTGGGGGGAGCCGCCATGCAAGTGGTGGCAGGGATGGGGTGGGGGGCAGAGAAGATGCCTGTCTTTAAGTTTCCCTTGTTAAACTGACACACAATTTGGACAGATACTTTCCAGCTAAGTTGGCTCTCTTGAGAAAAATTTAAATGTAGCATTGGTTTATGGTCCTTACGTTGTTAAATGATGCATTAGACCAAATCTTGCCAGCTTTAGGTAATAATGTATGTAAACATAGCTCAATGGTTTTAAAGCCATTATAGGCATTAAGTCAAGATTTAATGTTTGTTTATATTTTTAACATTTAAGATAAGTGATTAATGATGTTACTCTGACAAACTAGTGTAGGTGTGTGTAGTGTGGGAATGAATTTAGGTAGTTCCGTCTTTGTTTTTGCTTTCTAAGACTGTCCCACCAGGAATTCTGACCTGTGTTTGGCACTTCTTTTTCCAGTGGCCCCTTCAACTTGTGCCAGTACAGGGTCTTTGCAGTGGAGCAAGCAATTCAGTGGTCGGACTATCACTCTGCAGCCGGGCTCTCCATGTAATGACTTCAGAGGCTACTGTGATGTTTTCATGCGGTGCAGATTAGTAGATGCTGATGGTCCTCTAGCTAGGCTGAAAAAAGCAATTTTTAGTCCGCAACTCTACGAAAACATTGCTGAGTGGATCGTAGTAAGTATAGTCTTCATTCATAAAAATCTTAAAATGTTTCATCTAGATTTTACGTGGGCAGTGGTCACCAATGTTGGAGGAAGAACACTTGCCTTTTTGTACTAGAAGTACTGTATGTATACGTTTTTAATGTTTAAATATTCCTGGTTCTTAGTTCCTTCTGAAGTGATTGGGATATCTCCCTGAGTGCCATTCAAAGCTCTGTTATAGGCAGTAGGAGTCACTCTGCTTCCCTCTGCTGCTTACATTGTCTTTTGCAGGTGACTTCTTCTGGTAGTACATATATTAGTATTCTCACTGGGCTTTTTGGGAAAGTGCTACTTGGTTTATGTATTTCTCTCTTGTTTTAGTATAACAGGTACACCCATATACATATATGTATTTATGCACTTTATGTATATGGGTGTTTTGTCTGCATGTACATTCGTACATCAGAAGAAGGCATTGGATCCCAAGGGACTACAGTTATAGATGGTTGTGAGCCACTGTGTGGGTGCTGGGAATTGAACTCAGAACCTCTGGAAGATCAGCCAGTGCTCTTAACTGCTGAGCCATCCCTCCAGCACCAACTGTGATTTTCTTAAAGGACTGCTGAGATTAACCTAAATGATCATGCTTTCCAAGCGATTTGTGTAGGAGACTTACTTGCAAGTGGTATGTTTAAGAATGTGCTGTACCTAAAATGGAATAGTTTGCTTTGCAAATTGACTTAGAACTCAGACTCTCCCTTTTCCAAGTTACTGCTTTTTAAAATTTTTTTTTTTTAAAGTAGATTTACTGAAAGGCCCCTTTCTGTGAATTAGCAATGAGAATCCTTATCTTATGTTCTGGAATAGATTAATCAGACACTTCTGAATTTATACAGGTTTGCTGCACATGAGTGAGGGTAACAGGTGTCGTTTTTTGTAAAATGTCAGCATTGATATAGCATCCTCAGTTAGCACAACCCACAATGCCTGGAGAGTAGGCTTTGGATACTTTAAGTGAGCATTGGCCAGGTCAAGCAATAAGACAGTAAATGCTGAGTTTGTTTTACATTGTTTGTCTCATTTGATTTTGTGCAGCATTTCCTTGTATAACAAGGTTTGTTTTGTAGCAATGATAGTTTGTGTCTTGGCATCTTACCAGTCAGGACAATATTTTTCTGTTTGGTAATGTATGCTGTTAGAGTGTTCTGCTGTAAGAGACTGGACAAGAAGTGAAGGGCTACCTTAACTATGTCTTTTCCAGTGCTACCTAGTGTCCTTTTGTTTCCTTGATGTACTTTATGACCCCTTTTCTCCTCATGCAGTTCTGTAGAGTAGGAAGAACCTTAACACTTCAATATTTTATGGCTACTGTTGCCATGGAAATATTTTTTGTTGTTGTTTTTTTGTGGAGAGTTGTTTTGACAGCCATGTTTAGGTTTTTCCAGAATATGCTCCATATCTTTGTTGGGTTTGTTTAGCTAGGAGGCATTGGTAAACACTCCATAGCTTTAGCAGGCATCATGTAGTTCTTGAGAAGACTGAGAGCACTCACCATTAAATATGTTGAGATCCTGGGCCATTATTGCCTGTTCTTTAAGTAGGAGTTAAGGGTTTAGAACATTAGTAATTCTTTTCCAGTTTCTCATATAGTTGATGAGGTCTTGTTTCTCTTTTCATCTTTTGGCTAGGTTTGATATTGCAGAGAACCATTTTTTACCTTTTTTTCAGATTTATCATTATGTGCCTCTTTCCTTTCATTCCCTGCAATGTTGTGACTTTTTATTTAAGTTTACCAAAAGTTTGTGTTTCAGTTATTCTTTTGATAAGAATTAACATTCCTTTCACTCCTTCTTACTATGATGTCTAGGTCTTTAATCCCTGGGCTCAAGGGTTCCCTCTACCCTTAGCCTCTGAGTAGCTGGGCTCCAAGTACACCCCCCTCAATTCTGAGTCAAGTCTTATATCATAGCCCTAAGCTGGTACTTGCTATGTAGCCCAAGCTGAGCTCCAACTAACAGCAATCCTACCGCAACCTCCAAAATGCACTTTCTCATTGTTTAATCAGTTTCTACCCTCATATTTTGCTCTAATTTTATGAATACCAGATACACGTATAAATTCTAAGTATCTGGTATTCTTTTTGAGTGGGAGATTTAGAGCAGTGGTTCCCAAGGGAATCACAGACTACAGTTGCTCTCAGCTTGATTGTCCAGTGCCTCTGAGAAAACTGGAGGCTGGTGAGATTGGGAGAAGTCCTGGAATGCATACATCTTTTTAGCTTTGTTTTCGAAGCAACCATAGGAACATTTACTCATGAAGGGTTACAAACCTAAGATGTCTTTAGACGTTCCTTGGTGAACATTGTCCAAGAGCACCACAGGGTTTGGACCAAGTAAGTCAGCTCTTGAAATTGGCCTGACGTATCTGCACGCCTGTGGAGGCTACAAGAGTGCGTTGGATCCCTTGGAACTGGAGTAGCAGACAGTTGTGAACTGCCATGGGAGATCTGAGAGTTGAACCTGGGTCCTCTGGACAAATAACCATCCTCTTTCCCTTTCCTATTCCCTTTTCTTTAATATTTTTGGGGTGGAAAGTGGGGAAAGGATTGAGTCAGGATCTCATTTGACCCAGGCCAGCCTCAGTTAGTATTAGCTGAGGCTAACCCTGAATGAACTCCAGATCCTCCTGCCTTCATTTCCCAGTTGCTAGGATCATAGACATATGCCAGCATGTCTGGCCTCCCTCTCCTTTCATTACTTTTTATTTTCATATCTTATATGTTTGAGTGTTCTGCCTGCTTGTATACTTGTGTACCATGTGTGTTCCTGGTACCTGCAGGAGCCAGAAGACAGTGTCATATCCCCTGGCACTGGAGTTACAATGATTGTGAACTGCCATGTTGGTGCTGGGAATTAAACCTAGATCCTTGAAGAGCAGCCAGTGCTCTTAACCACTGAGCTATCTCTTTATCACCTTTACATTAAAAAAAAAAGTACGTGTGTAAGTGGAGGTCAGAGGACAACTTTCTGGAATCCATTCTTTCCTTCCATCATGTAGGTTCTTTTCTTTGAACAGTTTGTTCCTAAAGTCATTGGGTGAGTCTAAGCAAGGTAGAAATCCACATCAGGTATGAAGAGCTGCAGTACCACAGAGATAGCTGGCTAATAGAGCCTTACCTGGTTAGGAGGGTATGGGAAGAGCATGGTGTGGGATGACATAGCCCAAATATTGTGAGCGTCCTCTGCCCTGCGTGGACGGTGAGTGCCATGTTAGTGTTCAAGTGGAGTGAGTGGGTCTAGAGAGTAGTAGAAAGACAAAGTACAGTGAGAGGCCTCTGTCCTGTATAGAGGCAAGTGTCATGCCAGTGTGCACGTAGGGTGGGGAGGGGTCTTCTAGGAGGAGAACTAGGGTTCTACAGAGACATGGGTGGTCCAGGTCTCAGATATTGAAAGAACAAGATAAACCTGGAAATTTTTGTTGCCTGAGAAAGTAAGTGCTTAAAGAATGAGATGGGGAAGGTGTCAAAAACTCCTTGGTAATAATAGTATTGGGTTATAATCCATTGTATAGGATAGGAAACCCCAACAGAACAAGTTGGTAAAGAATAGAATATTTACATAGTTCCAAGTTATATCTCTACAAAATAGTCGTTGATTTCACAAGGGAAAAAAAAATATTGGATACTATCTGGTGGATAGTATCTCAATCAAGTACTCAAGGTTAATTAGCATCATAGTAATGAAATCAGAGTCATGTCCAGCCTGACAGGATGTGAGAAAAGAGTACAACATCCCTTCTGTGACACTCCTAACAGATGCATGACCTGAATCTGATCATAAGGAACACTAGAAAATTCAAAATTGATTGTTACCATCCCGTACTTAACAACTGCCCTGAAAATTTCAAGTGTCTATTTATTTTGTAAGTGTGGGTATTTTGCCTGCCTGTATTTGTGTGCATCACATGCATATCTTTTCCTTGTGGAGGCTGGAAGAGAGCATAGGATCCTCTGTTGCTGCAATTATAGATCATTGTGAACTGCCATGTTGGTGCTGGCAATCAAACCCAGATCCTTTGTAAGTGCAGCAAGTTCTCTTATCCACGGAGCCATCTCTCCAGTCCCAAAAGTGTCAAAGTCTTAAAGGTCAGAAGGGACCTGTGGGACCCTTCCAGCTTGAAGGACAGCAGAGGAGAACAGACAGCAAAGCTTGCATGGGTCTGTGATGACCATGGCCTGACTATCTAGGAAAATACTCTTGTAGGAGTATGTGTGTGTCTGTGTGTCTGTGTCTGTCTGTCTATTCATCTGTCTGTCGGTGGTTTGCTTTGGGAATTGCATGTGTACATGTATGTGTGAGGCAGAGTTTGATGTTGGATGTTCCCACCTTTTTTTGTTGTTGACATAGGATCTCTCACTTGTAGCTTTCTGATTGGCTAAACTGGCTGGTCAGCAAGCCTCAGAGATCCACTTGTCTCTGTTCCCCAGTGCTGGGATTATTCACATCTGGCTTTTTACATGAGTTCTGAGGATCTGAACTTGGGTCCTCATCTTGGTGGCAAGGCAAGCCGATCGAGTGCCAGTTGAGCTCCTTGTTATGGAACTTTCATGCTAATGTGCTCAGGGGAATAATGTGGTACATGCACCTGGCTCTGTGTCAGATTTTTGAAAGTTGCACAGTGCTTGCAACTTTTCATTAAGTTAGAGATTCTTTCAAAGTGAAGCAAAAGTTGCTTTAATGTAAGAGAGCTTATGCATGCATAAAAAGTAGCTGGGGGTGTTTTGGCATAGCATGTATTTTTATTTTAGGATCTGAGTAAATAGTACAGAGGTAATAAGTTGTGTAAAGCCTCAGATGATAGAGGCATTTTGAATGTTTGTTTTGCCAGAAATAATTAGTAGTAATTGCATAAGTGTTATAATAATTTGTATTAAAGCCAATGCGGATATTCAGAATTTGGAAGCTGTAAACACTACATATGATTGTTGTTAGTATCTGCTGTCTTAAAATAGTTTAATTCTGTTCCTGTCTAGGCTCACTGGTGGGCAGTACTGCTTATGGGAATTGCCCTGATCATGTTAATGGCTGGATTTATCAAGATTTGCAGTGTTCACACTCCAAGTAGTAATCCAAAGTTGCCTCCTCCTAAACCACTTCCAGGTAAGGTGCTGAGCAATGGGTGCTGCTGTGAGCAGAGGCGGAGCTTCCAGGCAGGAAGGATGCAGCACCCACAGGCTTTAGTAACTGAGTTTATGGAGCTTTGTTCTGGACAAATTGCCTGATAAATGATTCACTGGCTCTCAGTCCAGTCTAGTTACTGACTACCGGGGTAATGCTGATCTGTCCTGAGTGTCAAGAAACTTTTAGAATAACATTTTGATTTTTGGTTGAACTCCCCACCCCTTGTTTTGTCTCAGTCCGTTACCATACCTTGTTTGTGTTATGGTAGTTAAGGTGCTTTTAAATTATTGGTTTTTCCATCTGAGTAGTAAATGTCTGTGTTCTTGAAATACTTTATGGCTCGTGGCATCAAGCCATAGACTATTTCTTCCTGAATGAGGCTTACTGAGAAGTACAAATCTGTCTGTAGGGCAGTCTTGATGTAGCAGCTTCAGATGCTAAGAACCTATCACATAGTTTCCACCTTTACCCTCGGGAGGATACCACCGCTGAGATAAATCAAGTCTGGGCATTTGAAGAAGACAAGAGAGGAAGCAACTTCTCTGTGTTACACATTAGTCATTCTTAATAGTCCCTCCCTTCCCCTCTCCAAAGTATAATGTGACTAGTCATTACAGATGTGAGGAAGACATTGCCTAAGACAGTATCAAGGATCCAGGGTTAGATGCTGGCATCTCCTTCTTAGGAGAGCCTTGTCAGGTCAACTATAATGCCCTACACAGAGTAGTTAGCTCTGCTTTGTGTTTTCCTTTTGTTCCTATGTCGAGACAGGAGAGCCCAGAAGTCATGGCGGGGGTGAGAGGACCTTTGATTTGATAAACTTGTTTTCTTAGTTTCCAGAGTCAGAACTCAGGCACTTGTGTCAGTTTTAAACTGTTTACAAGAGCTACAGGACACTTTTTAGGCACAGTTACCATGACGTTCTCCTTCAGTGGAACAGATATTTGACTTGTGTGTTGACACCTCTGAAAACTCATTTGTTAAGCCTTCATAAAAAGTGCTAAGCACTTACTACAGGAACAGTCTTAAAGTTTTCATAACAGAGTGGATGAGTTAGTTGCCATCCTGCTGTGCAGACAGGTCTCAAGTGTCTGTCTCAGACCTATATTAATTTAGATGAATCAGTCAAATTCTTAAGGCTGTCAAGTACTTGAAATGTGACTCGTCTCCACTGAGATATGCTGTTAAACATTAAATATGAATCAGACTTAAAGACAACATAAAATGGTGAAATATTTTAGTAATTTTTTATATTGAATACATGTTAAAGTTGAATTGGTCTAAGTGAAATAAGTATTAAAATTATTATTTTTTATTATTATTTTATTATGGCCACCAGAAAATTGAAAATTATGTTACAGGGCACATACTTCTGATCAGTCACAAAAAAAATCACTTTTCTTGGTGAGAGAACACTTCTCTTGTGAAGATTAGGAGATGATGTAAAATAAGCTGTTTTGCTTTTCGTTACAGGCACTTTAAAGAGGAGGAGACCGCCGCAACCCATTCAGCAGCCCCCGCGTCAGAGGCCCCGGGAGAGTTATCAAATGGGACACATGCGACGCTAACTGCAGCTTTTGCCTTGGTTCTTCCTAGTGCCTACAGTGGGAAAACTTCACTCCAAAGAGAAACCTGTTAAGTCATCATCTCCAGACGAAACCCTCACAGTTCATAGTTGAAGAAAAAAATGGCAAGAGATCATGTCCTCATACCAGGTGGAATTACTTAAAATATAAAGCCTGAAAATTCCAATTTAGGGGGGTGGGGTAGATGGAAAAGGAACCCAATTTTCTTATGGACAGATATTTTTAACCTAATGGCACAAAGTCTTAGAATATTATTATGTGCCCCTTGTTTTCTTCGTTGCTGCATTTTCTTCACTTGCAGACAGACTTGGCTCTCGATGAACTTTTATCACAAATTGAAATATATTTTTTTCAACTGCCAATCAAGGCTGGGAGGCTCGACCACCTCAACATTGGATACATCACTTGCCAATGTACATACCTTGTTATATGCAGACATGTATTTCTTACGTACACTGTACTTCTCTGTGCAATTGTAAACAGAAATTGCAATATGGATGTTTCTTTGTATTATAAATTTTTCCCGCTCTTAATGAAAAATTACTGTTTAATTGACATACTCAGGATAACAGAGAATGGTGGTGTTCAGTGGTCCAGGATTCTGTAATGCTTCACACAGGCAGTTTTGAAATGAGAATCCTTTTCCTTTCTTCTGATGGAGTTGGTTTTTACATACATCTTTTTCCTTGTCACATGGCTGCTGTGAGCAGGAGAGGCTGCGCTGAAGAGAGCAGCTGATCGGAGTGCAAACTGGACAGCAACAGCCTTTGGCTTCAGAGTCAGTTCTTCATGTAAATGTCTGGTTTCTGCTTAGAATTTTACACTTCCTAATTCAATTCCCTTTTTAAACTGCTAGGTGAAATTTGTTCATGCCTTGGTAGGAATTATGTCAGAAATGATTATTTTCATTTGTAGCCTGCTTATTCCTTTGTGTATTCCATATACTTAAAGTCTGCTAATTCTGTTTTTATCTGATATGGAAAAGAAAATCAATGTCTTCATTGAAATATTTGGACAGGTCTTCGGCACACCATCATTGATCATTGATAACCACTAGAGATGAGTAATTTGCTCGGCAGGTAGTTGAAGTTGTAGATAGGCCTTCTGACATTGTTTTTCCAACCCTTAAGCCATTTTTAACAACAATGAAGGTAGACAGCACAGTGTCCCATTACAAACTTTTTTTTTTTAAGCAGATATAAATAATTGGCATTTTAAAGAAAGAGAAAGCAAAAGCATTTAATGTATTAACAGGCTTATCGCTATGCAGAAAATGGAGGGGGCATTAAAAAAATGTAAGCTTGTGACATATTCATTGCTTCTGTTTTCCAGCTACATCACGTAAATTAGAAGTCAACGGCAGTGACTTTCCTGGCTTTACATAGGAGGCAAATGTAGGGAAGGTTGACAAGATTACTGTGTTTGGCTTTCTTTTTCTTTTCTTCTTCTTCTTTTTTTTTTCCTTAAGAGTCTAAGGTTTACACAATCACTCATAATGTGACGCGAGCCAGCAAGGCCAAAAACGCTAGAGAAACAATGGGATCTCTCCTTGTAAACTTGTACAGTACGTGGTGACTTTTTTCAAAACAGCTTTTTGTACATGATTTAGAGACAAATTTTGTACATGAAACCCCAGATAGACTATAAATAATTCTAACCCAACAAGTAGGTAGCTGTGTATGACACTGCTTTAAATCATTCAAATGCCTTTGTTTTTGGACTGTGCAAAGGTTGGAAGTGGGTTTGCATTTCTAAAATGGTGACTTTTATTCTGCAAGAGTTCTTAGTAACTTCTTGGGTGTGGTAGACTTTGGAACATGTACATTTTTTGCTTGTAATGTTATCCTGTGGTAGGGTTTTGGCAGTTACACACTGCCCTGTTTTATTTTGAGTCTAAGTTAAATGTTTTCTGAAGAGATACATGCACTGAACTGTTTCCACTGCAAATCAAGATGTGGTAAAAATGAAAGGATCAGGACCAGTGAGATCTAATACTACTGTCAGTTTAATGTCCACTGTGTTTTATACAGTATCTTTTTTTTGTTCACTTTGGAAATTTTTACTAAAACCTGCAAAAAATAAAGTATTGTGCAAAGATGTAAGGTTTTTTGAAACTTGAAATGCATTAATAAATAGACTTGATGAAATCAACTTGACGGGTCTGTGCTCTTTGAACTTTGAGAACCATCAGAGGCAGCTGCTCTACTAAATGAAAGGCTACTCAGCAGAACTGTGTCTCTGCATGCAAGTGCAGGCATCCTTGCTCACTGTGTGGAGCCACAATGAACAGCCCAATTGGGTATCATTGTCTTACACACAATTAAAAATCACTCAGCAGCGCTGCTTTTCACTGTTCATAGTCAGTGTCCAGGACTTGTCTTAATAAAGAGCTGAGCCTAACTGGAAACTTGCAGTCTTCTTTCTATTTCCAAAGTTCTGAGTGCTAAATGCCTTATTAATGTCTAATTTATCTGGGTGTGGTAGTGCGCATCCATCGTCTCAGTTTTGCAGAGGCTAAGGTAGGAGGATTCGAGGAATTAAAGGCCAACGTGGGTTATATTGCAAGATTCTGTCTCTAAACAATCCTGGGTAGACTGACTGCCTAGCATGCACATGGACCTGGTCTTCAATTCATAGCACTCCCATAGTGCCCCCACACAAGATAAGACCTGGGCTAATGGAGATATATTTGAAATTTTGAACTAACATTTTTCTATCTTGTCAGATTTATTGCAGAGAATTGTCATTGTCGTGTTACCTATAAAAGAAATTACTTTGTACATAGGGTAGTGCCCTTCATGGAATAATATGTCCCAGATTCCTTTTTCAAAATTAAGACTAGCTATAAATGATTAGTATCAATTAAGTAAGTAAATATGCAATACTTTGGTTTTGAAGTGGAGGTCTTACTCTGTAGCTGGCCTTGAACTCATCATCCCTTGCCTCTGCCTTCCAAGTGTTAGAATCAGGGGCACTTGTATCTGTGCCCACCTTATAATACTTTCACAGTAGCATTGCTTAATAATTGGAGGGAGAAACTGTTTTGTTTTTTTTCATGAAACTGATCATTTTTACCAAGCCAGATAATTACAAAGTTGGTGCTTTATTTACTGCTGCTTAAATTTTGCTTGGAATTTATTTTGGTGTAGTTTTCTAAATTTTGACATGAGTTTAAAAACAAATCATTACAGTTTCAGGATTTGGTGATCTCCATAGCACTAGGCAATATGCAGGTCGGGGAAGGATTTATCTAAGGAAAAGGTAGCTTTTTAAGATTAGTCTTGGATTTTCAGTACTTTGTTCTCTGGGTACTTGAATTTTGTTGGATGTGAAAGAAAAGACTTGCCCAAACTGAGCAAAATTTTCTATTCCTACATCTCGTCTTGGGCAGCTATTGTACTTTAAGACCCAATTGTTGTTCTCAACCTGATATTTTGGGCGGCTGTGAGATGTGTATGTTTGTCCTTGGAAAAGCCTTTAAGTTCTCAGAGTATTTCTAATGAAAGGTCTCAGAGCATCAATGCAGCCAATGCATTGTGAGCATAGGCTGCCTGTCCTCACTGGCACACGGGAGATAGTTATCTTCCATAAAGGGGCAGGGTCTCCCAAAGCTGGGGAGCAAGGAGGATGCTAGTTAAAAGCAGCTGGTGAGGATCATTCATCTTCAGAGGAGTCACTAATGCTGTAAGAAATTATTGGGGGAAACTTCTATCTCAGAAGCAAAAGATCATCACTCTGCCCAGAGTACAGCTTTGATTTTAGCATTTTAGATTCTCAATTAAAAACTTGTAAGCCAGGTACAGTGCATTTGCCAGTAGCCCCAAATACTTAGGCTGAGGCAGGATTGCTTGTTCCCTGGAGATAGAAGTCAGCCTGGGCGACAGAGCAGACATGTTTCAAAACAGGAAAGCCAAGACAGCAACAACAAAAATAAAGACTTCTGCTTGATTCCCTTTCTCCATTTATTACCAGTTTAACATTTTCAGTATTGTTCCTGGAACCAACTCTGTTAAATAGACACAGATTAAACCTTTGTACTCTGTATTCCTATATGCTTTGTGTTTTAAGATATATGCATATGTGCTGTTTTCATTAGCAGTTTGTGTATTTTACAGTTGATAAACTTTGCAGAATGTGTTTTCTATTAAAAAGGAACTGGACACTAGATAAAATATAAGAGTGTTGAATGCAATGTTTACTACCTTCTCTCTTTCCTGAAATCCCCATGAAAATGACAGAGCTAATCCAACAAAGAGCAGATGAAATGAGAGCATGGTAACAAGAACATGTTTTTGGCAACTGCGAAGCAGGCAGAGTAGTTCTGTCTGGTTTGGCAGATTCAGAGACACCAAATTCTAAACATGAAGTGGAAACTGGGTGGCTGGGAGTGGGATGGGGATGATCTGGTTTGCACTGTCAAGATTTGAGGGCACAGTATATGAGTAAATGCATGTGACTAAAAGCATAATTTGTAAATCCACTTTTCTTATTTAACAAAATAATGATGCTCTATTAACCTTTCTGGTGGCTGTAATAATTGCACCCTATGGAGGTATGTATGCATTTTTACATTAACCGCTTCCTCATAATTTAGATATTTAAGTTCCAGATTATTCAGTGTTTTAACCAGTCCTTTGTGGAAATCCTAAACCTAATATAATACATTCTTAAAACTGCAGTTTTGTGTTAAAGATGCTTGAAAGGTCATTGATTTAAAAAGGTATTTGAAAGGTCATTGATTTAAAAAGATATTAGTGCCTCACTGTTAAAATGTAGGAATTTCTTTTTAAAGAAATATGAGGGGTTCATGCTTTGAAAATCTGTATATATGCAGCCACGTAAGTTTACTAGAAACAACAGTGAAAGACTTTTGTTTAACTGATTTCATAAGATAAAAATTTGGTGCCCTAGCTATGGTCTTCAAATACTGTTTTCTTCAAAGGAGTCAGACTTCTTGGATAAATGGTTTATTCTGGGTGTAGAGAAAGATATGTACCAAAAAAAAAAAAAAAAAAAACTATAAAAATTCTGTTACACCAGAGGTCTACACAATGATTCAGGAAGCACTTTGAAGATAATTTTAGCAACAGTAAAAATACCTTCAAGAGGGGCTGGAGAGATGGCTCAGAGGTTAAGAGCACCGGCTGTTCTTCCAGAGGTCCTGAGTTCAATTCCCAGCAACCACATGGCGGCTCACAACCATCTATACTGAGATCTGGTGCCCTCTTCTGGCCTGCAGGCACACATGCAGGCAGAACATTGTATACATAATAAATAAATAAATCTTTAAAAAAAAAAATACCTTCAAGAGATTAAAACCCCGGTTTTACAAATTCATAGTTACCTTTGGAATATGCAAATTTTAAAGACATCCTGGCCAACGAACTGAAGAGAAATACAGAATTAGGATGTCTCCATTTTACCCTCTGGTGATTAGTGGGTGGAGCTGACTCCCCCAGTCACTGCCAGCCTCCGGAAGAGATGGCAGGTGGACTGCATCTCTCAATGGAAGAACATCTCTTCAGCAGCAGGCCCGCCCACCTAGTCGGACCAAGTCCTGATCAAGCTTCCAGACCTGACACCACTTTCTATAAATAGAGGAAATAAAAGAACAAATACAAAGCATGGGGGAAGTCCACACAATCCAGACTTCGGAAGACTACAGAGCAAATGGCCCCATTTTGTGTGACTAACTAAATTTCAAAGAAAGTAAAAGATTACTTAGAAAGGACTTGACTTGCCAAGACAATTGATGAACTTATTTGGATTCTGCAGTGGACAAACTTAAAGATCATTAGGGGTATGTGAAAATTTATTTGGTCGTTGGTGATAGTAAGGGATTACAATTATTTTTAGTGTTTACATTTTATTTATTTATTTATTTATTATTTATCTATTTATCTATTTATTTATTTATTTTTAGGTGCTAGAGTTTGAATCCATGGCTTCATGCATGCTAGACAAGCATCCTACCATCTAAGCTACAGTCCCCAGTCCACCTAGGACTTTTATTTTTATGTTACAGTGCTATTGTGGAATATTATCTTAAGGTGTATTACTTTTGTTTATGTTGCATTTGTTTAACTCCGTGAAGCTGTGTTACTGTGCCTGTCTAAAACACCTGATGGTCTAATAAAGAACTCAACGACCAATATCAAGACAGGAGAAAGGACAGGTGGGGCTGGCAGGCAGGGAGAAGATATAGAAGGAGAAAGCTGGGAGAAAAGAGGTAGCCAAAAAGGGAGGAGGACTCCAGGGGCCAGCCACCCAGCTAACACAGCAAGACACTAAGCGAGAGTAAGATTTACAGAAGCAAGAGAATAGGAAAAAAAACCCTGAGACAAAGGGTAGACAGGATAATTCAAGTTAGGGAAAGCTGGCAAGCAACAAACGAAACTAAGGCTGAGCATTTATAATTAAGAATAAACCTCCGTGTGTGGTTTATTTGGTAGCTGGGTGGCGGGCCTCTCAAAAGAGCCAAGACACCCCCCCCCCCAACAACACAATGCCATGTGGTTACATTCTTAAAAGGAGTCCATGTCACTTAAAGATGCAAACTGAAATGTTATAAAAGTGATGTTTAGTGTCTTTAAGATTTCTTTAAAAATAACTGAGGAATTAGAGTTGGCCAGTGTGTGGAAGGTAAATTGAGAGAAGATTGGCTATGAGTTGATAATTGTTGAAGCTAGGCAATGGGTACTTAGCAACTCATTATACTATTTTCTCTATATTTAAATATTTTCATTAAATGTGTTTTAAATATGGATTGAGTTCAAGACTGTATTTATAACCTATATTCATGATGATTTTCATAAGGATTTTTAGTGGAATTAAGCGTGAACCAATCAAGCTAACATAATTAATTATATTCTGCTCCAGTTCCAATGAATGATTAATTGATTTTGAGTATAAAGGTAAATTTTGAAACTATCAGTCATTCGGGAGTCCTAGTAAGCAGCTGTTTGATCCCTCCTTGCTTTCTCCTTTTTGTGTGGCTTACTAACTATGCAAGGAAAAGAATTATTTTCTATTAAACATCGGGGGTGATGGTTAGGTTACCCACAGTAAGCTTACAAATCCCACTTTGGAATAAATGTTAAGTAGCTCAGTACTGTAAACTGGAGTCGTCATCTCTCTTGTGTAAGTAATAATGGTCCCTGGTGGTATAAATGTTTCTTTAAAAAGCTATCTTGGAATTTTTTTCTTCACTATCAGAATTAGAATAATATGGGTTGTTTTATATGAAAAGAGAATTTTGGGGACGCTGAAGGCTGTTTAGTACTGCTGTTAAATTCAGTTACTGTAATTGTCCTAGTGTGTTTTACTATTCTTTTTTTTTTTTAATGTATTTAACTTTATTTTATGTGCATTGATGTGAAGGTGTCAGGTTTCCTGGAACTGGTGTTATAGACAGTTGTAAGCTACCAGGTGGGTGCTGGGAATTGAACCGGGGTCCTCTGGAAGAGCAGCCAGTGCTCCTAACTCCTGAGCCATCTTTCCAGCACCAGTGTTTCACTATTCTTTTCTCCCACTGACTTGGGCATAGGAGTTAACCTTGGGTGTTTCTGAACACAGACTGTCAGATTTATAAATTAAGGTGTCATATGTTATTCATTTTTCCTAATTTAATTCTGTGGTGTTCCTTAGTTTTCATTTTCCATGGGTTCCTATATTAGCATCTTTGTTAACCCTTTCTTCCCTTCCTCACCTCATCAGAACAGGGTTAGAATTCTGTGTCCTATACTATACATACATGCTAAAATGTGTGTACTGGTTATTCATCTCTTATTCACTGAACAAATTGTTTGAAAAATTATTTATGTTAGCTCAGCAGTTCAGAGCACTGGCTGCTCTTTCAGGGGACCTGGGTTTGATGTTAATCAAGCACTCATATAGTTAATTTGCCACTCCTGCTATGGTAAGTGCTGAGGGAGAGGCCCTCGGTGATCAGAGTTGAGAGTGAGGATGAGTCTGAGGGAGGAGGCAGGACCCACTTAGAAAGATGGGCTGGCTTTTTGGAGCCTGGGGCCTATGCTGGGACACTTTGCTCAGCCTTGGTGTAGGGAGGAGGGGACTGGACCTGCCTCGGCTGAGTCTACCAGGCTGGGCTGACTCCCCAAGGGAGACCTTGCCTTGGAGGAGGTGGGAATGGGAGGTGAATTGGGGGGAGGAGGGCTGAGGGGGGGAGGACGGAGGAATCCGTGGCTGATATGTGAAATTAAGTTAATTATAAAATAAAAATACTATTTAAAACACAGAAAGAAAAGAAAGGGGAAAGAATGTGTGAAAACAGTGCTTGAACCAGCGGGCTGGAGTGAGGCTTAAATAGCATGCATAGTGATTTTAATGGTACTGGATTGGCTATATGCTGGCTGTTAATAACTAACTTTTTTTCCCCTGGGAAAAGCTAGGTTTTGCTCTTGATGTTATTAGATGTGACCTTAGCCATTTGGATTCCTCTATTTTTTAAATGGTTGTTTGTTTGTTTGTTTGTGCTCGACACTATTCATTTGTGAATAAATTAGCAGATGTCATGCTTGATGGTTCTCCTTAGGATGTTAGCCCAGTAGTCTGGGAGTTGTGAAAGGTTCTTGGGTTTTTAAACCATGAGCTTGAGATCATGAATGCCGTAGAATTGGGCTCAGAACATGGAGCCTCCTGCCAGGCTGAGTGGTATAACACACACACACACACACACACACACACACACACACACACACACACACACTTGAAAGAATGCCTTACACTCAGAGCCCTTGGTGCTGACTATTCCTATTCACTCACTAACTGCATGAGTGAAGTTTGTCCTTCCAGCCCTCCAAGCATGGCGTGTGGAGGTCAGAGGACACCTTAGGGAAGCAGGCTTGGCAGTGAGTGCCTTTGCTGGCTGAGCCATCTCACAGCTCCTGTGAAAGGATTCAGAGCAGAGGTGAAAAACGCCAAGACACAGCTGGGGGTTGGGGGGTGGAGCACAGTGGCTTCTTAACGTGGAAAGACAGTGAATCAGGTATGAAAGACGCTTCCACCATGGCGGTTAAAGGATGAAGAATGGTTTCAGTTACTGGTTGCAGTAGCAGCTACATTTAGAGATGACAGAGTCTGTAAGGAAGGAGTTGATGGTTCGTTACCCAGATGACCTTGTCAAGGCCAGGAAAGCTCTTGCTTGGTCTCTCATCTGTGAAGTAAGTATAGTAATATTAAACACCTCAGGGAAGTGTACTGAAGAAAGACAATGTACATAAGGCACCTTGCATGTGGGGATACCCAAATACCAACCTGTTTTTATGTGATAAACTGTTTGTTGAGCTAAAAACATTGAATTTCCTGGCTTTAAAAGTCTCTTCTCAATTAGCCATGTATTGTGGAATAGTAATTGAAGATGTGTTACATTTGTTTATGCTGTGGAATATTTGTTTAATGATATAAAGATGTGTTGCTTTCTAATGTTAAATTTGTTTGACTGTGAAACTGTGTTACTATGCCTGTCTAAAACACCTGATTGGTCTGATCTGAACGGCCTAAACAGCCAATAGCAAGGCAGAAGAAAGGATAGGCAGGGCTGGCAGGCAGAGAGAACAAATAGAAGGAGAAGAAGGTAAGAGAGAGAAAGCAAAAAAGAGCAAGAAAATGAGGAGAGGGGGGGTGTGAGGGGCCAGCCACCCAGCTACAAAATAAGAAGCAAAGAAAGATATATAGAAATAGAAAAAGGTATAAGCCCAGAGGCAAAAGGTAGGCGGGATAATTTAAGAAAAGCTGGCTAGAAATAAGCCAAGGTAAGGCCAGGCATTTATAAGTAATAATAAGACTCTGTGTATTTATTTGGGAACTGGATGGTGAGCCCCCAAAGAGCTAAGAGTAAAAAGAGTAAAAAATTCAACTATAGCCATATACTTAAAAGATGGTGGGTCTGTGGTTAGTCCTATTATTACCCTTGTCAAGATAGGAATAGTCATGTATGTTAGGTAAGTGTCTCAGTTTCTTTTCCTGTTGTTGTAATGAGATGACCTGACCAGAGCAACTTAAGAGAGGGGGTTTACTCTGACTTACTCTGAGGTGTTTAATACTTCGTGGAGAAAAGTCAAAATAGCAAGTGTGAAGCAACTGACCATACTGCATTCACAGCCAGGGAGCAGCTGCCCAATTCTCTTTCTCCATTTTATATAGTCTGGGATACCTGCCCAGGGAATGGTTCCTTCCACAATCAGGCTGGGTCTTCTCATATCAACTAATACAAGAAATAAAATCTCCCTCAGGGATGTCCAGAAAGTCCACCTCCCAAAAGTGATTCTAGAGCTTGTCAAGTTGACAACAGGAACCATCACACCAACTTCCTGTTACCGTAACAAAAATACCTGAGACAATCCACTTATAAGGAGGAAAGATTTATTTTAACTCACAGAGTTTTTTGTTTGCTTTTCCGGGACAAAAGTGTAATTTTGAGCTCTAAATTTTCAAGAGATGAATTGGAGAAAGCAGTGTCTTGTTGATAGCTCAGTAAGTGTTTGAAGAAAGTAGAACTAGAGAGCAGGAGATCACAGAAATCCAGAAGGGCATGTGTGTGAGAGAAGAGATGAGAGAAAGTAAGGGGTGTCTGAGATGGGGAGGAACTTTGCCTGGAGTTCTAGGAAGCATCAGTGGTGAGAGGGCCCACTCCTAGGCACCATCTGTCTCCAAAGTACAAGTATCAGTCAAAGCATACAAGTTCCCTCAGAGAGGAACAGGTTCTGTTGATGGAGAAAGAACTATCTTGGTCTGCTAACTAAAATTAAACTAGAACCACAACATGGAAAACAGGCAAGCAGAGAGAGAAAAAGACAATGTGAAAATGGACCTAGGCAGACCTGCGGCTTGGCTCTCCTCTACCTTTCCCTTATTGGGCCATTTTGTTGTTGTTGTTTGGTGGTTTTTTGTTTTGTTTTGTTTTGAGACAAGGTCTCACTATGTAACCTTGACTGGCCTGGGACCCACTGTGTAGGCCAGGCTGACCTTGAACTCATAGAGATCTGCCTGCCTCTGCTGCCCAAGTGATAAGATTACCACCATGCCTGGCTGTTATTTGTTTTCCGAGTAAGCACAGTGCTGACCTCAAACTTACTATGAAGTTAACACATTGTCTTAGAGCTTCTAATCCTCATGCCTTTACCTCTCAAGTGCTGGGATTACAAGTTTACACCACCACAGTAGGTATATGTAGTTCTGGGGATGGAAGCAGGGCTTGTACTTGCCAGGCAAGCCCTCTATCAACCAAGCTCCTCCCCCAGCCTTTGGTGCACTAAGTCTTATAGAGACATCTAAGAATGTGTTCCCATTTCCTTTTTCTTGGTGGTGATTAAATAAACTCAACATTTACAGAAGAGCTGGGAAGAGAATATGAGATCTTAGAAGAACAGTAAAGCAAAAACTGAGCCCAAATCAAGATGTATTCTAATGCCTGCTATTCAAAGACGAGAGAAACTTGTCCTTCTGTCTGTGAAAGGCCTTTGGCCCGCCACTCTGCAAATGTCTCTTCCCTTCTTGAGTGGATCACATCACCATCTGCCTCGACAACTCTTCTACAGTCTGGTACTAAAATTAGTAAGCAAATCTCAGCAGATCTGGGCATGGGGGTGGGTGGGAAGAAAAGAAATATTCCAGTGTTCACCCATGGAGAGTGGCTCTGCAGCTGGGGAGGAAGTGAAAGCAGTCTTGAGGTCTGGTGTGAGGAATGAAGCTGTGGAGGAACAGAATATTTGGGTGGGAGGAAATAATGTGTCTAGTTTTCATAGCTTGGTAAAGAAATATTTGGCTGTGAGCAACAGAGAAGGGAAAGTAGCCAAAAATCTGTAAAAGAACTCAAATTAAGGAGATGGAAAGGGAAATTTTATCAATGTGTAAAAATAAAGATAAATGAAAAGAAGAAACAATTAGTAAAGCACGCCAATAAGATCATAAGGTCCAGTTATTACACTAAGTATGAGTGGGCTAGATTCCCCCATTAAAGTCAGAGGCAATTAGTTGAGTTAAAATTTGAAATTGGTTATCTATAATCTATCTAGAACAATATATATATATATTTTTTTTTCGGGACAGGGTTTCTCTGGCGCCTGTCCTGGAACTCACTCTGTAGACCAGGCTGCCCTTGAACTCACAGAGATCCGCCTGCCTCTGCCTCTCAAGTGCTGGGATTAAAGGCGTGCACCACCACCGCCCAGCACACAAAAATATTTTTTTAAAGTTTAAATATTTTAAATTGGTGTGTGTGTGTGTTGTTTATGTGTATGCACATTCGTGTCATGTCAAAAGTGAGGTTAGGTGGCAACTTGCATTCTCCTCCCACCATGTGACTCCCCGGGATCAAACTCTGATCAGCAGCTTGGCAGCTTATCTGCTGAGCCATCTTGCCCACCCTAAAACAAAGTTGCAAAGAAACTTGAAAGAAAAGTTGACAGTGAAGAGATGAAGACCGTAAGACATAATGAAAGTGGGGATAATGCCATTGTAGAGTATTTGCTTAGTAAGTGTGAGGGCCCTAGGAATTTAGGATTAAAAACACTATAAAATGCATAATAAGAAATATTTTATAAATCAGAACCAATATTAGTAAGCTTATGAGAATCAGTGTAACTGCAAATACAAATTTAATAAAAATGGAGATTTTAAAATCTTTATCAGGGTTGGTTTTAATATCAACAAACTCACTTTATTTTTAAAAAGCTTTTTTAAAGCTGGCTTGGAACTCATGATCCTTCTGCCTTAGCTCCCAAATGCTAGAATTACAGATGTACACCACAATATCCATCTAGTAAACTCAGTTTATTTCGTGTATATATATAGTTGCAAAAAAAAAAAAAAAAAAAAAAAAAAAAAAAAAAAAAACAAAAAAAAACAGTTTTCTTCATATACCCAGAAGAACCTTGTAAGGACTTGCAATCTACTTGATTATAAAGAAAGTCTTAAGAAATTTAGAAATGGCATGCCTTTATGGCACCATTCAATAAAATTAGAAATGATTCTAAAATGACCAAAATAGCTTAACGGTGAATTGAAGAATGTATTCCAGATAACCTTTAGTGTAAAGAAAATAAGGCAAACCTTGTAGATTATCTAGACGGCAGTGAAAGAAAAAGTTTCCACAAAAATCCATGTAGGAGAACATGGACAGGCTTAGAAACCACTGTCATCAAAGAAGAATACTAAGGGCTGCGGAGATGGCTCTGTAAGAGCCCTTGTGTCACCAGTATAAAGACCTGAGTTCAAATCCCCAGTACCGATGTTAAAATCCAGGCAGGACCTTGTGTGCCTGTAACCCTGGCATTGTGGGGTAGACAGAGGTGGATCCCAGAATCTTACTGGTGAGCCAGCCTAGCAGAAAAGTGTCAGGTTCAAGGACAGACCCTGTCTCAAGGCAATAAGGCAGAGAGCAATGGAGAAGGACATCAGCCGTCTTGCTCTGGCTTTGGCATGAGCACACATGGGTGCACACACTCACATACTCATGTTGTGGCACCATACACCCACACACACCACCACACATTCACTGTGCTGGGGTTGAACCAGCCTTTGCTTATGCTACACAAGTGCTTTGAGCCACTCCAGTCTATATTTGCATATTTATTTTAAGAGTATCGCTAGGAATTCAGAGGAATGCCACCATCCACCATAGTTTTTTCTTGACTACTAACTGAGCTATTTAGCTTTAAATTCTACACAATTTGCAGATAGACTGTAAACAATGTTGAACAGAGCACGGCTTCTACTGTCCACAGTCAGTGCTTGTAGCCATTCCAACTACCTCAGAATTGTTGGAACTGCAGAGTTCTCAGTTCCTTCTGCTTTTGTGGTAAGCCCTTATTTTATTCATTGTTATGGCCACAGTCTATGGCTCTCTCTTGCCTTAAGGGGCTTCAGAACATTTTAAAAAATGAGTGTGATATGTAATCTAAAAGCTGAGGTTCTAAGAATGTTACATGCAAAAGCACAAAATACATGGTTTTACAGCTAACTTTTTCTTTAATTAAAAATGATTAAGAGGGGCTGGAGAGATGACTCAGCAGTTAAGAGCACTGGCTCCTCTTCCAGAGGTCCCAGTTTCAATTTCCAGCGACCACATGGTGGTTTACAACTATCTGTAATGGGATCTGATAACCCCCTTCTGGTGTGCATGAAGAAAGGTCAGTGGTTAAAGCTAGCTACTACCATGCCTGCTGACCTGAGTGTGATCCCCAGGACCCACTAGGTAGAGGAGAGAACCAATTCTCAAAACCCTCTGACCTCTACATGTGCCCATATCCTTTCACAAATAAACAAATAAATACAACTTTTAAAGTTATGTTGGATGTGGTGGATCATGACTGAAATTCTGAAACTCAAGAGGCTGAGGCAAGACAGTTACCTTGAATTCATGGCTAGCTGGTGCTACCCAGTGAGACCCTGTATCAGAAAAACAAAAACTCATTCTAAAAGAAGGTCATGAAACGGAAAGGGAAACTAATAGGGCCAGGGAAGGAAGAAGAGAAGAGAGAAGAAGAATAGAAAGGATGAACAGGATGAGAATATAGTATATACAAGTAATGAGAATGTTGTAGGGAAATCCCTTGGTGCAATTCATACATGCTAATCAAAAACTTAAATATCAGCATATTTCCTAGACAAAAGCCTCAGGTTACTGCTACAGAATCAAAGTGTAAAAATGATACCTCCCCTAAAAAATGTGGGCCAATGTCATTCATGAAAATAAGGGAGTTGGCAGGATGGCTCAGTGGGCAAAGGTACTTGCCACCAAGCCTGGTGACCTGAGTCCCATCCCTAGAACCCATATGGTGAGAGGAAGAACTATTCCTGAAAGCTGTTCTCTGATCTGACTCACGAGTTGTGGCATAGACACACACACCCATGTACACAATATAAGTAAGCAATTCACAATCAAGAAAATAAGTACAAATGTTAAGATCTTACCAAATAATGCCCAGTAATGTAGTTAGTAAACAGTGCATTGCAGCTGTGTGTGTGTGGGGGGGACTTTATTCCAGGAATGCAGGTGTGAGCAGGCACTAGAAAATGCATATGCTATTTTTTAAAATATTTATTATTATTTGTGTGGGTGTTTTGGCTGCATGTGTGTCTGTGTACCACATGCATGCCCTGGGTCTACAGAGGCCAAAGCAAGGCATCATATTCCCCGGGACTGGAGTTACAGATGATTGTGAACCACCATGTGGATACCGGAAAGAGAGCCTGGGTCCTCTGGAGGAGAAGCCAGTGCTCTTAACCACTAGGCCATCTCTCTAGCCCTATTTTGTTTTTAATCATTTTAAAGTGTGTGTGTGTGTGTGTGTGTGTGTGTGCGCGCGCGCGCGCGCGCGCGCGCGCGCCAGTGCCCATGGAGTCAGTAAGAGGGTATAGTATCCTCTGAAACAGAAGTTACAGGTGACGTGGGTGCTAGGAACCGAACTCAGATCCTCCACAGAAGCAGTGTGTGCTCTTAACTCCTGAGCCACCCCTCCAGCCCTTCTATAATTAGCAAAGAAAGAAAACATATACTATCGAGGCATTTCCTAACTTTTAGCAGCAACTACTAGTAAAAATAGAAAATTCCTGAAATACAGTAAGGTTCATTTGCCAAACCCCCACAAAGCTCTAAACAAAAAAGTGTACTAAGAGGCAGATCATTAGCATTGTAATGAATCAAGACAGAAGCAGTAGTGCCTACCATGGGCATTGCTAGTTAATGTCATCTGGGAGGTCCCGACAAATCCAAGAAGGTGAGGAAATAGAATCAACAGAATACATAGTTTTGGTAAAGAGATGGTTATCTACCATGAGATCCTAGTAAGAGAAAAGGCCATTGGAATTGACACCTGTGTCACATGATTTGATAAGATGGACAGATACAGAATTAACAAACTCAAAAGGCATTCCATACATGAACAATAAGCCCTATGAAATAGAAAGAATGACTTCACTCATAATAATTAATACTTAAAAAATGAAAGATATAGAAAAAAATATAATGTCTTGTTGAACATCAAGCAATGTCTGAACAGATGCATAGCACACAGTGTTCCTGAACAAGAAATCAGGTAAGAAAAGGCTAGTAGTTCTGTATTTATGTCTATGCTTATATGGTGCCCAGGTAGAAAATTCACAGGGATTATAGACAAATTAGGTAGTTACCTAACATTCCACATGAAAGGCTGTGAGTATACCACAGTGTCTATATGCAAGTGAGGGTTTTGAATCCAACCTGCCCTGTGCCTAGTACCTGTAATCTCAGCACTGAGGAGGCAGGAGGATTGCTGTGAGTTTGAGGCCTACCTGACCTACACAGTGAGCTCCAGATCATCCTGGGCTTCAGTGTAAGGTTCTGTGTCAAAAAAGCAAACCTAATCAAAACAAAAAGATGCAAAAATCACTTGTGTAGGACTAGAACAGTAACATCAATGCTGAAAGCTAAATAATCCCAGTGTATACTTTTGGTTTATGATAAAAGTGAGATCATAGCTCTGCATTGAAAAGCAAATTCACTTTAACACACATTGGCTTCGTTTTTTTTTATCCAGTTAGAAGAAAATAAAGTTTGGCACTTTATCCTCGTACCAAATACAAAAATAAATTTCAGATGGATTAACGCCTGTCGGAGATGAAATAAAAAAAAAAATCTCAGAAGAAAAATCTTTATTTGGTATAATTAGTAATTCAGTGGAAATAGAAGTTTTAACCAAGCCAGTAAGCTATGTAATACATATTTTCTGGAGTTCAAAAAACAAAAAACAAAGTCAATTACTGTTTGGCAAATAATATAATTAAAACCAACAGTGGAGGGCCTGGGGAGATGGCTCAGCTGTCAAAGAGCACTTGCTCTCTTGCAGAGGACTGGAGTTTGGCTCCCAGAACCCACACTGTGCAGCTTACAAATGCCTATAACTCCAACTCCAGGGGTTTTTACAGAGGCGCACACACACACACACACACACGTACGTACGTACGTACACACACACACACACACACCACACCACACCACACATGCGCGCATACGCATGCGGAGGAGGGGCCAGATAAAGAGACAGAGACACAATAGGAGTATATTTGGGAAAACATTTACAAGGAGGCTGAAATGTAAGGGATTAGTGCAGTTCAGAATATATGTAGTTCTTGCAAACTAACAAGAAGGTAGGTTTTATGGAATAATAGAATTGAACAAGTAACTCACACTAATAAACACAGGAAGTTTCTCAAACTAAGCAGTAGGTGAGGAAATACACCAGCATGGTCCTTGTTCATACTTACTAGGTTGCAAAAATTCAAATGAACCACGTGTTTATTTTTGCTTTGGAAGGAGGTAGTAAGCAGGAATGTGGGACTACCAAGTGTTGAAGTATGTGGGAAAGTGGTATGGTAGTGTGTGTGTGTGTGTGTGTGTGTGTGTGTGTGTGTGTGTGTGTGTGTGTGTGTTTCAGAAGAGTTCATTGGATCTCCTGGAGCTGGAACTACAAACAGTTGTGAACTTCTGGTTGTGGATACTGGGAACCTAACTCTGCAAGATTAGCAAATGCTCTTAATGACCCCTCCTCCCATTTCTTCCCCTCCCCTCCTCTCTTTTCCCCTCTTTTTCCGGTCCTGTTTCTCTCCTAAAACAGTCTTGCTCTGTATCCCAGGTTGACCTCAAATTCACAGTAATCTTCCTGCCTCAGCCTCTCAAATGCTGGGATTACAGGTGTGCACCCCCATACCCAACAATGACCATCTCCCCTATGAGACTGTGCATATATGCTAGCAGGTACGTAAGACTTTAGAGACATCTCAGAGTTTACACTCCCATTGTTAGTGTAAGGAGCAGGACAACAGCCCAAGGGAATAGAGACTACAAGGGAATTGCATTGGCATCTCCAACATCTGAAATGGGTTTCTATGAAAATATTCTATTTTCAGGAAAATAGAAATTAGGAAAGGATCCATAAGTCCTGGCTTGTAGAAATACTGATGATATATCATCAGTTTAAAGAGGAAAAGCAAGTGACAAAGATCTGTGTACTAGGCGTCAAGCCTTGGGGAGGAGCCAAAGCCTTGGCTCATGTAAAGGTATGCAGGCTTTTGAAGGGGCAGCAGCAGGCGGCTGTTACCTCCCCTTCTTGGGTGAGGGACAGGTGACAGCGTGAGTTGAGGTGGCTAATTTCTTTAGACATGTCTTTGTCTCATTTCACAAGTTTTTCGTGTACTGTTGTAAAACACTTGAAAAGGAGAAAATTTAAAGACCCACGCAAACAAGTCTGGGCTAGATTAGTGTCCCAAATCTGATGAGTTCCCTGGACACTTGTTAGAGTTCCAGGGTCTGGATTGGTAGAGGGCTTGCCTATATGCACGAAGCCCTGGGTTCCATCCTTAGTACTTCATAAACTGGGCATAGTGACACACTTGTGATCCCAGCAGATGGGAAGAGGCAGAAGGATCAGGAGTTCAAAGTTATCCTTGGCTACATAACAAGTTGGAGGATAGCCTGGGCGCAAGGAACAAAACAGACTGCAGTGGGAAGGAATGAGATGTGTTGGGGGCTGTCAATCATGTGCAGACTGGTGGGATTCTAGAAGTGTGTGCTGTGGGAAAAGGTCATCCAGCAAATGGTGACTTTAGGGCTTGATTTTTCCACAGTCTTCCTTTAGCCTGCCTGATGCCCGGTCCTGCTTCTATGGAAGAGTGAGCTAGCTTGGTGCTGGACAGCCTGCTTTGTTACCCCACAGATGCGAGAGACCGACAAAGCTTTTGTGCTATTTGCAATCAACCTGCCTCGAGTGCACACCACACATGGGATGTAGAGTTGCCCTAACTCTCCTCACAGGCCTCATAGCCCAGCTGCAGTGCCCCCAGGGTACCCTCCATCTCTTTTTCCCACAAGGAGAAGCACAGACAAGCTTTTGCCAGAATGGTAATATGCCAGTGTGTCTCCTGAGTGGGCTCATAAATCAGTGCAGAGTCTCTGGAGAGCGGCACATGTAATCACTGCTCGAGCCAGTGCGTCGCATGTGCAATGAACAGATGTGGCTGCATTATTCAGTCTCCTTCTTTGACTTCCCTGCTCGAATGTACTTTTAAAAATGTGGTGTTGATGAACGTACCTCCCCCGGGGAACATAATCCACCACCAACAGAATTGGCACCCAAATTTGGACGCACCAAGAAGGAGTTTCAAATGCTTAGGTTAACCACTTGCCATGTTGGATTCCTGTGGAGTTCTCAGCCCAAAATGTTATGACGTATGTCTCACTTCAAAGTTTTCTTGCTGAAGATGAAATAATTGCTAATTATATCACCCGTGAAATTTACATAAATGTCAGAAGACATGGTGCTGTAGTAGAAACGTGTTTGTTTAATTCTGTTCTTTATTTCCTTCTTTTCCCCCATCATGTGAAATGTGATACTTATACACAAAGTGCACCAAGTGTCTATGCATGGTTTGTAGAAGGACTGTCACCATGAACATGTGCATCACCACAGCCTAGAGATGAAGCAGAGTACTGCTGGCTCCTGAGGCACTGTGTTGTCTGTCCTTCCTCCTTCCCGGAGGGGCTAGAGCCTCACAGTCAGGGCAGCTGTTCGCTGCTTTTGCTTAGTTTTCTGCCGTGTGTCTCTATTCCTGACAGGATGTGGTGGTTTCAGTATGAATGGCCCCATAGACCATAAGCATTTGAACGCTTAGGGAGTGGCATTAGGAGGTGTGGTCTTGTTGGAGGAAGTGTATCACTGGGGGTGGGCTTTGAGGTTTCAAGTGCTCAAGCCAGGCCCAGTGTCTCTCTCTTCCTGCTGCCTGTGGAGATATAAAACGCTCAACCACCTCTCCAGCACTGTATCTGCCTGCATGCAGCCATGCTTCCCGCCATGACTACAAGAGACCCCTGAACTGTAAGCCAGCTCCAGTGAAATGTTTTCCTTTATAAGCGTTGCTGTGGTCCTAGAGTCTCTTCACAGCAATAGAAACCCTAACAGAGGTGCAGCAGTTCAGCTCCACGTTTATATCATACCACATTTATGGTATTCCTGTGAAAAAGCTAGGGATGTTTCCTTCGGTGCCGAGTCCCTGGTGCTTGGCTGCCGCCCCAAGCCCTGCCTGGCCACATTCTTTATCAGGCCTGGGGTGTGGATGTGGGACTTCACCACTGCATAGCACTCTCTTAGTAAAGGAAGGCTTCATATCTGGAGGGACTTGGGCTATCTCCTACTGTGATATGTCTGCATATCTTATTTTATTTTTAGACAGGGTCCCCTGTTACCCAGGCTGGCTCTAAACTTAACTGTGTAGCCAAGGATGATCAAGCTTCTGGTCCTCCTGCCTCTACCTCCCACGTGGTGGGATTCCAGGTGTGTGCCACCACGCTCAGCTTATGCTGGGGCTCAAATCCAGGCCTTCGTGCATGCGAGGTAAGCACTCTACCCACCAAGTGACTCCCCCAGCCTTCCTATGAATTCACGTGTACATGTCTCTTGGGCTTCGTGTGCACAGGCCCTACAGACCATGTGGCAGAGAGTTTTCTCAAAAGAGATGTTTTAACTTTGTTTTAGAAAGTTAGTGATTGAATATGTGATTCAGTGTGAACTGATTTTATTGTGAGCCTTCGCACTTCAGACACAGTGGGAAAATATTGCTTCTTTTAGTATGTCCAGCCAGAGACACAAACTTCATCTAAAGGTAAGATGAGGCCTGGGAAGGTGGCTCAGGGGGTAAAGTTCTTGCCTTGCAAGCCTGAGGACCTGAGTTCGGATCCCAAGCACCCATGTAAAAGCTGAGTAAGCAGGAGAGTGCACCCACATACACACACATGCACATATGTGTGGACACATGTATGAATGAATGAAATTGCAAGGTCAGACGGCTTCATCTGGATACACTGAACCATTTGCTCTTCTCCTCTCCTCCCTGCCCTGTTCCCTGTAGTTTCATAGGTTTTTCAAAGGGAAACAAAAGTAATCATTAAGATAGTTTAAAATCGATGAGTCAGAGGCAGGCATCACTTTGGGATTTTTTTTTTTTTAATTTTTGAGCTCTGCTCTGGAGAGCAGGTGAGCTATGAGCCGTGTGGAGCTGAGACTCTGTACATCCCAGGTCCCCTGTCTAATGCACACAGCATACTCCTCCTCTCTGAATCATTTCAGATACTAGTCCAACTGATAATCATGCCTAGTGCACACTTCCATCATGTGCTTTTGTGACAGAATTTGCTGCTTAAAACACAATTCATGCCGGGCGATGGTGGCACACGCCTTTAATCCCAGCACTCAGGGGAAACAGAAGCAGGCGGATCTCTGTGAGTTCGAGGCCAGCCTGGTCTCCAAAGCGAGTTGAGTTCCACACATAGAAACCCTGTCTCGAAAAACCAAAAAAAAAAAAAAAAAAAAAATTCATTTATTGGACAACTTGAGATTTGATGTCTGACAGACTCTGTTCTGGCTACTATGGCAAATGGTCACAGCTTAAACATTCATCTCTCAATTCTTGAAACCAGATATGATACCAAGCTGCCTGCATGTCTGTGGTCTGGAAAGTGCACAGTTACACATCTCAAATAGTGGAGAGCTGAGAGCTTCTAGGGCACTAATCATACCTAGGAGGACTGAGTTCTCATGACTAATCACTTTCCTAATATCATAGCAAAAAAGAAAAATGCAGGTTTAGTTGGTTCGTGGAGAAGGATGCTGAGACCAATTGCCTTTCAGAAGAAGTTTTATTAGGGTAAAGAGTCTGGTGTCCATGGAGGCCTCATCAGGCCCTGAGGGAACAGCATTAAGAAGGATGGCACGTTGTACCAGAGGCAGCATGATGGTGTCTCGACCAGGGGTGGGGGAGTGCTCTAGGCATTATGAGAAAGAGCATCAGGAGAAATAGCCTAAAGTAAAAGAGATAGTTACCAAATCCCTTTTATTTCAAGTTTTAAAAGTATTTATTTTTAATTTATGTGTATGCATGTTTGTGCCTGTGTCTATGTGCACGGAGTGCAGTGCCCATAGAGGCCAGGAGAAGGCATCAGAGTTACAAGTTGCAATTACGAGTGGTTGTGAGCTGGAAACCAAACACAGGTCCTCTGCAGTATGGGCTCTTAACCAGAATCTGCCAAATTCCTTTTATAACATTTCCCCATGGGCTAGGGAGCCTGCCCATAACTCAGAGGCATCGGATTGTTCACTCAGAGCAGCAGAGGTGAGAAAGAACCTTTGTTTTGTGTACAAGTCTCTGCTACATGCACAGGAGGTAGAGAACACAGGGAAAGAGAGAGAAAGGCAGCCAGGGTTGAAGGGTGTCTGAACAACAGCAAACCTCCGGCTCCATCACCGTAAGTTTTAACATAGGAACTTTGGGGGACACACGTTTAGTCCATGAGAAACTCCTTGAGATAGTCCCAGTTTTCCATTTGTTTCTGTTGTATTAGTGAAAGAAAAGAATTGCATTCATCAGTTAGTCATTTAAAGTTAAAATAGCCACTGTCCGGCTTTCACTGTTCTTGCTAGTACGGTAGTCGAATTCTTTTGGCTCAGTGAGATAGCTGTGTGATGTGTGTGTGATGTAACTCTTTTCCATGAGGCAGACTTTTTTCTTTCAGGGAGCTGTATTGTCTTGGTAGGTGTACTACTACACATAAGTGGGGGTTAATTAGGATTTTGTTTTACCAAATGTCAATAATGTACTGAAGTATTTTTCCTGCATGGTTAAAAAAAATTGGCCAGGAAAAAAATAGCAAGGAAATATGGAGAAATTGACTTAATTGTAAAAGACATTGTCATTTAGAATAGTAAGTCTAAAATGGCCCTTACATTTGAACTTATTTGCATAGATTAACATCTAATCAGAGACAAGTTTGAGAAATTGGGAAATTTTTAGTGTACTAATACTTGAAGATAACTGTATAACAGTGTTTAAACTTAGTTTTTATATTTTCTTTTAAGACATTTTACATGTACTCTCTGTGTGTGTGTGTGTCCGAGCACATGAGGTCAGAGGACAACTTGCTAGCGTCTACTCCCTCCTTCTGCCAGAACTCAGGTCATCAGGCCTGGTGGCAAGCACCATTACCTGCTGGACCATCTCACTATCCCCGCGTCACGTACTTTTAAAGCTCACTTCATAACAGCAAAACACACCCTCCTTTGCATACCAGCTTTATTTAAATGTATGCATGATTCTTTGTGTAATTTTGGCTTCCAAATAAGGCAACCACTGCGGGTAAAGAATAAGGTTTATTTATTTTTTGCACGCGTCTCGTTGACTCATCTGCTCTTTCGCTTCAGTCTTTTTGAGTTCACTTCGCATTTCACCAAGACTTTCTCCTGGGTGGGGTGAAGCTGTAGATCGTCCACATTTTCAGGGCAAAATGTCATTCTGAATAGAAAAAAAAAAAAAGCTATGGTGTGACTGACGATTCAGAGGGGGCTTATTGAAATGTTTCATCTTTTATCAAATACTAGTCCAATTGTATAATGTATGTGATAGGATTTTTTTACATTGAATCCTTAGGTTTGAATATATTTTTATAACTTCCGAGAAAAATAAAACCTAAGTTGGTGGAAGCAGTCCTCAGGGGGCTCTGCACCGAAACCTCAGAGGCAGGCTTCCTCTGTTTTTCTAGTAACAGCTCTTCAAAAACTTGAGGATGAGGGTTGTTTCTATCATTACATTTCCCCTGCTCCTGGACAGACATCCACAGCTCCTCAACTTCCTGTTCGGGCTCAGTACCCCAGCATTCAGCTTTGCTAATTCAACCTTGCAGATCTCCCCTTCTACCTATTGGTGCTGACACTAGCCCCTTAGAGGAAACCAAATATCTGGTAGCTTTGACCATTATTTTGCCCGAAGGGTACCATTTTATACTAACTTCAAATCTACCTATCCTATCCTTCCTATCTATCTATCTATCTATCTATCTATCTATCTATCTATTCACCTACTATCTATCCATCTACTCACCTATCCTTCTGCTCATTTATTCATTCACCCATCCTTCTATCTATTCATCTACCTCTCTATCCATTTGTTTATCATCCATTCAGCAATCTGACCACCCCTCCACCCATCTGTCTATCTCTTATCTGTCTGTCTGTCTATATAGCTGTCATCACAGAGAATTCTAGTTTATGGTTTATTTTTCCTTTCGATTGTACCTAAGGTAGAATCTTTAAAGACCAGGATCTCATGTAGCTCAGGCTGGCTTCAAGCTCACTATGTACCAAGGATGATCTTGAACTCTTGACCCTCCTATAGCCTCCTCCTAATTCCTGGGGTCACAAGCATGTGCCACCACATCAGGTTTTTTTTTTTTTTTTTTTTTTTTTTTTGTGGTGCTGAGGATCAAACTCAGGGCTCCATGTATACAAGGCAAGCACTTTGCCCACTGAACCACATCCCCAGCCCCATGTATTCTTTTTGAGAATGCCGTTTTTTATCAACCAACTTTATTACTCCTGTTTTTCTGTTCTTTCTCTTCATCTCACTACACAGCCTCACTGTGCTAGTTGTTTTGGTTTGGTTTGGTTTGGTCTACTTGACACAAACCTAGGCAGATCTGGGAAGAGGGATTGTTAATGGAGAAAATGCCTCCATCAGCAAGTCTGTGGGGGCATTTTCAGGATTGGTGATCAATATGTGAGGACATAGTTCACTTGGGGTGGAACCCCTGAGCAGTAGGTTGTGGGTTGTCCAGGGAAGCAGGGTGAGCAAGCCAGTAAGGAGCACTCCTCTGTGGCTTCTGCTTAGTTCCTGCCTCTAGATTTCTGCCTTGAGTTCCTGCCCTGACTTCCCTAGTTCCCTGGAAGTGTAAGATGAAATATACCCTTTCCTCCACCAGTTGCTTGCTTTTGGTCATGGTCTTTGTCACAGTAGTGGAGACCTATCTGAGACACCTCCTCTGCAGGCACTGAGTGAGTTCCTTAACCTACGTTTTCTTTTATTCCCTGCCCTTAGAAGAGTGGTTGAGAGTGTAAGATTTTGTATTTGTATCTTGACTCTGGTCTTGAGTTTGCCAAAGGTACTAAACATTGGTCCCATGAGACAGGCAATATGATTTCCATTTGTTACTGCAGACCCCAGTCTTACAGAGGTGGAGTTTTTGTCTGAGGCTATATGGGTGGTGAGCTGTGGAGTAGGACTGGCCAACATAGAGTTCTCACTGCCTGTCTCCTAGGAATACCCTTGGCCCCCTCAAAGCCTGCTGCAGTCCAGTCCAGTTATCTACAGCCCGAGCCACCCATCTTTAGTCTTCCTGGACTATGCGACTCTGGGAGCTTGGTATTTTAAGTCCACAAACTGCAACAGGAGCTTTTTAGAAATGAGGAATCTCAGGTCGCACCCAGACCTGCTGAGATAGGACCTGCATTCTGAAAAATCTGTAGGTTCATTAAAATTGGAGAAGCCTTTAGATGGAGCACATCATTAGCAAAATTAATTTATCTTGCTTTCCTAATGATGTTCTGGAGTCTATGCCGAAAGCCATAGCTCAAGAGTTTGGGGTTTGCCCTACCCCAAGTGGCATGTGGTACTGCATAGACATATAGGAGCATTTGCAAATTACAAAGCCTGTAACTCCTGGGTTCCTATCCTCCTTTTATCCCTCTATGTGTGTCTTATATGTTTATATGTATGCACCTAGGGATCTGTGCCTGTAGAGATGTGTGCACATGTGGAGGACAGAGGGTAACCTCAGGCATCCTTCTTCAGACACTGTCCATCTGTACTTTTCAGACAGAGTCTCTCGTTGGTCTGGAACTTACCAAGTAGGCTAGACCGGCTGACCAAGGAGCCCCAGGCAGCCCGTCTCCACTCCCTCCCCTCAGCACTGAGATTATAAGTTCATGCCAACACACCCAACTTTCCCTATGTGGGTCCTTGTGCTTGTAAGGCAAGCACATCGTTGACTAGCCTATCTCCTGAGCCTCCCTCGTCCCTTTTAAGCACGCACATCCCACAGCCCAGAGGAAGGACCTGATGCACCTGTTATTAATGCCCAGGGCTGCAAGTCTGCTAAATTAGGCTAGAGAAAGTCAGAGTAATGGAGCCAAGACTAATGGAGGAAGGCACCACTTAAAACAGCATACCAGCCAGAAAAGGGCAACAAATCTGACCTAAGCAAGCAAAGCAGGTCTAGGCTTAGACACTCTTTAGCTATGGAGCGTCTGTGAACCCCAGGCTCCTGATTCACACTGCAGGCTACCTCTATCAGGTCACGTGAGATTAACGTTATGATCACTGGGTCCCATGTCCTCTGTACTTTGGGGGCTCACTAAGCCTTTTCCGAACTCTTCTGTTTCCTTTTCCAGTCCCATGAGGGGTGCATCGGTGCAGACAGCAGTGTGGTGTGTCCTGCCCCCTTGTAGGGCAAGGCACATAGACTGCCACAGTGGACCTGAGCAGTTATCCCCAGCTAGGAGAGGGCTGAGAGGGCAGGGCTCAGAAGGACTCTGGACCTAGAGGGCCTCCACAGTCTTGCAAGAAGAGAGAAAGGTGAGAGAAAGGTGTGAAAAGAAGAACGGTTTCATTTTCTCAGGCGGATCATGTGGAGGTCATTTGATAGCTGTGGAGTATGCTTCCAACGGTCGCCATGACTTTGCATTCCAGGGAGATAAACTCTCAGGGTGCGGTTGCCTAAGGGACTGAGGCATACATCTGCCATGGGCAGGCTCCAGGCAGTGAAAACTGAGGCTGAGAAGGCATGGGGTTCAGAGGTGAGCAGCCTACCGTTTGCTCTCCCTGCTAAGCCAGAAAGGGAACTGGACTTCCCGTGAGGAAGGTGGGAGACAAGAGAAGGGTTTCTTGAACACAGAGGGCAGAGCGAGGAAAGGGCCTTCAGAAGCACAGAAGTGTCCTGCCATGGAGAATACAAAGCTATAGGAAAGTGTGGTTGCCATGGCAAAGTGAGTTGAGCATCCCTCTGCTCTGCTGAGTCTGTTAGCACCACTGGACCATACTTCCTTTTCTTCTTTTCCTATTCCCATCCCAACCCCTACTTTTCCCCCAGGAACTTTGGGGCCAGGAGAGATAACACACCACAAAAAGTGGCGGCCGGGCGTTGGTGGCGCACGCCTTTAATCCCAGCACTCGGGAGGCAGAGCCAGGCGGATCTCTGTGAGTTCGAGGCCAGCCTGGGCTACCAAGTGAGCTCCAGGAAAGGCGCAAAGCTACACAGAGAAACCCTGTCTCGAAAAACCAAAAAAAAAAAAAAAAAAAAAAAAAAAAAAAAAAAAAAAAAAAAGTGGCATTTCTTGCGGGGAGGGGTCACATTTGTTCTTTTTGTTTGTTTTTTTTTTCGAGACAGGGTTTCTCTGTGTAGTTTTGGAGCCTGTCCTGGATCTCGCTCAGTAGACCAGGCTGGCCTCGAACTCACAGAGATCCGCCTGCCTCTGCCTCCCGGGTGCTGGGATTAAAGGTGTGCGCCACCACCACCTGGCCACATTGTTCTTATCAAGTTTCCTCAGGGTTCTCCTAGGTCTCTTCTAAGACACTGGGTCAGAAGCTCTGCATGTGGGTTCAAGAACTCAGCGTATCTAATAAGCTTCCCAGTGGCTCTTTGGCACCTAAGACAGAGAAGGGGGTGGGCAGAGAGACAGAGACATAAAGACAGAGACAGAGAGAAAGTGATAGATAGGAACAAAGAAACAGAAAAAGAGAAGCAGACACACACACACTAAGACAGACAGAGAGAGAGAGAGAGAGAGAGAGAGAGAGAGAGAGAGAGAGAGAGATTTTGCAGTCTCCCAGGCCTTTCTCTGACTCAGTAACAAAGCAGAATGTGTCAGCTCTCGGCTGTCCTTCCCCAGTGACCATCTGTATGGACCCTGGGCTCATGAAGCCTCAGACTCCAGAGGAGTGGCTGACAGATACAGATAGGAAGGAGCTGGCCAAGCAGTCAGAAGACCTTAGTGTTCATCTTGGTTTTCCACCTTGGGCCAAAGGAAGAAGGGAGGGCCCCATGTCTTCCCTGTGCCCCATCACTGGGGTGTCATGGTACCCACTTCCTGTGCCTGATGGGAGGCTGAGTTGGGAAGCTGCTTGGAACCTGGGGTGTTGTGGTACCCACTTCCTGTGCCTGATGGGAGGCTGAGTTGAGAAGCTGCTTGGAACCTGCAGGCACGGCGTGAGGAGATGTTAATGTCACCTTTGCTGTGTCTCTCCAGCTTTGACCCAGATGGTCTTCAGAAGGAGGCCTGAGTTGTGAGGTGTTATTCCCCATGGCATGATGGTCTGCACCGTGTTCCAGACATTGGCCCACACCGCACGGCTTTCCCACTTGAACTTGATCGCGATCAACTCGCCGATGTCTTTGTCCAGTGTGATGAGGAGGGAGTAGGTTTTATTGCTGGTAATTCTTTCGCCCCTTGAAAATATACAAAGGAAACCAGTTAACTGAGTTTAGCTGTAGCAGCCAAGTGACATTGAGGTACACTCAGGATACCGAAGTGACTTTGGGGTATTTCTGTTGCATTTCCAAAATCAGTGTTCAATAGACAATATTGGCAATAGGTACGACGGGTTAAAGAGGGTTTCCCTGACAATAAAATTGGGAAACCATATAGTTTTCCATATTAATCACATCAAAAAGGGTCTGAGATAGTTTGCTGTCATGACTAGAGTTAACGTCTTTTGGCTTGGTGGAGTTGGGCGATGGAGCTGGACTGTCTCTGTGGCTGACACACAGACACCCTTTACCACACTTTCCCGCCCTTTCTTAGTATAAAAAGGGCTCTCTCCATATAAATGGAACCATCCATTAAAAGCAACACAGCCTAACAGGAGAGAAAACAAGCGCACACACACACAGGAAAGGATTCATTGACTTGCAACAAGATTGAAGCACTACCTGGAGGCATTGTCCCTGCCTTTGCTTACTGGTCTCCAAGACCATACGTTCCCCGTCACTGAGAGAGGCCACTTCCATGCCCTTTCTATGATCCAGAACAATCTCTCAGGAGAAATTATTGACAATACAGAGGTAACACTGGGTCGACCCAGTGAAACAAGTTGGATGGAGAGTTCCCTGGCATGGCTCAGCTCAGCTCCTTCTGCCGTGTGCTATAAAGATGGCTGGCGTGGGTATCTACCCAGTCCCTAGGCTGTGAGCATCCACCCTAAGGGCAAAACCCTCAGCATACCCTCCCAGCAGAACACTGCAATGGTAAGTATTTGGTGAGTGTCTGAATCAGGGTCATGGTCAGGGACCCAAAGCTGGGGACAATCTTTCAGAAGCTAAGAGCTGTTCCTGAAAGGATACTCAGCTCATGTCACTCCCTGAGGGGCTCAACAGGGAGGGTTGAGATGCCAGAAAAGGTCATGGTCATTATCTGGCTGGGAAAGCGGGGGAGTCTGAGTGAGGCATTGTGAGGCTGCTGGTGTGAGCAGGTATGTCACGGGGGGGGGGGGTGGGGGGGTGGGGGGGGTGGGGGTTGGGCTGGCACTCCCTGCTGACTGAGCTTGCACACCTGTGTGTGACAGAGGGAATGCTTTCCGTTTTGTTTCTGGGCATGTTCTCCTGAGCTCACTGGAAAGGTGTTTGGGGGTCTTTGGGAGGACCCACGCCCCACCCACCCTCACAGCTTCTCCCCGACCCGGGTCTTGTCTGCATTGCACACCTGAGTGGCAATGGCCCCATCACTTTCACAGATGGTGCTCAGGGACCCTTCCCCTGAGCTGGGTGAGCCTGGGATACGGTGTGAGAGACAAGCCCCGGTAGGTGTCCCACTGAGCGGCATGTCTGGGGCAGCCACAGAGGGGCGTACCCGTTGAGAAGCGCACCCGTTGAGAAGCGTCAGCACCACAGGTGGGGCCACCCTGGGACTTACAGTGTGATGGGAATCCTCTTCATCTCTTCCTTTGCTCCCAGAAGTGACATGGTAAAAGTGGGCTCTGCTGGCTTCTCAACTTGGTTGATGAACTGGATCATGAACTGGTAATGATAAACTAGAGGCAGAGGAGGGATGAGAGGAGGAGCAGAGATTAAGTAGGACTTTTTCCCCCCCTAAGAATGACCTTGAATTTCCTTTAAAATTTTTTTTTAAATTTATTTATATTTTATGTATGAGTGCTTTGCAGAGGTAGGTACCTGCATGCCAGAAGAGGAGATCAGATCCTGTTTTAGATGGTTGTGAGCCACCCTGGGGTTGCTGGGTACTGAGCTCAGGACCTCTAGAAGAGCTCTTAACCGCTGAGCCATCTCTCCAGCCCTGACCTTGAACTTCTTATTCTTCTGCTTCCCCTCCCTGAGTGCTAGGATCACAGGCATGCTCCACCACACCTGGTTTATTCAATGCTGTACATGCTAGGCAAATTCTCTACCAACTAAGTATGTGTTTTAAATGAAGCAGGATCTTGTGTAACCCAGGCTGGATTCAGACTCACAATCCTCCTGCCTCACTGTCCTCAGTACTGGGGTTATAGGCAAACATTCCCCTGTCCAACTATTTATATAGGAATTACAAATTTAAACTCCTCTACTTTTTTAAAATTTAAAAATGCAGAGGAGAAAGTTTAAATGGACAGGTACCAAAATGTTAGCAATGTTTGTCTTTCCACCCTGGGACTATGAATGCTATTAGTTTTTTTCCTTTTCCTTTCTATACAGCCTGAATATGACCCAGAACTCAGACTGTATTTATAATAGTAATGATGGCGGCTGGGGATATATAGCTCTGTAAGAGACCTAGCATGTGGGAGGCCTTGGGTTCCTTCCCTGGCACCACAAAAATAAATGAGATCGGATTGTCTGTCGAACTGGGGACTCGGGAGATGGTGCAGTCAGTGAACCTCACAAGTGTTAGGACCTGCGTTAAATCTCCACATACAAAGCCAAGTGTGACGTCCTCCCTTGCTTGTAATCCCAGCTGTTGGGAGACTGGAGACAAGCACAGAGGGTCCCTGGAGCTTGCTAGCCAGCTGGCCTGACGACTTGGTAAAGCTCCAGGACAACAAGAGACCTTGTCTCAAAAAGATGGACTGCCCCTGAGGACTGACACCCAAGGTTGTCCTCTGACCTCAGGACTCATGGCCATTTCCCACTGTTTTGTTCTCCTGACCCTAATGACCATACATCCGTTGTTCTAGGCAGTTCCTTGCATCAAAGTTCTGCAGGTCACGTGAGCCCACTTTCCCATGGGAGGGGGTGACTCTGGCTCTAGATCTCTCAGACTGTCTTACCAGCCATTCAGTGTGCTCTTTTTCCTTCAGAAAAAGCCTTTTCTCCTGTCTACCGTCTTAACACAGTCATACCCTGTACTTATCAGTGCTCAGAGCCTCAGGCTGGACGCCCTGACAACTTTACAAAAGGCTGTGGGTGAAAAATAAGACAAGGGCTACTTGGCCAAGGCCAAGTCTTAAACACTTGGGCGGTAGCTGTGGGAGGAAGGGCCCTGGCTTCTCATCCCAGAGGTTTTTGGGTCGGCCTTACACTATTTGGTGGTTGTCAGGGAAACCCTGTACCAAGTGGGCGGTGCTGTAAATTGAACCCAGGCAGAAAGGAAAGATCCTACCTAGGACACAGGCTGCAGGCACTAGGGTAGGAGCCCTGGAATGTGGACAAATACAAGAGGCAGGGGGCTGGCCTCCTGTGCTGCTCCAAGCAAGAGGTGGGTGTATTCCTAAGCACTTATGGAATACCCAGAGTCATGGATTTTCTATTCGGCCTTCCATTATAGAGGATACTTGGCGCTGGTTGCACGTTCGGCCCCATGGTGTTGGGGTGAATGAGCAGAACTATGGCTGTTCCACCAGGTGCCTTGCAGATATTATCTCATTTAACTCCCACAACAACCGATACCATTATTATTTCATTTTACAGAGGAATGTGCAGCACACAGAGGTTCGGCGACTTTCTGAGGCTCACACCGCTGCTGGTAGATAGCATCACAGAGATGTAAGTCCAGGCAGCCCAGTTCTGGCAGCTGAACTTCTAAATGTTGATACCCTGGGACCAATGGCTCCCATATCAATAGCTCCTGTATATCCCAAGAAAAAAAGTTGAAATGTAAAAAGAGATTTATATTGGAAAAAAAGAGTCAAAAATAATTATTTAATAATAAATCAGAGCTGGGCATGGTGGTATATGCCTTTAATCCCAGCACTTGGGAGGCAGAGGCAGGAGGATCTCTGTGAGTATGAGGTCAGCCAGGACTACACAGACAGACCTTTTCTCAAAAATCCAAATAAATTAAATAAGAAAGTAAATAAGTAATTAGAAACTAGGAACGCCTTGATTAGTCAATACTGGTAAATGATGACTTGTTTCTGAGATGGGATTTTGTTATGTTAGCCAGGCTAGTTTGGGATTCTTGGGCTCAAGCCTCCTGAGGAGCTGGGAAGACAAGTGCATGCTGCTGGGCCAGCTAGTAGTTACAGTCTTGGTAACTGCTGCATCCTGAATCACAGAGGCTGAGCTTCTCATGCCATGGCCTTAATTTTTGTCACATGGCTTCTACAGTGCGGACTTTATCTTCCTTGTGATGGCATCTTCTGAAGGAGGAAACTGAGGCTTCTAGGAAGCAAAGTGTATTGCTCACCTTCTTGTGACTAAGGCCTGAAGTTGGACAGTTGACTTGGAGATCATGTGCCCAGCCATGTGATTTACTCTTAGAAGCCATGAAAAGAGATTGTTTTCAAGAGCCAGAGAGATGGCTGGAGATATGACTCAGCGGTTAAGAGCATGTGCTGCTCTTGCAGAGGACCAGAGTTTGAGTGTGAGCACTCACAACGGCTTACAAGGGATCCTGCACCCTCTTCTGACCTCTGTGAGCACCTGCACTCACAAGCACATACCCCCCAACACACACGTAATTTAAAAATAAAATACATATTTTAAAGATATTTTCCCAAGTAATTTCAACTTGATGAAAGAAATGAAAAGGAAAACAACAACAAAAGTTCTAACCACAGTGCATGGAATTGTCCATGGCATATGAGGGCAAACTCTATACAAACGGAGGCATGGAAGTCCACACATTCCCAGAAGCCACAGGAGTCTATATATTGCCAGAACTTTTAACCACTTCTCCTAGAGAAGAAGTCAGGGTTGATGTTTTTCTCTAAGACCCACACCTCCTCCAGTGAGTGTTTTAATTATTTTTCTTATTGGGAAAGGAGCTTTTCCAAATGTTTAAAAAGCAATCAAGAGCAGAAGCAGCTGTGGTGCCCTGGTCTTAAAGGAGCTGGCACTTAGGCCGTCTCTCCAGACACCTGCCATTCTCGGCCATGTCTGGTGGGCTTCAGTACGCATATCCTGGCTCTCTGAGCTCAATCTTAGGGGAAGGATTCTTGTCATTTCTGCAATGGCCACAGTGAGGACAAAACTCATTAGACACCCATGGAGTACATAGTGGGATCTTGGTTAAAGAGCGATAAACAGACACATTGCATTAAAGGCCTCCCCACCACCACACTGTAATGAGGAATAATAATCAAGTACCTTCGCTACGGCACATCAAGCTACACATTAATATACTAAATGTTTTACCTACCTATCTCCTTGTTCCTTGGTTCTCTTTTTCAATTTTGGTTTTCTGAGAGGGTCTCAAGTAGCCCAAGCTGGTTTGCACTTGTTTTGTGACAGAGGCTGGCCATGAGCTGCTTGCTGCTCTTCCGGCCTCTACCTTCCAAGTACAGAAGGTGTGTACCACCACATCAAGTTTATGCAGTGCAGGGGACTGAACCCAGAGTTTTATGCATGCTAGGCAAGCTCACTACCAACTCAGCCACATCCTCACCCCTCATTTTTTGGTTCTCTTAGTGAAATTAAATAATGGCAACATGCTGGCTTTCTTTGCTGTGGGTACCCCTGAGGTCCCATCCACTCTCTGCCCTTCTCTGCCTACCTCTGAATCTGGGATGTGACTTTGGCTGTATCCGCATGCTGTCTTGCCAGTTGGCTTTTGGGCAGGTTTGGGCCCTGGGGAGGTGCCAAGGGGAGAAGCCAGGGACCTTCTTCCTCTGATCCTGTGTGCCTTGGAGCTGACTCTGTGGCAGCTGCACCTCCACCGTCAGCATCAGCCTCTCCTCCCAGCTCTTTCAGGATCTCCCAGGGTCTGTTCTTTCCTCTGCTCACCCCCTTCTGATGTCAAGTTCAGGGGTTGCCACAGTCCTTGCCAATTTCCTTTCATTCCCTCACCTCTACAGAGAGTTCTACTTGCCTTCTTCCACAGACCCAGGCCAGACAGTGGGGTCCTGTTTCTCAGCTGAACCTTACACTGATGGGTTCTGATGATCCTGATGCATTTCAGACACGGGCACCAGGGATTAGAGATCTACAGTTATCTAGATAGCGAAAAGTGGGACAGGACAGGCAGTGGTGGCGCACGCCTTTAATCCCAGCACTCGGGAGGCAGAGGCAGGCGGATCTCTGCGAGTTGGAGGCCAGCCTGGGCTACAGAGTGAGTTCCAGGAAAGGCACAAAAACTACACAGAGAAACCCTGTCTCTGAAAACCAAAATAAATAAATAAATAAATTAATTAATTAATAAATAAATAAATGGAGAAAAGTGGGACAGAACTCCAAACCTGCTTGCAAAAGACCCTTCTCATGTCACCTAAAGTTGGTGTCCTACAAGTGGTGTGTGCCCTTTGAAATCAATGGCAAATGCTTGACCCTGAAGTAACCCAGGGCAAAGGGTTTGTGCCACCCAGTAGCATCCATCATGGACCGATCCTACAGCAGAGGCCTCCTTCCTGTCTCCTGAAGGTCCAGCCATGACCAGGAAGGGGAGAGTTTCTTGTCCCTAAATTGGATATGTGCTTTTTCTCGCCTCTTTTCCTAAGTGCTCTGTGGGAGGAGACAGATTTCCACATCCCAGAGGCTGCAGTTTGGGGATTCTGGGGGCAGTGCTGTTAGAGCTTATCATCAAGGCCCCTGGAGCTCACACAGCCTACGAGGGAGGGCTGCCTTGACGCCAGGAGGGAAGAAGGCATGCAAAGGCAGAGAGCCAGGTGTGGTGGCACACAGCTGGAATTCCAGGACTCCAAAAGCTGAGGCATGAGGGCCACCACAAATTTGAGGCCAGCTCAGGCTACATAGTAAAAATCCAAAACAGCTTTCTTAAAAATCCAAAACAGCTAAGTTAAAATAAGACAATGAAATGATAACAAAAGGCGTGTGTGAAATGAGGCTGAGTGAGCCTTTCCCCCGGGTGCTCACAGCTGAGGGGCCCCATCTCCTCCATGATGTTGGGGTCACCCATATTCAGAGAGTGTTCCTGCAGACCCCACATCTGCAGTGGGACTCTGCACTGTCACTGTAGCCACCTTTTTGGGGAAAATCTTGAAGAAAAATGAATTCAACGTGAAAAAAGCCTTTTAGGTGTGGATATGGCTCAGCAGGGAGAAGGCCCATCTGGCATGTGCAAGACTCTGGGTCCAGTCCCTGACCCAAACCTGATTACTGGTTCTTAGTTGAATGTGTGTGAGCATTTTTCTTAGATGCTCATAGAATCACGGAGATGAAGGGAAGCATGACTGCTTTGCTTGCTGGCCTTATGATGTGTTTAATTGGGTTGCTAATAAATGATTAGGCCAAAAAAAAAAATTCATCCTGTGACTTCAAAGAGTCCAGATAAGCCTGTGTTCTGACACAGAAACAATTTCACGTCTTGTAGATAAAAGGCCTGAAGGAGTCTGCTGACCTGGAATGATGAGGTGACTCCCTCCAGAGCAGAAACCTGGGGTGAGTCCACACCATGGAAAATGCTGGATTCCCGTTCATTGTGGACTCTACGAGTGCTATTTATTAAAACAAACAAACCCCAAAATTTTCTCCTTGCAGTGGCCATGGTGAACACAAGCTGTAGAATTTGTGAAAAGAAATGTTTTGTTTCCTCTCTTTTCCCCCTCTGTGAACCGTTACTGGGTCCGGAGGTCTTAGGCCCCCCCTGCAAGCATCACAAAAGGCTTTGCTCCCCTGGGTGTGGGTTTTACCTCACTGAGATGCAGGAATGAGCTCTCTGGTGCTTTCCTGAAGTGCCAGGACTCTCCCCATACTTCAGGGAAGCTGACGGTCACAGGACTAAGGGCCCAAGGATGGTGTGGTCCTGAGTGCTGAGGTAGGGGACGGCCCAGAGCAGGGCCAGGGAAGGGAGAAGGGGTGAGGGACTTTGTAAGTATGTGTATGTGGGGTATGTGTTTACTCTAGCAGGCATATCTGGGTTCACTTAGGGCCCCATTGCCTGATGCCCAGATGCCATGAGACTGGCTACCTACCCCTTCTGTGGGGAGCTTTTTAGTGTGTTGTTGACTGCCTGAGAATGGAGATAGGGAAATACATAAGAATGCTTGTGTGTCTGTGTATGCATTTGTATATGGTGCATCGGATTATATGTATATATGTATGTATGTCCTTGTGTGTCTGCATGGATCTATTCACATGCATGTGTATACATGTATCTGAATGTATGTAAGTAAATGTGTGTATGCATGTGTATATGTGTGCATATGCATGTATGCACTTGTATATATGTATGTATATGGTATATTTGTGTGTGCTTGTATATGCATGTGTATGAATGTCTCTCTGCATCTGTGTACATGTGTATATTTGTATGTATATGTATATTTGTGTGTATATACGCAAATGTATGCATGGCTGTATTCATGTGTAAATGCATGTACGTGCATATTCATTCATGTATATATGTGCATATGTATACATGTGTATGTAAATGTGTCTATGCATGTATATAAGTTTATTCATGTGTATGTGTGTATATATATGTGTGTAGGTATGTATAAGCATGTATGTGTGTTTATGTGTATATGCTTGTGAATAAGTATGTATATACGTGTGTGTGTGCTTGTGTGTGTGTGCCTGTGTGTGTGTGTGTGTGTGCGCGCGCACGCATAGAATATAATGCTGGTTGGCCTCCTGTTTTCAGTCCCTTGTGCTGTGGGTCTTCATTGTGTGGTGGTGACAGTGGTCCTCATCTGGAAGGCAAAGGCCAGAGTTGGGTTCCCTTTGCCACCAACACCCTGTGCCCTCTGTAACCCGACTGCCTGCCCTGCCTTTGAGATGGAACACTCTCACAGCACCTGGAGGTGACGGGTGTCCTTGCCTTCTAGAAGGTGCCAATCCATGTCCCTTCTGCTCGCTCTCTGCGGGACTGGCCAGGCAGGTGAGGCCTGAGAGACAGACCCATTTTAGTGGCTCGTCTCCACACTTGGTGACACTCCTTACACTGTGGCTAAAACATCAACATTCCTGGTGGTTATCTCAAATTTCTCACTGTTTCTTCTGGAACTCTCTCTGGAATACAGTGAAACCTCCCAAAGAATTAGCTGAGAAAAGCCAAAGAGAGACAGATCCCTCGAATGGCAGTTTGTCTGGTCACCTAGAAGAGGTCCCGGGGAATGGAGAGGCAGGGAGGAGGCCTTTAGTGGAATACGTCAGGACTGTGAGGTCATTCTGGGTCTGGGCCAGACACTTTTGAGGCTACTAGAAGTGAGAGGAGGGAGAGCTAGCCAGGCTAGCTACAACTAAATATGGTGCTTACCACTCAAGTCCTGTGACCTCTCAGACCCTGAAGTGCCTACAGGAACTCTGAACACAACACATCCCTAACTTACAGCATTCCCAGCCTGTCTCTGTCTCCCCTCCCCGCTTTCTGTTTCTACCGTAATAAGCACAGCATGCTGCCAGGCAGAGTACCTCCAGCTCGCCCTCCACCCGGCTACCTCATCTGAGTGTTCAGAGGGTGACACCAACCCAGCCCATAGCTAAGCAGGACTCAATACAGATTCCTTCCTACCCTTTAAAAACAGCCTCCCTACTGGAAACATTTCCTCCCGACTGCCTGAGGGCAGGAGTGGCTGATGAACTGCCTGGATCCACTGGGTGGCCATTTCCCGATTGTCTTCCGCCAAAGCTGCACTCAGCAGCGTTTACCCAAGTCCTGGCAGGGAGGGTTACAGAGAAACAGGTCCTTTGGTGGTTCCATCAACCATCTCGGGGGAGCCAGGGGAATGTGGGCCAACTTAGTGAAGCTCCAATCAGGAGGTGCCATTTGTCTCGGCACGCCAGACCCTGACCGAAAAGGTACAGCACTTACCCTAGAAAAACATGAATAGTGGCTTCTCAGCACACCAGGGGTGGGCAGATGTGTTCTTTTAAAGGTAGGTGTGGCTTTCAAAATGCTGGCGGTGGCTGGGAGCCCACATCAGAGATGACCATGGCCATGGCGCTGGAGAAGGGGTAGTTATGTGGCCTGCGTTCAAGGTCATGTTCCAGCACTATCAATAGAATGTTCTGCAAGATTGGAATGTTTCTGTGTTGTCTGGCTTTGCAGTCATGTATTTATTTGAGCCTTTGAATGGAGACTTGTATGAGGAATGGCATTGTGTTTGTTTGTTTGTTTTTCCTGAAATATTTAAATCAGGGTTTAGAAGGTAGCTCAGGAGGTAAAGGCGTTTGCCAACAAGCCCAACAAACAACCTGAGTTCAATCCCTGAGACCCACATGGTGGACAGAGAGAACTGACTTCTGCAAATTGTTCTTTGATGTCCCTAAGTGCACCATGGTGATTCCCCCTCCCTCCTCCAATATTATATGATAAATACAAGTCATAAAAAATGTGAAAAGTGCCGGGCAGTGGTGCTGCACACCTTTAATCCCAGCATTTGGGAGGCAGAGGCAGGCGGATCTCTGTGAGTTCAAGGCCAACCTGGGCTACAGAGTGAGTTCCAGGAAAGGTGCAAAGCTACACAGAAAAACCCTGTCTCAGGAAAAAAAAAAAAAAAAAAAAAAAAGTGAAAAGTATTAAATAGCCACATAGGGTGAGTGGATGGCTACCCTTACTGGACAATGATATATTGATGACAGAGTTGACCAGATAAGTCTCACAGGGTGTCATCTACAGCTTCCCCAGGGCAGTCTGATATGGCCACGGACACACAGATCCCATGGTGAGGGACATCAGCTTGGACCCATGAAACCCTTGCTTATTGGAAGGAGTTAGGAGGAACTGGGAGACTAAGGACTCAGTCTCAGCTTTATCCCTGGCTGGTTTCAGGCAATACTGATGAGTCCCCTCAACATCACTGGCAAGGTGGTACTGTCCTCATTGGATGTCCCTGGAGCAAGACAATGTACTGAAATAAAGAGAAATAATTGTTCCCAAGGGACTTGCTGCCTGCCAAGCTGCACTGAGCCCCTGAGGTGGGTGGGTTCTGTCAGTGGACAAGAGCACTGGTGGGTGACTGACTGGTGGGTGAGACAATGCAGAAAGACTGAATCCTCAGAGCATTAGTCGTCCCTACAACCCTGTGCATGTGTACAGCTCTTCGTCCATGGCTTCCTTCTCTTGACACTGCAGCCCAGAAGGAGCTCCTGAACCTTCAGGTAGGACACTCACCTCTGAAGGGGGCCTGGGCTCGGGTGATGAGGAAGAGCTTCTTGCTCTTGCCTGACCAGTCCCTGCGGATGTCATAGCCCAGAGTGTTGCAACGGCCCTTCTTGCAGCTCAGACACAGGCCCTGGCTGAAGCTGTCCATGTCGCTGCACTGGAAGCCTGTGCTCTGCAGATCACTGTGTCGCAAGGAGTCAATGAAGAGGTGCACCGAGCGCTCATGGGCACATTTGATGGTCTGGGTTATGGCTGAGACGCAGGACAAAGAGACAGTTAGCCCTCTGAGCCCCCAGTGGCCCTGGGGTGATATTTTATGTGTGTTCCCCAATAAAGCTTATCTGGGGATCTGAGGAAAAAGCCAGCTGCTATTTTAAATATAGAGGTCAGGCAGTGGTAGCACACCTTTAATCCTAGCATTTGGAAGGCAGAGATTCATTCAGATCTCTGTGAGTTCAAGGTCACACTGGGAACAGGGCCAGGGGTGGTGGCACACGCCTTTAATCCCAGCACTAGTTAACCATAGAGGTCTGGAGGTCTGGACAGACAGGAAGTAATAGAGCTGGGTGGAAAGAGGAAGTGATGTAGCTGGGTGGAGAGAGGAAGTGAGATGGCAGGGCACAGAAAGGTATATAGGCGTGAGTATACAGGAAGTAGCTCTCTCTGGAGGCTGAGGAGTTGGTGAGGTGAGGTTGGCTGTGGCTTGTTCTACTCCTCTGATCTCTCAGTTTTTACCCCAATATCTGGCTCTGGGGTTTTTATTAGTAAGACCAATTAGCAATTTGTCTTACATGGCCCCAACGAAAAGACTTATGGTTTCAGTCCTAGGCAGATGTGTGTGTGTGTGTGTGTGTGTGTGTGTAGCAGGATGGCTGAGTTCTCCCAGACAATGGGTCTGTTGCAACAGGAAGCTAAAGAAAGTAGACCTCTAGATCCCACACTGAGATCAGCCTGCTATGATAATAACATGGATTAGGAGGTATTTTTATGAGCACCCAATGTTACTAGGAAAAAGCCAGATAGCACAGCTTGCTTCTGAGGAATTCCCCCACGGTTAGCAAAGGCCCAGTGCTGAGGTCTAGACAGAGTTACTTGGCTAGGGCCGTGGGCTTCTTCTTTTCTTACCATAGCCAGGTCAGTCAGGTCTAGGGCCTAGTCCCCAAAGCAACATTTTTATGTGTTTAATATTCTGGGGTGGTGGTGGGTTGGGGTAGAGCGAGATGGCTTATTGAGGAGAGGGACTTGCTGCCAAACCTGAAGACCTGAATGTGATCTCTGTGACTAACATAAAACTCCTATAAGTAGCCTACACACACACACACACACACACACACACACACACACACACACACACACACGCACCCAACACACAAAATAAGTAAAATGTACTAAAAATAAAATTTAAATTGTGTGTGTGTGTGTGTCCATGTATGACTGTGTGTGTGTGTGTGTGTGTGTCCGTGTATGACTCTGTGTGTGTGTGTGTGTGTGTGTGTGTGTGTGTGTGTGTGTGTCCGTGTATGACTGTGCGTGTGTCACAGAGCAAGTGCTGAAATGAGAAGACAACTTTCAGGAGTCATGTTCTCCTTCCTCCTTGACATGGTTCTGGGAATCCAGCTCAGGTCATCAAGCTTGCATGGCAAATGCCCAAACCCACTGAACCATCTTCCTGGTCCATCAACCTTTTTCTTTTAAGACAAAGTCTCCTGTTACCCAGGCTGGCCTTGACCTCCTGCCTCTCGAGGGTTGAGATTACTCCATGTCTGGTTTTATGCAGAGCAGGTGCTGACATCCAGATTCTCCTGGATGCTGTGCAGGCTCTCTGCCTGCGAAGCTGTACACCCATCCTCCCATAGTGAAATTGGACCTTTTTAAAGAAAACGTTCCAATTTCTAATCTAATCTACAGCAAATTATCTAAAATGATGTCAGGGGGCAGCTAGAAGACACAGAAGTACCCAAAGCCAGGTCAGGCACAGGTCACCTCGCCTGGAGCCACTTCCTCTAAAGTTTTAAGACTAAAGGCAAGGTGGGTCATCTCGGTCACCATCAGCTCTGCTGCTGGTGTCAGTTAGGAGCGCTGTACTGCTGATGTCTCCTCAACCACGCCCCTGCAGCGCCTGGAGGCAGCTGTTCTAACAAATGAGAAAACAGCCTCAAAGACAGTCGCTGGCCTCTGGTAGCTCACTCTGTGCAGGGTGGGGTGGGGTGGGGTGGGGTGGGGTGGGAGGAAAGCTGTTATCAAGCTGCCTTCTGCATAGGTGTGGCTGGGGAGAGTGTCCCGGAATGGGAGCACATTAAACAAAGGGATGGATGGAGGATTTGGAGTTCCTCCTCACCCCCAGTTAGGCAAGCGGGGTGTGTATAATTAGTTAGGTCATTTTAAGTTTAGCATAGAAGAGAAAATGGCAGCAACTGGTCAAAGATGTGTTCACTAGGCAAGGGGTGACCAAACACCGTCCTAGGGCCTGTGCTGAGCTTTGCAAGGAGGGACTGTCGCTCTGAGAAAGGAGTGGGTGAATCAGCCGGGACCTGTTGCTGACCGGGGGAAGGGTGACTGCTGGGGAGATGTAAAGACAGATGGGGGAGTCCCCAGAAGGCTCTGGGGTGTAGAGGAACGCTGGAGGGCAGCCAACTGGGGTTGGGGAGGCAGTGGGGGGTGCGAAGGGCGGCAGTGGGGGGTGCGAAGGGCTTCCTGGTACTGGAGAGGTGAGGGTGGCGATGGAATCCCCAGGGAGTGCTCAAGCCTGGGTTTGGATGATAGGGGTGGGAAGCAAGTGTGTAGAATCGGGGCCTGCTCTCATCTGGGTGACATAACAATGAGAAATCTGGGACGCCTGCAGTGTCCCTGATCTTGGAAGGTGTGGTTGCAGGTGTGCTATCAGTGTGCATGTCCGTGGATCTGCTGCTGGAAGTGGCATGGGCAGGAGTGAGAACAGTGGTCAGTCAGGAAAGTGTTTGCCATGCAAGCCCGGGGCCTGAGTCCAACCCCCGGAACTCAGACACGAGAGTCAAGTGTGGCATGGCGGTGTGCTTGCAGTCCCCATGCTGGGGAGGCAGGGACAGGCAGATCCTTGAGGCAGCCGCCCTAGCTGAATCATTGAGAACCAAGCCAGTGAGGTACCATGTCCCCAAAACCAAGATGGAGGTTGTCTTCTAGCTTCAGTATTTCCCCACACACAATTGCACACACACACATATATATATATACACACACACACACACACAAGTCATAGACCCTCCTGTGGCTCTAGAGAGTGGAAATTCCCAAAAGTGGAAAGTTCCAGAAAGGAGAGGACAGCAGGTGGGGTCAGGACTCAGCTCTCACAAGGGCAAATGCTCCTGGAACAGCTTCCTGTGTCTCTGGGCAGGAGTGGGAAGTGATGGTTCCTGCTGGTGCTTCTCCAAGGCCCCGGGAGCTGTCACAGGGAGCAGCTGCCTGGGGACCACCGGGCCCCCAAGTGGCCTTTGAGACCCTGCGTCGGGGGCTCTGTCCTTGCTGAGGTGGTCCCTGAGACCTCAGGAGAGTGTGGGAAACAGGCTAAGGCTCTAGGCTATGACTTTCCATTCTTACCGTTTAAGCCGTGCTCTGCAATGTGTTTGTAGAGCTCCAGGAAGTGGCAGCCGGGCTGGAAGGTGCCGCCATTGGGGTAGAAGTCATAGTGGGCAATGGGCTGTTGGATGCCCACACTCAGGCCCATGTGCTCCTGGGTAAAGGTGTGAATGGCGTCCACAAAACTGGCATCATCTGGAGAAAGACGGTCGCTGGACGAAGTGCCCTCAAACAGAGGGCCTGCGGGGTCTAGCCCTGGTAAGAACATGAAAGCCGGCATAGATCAGCGTGGGGAGGGCAACAGAAGGCTCTCCTCCCAGCTACGATATCATTGCACATTTCTGACCTGGCAGGAAGAGGAACACGAGTGTGTGGTGCTTCTCCAGAACCTTAGACGCTAACTTTTTTTTTTTTTTTTTTTTTTTTTGCTGTAAAGCCATAGTAACTCACGGTGCTGAAAATCCACCAGGCCAGGCATTATTCTAAGGGGAGAGAGGTTTGCAGATCAGGAGGTAACAATCAGGTTATGAGTGAATGCTTGATTTATTAAGCAAATCAATTTTAAGTGCCTCCCCTGGTAGTTTCTACAGCATCTGTTTGCATAAAAATGCAGCAGCCCACGGTGCTCATTATGTGCAGTTCTGACTTCTTGGGCAAAGGAAGCATTTTTTTTTGCCTGTGTGTCGTCAGTAGTCTCCTTGAACAAGCTGGTTCCTGCACTCATTGGAAGGTCCAGAAGAATCTTAGGAAGGGGTGAAAATGTCGACATGTGGGGCTTAGTAAGCCCCAGGCTCCCAGCGACAGCCCTGCTTGCAGGGACAAGAACAGCTCCTGGCTGACTGCCTGGGGAGGGTACCCATGCACCGTGGACTCTCCTCCTCTGACTTGTCTGAAGCACCCTTTGGTGGCAGGCCTCAGCCCTGGCTGCCATCCTTGACAGTGAGCTAGCTGTTAGGTCACCTGCTCTCCAGCCCCACCTGGGCCTTGGTGTGATCCGCATTTTTCTTTCTTTAAGCTGACAGCAAGATGGCTGCAGGGTATGGAGCCCTCCTGCTGTCGCCTGGGTGGGTGGCCTGGTTAGAATGCTGGGATGTGACAGTGCCCGTTAGAATGGGGAGGCCGAGGGCTCAGGCCTGACAATGTCTCACTTCGTGAAATGCTTTGTTTTTTCTTTTTCCATTCTGTGTGTGGTGTGTGCGTGTGTGCGTGTGTGCGTGTGTGCGTGTGTGCGTGTGTGCGTGTGTGCGTGTGTGCGTGTGTGCGTGTGTGTGTGTGTGTGTGTGTGTGTGTGTGTGTGTGTGTGTGGTGTGTGCATGTGTACGTGTCGGGGGGGGCACCTCTGCAGGTGGGTAGGTGTGCAGGTAACACCTGGACATGGATGGCAGGAGTCATCCTTAATTGTTCTTGCACCATATTCAATGAGCTAGGGTCTCTCAATCAAACCCTGGGCTCACAGGGCTGTGCAGCTTGCCATGGGGCTCCGGTCTTTGGCTTCCCGGGCTTGAATTACAGGGGGAAAGCCACACCTATTTGGCATTTATACACTCTGGGGAGCCCAACAGATTCCAGTCCTCAAGTTTGCTTGCAATATTCTCACCCACACTTTGTGGAACTCTGACCCTCTAGCAATGATTCTAGCAAGGCAAGGCATTTGTGTACATTGGAGTCAGGAGTGTCAGGCTAGATACAGAGTTGGAGCCTAGCCTGGGCTACATGAGACAGGTCTCAAAAAAACAAAAACAAAAAAGCCCAAACAAACAAACAAACAAAAAAACACACACAGATAAACAACAAAACCAGTAAAAGTTTCTTGTTACAAAATATAATTGGAATCCTCTTTTGGACCCGTTTGGAACAGCTCTGAGAAGAGTTCCGTGGAAGAAAGGTCATAGGAAGCAGGCTGTCCTTGGTTCTGCGTTCTCATGGGACAGCAGCAATTCCAGATAGAAGACTTGTTGGGGAGTGTTTGGTGTTGTCATCGATGAGCACAGGGAAGCAGGTGTGTGCTCCCTGTACCCAGCCACCACCGCGCTTGTGCGGGGTTATCCAGCAGAGTTACCTGTGATTCTTCCAATCTTGTGCTTTCCACCCATGGAGCTCCCTGCGAATCCTGAGACGTGCGCTCCCAGGCTGTAGCCGATTAGGTGAACGTTGCTCTGAGAAAACTTCACAGATTCCTGCAAGACAGGACAAGAGGGTTGAGGGAGGAGTTGGTGTGAGGCCAAGAGCCTTCCATAGGGCCTGCTTCTGTGGGGCACCCATCCACGCTTGGTGCTGCCTGTGAATCAAGTGCTTTATAATTGTCAATTCACTAACTGTCCTCTTGGGCGATGGGGGACAGGGGTGACCTTTATTTGGGATATCCTGGTGACTGTTGCCTCCTGCCTGCCTGGCTTCAGCTAGACATTGGTGCCCTGCAGTAACTGGGGATCCCCCTGTCTTTACGTTTCAAGCTGTAATTATAGGGGGGATGCCATACTTGTGTGGGATTGATGACTTCTGAGTGTGTTTAGATTCCTTCGAACAAATGTATCCAAACCAGCTTCTCTGAGCCATACTGGGTAAAATATAGTTGTAGGCCACACTGGGGCATCCAAACTGTGACCCACAGGTTTCAAGGGCATATATACATTTATTTTGTGTGACATCATGACAGGACATTGTCATTTACAAAGTTCATAATGGATAACTGAGCATTTGAACTTTAAACATTGTGAGAAAAATCTCAGATTTCTTTTCCCAATGTTTTAAAAATATTATGACATTGTGTGTGTGTGTGTGTGTGTATGTGTGTGTGTGTGTGTGTGTGTGTGTGTGTTCAGAGGACAACTTGAGGGATTCAGTTCTCTCTTTCTACTGTGGAGGTCTTGGGGATTGAACTCAGGTCCTCAGGCTTTGCAGCAAGGGCCTTAACCCGTGGAGCCAGCTCACTGGTCTCGAATGTTTTATGATTTTGTAATGCACTGCATTCATAGCCGTTCATATGTCCTGGTCCACTTTCTGTTGCTGCGAGAAAACACTGACCAAAGCAACTTGGGGAGGAAAGGGTTTATTTTAGCTTGCAGATTACCACCAGGGGAAGTTGGGCCAGGGACCTGGATGTAGGAACCAAATCAGAAACCATGAAGGAACTCTACTTTCTGGCTTGCTCTCCATGCCTTGCTCAGCCTGCTTTCTTGTACAACTCTGGACCATCTGTCCAGGGCTGGCACCGCCCACAGTGGGCTAGGCCCTCCCACGACAATCATTGATGATGATGATGATGATGATGATGATGATGAATAAAATGCCCTGCAAGCTTATCTACTGGCCATTCTGACAGAGGCATTTTCTCAATGAGTTCACTCTTCCCAGAGGACTCTAGCTTGTGTCAAGTTGACAATACACTAACCAGCACACCATGGATACAAGGGCTAGCCTAGCAAGTGATGGGACACTGCTGCTCCAGGATAATGGAGGGGTGTACACACAGGAGTGACGGCTGGGGGGTAGGAAGCAGAGGGCTCAAGGGACGCCTCATGTCTGGTCTCAGACCTGCAGGCTGCACACTGAGGTCTCCCCGAGTAGCAGGGAGATCTCTTGGAGACCAGCTTACCTCCCTGACTGTCAGAGGGGCAGGTAGGTGGACTTACCTCCAGCCACAGGAGAAAAGCAGCCACCTCCTGGCCTACCACACGGGTGTTGCGGACAGCGACAGCGTAGTGTTGGTATGCCAGGGAGATCCAATCCACAAACCCTACGTTCACAGGTTGGGACTGTCGGGACTTCAGTGCACCCATTAGCTTCCAGATCCAAGTTTCTAGCAAGCCATCCATCTGAGGGTGGGCCACAGGTTGTCAGCTTAGCTGGGAGGGGAGAGGGAGCCCTGTGCTAGTTCCTGGGGTCACTGAGTACTTAGCCCTCTTCTTTCCCAGTTTCAAGGACAGTTCTAGATCTTTCTCCCCAACAGAAAGGCCATGGCCTGGGATTCCTCAGCCTAGAGCTGAGGACATTTGGGCTTGAAGAGCTCTTGCCCAGCTGTCTGCCCATCTCTAGCTCCCCCCCCACCCCCAATGTGGTGTCAACCTCATCTCCAACCCCAGATTTTGAAAACACAGTGTGCCCAGACCTTGCCACATTCTCCCCACCTGAGAATCACTGTCTGAATTTTTCCCCACGGTAGCTCTTTCTGAGCCCTAAAATAATGGAAAAGTGTGTGAAAATGAGGTCCAAGAGTTGACTTCAGAAGGTCAGCTCCACAGTGCCTGGGGCCCCACAGGGGCTGTCCTGCCCTCTTTGCCCTTTGGTGGGAGGAACATGAGGTCTGGAGCCCTGCTCTGTGTGTCCCCCTGATTGGGATAACGTGTGGGTGTGCCCACTGTGTCCCCAGAGCGGGGTGTTTGTTTTGTGCCTTGGAGACTAAGCCGAGAAGGCAGGAAGGTGGTCACAGCCGGGTCTAGGGTATCCCAGGCAGTCTTGTGGAGGCAGAAAGGGGGTATAGAGGTATCTGAAGACTGGAGAAATTTGAGAGAGTTTAAGGTCAAAGGGCAGGAGGGGCAATGGTAGAGCTCCATCCTCATACCCCGCCCCCACCCCACCCCACCCCCATAGCCACCCTCGCATCCTTCCAGGGGAGCTGAGCTGTGTTGATTGAAGAAATGTTTACTGAGAGTCAATATCGCAGCTGAACTACTTTGCATGTGTATCACTTAATCCCTGTGCTTCCATTTCTTCATCAGCAGCATGGGGATGGTGCCTTCCTTCCAGGAGGGTTGTTAAGACCAAAGGAATGAGTGGTGGGTTCCGAGCTTTTAGAACAATTCCAGGAGCCCAACCAGGCCTCAAAATCCTGGTTGTCCAAAGAGCACATTTTGCTATAGGAGTCTGCAGCTTTGTGTTGCATTTCAAAACCCAACTTAATGATTTGGTCATTAATTCAGTTAACAAACGTTTTGGAACACGCGATGTGTGGTGGATATTGGCCTGCAATGTCAGACAAGAAGAGGGCAGAACCTTTTCAGGGAGGAACTTACAGCAGAGTGGGTCAGAGAAACTGAATGAGGCGGCCCAGGAGCCGGAGGAGCCGGAGGAGCCAGGCCGGAACTCAGGGACCCATTGCTACACCCTGGGGAAGGGCTGGGCTGTGGCACGGATGGCCTGCAGGAGGCCCTGATTGAGACTGTGCCTATAGGGAAGGGAAGCTCGCCCAGAGAAGAGAATGAGGAAGGGGGCCTTACGAAGTGGGCAGAGGACAGGAGGTGACAAAAGAAGGTGGCAGGTCAAACGGGCGAGCCAGTTTATTCTCTAGAGCAGGTGAGGTGGGGGTTTCGAGAATATTTTTCATGTCTGGCGATAGACTGAAGTCATCGGAGTGATTGCCTAACATTCCTGGAGCTCTAGGTCTGACCCCAAGCATTGCATAAACCAGACACACCGACACACAGCTGTTGTCCTAGCCCTTGGAGGTGGAGCCAGGAGGAATAGGAGTTCAAGGTCACCCTTGACTATATGATGAGTTTGTGGCCTGCTCTTCAATCAGATAATTTTCAAGTAGATGGCAGAAAATAAATTCCAATTCGTTTGTTGTAGGAGAGTGGCTTCATTGGGAAAGCACCTGCCTTACCCACAGCCCCGAGTTTGAGTCTTAGAACCCACATAGCATTTTTTTGATGTAGTGCTGGAGATGGGTCAAGGGTAAGAGTACGTACTCCCTTTGCAGAGGACCTGAGTTCTGCTCCCAGCACCCATGCCTGGCAGCACACAATTACCTGTGACTCCAGCTTCAGGGGATCCAGCACCCTCTTCTGGCCTCGGCAGGCACCTGCACTCTATTGCACATACACAGAGACATACACATAGGCATAACATTTCCACTACCCTGCTTACTCCTGGAACTGAGAAAACTGGGAGGTGCTTTACCAAGGCCATGTGTGAGGTTATCATGGGCATTGTCAAAATCCAATGCACTAGGAAGAAAGACAGGGAGCAGGAACACACAGAGAATACAGCACATCAGCACTTCCTACCGACCACCCGTGGATGATCATGACCAGCGGCTGGGAGGTGTTGAAGCCACACTCTTGCAGTGTTTCTGGATGCTGGACTCGGAGCTGACAGCCTAGGCGATCACTTTCACTTCTGAAGAGCAGGAATCTGATCTCTGTCTTCTGTAATGGTTTCCTTACGTCAGTAGCTCCATAACTTCTTTCAAATGGCTCTGGAATACCAAGTCAGGATTGTGGGTTAAGCCTGCCATGTGTTCCATCAACATAGGCCCTAAGACTACCTACAGGTAGCCCAGCTAGTGCTTACTGGGAGGTCCTGGGAACCAGCATGAACTCCATCTTTGAGGAGCCCAAGGATATTCATGGTGGGATGGCCAGATGGTAGTGGGGGAACTTGGGAAGACCCCATACAAGGTAAGTGACCTGACCTTCCCCCTGGTAAGTAGCCAGCAAGGCACTCACTAGCTGCCTGTCTCCAAGGCTTGAGGCCTGTAGGTAAGACCACCGGGCCTGAGACTGGCAGATAGTCAGCCTCACCCCAGATCACACTGCTAGGATGAGGCAGAATCAGGATTTGAACCCAGCTCTGTCTCCAGGGCTAGAGAGCCGACAGAGAGAGGATGTCACTACATGTCACCCTTCCAAGCTCATCCTGTTCTCACCGAAGGTATAATATGTAGCATAAACCTTGAGGGGACTCGTTGTGGAGGAATAGATGGGGAGAATCTCAAAAAGGGTGACGGATTGTCCTTGAATGCTAAGCCTGGCCTGGAAGGGTTACCTGGGCTGTGTGTGTTTGGGATGGGGAGTGGGGCCTTCCAGCTGAGAGGAGAGCAGGAAGGATGATGACTCAGAGGCATGAGAGCTCCTGACCAAAGGACACGAGGAGGCTGGGCAGGATAGAGCATGGGTGCCAAAGACCTTGGAGTTTATGCAGTGGGGGTGGGGAGGATAGCTCAGTTGGCAGTGTGCTTGCTTTGCATGCCTAAGGACCCGAGTTCAATCCTCAGTACCCACACATAAAGCCAGGCCCAGCCATGTGTGCTCGGAATCCCAGGATGTTCTGGCTTCATTTCCACAGATGTGATAAAATGTCCCAGCAAAAGGCAACTTAGGGAAGAAAGGCTTATTTGGTTTACAATTCCAGGCTACAGTCATCGGTTCAGAGACGTCAAGACAGAAACTTGAAGCAGCTAGTCACACGACAACCAAACGCAGAGAGTGAATGAATGCATGCCCGGCACTCAGTAGCTTCCTCTAATCCAGGCCAGGGCTCCACACTGTCCACTGTCAGGCTAGATCTTCTCACACCAGTCAAGGTCATCCAGACAATCCCTCACAGAAACGCCACAGGCCACCCTGCCTGATCCAGAGAAACCCTCACTGAGACTCTCTTCCCAGGTTATTCTAGCTTGTGTCAAGTTGACAATTAAAATTAACCATCACACAGGTTGACCTCTGACCTCTACACATATGCTGTGGGGTGTGCTCATGCTCACTAACACACAAGCGTCCCCTACACACACACACACACACACACACACACACACACACACACTATATGTATACATGAAAGAAGAAAATAGGATGAAATAATCGACATCTCCTGGGGTTGTTACAAAGATTCAGTCAGCTTTGTTAAGTGCTCAGAACAATGCCTAACACGGCCTTAGCACCTAGGTAAGGGTGTATCGTGAAGCTAAGCTCAGATCCAGCCCTGGCTACTGGCACGTCTCATCTGTGAATCTTGTCTTTCTGTGAAAATGTACCCCTGCCCGTCTCCCAGGGCCAGTTCCTGCCTGTGTGTATTGACTCTGGATTTACATCTGAGATCACGTTTTAGCCCAGGTGCCCAGGGCCTGCCAGATGAGCAAGATGGAAAAGAGTTTTCCCATAGAAAGCCCGGGTAGAACCAAGCGAACGGCTTGCTCCCCCTTCTACCTTTGGCTCCCTTTCCCAAGTGTGCAAGGAGGCAGATGTGCTGATCATCATCCCTTCGTCTTCTGACTACACCTGTTGGTCACCTCTGACGCTGAGGTCTGCCTGGGTCTGAGCTGGAAGTAGGTGGGAAAGCAGGGCTTTGCCCGTGGCTGCCCTGGGGCTCCAGCGAGGATGCCACCAGGAGGCCTGGGGAGAAGATGGAGTTGCAGTGGAGTCTAGGTTGAAGAGTTTTCAAACTCATGGCCAAGAGAAATGATGGAACCAAAGGGACTCTGATGCCTAAAATAGCGCGATTCAGTGGAGGATGCACACACTGTTGGATTCAGTGGAGGATGCACACACACTGTTGGATTCAGTGGAGGATGCACACACACTGTTGGATTCAGTGGAGGATGCACACACTGTTGGATTCAGTGGAGGATGCACACACACTGTTGGATTCAGTGGAGGATGCACACACACTGTTGGATTCAGTGGAGGATGCACACACACTGTTGGATTCAGTGGAGGATGCACACGTTGGAGGGATGCTGTGGCGAGGGGCCTGGTGCTCCTTTGCACAGCGCCAGGAGTCAGACATAGAATCCATGGGAGGGCATGATACAGAGAAAATACTTGACTTTCATTGAAGAGACTAGCACAGAGACAGAATGATAGGAGTAAACCAATGGAGATAGGTTAAGTGATTTTGTATTAGATTTTATTTAATTATGTGCGTATGTATATGAATGTATGAGTGTGCCTCGGTCCATGTGTGGAGTTCAGAGGATAACTTTTGGGAGTTGGTTCTCTTCTTCCACCTTATGGGTCCCAAGAATTGACCTCAGGTCACCAGACTTGCCTACAAGTGCCTTCACCCACTGAACCATCTTACAGGCCCCCAAGACAGATTGTTAATACTAACATCCTAAAACATACGCTGGGAGATCAGGTTGCTGAGATCGGGTTCCAAGGAACATTTGGAGCATATCCTTTCATCCAAGGAACATTTGGAGCATTTCCTTTCAGTCTTTTTTCTTCCCACAGAGACATTTGTCCCATAGATTTAAAAAAAAAAATTTATTTTTACTTATGTGTATGTATGTGAATCGGTCTATGACTATGTGCACCTGAGGGCAGGTGTCCATGGACATCAGATCCCCTGGAGTTAGAATTACAGACAGTTGTGAGCTGCCCAGCATGGGTTTTGGGGAACTGAATCCAGGTCCTTTGCAAGAGCAGCGTGCATGCGCTCTTAACCGCTGACCCATCTCTCCAGTCTCTCTAGAGGTGTCTATTTGGCCGCTCCCGGGATCAGATACCAGTGGTTTTCTGTGCCTCTTCACCTGTCATGCTGCTTTTTCATAGCGGTAAAAATGCCTCACCAACATGTTTGTGAAAGGTGGTAGGATTTATCGGTTTCATTTATATTTAGTTTGTTGCCAGATTTTTTTTTTCTTTCTGTATTTAGGACAATGTTTTGATGGCCATCCTTATATTTAAATCTTTGCCCAAATCTAGGTGATCTCTAGTTGATATTCCTAAGAGCAATCTTGTTAGTTCTCAGGGATTAGCCCATTTATATTGCTGTATAGAATCATCTGCATTCATGTTGTTTTCAGTGTATTTGTTTTCCCAGGACTAGGAATAGCACCTGGGCCCTCACACATCTTGGCCAGCACTCTGCTGCTGATCAACATTCACAACCCAAGTTTTCAGCCTTTTTTCCGTGTGTGTGTGTGTGTGTGTGTGTGTGTGTGTGTGTGTGTACACATGAGGTCAGAAGAGGACATGAATTCCATGGAGCTTGAGTTACGGGTTGTGAATAGCCTGTTGTAGGTGCTGGGAACCAAGCTCAGGTCCTCTGCAAGGGCAGCAAATGCTCTTAATCACTGAGCCATCTCCTCAGCCTCTCCAATCTTAAGAGACAAAGACTCCAGTGACGTGAAGCCAGATGGTACTGTGGTTTTGAGAGAGGCAATATCGCCTGAAGTAAATGGTCAGCTACTGCAGGAGAATCTGCTCCTCTATCTTGGAAAAGGAGATGGTGGGGGCTTAGGAGACCTAGAGTTGTCCTCCATATGGTAGTAAGTTCCTGAGGATGCCAAACACCTCTCCTTTAGTCAGAAGGAGTTCAGATCTTATTCCTTACAGTGATTTCTGTATTCTCAAGCCAGCTCCTGGTTTGGAAGATCCTTAGAAATTCACACAAGAACAAATTACTTCCTCTTCTCTTGGGCACAGGTGGGTGACTTTGGGCAACTGAGCTGGGCCATGTGGCCTAGGAGAAAGCCAGTTGAAGGCTGTGCTTAGCCTGCCTTCCTTGTGCCCGCCATGCCTGTGCAGGATGCTTCTGCTCCGTGAGCGTGTGTCAGGTGCTTGCTGGGCCCTGGATGAAGTTAATGAGGCAAGCGCATGAGAGGGAGGCCTTGAGTGCTAATGTGCCCCTGCAGAGCTGTTTGCAAAACATCTCCACAAATTCATTATTTAATTGTGCTCGAGTGTGTACGTGTGTGTGTGTGTGTGTGTGTGTGTGTGTGTGTGTGTGCATTCGTGCGTGCTCACCACACTCTTGCTCTGTAAACATGTATTGTTGAAAATCTTCCCAGACCTGGCAGGAGTCCTTTGGAAAATCATAATTTCTCCATGTCCCTGAAAAATCTCCAACCACATCCTCTGCCCGGGGTGGAACATTCCCATGAAGTAAATGTAGCTGCCGCTCTGTGGCTGCTGGCATCAAGCCAAGGATTTAAAGTTGGGCCGCGTTGACGTTGGCGTTTCTTGTATGGGGCCAGGCATTGCAGCTCAGTTGGTGAGTGCTTGCCTAGCACGCCTGAAGCCCTGGGTTCAGTCCGAGCTTTGCAGACCCCAATGTGGCGGCCCGAACCATAATCCCAGCAATTGAAAGCTGGAGGCAGGAGGATTAGAAGTTCAAGGTCATCCTTAGTTACACAGGGAGTTTGAGGCCCGCCTGGGCTATATGAGCCCCTATCTCAAAAAAGGGGAGATGGCTGAAGAAACAGTTCAGAGGCTAAGATTGCAAATTGCTCTTGCAGAATGTCTGATCTGGTTCCTAGCCTCCACTTCAGATGGCTCACAACTACCTCTAACTCCATTTCCAGGAGATCTGATGGCTCTGGCCTCCTTGGACAGCTGTGCTCAGGTGCAATGTGTCCACACAGAGACACACCTGTCCACATAATTAAAAATGATAAAAATCAATATTTTAAAAGGCCGTGAATTGGGAACGCTGTTCTCGGGCTTGTGGCTTCTTTTTCCGATCTGGCCCTGTAGGAGTCCATTAGGGCTCCTCCTCTGTGCAGAGCTTGTTCGTGCCCTGTGGGGCACGGTGACAGGGCACGGTGCTGGAGGATGGCGGGAGCCAGTGCTCTGTCTCCAGATTGCCTGGCTTGAGTCCCAGCTCTGCTGCTAAGGCTCTGTGGCCTTAACCTCTCAGTCTCCTCTGTGACAACAGACCGGCCGGAGCACCCCCACTAGGCTTGTTATCAGCCAGAGGTGAAAACACATTGTTTCCCATGGATATCCAGCCCTTTGGCTTCTCTGGGCCACACTGGATGAAAAAGAATCATCTTGCCACACAGCGGTGTCCAGCCCATGGGTTTAGAGAGAGTGTATGTGTTTATCTTTTCTGATGCTGGGGCACGAAGTTCATGCAGGAGACTTTACAGTTCAGTCATGAAACCACAAGAAAACCAGACACCCCCCAATACACACACAGAAATCTCATCATGGTTTAAATAATTTACAATTTTGTGTTGGGTGGCATCCATAGCTATACTGAGATGCACCTGATTGAAACTAAACATAGGGAAAAAGTTAAGTCTCCTCTTCAGATTAGCTGAAATCCTGATCTTCCAGCCTTCACCTCTACAGTGTCTAGGACGACAGGCTTGTGCGTGTGTGCACATGTGCATATGTGTGGGTATATATGTGTACTTGTGTGCGAGTATATATGTGTGTGCCTGTGTGTGTGTGTGCCTGTGTGGGTGTGCCTCTGTGTATGTGTATATATGTGTGTGCATGCCTGTGTGTGTGTGCCTGTGTGGGTGTGCCTCTGTATATGTGTGTGTGTGTGTGTGTGTGTGTGTGTTTGCCTGAGTGTGTACCTGAGTGTGTGCCTCCATCGCCCTATTTTAGGTCGTGGTGGGGAATGAATCACAAGTCACTAATGAAAAGAGAGACTGGATTTAATCATGGTCATTGATATAGCCTGACGAGGGCCCGCTTACTTTTGAGGAGGGCGTAGGCACATCTAACCACCCCACTTGTCAAGAAGCTAACAGGAGACAGAGAATAGAATGACTTTGACTATTACAAGTTAGCCACAAGCCAGCTTCCTGGAGTCCTAGTACCAGGCAAGATCTCTGGGAAGTTTCTATGTGTCGGGTGGGGACTGGATCACCCTACTCAGGCACTCTTCTCTACCCTCTACGTTCCACATTACAATCTCAGTACTTCAGTTTCTAATTTTTTTTATATCTTTAAATTTTATTTTTTGTGTATTAGTTGCATATATGGTATGTGCTCCTCATGAATGCAGTGTCTAAGAATGTTAGACGAAGGTGTTGGATACCCTGAAACTGGGGTTATAGATGGTTGTAAACCACCAAGTGGGTGCTGGGAATTGAACCTAGGTCCTCTGCAAGAGAAGCAAGTTCTCTTAACCACTGAGCCATCTCTCCAGCCCTGGTATGGTACTTTAAAACTGGCTGCAGGGGAGTATTTACACTTTGGAAAGAATTGAGAGAGTCTAAAACTCAGGTTTGAGTGTAATTTCTTTTTTACAATTTATTTAATGTGTGGGTGTAGAAGTGCATCCATGGTGTGGATGTGTGGTGGGCAGAGGACAACCTGTGGGAATGGGTTCTCTCCTTCTACTCCGTGGGTTTGATGGTTGGAGCTCAGGTCACCAGGCTGGGCAGCAAGCATCATTGCCACTAAGCCAGCTCGCAGGCCCTAGGCAATTGTTTTGATGAGTTTAGGCTTGCACAAAAGGTAGAGAAATATCCTGGATTCAGATGGCTTCTGGGTCCAACCCTGAACCCCCTCAGAGCTGAGGAACGGTGGGAATGAGAAGATGAGTTCCAATAGCTCAACAAATGCTTGCTTTAGGTGAGGGTGCCGGATCTGACCCACCTGCTGGAGCTGGCACAGCTGGTTACCCATGAGGAGAAAATCAGGACACGGGCTGCTGCCCCAGGTGCAGCCTTCTCCGCGGTCATGGGGGCGGTTGGCCTTTGGTCCCGGGTTTGCCGCCCGTGGATGGACTGGATTTGTGCCTGCAGTGGCCCTGTGGGGTGGGTGCTTCCTGTTTATATATCTGCACACTTCCTCACCCATCCACCCCTCCGTCTTTCTTCTGTGCGCTCCACTTCCAACAGCAGAACTCTGCCTTTTGGCTAAACAGTTCTGGAGCACGCTGCTTAGTTTTTAGTTGTTGTTACTGTTGTTGTTTTGGGTTTTTTTTTTGTTATTTTTTTCTCATTTAAAATTATATCTGTTGCATAAAAAATTGGAGTTAACGATAGAAAGTAGAATTTTAAAAATACCTTACAAGCTTCTCCCCCTCACAGACAGACTTCTTTTTCTGCGTTCCTATTCTGCACACAGAAGTAAATATACATTTTTTGACACAACGGTGTAGATGACCTTTTTATTTTTTCATTTCACAGAACACAGTAAACATTCCTCCATGTTTCTATAGTGTTCATGTTCCCTTTTAAAGACTGAGTAATATTCCACCCAAGGCGTGTTTGCTAACATGTGCAGCCTCTTCCTCGTCACAGGGTAAGTGATATATTCCTGACCTGTTCACCTTCACCAACTCAACTTCACAGAGAACGTTTCTTCTTAGAGAATTATTCCCACGAGGGTGGTTGGCTGGTGTGGGAGTACTTGATTACTGATGTTGCTTTTTTGACATAATGGTAAAGCATCTTACAGCTCACCCCTTTCCCTGGCGTCAGCTGTACTTACCTCCAGACCAAGGAACCCGTGCTGGCTAGTCTTACGTCAACTTGACACTCAAACTAGAGTTGTCCTAAAGGAGGGGACCTCAGCTGAGAAAAATGCCTCCTTAAGATCCGGCTGTAGGGCATTTTCTTGATTAGTGATTGATGGCGGAGGGCCCCGCCCATGGTGAGTGTGTCCATTCCTGGGCTGGTGGTCCTGAGTTCTATAAGAAAGGAGGCTGAGCCGGGTGGTGGTGGTGTACGCCTTTAATCCCAGCACTTGGGAGGCAGAGCCAGGCGGATCTCTATGAGTTTGAGGCCAGCTTGGGCTACAGAGTGAGTTCCAGGACAGGCACCAAAACTACACAGAGAAACCCTGTCTCGAAAAGCAAAAACAAGAAAGAAGGCTGAGGAAGCCAGGGGAAGCAGCACTCCTCCATGGATGGCCTCTACACCAGTTCCTGCCTCCAGGATCCTGTCCTCCTTGAGTTCCTGTCCTGACTTCCTTCCGTGAGGAAGAGTGCTGTGTAAGAGCAAGCCAAGTAAAGCCTTCCCTCCCCAGCTTGCTTTTAGGAATGGTGCTTCATCACAGCAATAGAAACCCTAATTAAGACAGAACCCAGGCGGAGACCAAGAGGTCTCTCATATTAAAGGTGATGATGGTGACTGGGACATGGCTCAGCTATTCAAGCACTTGCCTTGTAAGTACCAGGACCTGCTGTTGGATCTCCAGCACAGAGTAAGAAGTTAGGCATGGCAGCACAGGCCTGCCCTCGCTTGCTGGAGAGGCAAACACAGGGAGGCCACCTGTGGCTTGCTGCCTGGCTAGTCCAGCCAACCCTAGGTCCCAGGCTTAGTGAGAGAGACCTTGTGTTCAAGCTTGTTTTCTGTTGTAATAAACACCGTGAGAAGGTTAGCAGCCTGGGGAGAAATGGGTTTATCTCGTCTTACATTTCTAGGTCACAGTCCAATACTGAGGGAAGCCGGGGCAGGAACTCACGAGGAATGCTTCTTGACGGTTCCCTCACTGGCTCTCTAGCTTGTTCAGCTAGCTTTCTTACGCAGCTCAGTCATACCTGCCCAGGGATGCTGCAGCCCCATTGTGGGCTGGGTCCTCTCGCAGCAATCAAGACGATCTTTCCCAGACAAGCCACAGGCCAGTATGACGGAGGCAATTTTTCTGTTGAGGTGCTCTCTTCCGAGGTGAGTTTGAGTTGTGTCAATTGTGACAATAAAAACTAACAAGCACACCCTGTCTCAGAAAGTAAGGTGTAGAATAGTATAGGAAGATGTGACTTCTGATCTCCACAGCATGCACACACCATATATATGCACACACACGAACATGTACATACATACATGTACACACATACAAGCACACACACGTACACACATGCACAGTAAATAGAAGTGATAATGGGGTTGAGTAAGAGGGAGGACACAGGGCTCAATATAAAATGAATATAAAATAATAACAATATTTAAAAAGTCACTGTAAATAAAGGTAGGTTTGTGGATTGTCCTGTCCTCTTCTCTTGCTGTCCCCATTTCTTATCCAAGCCTCATAACATCCCTATGAAAAGGAGCTATTCAAACTCAGAGAGGTTAAGAGTGTTGACCCAGGTCACACAGGAAATAGATGTGCTGGGCCTCAAGCTTGGTCAGTCGGACTTAGAGCTAATTCTTTATTAAATTTTATTTTTGTTATTCATTATCACTGTGTGTATGTGGAGCGTGTGTGTGCATGGCATGGTGTGCATGTGGAGGTCAGAGGACAACTGGGGATGTGGGGTGGGGTCTGGTCTCTCCTTCCACTGTGAGTTCCTGGCATTGAAGTCAGGTTGTCGGGCTCACACGGCAGGCACCTCTACCCACTGAGCTATACTGCCAGCCCCGATCCCCCTCCAACTCGCTGCTCTGCGGCCACTGCCGAAATGATCTGCACAGACAGCCGTGTCCTCCTCACAGTGCCGGGAGTTAGGTGCTGCTGGGCTCTTCGTCTCACACAGATCCTTAGTGAGGTTGACTAACTGGAGGCGGGCCTCGGAAGCAGGTTCCGGAGACCCAGTTCCTGTGTGTGCTCCAATGGCCCTGAAGGTGGCTGTTGCGGAAACGACTTTAACTGTGCAAAGATGTGTTACATTTGTTTATGCCACATTGGTTTAAGCATGTGAGGGTGTGTGTTTAATTATGTAAAGATGTGTTGCTGTTTCACCTTGCCTGCCTAAGGCACCTGATTGGTCTAATAAAAAGCCGAATGGCCAATAGCTAGGCAGGGGAGGGATAGGTGAGGCTGGTGTATAGAGAAAATAAGTAGGAGAAGAGGACGAGAGAGGAGAAGAGAGAGAAGAGGATGAGGGAGAAATAGAGGGACATGCCGGGGGCCGGAAGCCAGGCCACCGCCAGCCAGCCAGACCCCAGAAGCAGTGAAAGTAGGATAGACAGAAAGAAAGGTTAAAAAAAAAAAAAAAAGCCCCGAGACAAAAAGTAGATGAAGAGAAACAGGTTACATTATAAAAGCTAGCAAGAAATGAACCTAAGCTAAGGCTGAGCCTTTGGGAGCTGGTTGGTGGCCCCCCAAAAGAAAGTATGCTGCAGGTAGTTCCTTCAGAGTTCTGGAAGTAAAGTCACCCCTGGGTCAGACCCATACGCCTGCTTGGCCAGGCCTGCAGGAAGCGCTCTGAACATGAAGTCCGCAACAATTTTGATAACTGTGTGCCAGTGACAGGAAATGTGACCCCTGCATGGCAGGTGCGGTGACCTCATAGAGGACCAGTCCCCAGGAGAAGGCGTTTCCAACAATGCAAACACTGAGCTTTATAAGTTAATTATCTACCTTTAAAAGATGTGCAGGTTCCTTTTGAGTCCTGTACATCTCCTTTTATAGATGATCTGGCTTTGGGTGTTCTAGAACTTTCTCTTCCTATGGACCCACAGAAGGCCGATGTTCCTATGCCTCCCTTGTGGAGGAAGATCCCTCCTACATATGTCTCCAAGAGGCCTTTGACCTTGAGCAAGTTCTTTCACATCTCATTTGGACAATAACTGCTTTGAATCACCCACTTTGTGAACCACTGTATCACTCTGAGGTCTCCTAGGTGATGTAGTGAGGCATGCTAAGCCTCTTGACTCAGCCAGAGCGGGGTTCTAGTCCTGAAAACCAACTGGGTCCTGATTTCCATCCTTGATAATCAAAAATCTTGGAGAAGTTCCCAGGGTCATTTTGGTTCTAAGATATATGAGCACTAAAGCCACCGCAGACTTTCCGTATGTGGGAGATCCAGAGAGAAGGTCTCTTCAAGGTCAGAGTTAACCAGGCAGAAAGGGAAGTGGCAGTCAGGGCACTGGTGCCCAGGGACGGCTGGCTCTGGTCTGCAGGTGTGCCCTCTCAGAACTATAACTGCCTTCCATTCCAAAGATGAATGCTGGTACCATCAAAACAGCATTAGGCATTAACTTAGCTAAATCCCCCCAAGATTACACTTTAAAGCAGAAGTCACCCAAGTATGGGAAGTGTGTACTGAAGCATGAGGGATGTGCTCTTTGGAATGGGGTCCTGGTTGGAACTGGGCCTGATCCATCTCTTACCCTCACTAGGGCTTTTCTTGTAGAAAAGCCTGGATCCAGATCACCAACTGTGGTATGCTTTTTAGACACAGAGGGCCCAACTCCATCGCATTCTTTTTTTTTTTTTTTTTTTTTAAAAAAATAGGGTCATGTGTATGTAGCCTAGGCTAGCCTCAAACACTCTATGTAGTTGAAGATGATTTGAAATTCCCTGTCCTCCTGCCTCCACCTCCCTAGTGGTGGGATTATAGAAATGTGCTCTAAATGTATGCAGCACTGAGGGTTTGAACCCAGGACTTTGTGCTTGCTACTAAAACACTCTACCACCTGACCTACACTTGCATGCCCCTCCCCTTCAGTCTCCAGAGTGCTGGGATTACAGGCAGGAACCACTGCACTCAGCATTGGGAGTTTGGCATTCAGTGCACAGGGCTCTCTCTCCCCCACCCTCCTTTCTTTGAGAGCTCGGGTCAGATTTCTTCTCTTCCAGATACTTGTCCGTTCTTATCCACCCAGGTCTTTGCCATCCTGCTCAGCACCTTTCTGTGAGTTTTGTGAATTTTGTGTTCCTTGGGTAGCTTTGTGCCTTAGATGACTGGCAGGGTTCTTCTGTGCCATGAAAAGCAGGCCCCTCTTTGGAGGGGGGAGTCCTGCTTTCTAGTTCCTGTTTGGATGGTTCTTTGGGTGATGGGTGAGTCTGTAGCCAGGTTGAAGTCTACTGAGCTGAGTCCCTTCTCCTACCAGCCTCGGGGTGCTCTGTCCAAAGGAGGAAATCCAGCAGCCAGACTAGACTTTCGGTCTCCTTTCTTACAGGGAAGTGAGACACACCCGGCCAGCTTGCTGCCCTTCCACCCCCACCCCCTGCTGAGAGAACACTGATTGCCCTTCTAGTCTTTGTAGTCTACCCAAATTACCCAATTTGCCTTCATGGACTCAGCATATGGACTCCCTGGCACCCTGCCCAGGGCAGCTGACTTGGGAGTTCTTGGGAAGCCCTGAAACCTGTATTATCTTAGAATGGTTAAGAGCAGGACCCTCGGCCAATGAGACGGCTCAGTGGGTAAAGACACTTGCTGCCAAGCCTGACGGCCTGAGTTTAGTTTGGGAACTCAGGGTAACATCTGACTCTTGAAGTTGTCCTCTAGCAGGGTGGTGGTGTTTGCATACCTTTAATCCCAATGCTCAGGAGGCTGAGGCAGGAGAATTTCTGTGAGTTCAAGGCCAGCCTGGCCTCAGAGAGAGGTCCAGGACATCCAGAGCTACATAGAGAAACCCTGTCTCACCTCAAAGGGGGAGGGGTGTCCTTTGACCTCCACATGCACACTGTGGCCCGTGCACTAGTGCGCAGATGCACCTTGGGCAAGCTTACAGGTTGCACTGTATAGCACTCCAAGTCAAGCTACTTCACAGAAAAGGGAATGTGTATGGTCTTTAATACATGGGAAGATCCAGACCTCAATCCTCAGATGAAAAAAACCGAAAGTTGAAGGTGTGCTGATCCACTCTCCCTGTTTGAGGGGTAAACATTTGTACTTGGCCGCACACCTTCCCCACAGGCTGGCAGAGTGAAAAACGGTGCAACTCCCAAGGAGAGGGAGGTCAGGTTACAAATGCTGCCAAAGCATTTATTCTCCACCTCCTTTCTCAGGGCTGTGGGTTGAACCCCCAGGTCTTATTGCAAGCTACAGAAGTGCTCTACTATTGAGCTATATATCCAGCTCTTGAACACATTGATTTTGAAAAAAACAAATCATTTATTCAGTTGGGTGTCGGAGCACGCTCTAGCACTCCCGTGCAGGTCAGAAGACAATTTACAGAGTTGGTTCCCTCCTTTCATTGTGTGTGTGTGTGTGTGTGTGTGTGTCCTGGGGCTTGAACTCAGGCCCTCAGGCTTGGCAGCAGGCACCTTTACCAGCTGAGCCACCTTAGAGATCCCTGAATGTGTTTACTCAGTATTCCCTCACTGGGAGCTTACCCTGCGGATCTGTCTATACAATTATGAAATGGATTGAATACAGCATCATTCTCTATTGTATCATCTGTAATTATAAAACACTGAAAATGTCTCCAGTGTCCATGTAGAGTCCAGATCACTAATCCCTTGGTACCAGTCTGGAAAGATCTCTAGAATGTATTGCTAAGGGACAACACTTAGTCTGTGATGCCTTTCATGGGAGGAGGGAACAGTAAATACATTCAGATTTGCTTTTATCTGTGTGAAGAGACACTGGAAAGACACAGAAATCTGGAGGGATGATAAGACTGCAAACCTATTCTGTTTTCAGTCTTTAAACTCATAACCTCTTATTTTGCTTCGTTTTATTTTGTTTTTGTAACAGTCTGATAGTACTTGTGACTGGAATCAAGCTGGTCAGTCTCCTGCCTCAGCCACTCACGTGCTGAGATTACAGGCATAAGCTACCATGCCTGCTGGAATATTCATCTGTTTGAAATCTAATGTTCAGTAACTTAAGTAAAAGTTGTTAATTTGTTGCTTCTTGATTCAACTTTCCACGATGGCTGTTTGAACACTGCTCAGCTGCTCGTGAAGCTCCTTCCTTTGCCACAAAGGACTCTGGGAGCTGACCGCTCCCTGCCTGACTGTGAGGCCCAAGAGTCTTCTTAGTTTCCCATCCAGAGAGATACCTGGATATCATGTCTGATATCCAGACACCCAGACACCATGATATAACACACACTGTGGCTGATGAATGGTTGTTTATGTCTCAGGCCTCTCTGAGAGAGCAGGGTGACACAAGAGGATAAAGATGGCCCCTCAGGGAACTTCCCACATGGGTAACATCCTTCCTGGGCAGAACTGGTCTTGGAAGATGGAGCCAAGGAGCAGAGCATACCAGGGACAAGCAGAGTGGCAAGGGCTGGGCTGGGGCTCCGGGGTGCCTGTACTGTTGGCATAGCTTTGGAAGGGATGCAGGAAGACAGGCGTGCTGAAACACACCCCCGCTCTGCCCTGGGCCTTTCCTACTTTGCTCTGAGGCCGTTGAGATCCAGGCACTTGGCTAGCAGTCAGTCCACCTGGGCTGGTGCTCATGGAGCCCTAGCAACAAGCATCTTAGACATGTCAGACGTGATGAATGTTTCAGAGTGGCAACAGCATCTCTCAGAACTTGTAGTTCACACTGGCAGCCGAGATAAGCCAGGATCTTTGGATGAACTAGATTTCAGGTAGGACGTGCCAGTCTTCAATACGGGCAGCAGCTAGCCATATACCCCAGATATGGTCAGCAATGGTGGGGGCTATGTGGGAGGGATCCATGAAGAGAGAGAGAGAGAGGAGAGAGAGAGAGAGAGACAGAGAGAGAGAGAGAGAGAGAGGAGAGAGAGGAGAGAGAGGAGAGAGGAGAGAGGAGAGAGGAGAGAGGAGAGAGGAGAGAGAGAGAGAGAGAGAGAGAGAGAGAGAGAGAGAGAGAGAGAGGAGAGAGGAGAGAGGAGAGAGGAGAGAGGAGAGAGAGAGAGAGAGAGAGAGAGAGAGAGAGAGACCCTTAGGCATGCCTGAGATCTTCCCAGAAAGAGGTGGCCTACAGAGAGGTCAGCCAGGCAGCAAGGTGCCAGAGTTATCAGACAGAAGCGGGTGGAGCCGAAGGCTGGGGCCTGCTGAGTGCTGTCCTCTAGCATGTCCTGGGGCAGCAACCGAAGCCAGTGCAGCAAGGCTAGGGAGAGCCTGGGGCCTTGGCCCGCATTTAGGCACAAGGTTCCTATATGTCTGGATTTGAAAACACACTAGGGAACATATTACTAGAACTTGGTCTCTTGCCTGAAGGTAGTGTGTCTTCAGGGGAACCTAACCTTGGAGTTCAGTCTCCAGCCCCGCCTCGTTCTGCCTGGGGCATTCCTGGTTCTTTGCCTCTGCAGGGAGATGGCTCAGCCCAGGCTGCTTAGAGGAGGCAAGTGGGGTATGTGGGCTTAGGTAAGTCACTGGGAGTGAGGAGTGTTAAGGACCCTGCATATGGACCACAGAAGTTCTAGGGGATGGGGCACCGCAGGCCCCAGTGAGACCAGCACAGACAGGTGTGGTAGAATATTATTTAAGGTGTGTTACTTTTGTTTAGGTTAACATTTGTTTAACTCTGTGAAGCTGTGTTACTGTGCCTGTCTAAAACACCTGATGGTCTAATAAAGAGCTGAGTGGCCAATAGCGAGGCAGGAGAAAGGACAGGTGGGGCTGGCAGGCAGAGAGAATAAATAGGAGAAATCTGGGAAGAGAAGTAGCCAAAGAAAGAGGAGGACTCGAGGGGCCATCCCCCCAGCTACACACAGAATAAGAAACAAAGAAAGGTATTTAGGAAGAAAACTAGGAAAGCCCAGAGACAAAAGGTAGATGGGATAATTTGAGGCCCGACATTCATATGTAAGAATAAGTCTCTGTGTGTGATTTATTTGGGAGCTGGGTGGTGGTCCCGGCCTCCCCCCCCAAAAGAGTAAAAACAAACAACAGCCAGTCTCAAAAGAATTACCAGTGTGGGGTGTCAGAGATGGATGGAGGAGTGAGAGCCATTCTAGGAGCCTGCTGCAGAAAGTCTGGTAACTTCTAATCACTGCCTCATGCCCCTGTCACCAACCACAGAGACAGAAAGAGAGCGGAGGAGAGAGTCCAATCCTCTTCATCACCATAATGATCCCAGTGATTGTCTCCTGTGCCTGGGCTTCCTAGATAACAGGCTGCCCGGGAGGGCTCCCCCCCGCCCCCCAAGCAGCATGCTCTGACTTCTGCTCTCAGAACCCTCTCCAGGAACCCAGGCAACCCCACTCAGTCACTCCACCTCCCTCTTCCTTCCCCTCCCAAACCAGTGGACCACAACTCACTGTGGCAGGCGCGGTGTCCTCTGTCCCCACAGCCTCCATCCCCCAAGCCCAGGTCATCCCACTGTCTGGGCTTCCTGCCCACAGGCCCTTTGCCTAGCTCAGAAGCTCTCTCTAACCTTCTTGTACCTCAGCCCTCAACCCTGGGGATCCACGGGCAGCTCATTTGGCAACTGATGGTGGGGGAGTCCCTCTGGCCCTCAGATGCCTTACACAGACAGACCTTCCAAGGTGGACTTGGCCCTTTGTAAGGTGTCGGCTTCATGACCGGGCTCTGAGCTGTACCTACGTTACAAATTCACGGGTCCTGGCACCCAACACAAGGCCTGAACATTGGTGGGCTTACTAGCTGAACTAGATGAACACGGTAATTCCATTTTTCTGCCCTTGCTAGGGAAAGGTTTCTCACAATGAGCCAATTCCAGGAGGAAGGGAAGTCTAGAGGCAGGGACCTACCTGCTTCCCTTCCAGCACCCACCCCTTTTTCCTGGAGTTAGGAAGCTGTTGGTGCATACCACAGTCATCTTGTCTCTGTACCTTCTAAGAACAGGCTGGGAAGAAGGCATTGCAGGTAAGAAGAAAGTTCTGGACATTCTCTGAAACCATGGGCAGTCTTGTTTACTTCTCAAAGCTCTCTAGACACCGCCCTGTTTTCCTTCCTTCTTTGATTCTTCCTTTATTTTAAGCTACTAAATTTAATTAATTAATACTTGAGACAGGGTCTCTCTATGGAGTCCTGGCTGTCCTGGAGCTTGCCATGTAGACCAGGCTGGTCTCGAACTCACAGAGACCCACCCGCCTGCCTCTGCTTCCCAAGTGCTGGGGTTAAAGGTGTGTGTCACCACACCTGGCTTGAGTTTAAGCTTTTCAATTACATTTTTAAAAAAGTATCTTTCTGAAGTCTTTGCTGATCCTATACTGTTTCTGGAGATAGCAATAGGGAGGGGTTATGTGGAGTAAGGAGCTTTGTGGCCATGTGACTTTGGGACTGCCTTAAGCTACTTTAATGGGGGCTTCCCGCTGGCCAGAAAGAAGCCTTAGGAAACTGCTTTCAGGGTAATCTTTCCCAGGGACCAATGATGGGCGGCGGCTCTGGGACACCATGTCTTTGGTGCCAACTGGCCCAGTCTCTGCATTCCTTTCATTTGGCTGGTATTTCTGGACTCTTGGGGATAAGTTCTGTCTGTGAGCAGTTTCTTCTGGGCCCTTGTCCCACGGAGCTTTGTGAAGTCTTTGGGGTTACCGTTCCAGGGTGACAGGAGCTATGCAGCCTGTTCCCTGAACCTCCCCCCACACTTCACCGCTGCTCTGTCCTCTTCCTCTAGGTGTGATAGCTCTTGACTTCTTGTGTGTACTTCCTTCCGGCATGTCTGTGCAAATTTATGTTAGCGACAGAGGGTCTTTGGATTGAAAACCTGTGGAATGGATGGGAACAGCATACTTGAAAGCAGTGCTTTCGGGGCCTGGGAAATGGGGTCAGTGGTCAAATGCAGGGCTTTACAATCACCGGGCTTAGTGCCCGTGCCCGAGAGCCCGTGGAGGTGGTTTAGGGCCTGCTGTGGGGATGCAGGGCGAGAGGGCAGGTTCCCAAACCGCCTCTCCCTCTTCTTCAAGCTGAGTGTCGCTGCTTTTGGTCTTTAGCGTGTTCTGATGGAGCGTCTGCTTGTAGCAAGGCCCCGTGGCTGGTGTAGACACAGACTCAGCACTCAGTGGAGCGGCAGGTGAGCTTGAGGTGGGCAACAGAGCAGACTGCCAGGCTCTTCTCAACCACTTCTGTGCCTGGCAGTGCCGCTCCTTTAATAATAAAGCTATTTGTAGTGCCTGGGCACTTCCTGTCTGGCCCGCCCTGGTCATTAGCCTCTTACAAAAATGCTCTGACATGGCCAGAACCACCTGCAGGACTGGAACTTAACACCCACGTGGCTCCAGAGTCAACTTTCATTTTCAAGGAGGTAGAGCTTATTTCTAAGAAGTATACAGGACATCGCGATCATCTTAAATGTATAGCTCTGTAGGTCTTCACCTGTTTACAAGCAGGATAGTCTCCCTCAGGATCATGACAGAGGTTTCCATGCCCAGAAGACCCCCTCAGCCTTCTCTAGCAATACCATCACCAGATATACCCACCACTGCCTTCTATGATTGGGCATGTTTCTCCTGTTCTTCAACTTTATGTCAATAAATTCACACAGTAGGTCCTCTTTTATGCCTGGCTGCTTTACCCAACACCGTGGGAGTATTGTGTGTACAGAACCCGAATCTTGCCACACTGGAGCGTCCCATGCTGCCTTCCCGCAGCGACTCCTGCAATGTGCCTTGGATGGGGCTGTGGGCTGAGCCTTGTAGGCAGAGCGAGAACAGCATGCTGCGTTCAGAGGTGGGCTGTGAAGAGAGGGCTTTTTAGATCCTGGCCGGACAATTCTTCCTCCCTCACCCCTGAGTTTCCTGAACCCAGACTTGTAGCAAGAATACAAGTTCCTCTTCTGATTTTGTTTCTCTGTGCACAGGGCCAATTTCGTCACTACTGCTTTGTCAGCTGTGTGGACATGTTCTCTGGAATCAACCTTTCCTGTGCCTGGCAGTGAGGTTCCTTTAATTATACACTTCCTGTCTGCCCTATCCAGGTCATTAACCTCTCACCAAACGCTCTGACAGAACTAATCACCTCTAGGACTGGAGCTCACACCTGAAGACAGTTTCAACTGGATGGGAGAGTTTGTTTCTTCCTTACTACCCCGAGGATGTTTAGTTTCATCGTATTATCTGAAGATTTAAAAATTATTATTATTATTATTATTATTATTATTATTATTATTATTTTGGAGTCAGGATTTTTAAGTATCCCAGGCTGTCTTCGAACTTGTTATGTAGCTGAGGGCAACCATTAACTTCTGATCCTCCTGCGTCTACCTTTTGAGTGCTGGATTACAGATTATAGCAGCATACCCCATTTTTGTGGTGCTGGGGCTAGAACCCAGGGCTTTGTGCGTGCTAGACAAGCGCTCTACCCACTGAACCCCATCCCCAGCCACATCTGGGAGTATTTTTAGTTGGTAAACTTTGGGGGCAAATGGAAAGCTGTTGGCATCTAGTCGTCAGAGGTCTGGGGTCCTGCTAAGGACCGGCCTTGCCCTCCCGTAAGGACTCATGCATCTCAGTCACTGCTGTTGAGAAACCCCGAGCTTGTCAACATCGGGCAGTTGGGGTCTGTTTCTTTATCTGACACCCCAAGAGAAGAAGTGGGCACAGCGAAGGAGCTCTCGTCCTGGAGCAGAAGACCCGGGTTCAGGACGCACTGGCCGCTGGCTGGTCCCCTGACCTTGTTCTAGTCACCCAGCCTCTGCAGATCCATTTCCTTCTCTGTTGCTGTGAGCTGTGATGCCTGCCTCTGCCTGCAGGATTCCTGTCTGGATCCCTCAGAGGTGCTTCTACGTCATTTCACGTGATGGTGACAGAGAACGGTGCCCGGGTGTTTTTGTGTGTAACGGCGATGGAAGGGTACCTTCAGTAGCCCCCCTCTTCCACCTGTGTGGGAAAGGAGCTCACACACAGAGGGTGTTTCCTGAGCTGTAGGCAGGACTTCAAATACCCACAATTCCCATAGGCTGCAGCTCTGGACACTAGAACTTTTGTCCTAAAAGTTAAATTCTTGTGAGGCTCATGAAAGAGTCTGCTAAAAAACTTTTTTTTTATTTTTTTATTTGTGCTAGTTATCTAAGAGGCTTAGGGCTTTAGACCTCCAAGGGTGAGGATATGGGAGGCTGTGGGAAGACTGGATGAAGAGAACCCTGGTGAGCTCAGCATGTGATGCTGTGTAGTGTAGAGAGGGGGCAGATCTCTGTAAGAACCAACCGAACAGTTGTGCTCAGCCGGCTGAAAAGAAAGGGAAGAGAATTGGAGAGACCACTCCGTGCTTAAGAGGACTAGCCGCATTTGTTTGGTTCCCAGCACCCACGTGGCGGCTTACTACCATCTGAAACTCCAGTTTAAGGTATCCAATACCTCTTCTGACTGCCGTGGGCACTGCATGCATGTGGTGCACATATATACACACACACAAGCAAACATTCATACACATAAAATAAAATAAAATAATTGGGGAAGTTTACTTAGTGAATAAGAATGAAAGGAAGCAAAAATAGGTTCTATAAACATAGGGCTGGGGAGAGGGATCATGGGTAAAGTGCTTGCCACACGCGCATTAAGACCTGAATTTGAGTCCCTCAGTACCTGAGCATCATGGAATGCATCTGTAACCCCTGAACTGGGAGAGTAGGGACAGACAGATTCCTGAAGCTTTCTGGATAGCCAGTCTAGCTGCATCGATGAGCTCCAGGCTTGATGAGAGACCTTGTTTCAGAAAATAAAGTGGAGAGGGAATGAGGAAGATACTTGATAATAACCTCTGGCTGCCACACAGTGCGGACATACGTGTGTGTGTGTGTGGGGGGGCACACCTGCACACACCCGCATATACAATACAGGGAGAACTAGTGATGGGCCATGTTGGGCTCTCACAGTTGGCTGTCATACTGCATTCATTCACAAATAACTTAAGTCCTGCTGTCTGGGATCTGGGGGCAAACTGGCCTTAGATGGAAGGCTAGTCCAGACCCATATAACATTTTAATGGAAGTCTCAAGAGGCCCAACTTGTTCTCGAGTTACTTAATAGGTTTTGGGGATGGCATTAATCTTTTTCAGTTAGCTGCCCCCAATTCTATAATTCAAAACTGTTTCATAGATGCAGGGATGGCATCCATATCTATTTTCTCACATGATGTCATAGTACAATGTCTCAATCAAAATCTATCTGTGGGATTCTTTTCTACGTTTCCTGTAATGTGGCTTTTTACACTGGTTTGCTTTATGATTTGTGTGTATGTGTGTGTGTGTGCCTGTATGTGTATGTGTATATGCGTGGCTGTCGTGTGTGTGAGACTCATATGCATGTGTCTGTGTGTGTGCCTGCATGTGTGCCTGTATGTGCATGTGTGTATGGGTGTGTGTGTGTGTATATGTGTTTGTGTGTATGGGTGTGTGTCTGTGTATATGTGTGTATGTTTGTGTGTATGGGTGTGTCTGTGTATTTGTGTGTATCTGTGTATACGCATATGTGTGTGAGTCTTATTAGACAATTTGCTTGTGCTATGATTTGGTTTTTTTTTTTTTGGTATTTTCCATGCTTTGTAATCATTTGGGTTCTTGGATTTCTGTAGCTTTTCATCATACTTAGGTATTTTTTGATCACCTTCTCTTCGAACATATTTTGGTCTCTACCTTTGCCTTTCTAGTTAAAACTGCCCTCAGCGCACGGTGTTGCTGTTGGTTTATTCCAGGCTTTTCCTCTCTCTGTACTTGACTGGATGTTTTCTGCTCTGATGGCACTAAGTCCACTAATCTTTTCTCCTACAGCGTCTGAGCTGATATTAATCCATCCATGTATTGTTCTCCTCAGACTCCGCAGTTGCAATCTCTAGAGCATTATTTAGGTTTTTAAAATGGCTCCCACTTTTCTGCTCAGCATCTGTCTCCCTTCTCCCATGTTTTTGTTCTTGAACATATGGAATGTAGTTATGGGAACTCTTGGTCTGGGACTGCAGCTCCATTGGCTAGTAACTAACTAACGTAAGTGAGGCCCTAAATTCCATCCCCAGCAGTACGTAAAAGTAAGCATGGTGGCACATGCCTGTAATCCCAGCACTTGGGAGGTAGAGGCAGGGGAATCAGAAGTTCAGGTCATCCTTGGCTACATAGCAAGTTTGAGGCTAGCCTGTGCTACCTGAGTTCCTGTCTCATGACAGCAACATACACAAAACCTCTATGTGTTCTTCCTCACTAATTCAGTACTGTCATTTCTGGCTTTGTTCAAGTTGACCGATTTTTCTTTTAATTGTGGGATTTTGCCTTCTCTTCATGTAATTTCTGATTAGATACCACACTCTGAATTTCATCTTCTTGGGGTTAGATGTTGTTGAATGTTCTAAATATTATTTAGCCGTGTTCTAGGCATAGTTACTTTACTTGGAAATGGTTTGAACCTTTTGAGGCTTTCAAACTTTGTTAGATAGGACCGGAATGGCCTTAGCTTGGGGCTAATTGTCCCCAGTCCTGAGGTGATGACCCTGTGACTAGCCAAGGCTATCTCTTCTCTTTGCAATGCTTCCTCAGCGATCTCTACTGGACTGAAGACTCCATGGCCACTCTGCATCTCTCTGGCACTCCTTCCTCTGTCAGCTCTGGTGGCCTCCTCTCTGAACTCTAAATAAACTCTTCCTCTCTCTCCAAAGGGAGAGGCTGGTGGGCTGGGCAGGCCCTCCGGGCAGCAAATTGAAAAACCATAGAACCTTTTGCCTTTATTTCTCTCAAGGTGGCTGTCCTGCACTGCTTGTTACCCAGGGCTTGAAAACATTTCCCCAGAAATAATAAAAGCGGGAAGAAACCCCAGGGACATCTTTAAAGTCCAGACACAGATGCACATCGAGCTCCATTGTCGTGGGGTCAAGGGTAAGTTGGTAGGTGCTGAGATACACTTATTCTTAAAGCCTCGCTCGGTGTCAGCAAGACAGGAAAAAAGCACTGACAGGTGGCCATCCAGGGGATAGAATCTCCATGATTGCACTGGTGGAAGATCTGGAAGTGAGAGGGCCGAGGGGCAGTGAAAGTCGCCGAGCAGTGCTAGCTCCCTCTACAGACAGGAGCCCAGAGCACCACACATACTTTATTCCCCCATGAGGTCCCTTCCCCCTGCTATCTGCAGGTCAGTGGCAGACACCTGAAGCCATGACCTTCAGGTTTCCCTCACCCAGACCTCTCTTACCCAACTTTGATTCAGTTTTCCGAAGTCTACTGATTTTTGCCTCCAAAATGTCTCCCAGTTTAACTCTGCCTCCTAATTCTAATTCAGACCTCAGGTGCTCCCATAAACCCACTATTTGACACTAGGGAGGGCTTATCGCCCTCTGGCTCTGAATTTCCCCTTTATAGACTACACTTATATAGTATGTATAGATCACTTTTACTTCACACTGATGAAGTTTGATTCTGAAGAAGCTCTACCCAGAGAGATGCATGTTAAAAGTCTGAGTGTGTCCTGACATGGTAGCTAGTGCACAGCATTTGCTGGGTAAACGAGAGTTTAGAGACAAGGGGCTAGAGAGGTGGTTCTGTGGTTAAGAGCACTTGTTACTCTTTAAGAGGACCTAGGTTTGATTCCCAGCACCCACCTGGTTGCTCACAGCTACTCCTAACTCCAGTTCCAGTGAATCCAGTACCCTCTTCCGCCTTCCACAGGCACATTCACACATAAAATAAAATGAATACATCTAATAAAAATTTAAATAGAAAAACAGGAAATGTACAAGAACCCTATTTCTCAATAGTTATGCCCCACAAAACAAGCTACATCTCAGCCCAAAGTGTTACTTTCAGTTTGAATCTGGTTTTGTTACAGAGGCAGTAGAAATGAACGCACAGCCCCTGTTTCCCCATCAACTCCGTGTGTTTACTGAGCCAGACCGTGGCTCTTCCTAGATCTGTCTTACTCTCTTGTACTCGAAGGAAGGGTAAATTGGAACAGAACCTAACACTTGTTGAAACAGTAGAAAAATTCTGCTCCCGGGGCTGGGGCTGAAGCTCAGCGGTGGAGCCCTGGGTTCCTTTCCCAGCACCACACAGAACTGGGCATGGCACCTTACCCTTGTCACTTAGACACTCAGGAGGCAGAGGCAGGGGGATCAGAAGTTCAAGGTCATTCTTGACTACAGAATGAGTTTAAGGCCAGCCTGGGCTACAGAAGACCTGGTTTCAGAAAAACCCAAACCAGAAAACAACCACTCCACAAATGAACAAGTGACCCAACTAACCAAGTGACCCAATTAACCAACCAACTCAACGCCATTTCTACTTCTATAGTTTTTAGTGTTGTGGAAGGTCCCCGTGTTCGTTTTATTTTGTTTTAGGATTTTTGTCTGTTTTATCTTTTGAGACAGGGTCTCACTATGTAGCTCTGGCTATCCCGGAACTTGACATGTAGGAGTACACAGACCTCAAACTCACAGAGATCCCACCTGCCTCTGCCTCTGAGGTGCTGGGACAAAAAGGTATGCTCCATCTCACCTGCCCTCTTACTTGTTTTACTGAGAGCTGTAACTAGTACAACGATATGGAGGCCATCCAGCTTCAACAGCTACATGGCAGAGGCTCGGAAGGTCAACCAGCTTGCTCCGAGACCATGGACAGGTGCCAAGCTCCTCCAGTTCCGCTGGCCATCGGTCGGGCCCTCGGGGACGACCATGATCGCTAAGCCCCTCTGTTATTATTCTCTCCTCCTGCCTCTTTCCCATAACAACATCTGATTGCTTCAGTCGTCCTCTCCCAGCCTGTCACCAGCTTGTCACAGGCTTGATTGAAACGCTACTAATTTAGCATGATGACTTGCTGGCTGGGTGAGGCTGGCAAAGCCAGAGGAGATGTTTGTTTACCCAAGAGAAAATGACTCGGAGGTTTGGAAACGGAAAGCCCCACCTGCCACACCCGACAGCCATCATGCAGTTTTTCACATGGTAGGGAGGATCCCAGTACACGCAGCCACTTGTGAGTGGAGCCAAGACTCGGGCTCCAGCTGCCTCAGGGGTCTTTCTGATTTCTCAACTGCACAAGAATGAATTCAGAGGGTTTCCTTGGGGGGCAGGGGCGGGGGGGGGGTGCCCGAGGCGGGCTGAGTCACTGGAGAGCCTCATCCTTGTTTTCAAATGAGGTACATGCTAATTGCACTTTGTCAGACCTTGGTTCGCTTTTCCGTTTATCTGCTTCCTGTTCCTTTTTCTTTCTTCACCTTTGATTTTTAGCACTTCCCCCCATTGTTCTGAGGGTTGTTTGTTTTTTCAGGGGGTTGGCTTGTCTGCCTGGAGTCAGGGCCAAGAAGGCCAGCTCTGAATGAGCGGTGCCTCCTAGGGAGCACGGAGGAGCGGTCTGCTTTGAAGGTTGCTGAGACTATTTGGATTAATACCATTTGTTCTAGTATTGTTCATCGTTTCTGGTCATCAAAGAGCTCAGAAAGGTTGGAGCCGGTGCAGTCTCTCCTAGCCTGTCCTTGGGAGCAAGTGTCTGGAACAGGGTTGAGCTAAAATTGTTTTCTCAGTGAAGTGGGCGGGCTGCAGATTCACATCAAGGGAGTGTCAGCTTTCAAAACAGCTCCTTGGCAGAAAGGGATGTGGGATTTCAGAGGAACTGGAATCTATTCAGTGCCCGTTAAACGAACTCCTTGATTCCAGAGTGTGGTGTGTGGAGTCTGGGCCTATGCCCAATGAACAATTGTGCTCCTTGGTTAGCAGGGTGCCTCAGAAAGTGGAGCAGCCTTTGGGATGAGATATGCATCAGTTCAGAGGAGAGTTTTGCTTTTCCCATGCTCCTCTGTGTCTCCTTTCTCTATATTTTCATTCTATCTATCTATCTATCTATCTATCTATCTATCTATCTATCTCTATCTATCTATCTATCTATCTATCTATCTATCTATCTATCTATCTATCTATCTATATCTGTGTTTTGCTTACCGTAGGGGAGCTGAAAGCTGGCGCTTTGTGCCATAGTCTGGAGGACAATTGTGAAATGACCCTCATTATGGCAGGTCATCTTGTCTTGCTTCCTTACATTGACTGTGAGGACAGGGGCCAGGGTTTTGTCTCCCATTCCCCCTGCCGGTGGCCTCTAGTGTATAATCAGAGCCACAGAGTAGGACGCTTACCCTGAAGCTGGGTCTCCAGCACCATGAAGCGGCCACTTTAAGATGAGGGCCACAAGTCTGGGACTCCATCTGTCACCTTAAAATCTGGGGACCTAGAGATGTCATTTCTTGTGCTTTGAGCCTGGTGAGTTTTCCAACCAGATCGGCAGACCCCAGTGGGTCCTTCCTAATAGCTTATCACATACATCCCTGCTTCTGACTTGAGTGGACTTTTCTCTTAAAAAGCAAATGAAATGAGTCAAAACTTGAACCCCTCCCCCCAAATTTAAATTTGAACTTAAAGGTTTATTATAAAAAACTTTTAAAATTGGGGAGGAACCTTCCTCACAATGTAAGGAAAAACAACCAAAATTATCCACAAGCTCATAGGCAGAGAAAATCATTATTCATGATTTCTTTCTGGTTTAAAAAGGCACTGGGTGTGGTGGGTGCATCTTTAATCCCAGCACTTGGAATGTTTACTGTTCTGGCAGAGAACCTGCATTTGGTTCCCAGCAGCCACACCAGGTGGTTCACAACGGCCTGTGATCCAATTCCAGAAGATTTGATGCCCTCTGGCATACTCAGTCATCTATACACACATGGTGCACACAGATGCATGCAGGTATACATATATACATGTAAGTCTGCATGTGTTTATATGACCTTAAATATACATACATAAAGACACCTATTTAGATAATTCTGATTTTGACACTTATACTGGTTTGGACACTTCCTCCTCCTCCTCCTCCTTCTCGTCCTCCTCCTCTTTTCTCCTTCTTCTTCTTCTTTGTTTTGTTTTTCAAGACAGGGTTTCTCTGTGTAGTTTTGGTGCCTGTCCTGGATCTCGCTCTGTAGACCAGGCTAGCCTTGAACTCACAGAGATCTGCCTGGCTCTGCCTCCTGAGTGCTGGGATTAAAGGCGTGTGCCACCGCTGCCCAGCCACTTCCTCTTGGTATTCATCATTTTTTGATGACCACAGGGAATTTCCATCTAACTATTGCAGTAACCTAAGCTACAGGAACTGTGATCAAATATAAAGAGGGCCGTGGTGCAATCTTATCTCTAGATCCTCTCTCTCTTGGTTTGTCTTGCTATGCAGCCTATACTGGGCTCAAACTCATGATCCTCCTGCCTCAGCCACCTGAATACCGGGATTACAGTGTGCACTGGATTATAAGCCTTTCTTTATACTCCAGAACAATACCTTTCTGAAGGCCTTCCTGGAAGTGGGATTTCTTCTAGATAGCCTGGACTTTTAAATCACTCTCAGCAGATGATGTCATTTATCTGCTGGCTTGAATCTATCCTTAACTAAAGCAATGATGCCCTTGTCCTTCTGGATATATGGATCCTGCCAGCTAGACCTCTGTCTCTCTTGCCAGACCCCGCTGGGACCCAGCCCCTGGGGCCATGGTGTTTATCATTCATAACTGGGCAGCATCTGCCCTGACTCCTGAAGAACCCCCATGGTAGATGCCCCCTGGGATGAATCATTGCTCTCATCTCTTTGAGTCAGGGTCTGAACTTAGCAAAGAAGCAGTTACTCTCCTTTCCCAGGGGAGGAAGGGAATAGAGAAGAACCGAGACTAGAGAAGGAATAGAGAGGACTGAGGATACCTCATAATTATGCAAGGTCACAGGTGACCACTTAATTTGCATTTTGTATCATTTCCTGTAAAGCAGGGGGAATTTAGGGAGTCTGGAGCTCTGGGTTCTAGTGTTAACTTTCTTAGTCACTGGTTCAGCGACCTTGGGGAGTCTCCAAGGCTATCTGTACCCCAGATGAATTCAGTTGATAATGCCTCCCAGGTGTAGCTGTTGAGAAGAAGAAATGAGGTGTGGCCTGCCAGTGCTGGTACACTGAAGTACAGCTCATGTGTTGCTTAGCAACAGGGATATGAATGGGAGTGACTGCATCATTAGGTGATTCTTCAGTGTGGACAGAGCTCTTAGATACAGAGATAGGGCCTACGTACACTAGGCTACATGGTGTGTGTGTGTGTGTGTGTGTGTGTGTAGTGTGTGTGTAGTGTGCTCCCAAAGCCAAGATGCACAAAACAAGGTAAGATTAAATCCTACACAAGAGAAGATGATGCAATCAAGAGACTACAAACAGGAAACGTGAGAGGCTGCAGCCTGCACAATGTGACATTGTTTCATAGCACTTTCCCCCCCCCACCCCCAAAAGAAGTATACCAGGACCAACAAAAATATGGCCCAGCAAACAACCAGAGCAGTCATATGGTCATTTATTATCATTACCGAGTGTGTGAGTCTATGTTCCCTGTGACTGCCAGGGCAGCAGGTCTGTTTACTCCAGCCGAACCCCAGACAGGGGAGTAATGTATATGACGTCACACTGTGGGGTGTGAGGTCTGCTGTTGGCTGAAAAGTCCTTAAGCCATGAATCCAGAAGGAAGTGTGGTTATCCTCTCTCCCACACCTCCTGCAGTGACGTGGGTCCTTGATAGGGCAATATCTCTTTCTTGATGAGTTTCAGAACAGCACCTCTGGGCCTTTTGGCCTCTGAGTTTTCCTTCACTTACTGCAGGTTATCAGAAACAGGGTACAGAGTTAAATGGCTGGATGCAGTGCTGTACGTCTATAGTGCTAGTAAGTACTCAGCAAGTTGAAGCAGGAGGATCTCCTGAGTCAAAGAGTTTGAGACTCGTCTGGGCAACCTAGTGAGACTCTGACTCAAAAACAGGAAGCAAAACAGCAATGATAGAAACCAAACCAGGCGAGGGAGATGGCTCAGTGATTAAGGTTCTAGCCCCGCAACCATGAGGACTGGGGTTTGGACACCCAGAACTGAAATAAAGGCCCAGTGAGCATGGTGGCCCACATATGATTTCAGCGTGGGAAGGTGGAGGCAGGGGATATCCAGAACAAACTGACTAGTGCCACTAGGCATATAGGCATGCTCTGGGTTTGATTAAGAGATCCTGACTCAGTGCACAAGGTAGAAGAGTAATTGAGGATTATTCTCAGCATCAAACTTGGTCCTGACTCAGTGCACAAGGTAGAAGAGTAATTGAGGATTATTCTCAGCATCAAACTTGGGCCTTCACACCCAGGTACATACACATGTATGCAAACCCACTAACATACATGTACCCACCATATGTACATATATACACACCATAGGAAATGAGAAAAGAAAAACCTAAAACAGTAACAAACACTGGACTAAAGGGCAGATAGTTAATGCCCAGTCATCTCTGTAGAGTTTGAGGTATCTGGGAATGTGAATGTGGTTTTAAGGAGTCACCTGGGTAGCCTTGTGACCTCAACCAAATCATTTACCTAAACGATTGACTCAGCCTCAATTTCCTCCTTTGTAAAGGAAAGTGTGAAGGGGAGAGTGAGTGGAGTCCCTGCGCTCTGGAGGGTGGTCAGGTGTCCTGCAAAGGCAGACATTAGGAATCCAAGAAACTGCATCAGTTACTTTTCAGTTGCTGTGATAAAACACCATGATCAAGGCAACTTACCAAAGAAAGCGATTATTTGACTTAAGCGATTATTTGATTATTTACAGAGGGATGAGTCCACCATGGCAGGGAGGCATGGCAACAGGAGCAGGAAGCTGAGAGATCACATTTTAACTGCAAGCATCAAGCACCAGGAGCAAGCTAGGGCCTAGGGCAAGGCCTTCCATTCTCAAATCCCACCCACCTCCAGTGACGTACTTCCTCCAGCAAGGCCACACCCCCTGAACCTTCTGAACAGTTTTACCACCTGGAGACTAGGTGTTTAAACAATAGAGACTATGGAGGACCTCTCATTCAGACCTCCACAGGAAACAGTGGGAAAAACTCTCATAAGCCAATTGTGTGCCTAGGACCCTATAAAGGATGCTCAATTCATTCATTGAATAAATTCCGATATATCCACATGTGTGCACATATATTTGTTTTTATTTTTAAAAACTTACTGTGTTCTAAGCTAATTGTTAGGAATAGGATGGGAGCTTGGGCAAGTCTAGTGTTTATGGCAGTACAGCAATGTTCTCTGTTAAGTAAAAATCACATGAAATCTGTTACTGAAGTGTGTGGTGTAGGGAGGGTTCCCGTTTCTACCGTACTGTACACTGTGGGCTGAAGAAGCTGATGCTAGGTGTTCTCTGGGTGGGACAGTGAGGGGCGTGGTCTAGGGAAAGCTGTGGGGGATGTTTATTCATCTCCCTCTGATGAGAATGGGGCCAGCAGAGATGTGAGATTTCCTAGGAAAGGGGCTCACTGGGCTCCTGAAAAGCCTGTAGGCACTGTAGAGAAGACTAGAGTGGAATTTCAGCTGGATAGTGAAGTCCCTGGGATTACTCAGAGAGGGTCGTGTTCTCTGCCTCGTATGTCCGGGGCAGGCTGGGTTTGTGTGCAGTCGGGGCACGTCTTTGTGGCTCTTGGCTGTTGCTGATTTGGCTGGGGGGAAATGTGCAAAGCCAGCAAAGGCTGTGGTCGGGAAGCTGCAGAAGGGTGTGAGCCAAGGGGCGTGGCCTCTGTCCTCCATAGAGGAGCATGGCATTGTTGATGGAGGGAGACAAGGCAAGGCTGGAAGGCAGAGAGATAATAAAGTACCCATGCAATGATAGCTGCTGAGGGCCAGGCATGCTTCAGGGTCATTTCACCAATCTCCAACCACCTCGCAGAAAATGTACCAATGCTTCATGATAATAGGTAGTTGAATGGTTGTGTTCAGCATTCCATAGCCAGCCAGGAGGAGAACCGGGATTCAGACTCAGGCCTGTCTGGTTCTAGCAGAGCCTGGAAGTGGAAGCTTCCACAGCGTGGTGGCCTTAGGTCTGAGCAGATGCTCTTCCTCTGAGCATAGCTGAGTCAGTTTGGGGTTGATTGCTCAGTCGGTGAACTGGCCAGGAGTCGTCTAGCTCCTTATTTTTCTCCTCTCTTTCCAAACTGGCTCTTTCATGCCTGATTACCAACTGCTGAGATTAGGTCTTTGTGCAAACACACTACTAAGACCGTGTAGCTAGTGGGTAACTTGGTGTAGTGAGGGCTGGTGTATTCAGGGTCTCCTTCAGCCGCAGGGGGCCACGTCATTAATCTAGTTGGGGTCACAGGTCTGGCCACCTCAGCTCAGTGTGGCATAGTTCTTCAGGCACATCAGGTCGGGATCTTATAGCACAGTCACTGGAGGCCACTGGTTGGCTTGTCCTTCTCTCCTGACTTCTGGTCTCTACCAAATAAACCTCCTCCTGTCCGGTCGCCTGCCTCTTGGAGAACAGGAACTGCAACACATGTTAAAGAAGACCTATGGGTTGGAGAGATAGCTCCGTTGGTCAACTGTTTGCCTTGCAAGCGTGAAGGTCTGGGTTCAGAGCTCTATCACTCATGGTGGTGGTTTGAAAGAAAATGGCCCCCAAAGGGAGCCTCACTATTGGGAGGTGTGGCCTTGTTGGAGGAAGTGCGTCACTGTGGGGGTGGGCTTTGAGGTCTCTTTTGCTCAAGCTTCCCTCAGTGTGACTTTCAGTTGACTTCTTGTTACCTGTAAGATGTAGGACTCTCAGCTCTTCCTCCAGCACCATGTCTGCCTGCATGCCGCCATGCTCCCCGCCATGATGATAGCAGACTGAACCTTTGAAACTATAAGCGAGCTGCCCCGATTAAATGTTTTCTTTATAAGAGTTGCCGTGGTCACAGTGTCTCTTCACAGCAATAGAAACTCTAAGACACTCACATACAAAGCAGGGCATGGTGGTGCCTGCCTGTTATCCTAGCGCTGGGAAGGCAGAGACTAGTAGGTCCTTGAAGATCATTGGCCAGTCAGCCTAGCTAAATTAGTGAGCTCCAGGTTCCAGCAGAGATTTTTGTCTCCAAAAAAAAAAAAAAAAAAAAAAGTTAGGGATTGAGTGGATACCTGACTTCAACCTCTGGCCTCCACATATATCTACGTGTGGGTACACACACACGCGTGTGTATATGCGCAAAGAAGCCGCTAATAACTACAGTGATTTTTGAAGGAGTGTGAATTCAAATGATGATTTGAAACATTTGATTGGAACCTACTGCCCTGTGCTGTCCCTGTTCATAATGAAAAGAAATACTGATTAAAGTTAAGGGTAAGTTTTAAAGGTTATTGGAGAGCTGGTTTTTCCCATTCACTTTCGTGAACTTCTCTGAGTTCTACCCATAGGCATTCAAAAAGGTTCATGTCTGGATCCAATCTCAAGAATTCCTAATTTAAAGGAAGTTTGGAAGATAAAAAGAAAGGTAACCACAAAGACTGGTCCAAAGACAGAAGGGTGGGAAGAGGCAGCACCCGCAGATGTGATGGGGTGACCAGTGTTGGCAAATTAAGGGACAGGCTCCACTTAGACCCGAATTTCAGACTGACGGAGACTTTTTTAAAAAGAAAAAAAAAAAAAGGGAGAGTAGAATATTCTCATGAAATATTAGGGAAATGCTTGTGCAAAAAAATATTAGCTGTATTCCTCTAACTAGGGCAGCAAGGGATGGAAGACAGGACAGACACACAGACACATGGATACAGAAAAGCTGGGGTCAGGTGCACTCTGATGGAGTTGCAACAGCCAGGAACTTTGGCACTTTTATTGCCTACAACCCAGAAGTGAGGCCTTAGCTGGTCCGATAAGAGGTCTCTGCAGGCAGCAGCTGTAAGCATCTGGGAAGAGGAACTGCTCATGTTTGCACACACTGGTCAATCATTGGTAAACACTCATATTTGACCCAGGATGGGGGAGGCCTTGCCATTTTCCCATGGGTCTGAAGCCTTGGTCCCTGACATGGCCAGCTCAAGTCGAACAGCATACATTCACTCAGGACTTCACTCCCTCCCTACAATTACACAGCAAAATTAGTCATTGGTTTGAAGGACTTAATGGCATTTTGGCCCCATGTGTATTGTAAAGGACAGGAGAATGGGGACACACGACAACTTCAGAGAACAACAAACCATTTGAGCTAAAGAGAGGAGAGCATGGGATTTGCTGCTTTTCCTCTTCCTAGTTGATTGTTAAGTTGGGGGAGGAATCCTACTCTCATTCCTGCTGCTCTGATAAAATAACCTCAAAAAAAGCAGCTAAGGGAAGAACAGTTTTAGTTTAGCTCACAGTTCCAGGTTCCAGTCCATTTCAGGGTGTCGGGCAGGAACTTAAAGCAGCTAGTCACGTGACTGTCAAGAGCAGACAGAATGAACATGTGCATACTCATAGTCTACCTGCCCCACTCTTACACAGTCCAGTGCCGCAAACCAGGGAATGGTGCCACCCACGGTGGGCACATCAATTAAGGTGATCATGACAACGTCCCCAAAGACCAGCTTCATCTAGACAATCCCTCATGGATAGTTTCTTCCCAGGTTGAAACTAGGTTATGTCAAGTTGACAGCCATCACAGTTGGTGATCCCAGTGGAGCTTGCCTTTCCTGGAGTACACAGAATGTTTTTGAGTTCACCTATTTGTCCAGAATGAGGTATATGGAATATTTGATTAAATGTAATTTTTTTTTTCTTACAACATTTCCTATGTGTGGTCAAGTTAGCTCTGGCCAGAATTGGCATGCTCCTTATGGTATGACATCTCTACTTCTCAGCCAGCTAGGGCTTTATAACCAGTGAGAAAATCCTTCCAGAAGAATCATAACTATCTCAGGTCCCTTGGCAGTAGTGGTTTGCTTTGGCAGTTTGGAATGTTCCACCAACTCATTGCAAATCTGGCTCCTCCTTGGCTTTACCTTCTCAGGGAGACCTATCCTGACACCTCCGTATTCATTAGTCATGTGTTGTAGGTCAGAAATTAACATTGGATGTCTTCCTGTCCTCTATTATTCTCAACCCTAGTTTTTTGTTTTTTATTTTTTTGAGGTAGGATCTCTCCCTGAACCTGACACTTACCCGTTGGCTAGTCTATAATCTCCTGGGAATCTGCCTGTCTCCACAGCCCTAGCACTAGGGTCTTAGACAGGTGTCACCACGCCCAGAATTTTTATTTATTTATTTTTAGCTTTAACATGGGTACTAGGGGCTCAGATTGAAGTCCTCATGCTTATGTGACAGGCGTTTTATTGACTTAGCCGCCCCTCCTACCCAGACCAGGTTCTTCGTTTTTATTCATTTTCGTGGTATCTTGTTTGATGTGTTTTTTTCCCTTTCTGTTTTTGTTTTGCTTTATGATCCTTCCAGGACCCGCAATGATTTCATGTTCTGCCTTCTCGCTTATTACAGTATTTCTCAGAATCTAATATGCCCTGGATAGTACACTACAGCATTGCTATCTATTCTGCTGAGAAAGAAAAGAAAGCCACAAATTAAACAGTGACATGATGCCTTAATGATAGCTTGGCGCCATGCGTGGGTGGGTTGCATGACCCCTCGCTGACTGGAGTATTTGCTCATTTTCTCTAAGTGTTTCTCTGTCATTGGGAGCTTTGCTCAGAGCCTGATGGACAATCCTTTTACACACGCACCAATAATCGGCCTATATTGTGATTATCTTTCCATAACACACTTGTTTGTTACTTTATAGGAAAAATACCAGATGACGGGTTACTCCTCCAAGATTAGATTTATGGCTTCCCTTCATCTCTGGCTTTTTGTGTGCAAATCATAGGTGGTCTTTTCAGAAACATTTAATCTGGCAATTAATCTTAACTCGTTGGGTCAGTGAGGTGGCTCAGCTGGTAAAGAGTGCTTGCAGTCAATCCAGCCAGACAACCTGAGTTCAGTCCCTATAACCTACCTGCTAGAAGGAGAGAACTGACTCCCAAGAGTGATCTTTTTACCTCCATGCGCTGTGCCATGTGTGTGTGTGTGCGCGCACGCGCGCACACACACACATAAATAAATGTAAAAAAATTTCAAGCTTAACTTATGCCATACTACTGAAAATCAATAACTCTATGTAAATGACAGCCAATGAGCACTTCTGATTGATGTTGCCGCCAAGACCTAGCCAAGAACATTGGTAAGATGCATTCAATTTTAAAGATTATTAAATATGAATGGAGATACACTGAGAAACCGATAAGGCAGAGTTTCTGTGTTTTGCATCAGGGAGCTGAGTCCTTGTCACTTATGACTGCCAGTGTGTGCTCAGTACCTCACACATTCAGAGGGAACTCAACACACACATGTTAAATGAGTGAAGGAATTAGTATGATCCTGCACATGATTATTTTATTAGCAACAGAGCTGATTAGAGTCTTATAGAAATAAATTAATATATGGAGAGCTTCTGCTATTTCTTAATTTTTTTCATTTTATTTATTTATTTTTATTTTATGTGTATGTGTGTACCTGAGTGCGTGTATATGCACCACATGTGTGCAGTGCCTGAGGAGCCCAGAAGAGGGAGTTGGATCACCTGGAGCTAGAGTTACTGGTGGATTGTGAGCCACCCAACATGGATGCTGTGAAGACGACTCCCATCCTCTGCAAGAGCAGTCAGCACTCTTAACCACAATGCCCTTTCTCCAGCGTCTCCTCTGTTATTCTAAAAAAAAAATTCCTTTATTGTGCATTAGTTTAAGTGGCAATACCAATTACAAGAATGACAAATTTGGCTGATAAATATGGTGACAGAGTCCCCACCGAGAGAGGTCTTATTGTGTCATGAAATCTTTGTGGATAACACATTGTGTTTCCAGACAGAGACTCAGTATCAACTACTGACAGTGATAGAGGTGATTCCTGGTCACCCGGCAGTATAGATTTGGAAGGACAAGGAACAGAATCATATCCATGTTAGTTATGTGGTAATGCAGTAGGCATACAAGGAGGGGCCTGACTTGTTTGTTGAAAAACCAGCAGGTAATAATGTCAGTGTGTGTGTGTGTGTGTGTGTGTGTGTGTGTGTGTGTGTGTGTGTGTGTGTGTAGGTCAGAGGACAACTTGTTGGAGTTAGTCTCTCCACATGTGGGTTCTTGTGACTAAACTTAGGGCATCAGGCTTGGCAGTAAGTGCCTTAACCCACTGGGCCATCTTGCTGGCCCTAATGTGGCCACTATTCTTCAGAAAAGCATGAAAAAAGAAGGATTGTACAGGCATTGTGGAAAGCTGAATATCCTGTGAGAACAGGAGAGAACCCCTCACCAAACTGTTTGGGCTACCATTGTACAAGTTTGTCTCATCTTCAGAGCAGGCCTCCATTAGAAAGCATTGCTGTGTTTAAAAATGAGAAACTGAGACTTGTAGCTCAGATTCCAGCCTGAGTTTTCTTGACTCTTCAGTCATGGCTTTTTTAAACAACTCTACTTGGACTCAGAGGACCTGGAAGCTGGGGGATGAGCCACCGAGGTGAGACTGGAGGATGGAACCCATTGGCAGAGAGAAGCCCAGCAGGTGGGTTAGATGGGTTCACTCTCTGAACACTTGCAGTGGACTGACATGTTTTCTAGGCAACACTGAGAACTTGAAGGCTTGGGTAAAATAAGGGATGATTCGAATACCCTGTCTGCTCCCATTCCTGTGTGTCCTCTTCCTTCATTTTCATGGACTTGTTTTAATTCCTACATCCTTTAGCAGCTTCTGAAAGAGCTATTGTGTCAGATCTGCTTTGATAAACACATCAGGATGGGGAGATGGAAGGAGTCTCCATCACGAGTGACACTTGAAAGAATGTGAGATGAAAAGGAAGAGGAATCAGAAGAAAGCCAAGAAACAGTAACAAGAGTGAGGGGTATAAACACCCATTGTGACTGGGTATGATGTTCAACATCTGTGAAAGTGTTATCTTAAGACCATCATTTTATGGGCTAAGTAATAATAATAATAACAACTAATACTAAAACCCATTGACCTTTGCCAAGGTCAAATTGAGTAGCTGGTTATGTTTTTTTAAAATTATTATTATTATTAACGATTTTTGTCAACTTGATATATGCTGAGGTCATCTAGGAAGAGGGAACCTCAACTGTGAAAATGCTTCCACCAGATTGGCCTGTGATTAATGATCGATGTGGGAGGGCCCAGCTCACTGTGGGTGGTGCCACCCCTGAGCAGGTGGTCCTGGATTGTATAGAAAAGCTGAGCAAGCCATGGAGAGCAGGCCAGTAAGTAATGCTCCTTCATGGTTCCTCCCTAAATTACTTTTGGTCCTGGTGTTTATCACAGCAACAGAAAGCAAACTCAGACAAGACCCAGGGGTGGGGGAGATAAGGAGCTGAGACTAAGGAGAATCTGGTTGCCACAAGTTCAGTCTTTAGGCCTTTTCGTTAGCCCTCAGCACCAGGTTTGTGGATGGATATATCTTGTTTTAGAGCAGGGTCAGTGTGCTGAACATTCCCGTGTTGACTATTCACTCAGCTCAGTACTGATCGGTTGGGTGATGGTCTGCCCGTAGGGAATGCATGGAGGCTAGAAAGGCTTCCTTTGGCTTAGCCAAGCAGAGGTGTAAGGTTCACACACTTTTGAGTAACCTCTGAGCCCCAGCAAACCTGATTGCTGGAAACCAGTTGCTGGAACCTGGGATCAGGCAAGACTGACTACTGCTTTGGGGGCGATCAGCTTCCCTCTACCACAGCCGGGCAGTGCCCGCTGGAGTTTGGGTTGCGAATCTACTGGCCAATGACTTTTCTGAATCCCAGAACTATGCAAGCTGAAATGTGTCCCCAGGACCACTTTCCCTCTGAGGAAGGACCACTTTAGGGAATCCTTTGGTTGTCCAAAGAAAGGGGACTATCAACAGAGGCGAAGAAGCCTGGAATCAAAGAAGTAGCTCCAACACAGACAGGCTGCGTGGTTCTTACAGAGGCTGACCGCATTCCTCGGACCCCAATGATACTTTCCCTATGTTAACACTGAGCTAAATCAAGGGGTCTTGGCTTCTACTGGTTTCTTTTTTCTTTTCTTTCTTTCCCTTTTTCTCTTAAGTGAGAACAAAAAAACCCTTATTTTTCTTCTCTCAAGAGGGTACAAGCAGTAGGAACTGCAAACATTTTAGCCATCGTGAAAGCATCAGAACAAGGTGTGTGGCGCTTGCAGAAGGCACCTGGAGCTTCTTCCCTTGGCAGGAATGGAAGAAGGAGAGAGGAGGAAGGGGATGGGAGGGGAGGGGAGAGTTGCAGGGAGGGCATTGGAGGAAGCTAGGGGTGCTTCCAAGAACAGAGGCGGCTTTGAATAGAGCACAATTTGAGCCTGTGTCCCCAGGGAGAACAGACTGGGGCTTTATTGCAGGCTCCTCTGAGTATGTGGTATCATCAGCAGAAGGAAAGTATTGCTGCCTGGTCGAATTCCTCAGAGAGGGGAGTCTGGTCTGGGAATCGGGAGCCAAGTTACTGGAGAACGAAGAGGGAGGGAGCGGGTTACTTTTGCTGTGCCTTCTCCGGCAGTCCTTGATCTGCTCAGGGGCCCCTCCCTGGGCTGTGGTGTCCCTGGAGCAACTGGCCCAGGGCCTTCTGTGGGAGGGTGCCCATTCCAGGGCAGCTGTGCCCAAGCAGGCTGGGTGTGGCTGCGATTTCTGTTCTCCAGAAGGGCTGTGGCTTTTTAGTAGTGGGCAAAGGTCAGAGCAGAGACTCATAACTTGTCAGAGTGCCGAGAACAAGGGACTGCCAGTGCTGTCCTAAATGGGACATCTGTGCCACACCGATCCCAGAGTCAGGGGACATCAAAGAGGAGGGAGTAAAGACAATACATAGCCATTTCCTGTTTGTATGTGGCAGGACCACTCTGTAAGCCAGCGAGCGCCCTGGTAGCCTCACAGAGATGTCTCTACCTCGTCCATCTGTGGCCTCTCCCAGGCCTGTGATATCAAGTTTCAGGAGCCCTCGAACATTGGGACCTTCGATGTCCGTTTTCTTTGTTGCAATGGTTTTCTCAGCACTACTTTCTACATAACTCAAATATAACCACACATGCTTGCACATGTGAGTCCTCCTCTTGCTCTCCCCCATGCCATATAAGAAAGGAGAGAGATCATTTCTTTGTCACCAGAGGCGCGACAGCCTTATAAAACAGGGCACGGCCTGCCTAGCTCTCCTCAGGTTCAGATAATGGGGCCGTTTGGATTCATAGCTCTGGGTAGTACTTAGCAGTCTGTGACTTCCCTGTGTGTGGCCTTCTGGTGAAAAGAACATTAGTGTTTGATGGTGGCATGTTATTTCCGTCTCGTTTCTGACAACAATGGTACAAATTTCCCTTCTTCTGATACATTTGAGATCGCCGGGAGGAGAAACAGAAGAAAAGAAATCTAAATTTATTCTTAACAACCGAAAGAGCTAGAAAATGAGTTGTTAAACGTGGTGAGAGGGCCAGGCAAGCCAGGGCTGCAGGCTGAGTGCCGAGGGTGTTCTCTAGCTGCTTTGATTCGCCTTGGCTTCTGGACCCTGTTCTCAAACACAGACAGGCTGCGTGGTCCCAGGGTCCCAGGAAGGCCCCTCTGGGGGTGATGACCTCTGGAACCAGGGCTGAGGAACATGAGGGTCTTTCTACAGCTCTGCTTTCTTCTTTTTAAACTTTGTGATGTTAGTGTTATCAATTTGACAGGACCTAGAATCACCTAGAAGATGTGCCTCTGGCAGCGGGGGGTGGAGGGGTGGGAGTGGGATGGGGGTTGGGGGTTGAGGGGGTGGATGGGAGGGTGCAATATTGATTATATTCATTGACGTGAAAAGACCCATTTTAACTGTGGACGTGATCAGGGACCCTGGACTTTATGTGGAGAGAAAGCTGAGCATTGGCATGCATGTATTCTTCTCCTGCTTCCTGACTGCATGTGATGTGACCAGTTGCTTTAAGCTCCTGCTACTGTGATTTCCCTGCCATGATGGACTGTAACCTGGAACTGTGTGCCAAATCAACCCCTTCTCCATGAGGTTACTTTTGTCAGGGGATTTTCCCCCCCCCCCACAGCAACAGAAAAAGATACTAAGACAGAAAGGGTCTCAAGTATCCCAGACTGACTTACACAGAGATACATAGTCAAAGATAACCTTGAACTCTCAATCTCTCTGCCTCTACCTCATGGGTGCTAGGAATATAGAGGCGTATATCACCATGCCTGATGTATGCGTTGTTAGAGATTCAATCCTGGGACTCCACGCATGCTAAGTAAGCAGTGGCGCCGTACCCCGGCCCTCTCTGTAGCTTTTATTTAACAACTGCCTGCTTGGGACTCGTAAACCATCTCTTTTCTTTGAGGTCCAAAGGTGATCATGCGGTATGAAAAAGGAAAAAAAAAATGTTTTAGAATGGGAAGGCTCTCATTATTCCTGCCTTGGGGTGTCTTATGATGGCATATTTATTTCCCTTTGCCCTGAAAGGTTACCACCCCAAATGGGCTAGAATGACCCCACCATCAAGCAGGCTTTTATGGCTGTAGGAATGGAGTTTTGATGGAGCCCCAAGGGAGCTGCTTCACCCCAGCCCGGATGCCCACGCTCTGCCCTCTGACCCTTTGCAATAAGATTTTAAAGTGGAGTATGGAGTTCTGCAGCAAACAGAGCTTTCTGGGAATTTCCTTTGTTCTCTACTTGAAAATTATGTCCTGTCATATCTGAAAATAGATCACAGGGTCGGCGGTGTAGCTCATTGGTTTTCTCCCCTTCCTCTTTCTCTCTCATCTGTCTCTCTGTCTCTGTCTCTATGTCTGTCTCTGTCTCACTCTCTCTGTGCAGACACATGTGTATATGGGCATGTGGAGGCTAGGGGACAACCTGGGTGTTTTTCCTCAGGTGCTGTCCATTACCATTTTTTTCTTTTAAAGGCAGGGTCTCTTGTTGATCTGAAACTTACAAAGTAGGATAGGCTGGGCTGGATGGCCAGTAAGCCCCAGGGATCCATTTGTCTCTACCTCCTCAGTGCAGGCCTTAAAAGAGTGCATGCATGCCAGGTCTGGCTTTTTCATGTGGGTTCGGGGAATTAAGTTCAGGTCCTTGTGTTTGAGAGGCAGGCACTTACATGATGGAGCCATCTCCTGAACACAGGGTTTCTTATGAACTCCCAAAATAGGACTGCTCCCTTATATTCCCCCCCCCCCGTGTGTGTGTGTGTGTGTGTGTGTGTGTGTGTGTGTGTGTGTGTGTAAAAGTGTATCCACAATTCTGGGTGAGTCCTTGTGTCCAGAGGATCTGCACCCTTGCTCACTGATTTTGGTTTCTGCTAGCACCCTCTGTTTAGCTGTCCCACACTTAACTGTTTGGTGTGTGCTTTGTCTCTGGCAGGCAAAATGTCTCAGCACCTTCTGGGTTCATTAAATGCTGTGTAGTGGTTGGGAACTTCAGTCTACAGAGTTTCTTGGGGATTTTGGGAACCATATATTATTCATCTTTGTGTTCTCAATGCTCAGCGGGCTACTTGGCCCATGGAAGAGCCCCACACATTGATTATTGAATTCATAAGTGATGGATGAATATGAATTCTGTACCTTCTCTTCAGCATTGAATGCCTTCAGTTAGAAAACTTATTTCTGATTTGGGAACACTTCACCCTAGTTCTTATACATTAGTGACAGAGTTAAGCAGTCTGAAATCGGTGACATCAAAGGAAGTGTGAGACAAAAGTAAATGGGGATGCTTTAGGACAGAAAAAAGAAAGAAGAGCAGGAATGACATGAGGCTCCGTGCAAAATTTGCAAACCCAAGTTGGACAGCTAAGCAATGATAAGACGCAAACGTTGCTTCTTTTAAAGGAATATCTACTTAGCACCCTTGTGTGCTAGGTACTATGCAGGCTATGTGTCTGTCCCATGTCCAGGCTGGGGTCTGAGCATAAAGAACAGCACAGGATATGGACAAGGACATGCTTCAGTTGAGGCACAGGGCTGATGATTTCAGGATGACGGGGAAGATATCTGTATTTGTTTTGTTCCTGGTGTTGTGATAAAATACCCTGGCAAAGACAAGTTAGGGGAGGACGGGTTGGTTTTGTGTTTCCAGAAGGATGAAGTCCATCATATCAGGGAAGGCGTGACGGCATGTGCATGAGGCCATCTGTCACATTGCATTGGTGGTTCAAAGCAGAAGTGGGACAGGCTATGACACCTCGAAGCCTGCCCCTAGTGATGTGCTTCTTCCAGCAAGGCTCCACCTCCTAAAGGTTCCAGAACCTCCCCAAACAGCACCACCAGCTGGGGACCAAGTGTTCAAACACATGAGCCTGTGAGGGACTTTTCACCTTCAAACAATGGGATCTAAAGATTATCAACGAAAGACAGAAAACAAGAAGGTGATGTAGTGTGTCAATCTCTGTTTGATGTGTTCCGAAAGCTGTATTGTCCAGGCCTCATTGGCCTTGCCCTTCAGTTCCTCAGTCCTCTGGGCCAGCTTGGAGCATCCTCAGCTACTGCCTTGCTCTCAGCCTGTGCATCTCAAAGGTCCCCTCACATTCTAGCTTAACTCAGGAATGGGGATTTCACTCCTGTCCCCAACACCAAGACACATAACAGATGTCTTATTCTTTTTTTCTATCCTCAATTTTCCCTACCTATTTGAGGCTATAGGAAATTCCTCAAGTGTGGAGAGCCAGCAGCTCCAAGATGGCCCGAATCACAGCGTCAGAACCAGATGCACTGATTTAGGTTAAGAAAGAAATTTTGGGGCTTCTTTATTCTAAAAAAATCTTGGTAGGATAATTTTCTCGTAAGGAAATTGGCTTCTGCAGAGAGCTTTAAAAACAGCATTGTAAAAACTAGCAAATATATTCATGACAATTTAACCCACCCTTCTTTCTTGCCACTAGACCTGGCCCCCAGTTCATCCAGCCCTGGTGGGAATTCTTCATATGGATAGAAAAGAGTCAAGTTCTCTAGAGCCTGAATCTTCCTGACAATTTGAAGGTCCTGTTTAAGAAAAATAACCCAGTGTCGCGAATTCCCTGATTAGGCAGGAGGCTTCAGAAAGGGCTTTATGGGGCGAAGGGCCCTCATATCTAGGCTGTACTGCTTCCGTGGCAAGTTAGCCTACGGTACCAAGCCCAGGTAAGAACTAAGGCGAAGTGAGATGAGTAAAGATGGATGGGGAGACAGAGATGCGCAACAGTCACCCGGGGGTGGGGAGGAGGCAGGGTGTGAGGAGGGAGGGGCCTGAAAGAGGCGGAACATGGAGGGAGTTGAGCATGGAGGGGTGGGTGTGCCAAGTGCCCCTGATGGAAGCAGTTGGGGCATACTGACTTCGAGCCTGGGAAAGGTGTCTCCTGGGAAGCATGCTCAGGACTTTGGAAGGGGTATGCTGATTGATGGGGAAGGGCTCCCTGTGACATGGGCTCTGGAGAGATGGTGACCTGACCTCCTCTAGCCAGAAGAAAATACACAGAAAATCACCGTTACTCTTCGACTGGCCATTGGGCCTTATTTGCCGTAAAGGGCAGAGAAGTCCCTGGCTCAGAGTCCTTCTGCTCCTGGCCAAGGAGCCCCTTCCCTATCTGTTGATGAGAACTGGTGGCTGCTGACAGATTGGCTTCCCCAGGGGTGAGGGTGGCATGGGGGACCAGAGTATTGCCCACCAGCTCACCCTGGTGTGGGAGTTATTTGTCCTTTAGTTAGGGGGCTGGAGTCTAAGTCTATTGCATATTCATATTTATAGCCTGCTTCTGCGGCGTTATGGCCTTGGGATGAGCCACCTCCGTGGCAGCTCTGGAATTGCAGTTTCCCCAGTGGACACCTCTAAGAATCCAGTGCTTTTCAGAAAGGGCAGCTCTCATGATGGCTTACTTTAAGATGGGGAGAATTCTTCAGCCAGGGCTGAGGTGCTCTGTTTAATTACCTGGGTTAGTACTGGCCTCATTATGCTAAAATGTGATTGAGGTGTTCCCAGGGTCATCTCTGTGAAGGTGTATAAACATTGAGTCCAAAAGTCAACAGTCCTGTTTCTATGAAGAAGCCTTGTTTATTTCTTTTTTGTTTATTTATTTTTGAGGCAGGGTTTCATGTAGTTCAGGCTGGTGAGCCCCTAGGCAAGGATGTCCTTGAACTCTCCATCCTCCGCTCCACATCCCAGATGCTGGGATCCAGGTGTGCACCACCACACCTGGTCTACAGGCTCCACCCTCCTGCTCCACACCCCAGATGCTGGGATCCAGGTGTGCACCACCACACCTGGTTTACAGGCTCCACCCTCCTGCTCCACACCCCAGATGCTGGGATCCAGGTGTGCACCACCACACCCGGCTTCCAGGCCTTGTTAAGAATGTTGGGTGTTCTTTGCCTAACAGGAAAACCCTAATGTCTTCCTATCACTCCTCCTCTCCATCTTTTCTCCCTCTCTTTGTGTATCTCTCCTTCTTCTTTTTCTCACTCATGGAACTTTGGCTTCAGACCAGGTCCTTTGCTGGGCACTGGAATCACAGACGAGTCAGACAAGTTACCCAGATGTAGGTGAGCACACCTGGACACACAGTAACAAAGAGTCTTGTAGGGACTAGTCAAGCCCTGGGTGACCAGCTTCCCCACCTCGGAACTATTAACATTTTGGACCAGACAGTTGTATGGGATGAGGCTTAGCATGATCCAGGCCTCTACTTGCTAGAAGCTAGCAGCTCCTTCTCCAGATGTGACAACCCCAAATGCTCTCAGACTGCCACATGTCTTGGTGGAAACAAAAGCACTCTAGTTAAGAATGGCTGTGAACTCTCACCTGGATGGACATCCCGGCGAGGTCCCAGGCTCTGCCTCCTGTAGGTAGTGCTTCCTGCAGTGAGCTGTGAGTTCAGAAGCAGCTCCTGGATTTCCTTAGGCTCCTCTTTGTTTTGTTTGAAAATGAGAGTAGAAGAAGGTTTGTGCAAGTACAAATGCATGCATGTTTGTGCACACGCATGTGGAGGCCAGAGGTTGACCTTGGGTGTCTTTTCAAGTCACTCTTACCTTCCTATTATTCTCATTTTAGAAAATATTTATTTACTTATTGTGTGCATGTGCCCACACCTTATTTTTTTGAGGCAGGGTCTTTGACTGAACCTGGAACTCACCATTTTGGCTAGACTGATTGGTCAACAAGTTCCAGGGATCTCCTTGTCTCTGTCCTTCCCCACTCCCTAGTACTAAAGTTACAGACAGGTGTCACCAAGCCTGGATTTTATATGGGAGCTAGTGATCTGAACTCAGGACATTATGCTCGTGTGGAAAGCACTTTACTGACTGAAATGGCCTGAGCCATTTTCCTCCAGCTCCCCTGCATGAGTTTTGGGTATGTCTGCTACAACATATTAGATGCTGTACTCTGGAAGGGTGACGGCAGTTTATGCTTTTATGCTAAAAGTGTCTAGGACAGAAGCCTGTCACCAGTCAACAGGTACTAACAGATGCTGGCTGTGTGATCAGTTAGTTTACATGGCTCATGGGAGAAGACATCCTAGTCATGACAGCCTGTCCTCATGTTTGAATCCTGGTTCTTCCATGTACAGCCTGGGAGGTATGGCTGGGTCTCCTACCCTCTCCCCCCATAACATGGAGATAATGATGACTGTGACCTCAGAGCTGTTATCAAGGTTTTTTGTTTGTTTTGTTGTTTGTTTGTTTTTTGGTTTTTTTTGAGACAGGATTTCTCTGTGTAACAGTCCTGGCTGTCCTGAAACTCACTTTGTAGACCAGGATGGCCTGGAACTCACAGAGATCTGCCTGCCTCTGCCTCCCGAGTGCTGGGATTAAAAGCGTGCGCCACTACCGCCCGCCTCTGTTGCCAAGGTTTAGTGGGGCAGAGTAATACCTGACAGAGTGACTGCTAAGGGTTAGCTGTGGGTTAGAGTATGCAGGCAAGGCGAACTCACTAGCCCTAGGGGTTCTACAGTATAGAGCTGGTGAGTGGTCCACAGTGAACGGTCCTGCCAATTATCATGAAAAATAGATGGAAATGTGAGTGTCTCAGAAGGTTGCATAGACTTAATTTCCATAGCCGGGAACTGTAGAGCAGGTAAGAGAGCATTCCCTAGAGAAGGTCCTAGAGTTCTCGGAGACTGACAGATGGAGCCATGGAGGCACTGACAAACAGCACTAAATGCAGTGGAGTGACTGGTCAGGCTATTCTGAAGATGAGGTTGAGAGCCAAGCCTCACAGCCCAGGATCTTGAATCCAAGCCCAGCGCTCTGGTCTGAACAGTACTATGGGAATCCTGGGGATACACTTTCCCTGGTGAGAAATGCCCTAAGTGCCTGGTTTTAAGACGGCTTTCAGAGTCTTTAGGGCAGAAGGAGGTTCAAGAAGGAAGGGGGCGTGTCTTGGTTGGGGTCAATGACATCAAGGCAGAGATATTTGGCAACCATGGCATCCCAGACTGGACGGGTGCATACTTTTGCATTGTCTGTTAAGATGGAAAAACCAGGGTTGCTAAGTAAATCTGAAGCGAAGGAATTCAAATGACTAGGCCAGACCATTTCCAAGCAGGAACCAGCAGGAACAGTTGAGGCCTTGTTTTGCATTCAGGTGAAAAGCTGATTATAAATCAGCTCTATTGGGTTGGTAGAGAAAAGAAGTCCTGTCCAAGCTATCTTTTGTAGCCCTTAATTACCTGATAGTGGGTATTGGCAATTGGAAACACTCACAGGATGATTTATACAGGAGGATCAGCCAGAGTTCCGTAGGGGAGGAGTCTGCAGAACCCTGGGCCATTGTTGCTAGTGCTACCAGTGAGAACACTGAGGCCATCCATCTGGGGAGCACTTCACCTTGCTCACTTGCCTCCCTTAGACACTGTGGAACCCTGACAGTTCTATTAGGCTCATGTTCCATAGGTGCAAACCGAGCCCCATTGAGTTAGGTGATCTGCCAAAGGGCATGTAGCTGTGGTCTGGATACTTTAACCATAGACCTATAGCTCTATAGCCTCCTAAAGAAGCCATTTTCTACAATGGCTCTTCTACCTCCCAGGTTCATGACCTTCTATGACCCGTTACCACACTGTGCAGGGTTGGTCTGTATATGGGTATAGCAATCCCCTGAGTGAGTGCTTAGGTGGATTTTCTCTTCTTGGTCAAGTGTTGAGATGACTGCAGACCCAGACCCACTAGACTAGCCTCCTCCCAGGTTGTTACAGCCCTTGGGGAACAACAAACAAGATATGTTTGTCACTTAAAGCTCCCAAGTCTGGAGCCTGTCTGTCACGAAGCAGGGACTAACTGTACCAGGAAGTGTAAGATATGACAATCTCCAGTGGCCAGCCCCTCAGTCCTCCAAATCGGTTTACCCTGGGCTCTTCTAGGGAGCAGAGTTCCACCTTGGGGGACTGCATCTCTTGGGGTTAACCATCACCGTCTCCTCAAGCCTCTTATAAGGAATTAGCAGAGATGAAGCCATGGCTCAGAACTCCCCGGAGCTACTCTGTGTGGTCACTTGTATCTCCATGTACACACAGAAATGTGTGAGCAGAGAACCACACAGTCTCTTGTACACATGCTAGACCTGACTCAAATACACATCGCGTCTATACAGAACCTTTCTTGCTTGCCTGCTTTCCCAAGTTCCCCTCATGACGCCTCAATTTTCTGGACTCATTTTAGTGGGTTCCAGTGCAGCACCAAAGCCCCCACAGTGAGAGGTGTTGATCCATGCCAGCAGACGGGAAGCAGGCCAGAGGACCCGGGGGCAGAGAGAACCCTGCCTTGCTTATTTTGTTAAAGAGTCTCTCATAGGGTTATGGACACTTTGGGTGCAGAGAAGAAATGGGACAGCGTGGGAGCAGGGAAGGTGGGAAACGTCCTTAAGACACCACAGGTGATGGGGGTGGGGAACAGACTTACTGAGTTTATGAGGTCAGTTTTCTTTTTAAATTTTTGAAATTACATTTTACGCAAGGTGTGGTGGCATACGCCTTTAATCCCGGCACTTGGAGGGCAGAGGCCAGTGGATCTTTATGAATTTAAGGCCACATAGTGAAACTTTGTCTCAAAAAAAAAAAAAAAAAAAGAAAAGATTTAAAAAGGACATTTTATTTGTTGGGGGAGGGGCTCAGATGCCGTGGTGCCTATGTGGAGCAAGAGGACATTTTATGGGAGTAATTTCTTTCCTTCCGCTATGTGTGTCCCTGGGATCAAACTCAGGCCCCCAGGCCTGACAGCAAGTGTGTGGCGCACTGACAGACCATTTCTCTTGCCGAGACTTGTGTTTATATTTATTTATCGTGTTGTGTGTGTACGCCATGGTGCATGTGTGGAGGTCACAGGGCAACTTACGAGAGTCAATCGATTCTTTCCTGCCACCATGTGGGCCCCGGGGATCGAACTCGGTTCCTCGGGCTTGGAGGCAAGCATCTTTACGTACTGAGGCGTCTCATCGGCCAATTTTCTTTCTTTTTTGACAATGTGAGAGTTCAGGATCAGTGAGAGAATGGGTGAGCATGCCAAAAAGAGAGGGCATGAGAAGAAAACCTTGATAGTGTGTGTGTGTGTGTGTGTGTGTGTGTGTGTGTGTGTGTGTGTGTGTGTGTGTTTAGGTTCCCTTCCTGCTTTTGATGGATGCTTGGAGGAGAAGACAGTGTTCACGAATGTTGCTCAGGCATCAGATTAGACTTCGGCCCTCTTCATGGGAGAAGGGAAATTTGCCTTTTTAGAAGGGTTGATAAGCTAACACCAACGTATACACAGAGAGGAAATTCCAGCTCGGAGTGAGGGCGGGGTGGACCGTGTGGGGCCAGGCAGGTAACAGGACAGGGGACTTAGGTGTGGTTTTTAAATTCTGCCACCAGCATAGTGAACTTGTGGGCTTGGTGGCCACATTTCCAGAACTGAGAGGATGAGGCCGAGCGCTCGCTGCCCTGAGGAGGAACGTGGGCTCTCATGGGAAGTGTGGCTTTGGGCAAGGCATGCAACCTCTTCGGTTTATTCTCATCTATAAACGGGACTGAATTGATATAGTTGCCACTTAATGTTTCTCTGGGGCTAAGCGTGGCCTCTGCTTAGCATAGACTAGTCATGTAGTAAGAATAAAGACTAGACATTATAGTTTAAAGTACACCTATACTGGGTACTTTGGGGATGACTCTGTGGTTCAGAGGGCTTGCTGTTCTCGCCGAGGACCCAAGTTCTGTTCCCAGCCTCCACATCCAGTGGCCCATAACCTATAGTAACTCCAGCTCCAGGGGACCTGGTGCCGTATTCTAGCCTTCCAAGACATCTGCATGCATGTACACATACACACGTAAAATATTTTAAAGCATGTTTATATTGTAGCTACGTATATGATAATGCATTAGCTAGTTACAATCAAATGAATGCAGTGACATCATAATGGTGTGTATGTTTTCCATTGCCATTGGTGGAGAACTCGGTTTAGGCTTTAAGCACGGGGCTGTCCTCTCCTATCTGCTCTTCCCAAACAGGACTCAAGGACTCTGCATACCAGAAGGGCCAGCTGGGCTCCAGGCCAGGGGAAGAGGGTGAGGCACCTCTGGATGGAAGTGTAGGGGCTCTTCTCCCTGCTGCCGGAACCAGGCCCCCGGGCACTGGGCGAAGGCAATTCACTTCTGGGGCCAGAGAAGGCTGAACAATGGGTGCCCTGTTGCTTTTTCTGGGACTCTGTCAAGGTATCCAACGAGGTCAGAAAGGCAGGACAAGAACAGTGCCTCTACCCCAGGTCACAGGAGAAAGTGTTGGCAGAGAGGCCTCCCAGCCTCCACCTGTCAGTGTCCTGGAAAGACAAACTGGAATCTTGTGGCAGGTGGTGTTTCAGGCCCCAGTGAGCTGTCACGGGATCAGTAGTCCCAAGGTGCAACAGGCCTCTTGCGGTGGAGGAGGAGGGACAGTGTTATGTGTTGCTGTTTAGGCAATGGCGGGTATGCCCCCCCCCCCCCCCCCCCCCCCCCCCCCCGCCCAGGTGTCGGAGTCTGCTCCAGGAACCTGTACCACACACAGAACAAAGCAGGCAGAGGGGACATTGTCTGTGGTGCCTCTGCCGCCTGACAACTGCTTACAAAGCGGTGTGGCATCCCACACTTGGTGTCAGGGCTTAGCAGAGATGTCACTTCTGAGCACATCAAGGATTTGCTGTAAATATGGGAGTATGGAGGCATGGCCAGGGAGGAGAGAGTTTCAGCTAGCTTCGACACTTGTTCTAGGTGCTCAGCCAGACGCTTGCTGCATGTCCAACCTGTGACCTCCGGGGTCAGCCTAGTTGTAAATTCAGCCCAATACAAATTCGTAAACTTATCTGAAACATTTTTTTTTAAAGGAAATTTTGGTAATTCAGTTGTGGGGGTCCTTGAGTGTGGACTTTGTAGCTAATGACACGCAGCAATATCAGAAAGTTGGACATGTCTACAAGTTTAAAATCGTTTTGTTGCAACCATGACAGTATTATAATCACTCCCAATTTACAGGCCAGAAAACTGAGGCATAGAATTGAACTGTGAAGAACAGGCCCAGGGTTAGAACCTTCCACTCTGTCTGCAAGCCCCAGCTTTGGTCAGGCTGTGGCATTGTCTTGGGGACTAAGACACTATTGTGTGCCTTTGTATTTGGAAGGCACAATCGGCCCATGCAAGGCCAGCTTCTGAGCACCTAGCTTTGGGGCAGGTCTGCACAGCAGGATATCTGTCTTCCTGCAGGCCTGACTTTCAGGGACTAGAGATCAGGCTAGAGTTCCCTTCCTGGATTTTCAAGGGCTCTTTTGTTCCTTCACCCCCAGAGTGTAGGAGGTAAATCTGAGAACGACTTTGAGGCAACAACCTGGAAATTCAATTCCCTGTGAACTCTGCTCCTGCTAGGCTCTGTAATGGGATCACTCTTGCTTAGCAGGTGTGCTACGGTCAGGTTTCCCCCTGCTGTAATTACAGGTCCTCCATACTTCCCAGCCCCGGGCTCTCTGAGCCCTGACATTTTTGCAAGTGTGTCTCCTGTCCTTAATAACTGGTTGGCAGCCGTTCATCAGTGCCCTGAGCAATCAGGTAACGCCTCTCCTCACCACCTCTCCTTTCTTGTTTGAGAGACAGATCAAGGGCTCTACCTACTTAAAGACTCTGGGTTCAGAGAGCGGGAGATGACGACGCGGATGAAACATGTCTCCATATTCCATTTTTGGTTTTAATTTGTATTCTCCCGGAGAGCTGTGGATTAGAGGTTGTGAAACTATTGGAGCAAAACAATTTCTAAAAATACAAGTGATGTAAGGGGCAGGGTTTGGAGAGAGGACACCTTGCATTTTTCCTGGGTTCAGAGGACAGCAGAGGAGTGAAGCTGGGTCTCAGAGGAGTCGGAGTTGTGTTTCTGGTGCCTGTCTACTACTCAAGAAAGAGGCGTCGGAGAGCCCTGTATACAATACTTGCAGGTTAGGGGGGGTGGAGCCCACTGCATCGTGGGAGGAACAGGATCAAAGCTCATTCTTCCTTTTTTGGATGGAAGTTCTGGTTGCTGTGGTGGGGGTTGATGAAGTATTTGGGGAACAGGGCTAGAAGCTGGTAACTAGGCTGAAGGTCACTGGCATATATGCACAGCTCTCCTGTAGACACTTCTCCCTGGCCTGTTCCCATGAACTATCACTGTCTCCGCCCAACTTGAGTTACTTAAGTCCTGACTCCGTCAGTTCCGGGGCCCTTTGGCAAGTTCCCTAAGGCCTGTGAGCCTCAGTTTTCTGGTTTTAATACATCGGATCATAAACCCTATCTCATAAACTGGTTTGGGATGAAAAATGAATTTAATATTATAAAGAGTCTGAGAGAGGTCAAGGGCCCAGTGAACACAATTTTTCTTTATTGTGTTAGTGGGTAATGGCTGGTAAAACGCCTTAGGAGGCATCTGTTGACCACGACAAGACTGCAAGACTCCCCAGCAATCATAAACAGCTGAATTTTGGGCCACAGGGATGATATTTTTGGAGAGGTGAAAGCTTTTGGTATTCAAATTCTATTACGGAGGTGACTGTTTCTTCAGATTGTTTGAATGGTCAGTTCTATGTGGTCATATAATTGAAGGCCAAAAGAGAGCCATAGCTATTATCTTCACAGGCTCCCATGCCTTTAACCCCTCAAGTAGCCATCAAGGCCATAGAACCAGAGTGAAAAATTAAGATTGAGTTTCCTAGATGGGCATAGTGGTGCACGCCTTTAATCCCAGCACTTGGGTGGCAGAGGCAGGTGATGTCTGAGTTCGAGGCCAGCCTGGTGTACATAGTGAGTTCCAGGACAGCAGAGCTACATAGTGAGACCCTGTCATGAAAACAATAACAAGAACACCCAGCATGGCACCTAGACCCTGCAAGGAACTCCACAGATAGCTGGTGGCTGAATGGCAGTGTCTTGGTTAGCATTAACTGTCAACCTGCTATAGCCTAGAATCATCGAAGAAAACAAGAGTCTCAACTGGATGTTTTTATCTGGTTGGTTTGAATAGCTATGTCTATGGGGGCGGGGCTACCTTGATTGTAGGAGGGCCCAGCCCTCTGGCGACACCATTCCTTGGCAGGTGGTCCTGGACTGTGTGATAAAAAGCTAGCTAATCATTAGCCCAGAGTGAGACTGTAAGCAGCATTCATTCTTCCATGGTTCCTGCCTCCCAGGTTTTACCTTGAGTTTGTGCAATGATTTCCATCAATAATGGATTGTGGTCTGGAAGTGTGAGCCAAGTAAACCTTTTCCTCCCCAAGGTGCTTTTGGTCAGAGTGTTTTATCACAACAACACAGAGGAGAGCAAGAAATGCAGCAATATGGAAACTGAGGCATACAACCCCAGTGTGATTTTTGACCTCTAAGAACCATCTGATTCCTGAGTAGGAAGCAGCCTTAGGGATCGATTGGCCGAAATTCCTTACTTTATATCTTCAAGGAAACTGAGGCCAGAATTGAGGAAAGACCAGCCCTAGGCCACTTGGCTGCTGGTAGCAGGAATTTATGGTAGACACAGGATTACAGTTAACTCCATTTGGAGCTCAGTGGAATGCCCTTAAAATAGTTGTGATCAGCTTTATGTGTTAGAGGTACCTAAGGGGACGGGGGCTGGTGAGGGAAAATATGCAGCAAAACCTGCTAATTGCCTATTTATTTCAGTCCCAGCTCTTGAGAAAGCTGCTTCTGACGGCTGCCATGAGCTCTACAAATGTTATAATTAGACAGCTTGTTTGGGCCAGAACCTTCCAGTGCAAGACCATCAGATAGGAAATAATAAGACTGATAAGCAAGAACCAAAGATACAGTCAGTTTTCAACAACAGGCCTTCTGGAAGCTATTTATTAAGGGGCCATCTTTTGCTTCAGAAAGCTGGTGAGACGCCCAGATGGGCTACATGGCTTCCTGTGCCAAATTGACACCATTGCCAACACTAAAAATACTAGCTTTGCCTTATTGAGCACTTACTGTGTACCAGCCCGCCGTCCAGGCATGCCATCTCTTCATTTAGCCCTCACAATATGTCTTCAAGGACGGAGATTATCCTAGTTCACATATAACTTGCAAGGTTAGGTTGTTAGTTTTCAGCTGCATCACCGGGACTTGAACCCAGGACCCTGTGTGCCACTCACGAAGATCTGCCTTCAGAGCTACACAAGCAAGCACACATCAAGCATGGCCCTTTGTAGCTAGTGTCTGTCTCAGCTGAGCACTAGCTAAAGGATTCTCTTCATCTTCAGGGATTGCACCGTGTGGAAAGTGTCTTCCTACCCCAGACACACTCAACTCACCCTGTCACTTGAATGGTCAGGTATCTCTCATCTGGGCTTGCTTATCAATCACCTGTATTTGAACTCTGAACAGATGTGAAATGCATCTGTGGGGATCCCATTGCATCATCCTCCAAACTTCTGTGGGCAGATAAAACCAACAAGAGAGCAAACAGCTGCTTCCCCTGGCCAGGCTTCTGCGGCTTGCAGACCGTGAGCTTTGCCTGTGGGCTTCTTGGCATTATGCCCTCTATTTGCCTGGCGTCTTCCTGACCCACAAGCCATTTTCTACCACTCATTTGGAGTCTATGCTCACATGACACATCCCACTTCAATATCCATGGCTGGTCTGGGCCAGACAAAGGGCCAGGCACAGGACCTCACCTGAAGGAGAAATGTCTACATTAATAGAAGGAGAGAGATATCCAAGGCAGCTTGGGCCCTTGCTGGGCTTGCAGCAGGCAGAAGCAATTCATGGACCTAACTAGGGTGAACAACCCCCCTGCTGTGTATGTGGCTGCCCTGGTTTAGCAAAGTCCCACAAACCAGAGGCTATTTCAGTTGCAGGCAAAGCAAGAGAGTTATCTACACCAGGTCTGAGCAGATGTGGAGGGGATACTTTGGTCAGATCCATCCTGGGGGTGAAGTCTTTCCAGAAAGATCTAAGGGAGATGGAGGGCAGTCTTGGCCACAAGCATCAGGGAGGGACATGGTGAGAGAAGAGGGTTTGTGTGACAGTGCTGTAGGGGAGGAAGTAAAATGAGCTCAGTAAGGAAACTGAGTCACACGGCTTGTGAGATGGATTGTCTAACTTCTGGGAAGAAACTGAAGTCCTGCCCACCAGATGTTTCATTAGATGCATCCCAGAGATGAAAAAAGGGGCCTTTGGTATCTGCATGTCAGCCGATGTCCACATCTGGATCGTGTCAGCTGATGTCCACACCTGTCCACATCTGGGTCCTGGCTGATGTCTGCACATTCAGGCATGCTTCTTAGAACAGACTTCTCATGTTTTTAACCCTAACCTACATGGCAGGTGATCCCTGACTCAGAAGAGAGATCAATGCCACACTCTTTTTTACTCTGATGTCCCTGGGAGGCAGCAGGGGGAGGTCTGGGCCCGCCCACTCCCTTCTGGATGATGGAGTGATCTCAGGTACTTCTCTGGCCTGCGATCTACAGAGTGGGGGCGGCCATGTATTCTTCGTAGGTATTTTGTGAGGTCCCAATAAGAGAATTGGCAGTGGAATCCCTGGGCTCACCAGCAGTTCACAGCATGACCAGTCTGCAGGAAGAGACTGCAGGCCAGAGTCACTGCATGGAGGCGGCCTTCAGGTGAAGAGGGAGAAGGACTGTCAGAGGTATCATGGAGGATGAGGGTCGAGGGCTCTGTAGGAATGTGTGAGGTAGGACAGAGATGACTACTACTTGTGCCTATGGGACAGGCTCATTTCTGCTCAGTCCATCTAACCAACCAACCACCTCCGGCTCCCCAGCCCCCCGAGTTCCTATATTCCTTAGAGCCATCTCTGATGTCTCCCTCTCCTCAGTCAACATGGTCAGTCACCGTTACATGCTGGTGCTGTGTGCTAACTTTCTCTTGCGTTCACATTTATCCACCATGGCCCCATCCACAGAGCCACATCTCTCTTCTGGATTCTGCTTCCTACTGATCTACCTGTCTGGTCTATACCACTAACCCGAGGGACTTACGGTGACTAAAGCTGGTATTACCTCTTCCTGCCCAACCAGTGGAGCAGATTCCTTTCATTGTTGGGAAAGCCAACCACAAAATAACCCTTAGCATGTAGGTGCTGCCAGATAAGGTCCTGCCTATGGCGGGGCTCTTGTCCTCCATCTTCACCCTTCTGTCACAGACCTGCTCAGTTCCTAGAACACATCTCACCCCTTCCCCACCCAGAACCACAGCTTGCAACCTACTTCCTCCCTGGTTAGCCAAGTTAACCCCTGTTTGTCATCCATGTTTTCCAGTGAACACCACTTCCTCGTCATCTTCCACAATCTCAGTCTACCTATCCACTGGCCGGAGACAGACCTGACTGAGAAGTCTCCCAATTTGGGATAGTGTTGCCCGATGCCCAGAGCATGAACCTGGAGCTAGAGTGTTTGAGGTCAGCACCTGGAGCCCTCACTGACTAGCTGCTGAACCTTAGGCAAATCACTTCCCCACTCCGTGCCTCAATTTCTCCACTAATCCCAATGGGAAAAAAAGTAGTATCCCTCTAGGAGAACTGGTGTGAGGATTAAGTGGATTAATGGTGGCAAAACCCTCACTGGCACCATTCATGACCCCTAGTAGTACTATACAAGCATTTGTTACTCGTTGGGTGTGGAATCAATGCTGTTGTATTTAGTCAACCTTTTGAATGTGATCCTCCATGATGCCGAAGCCAGAGGTAGCCATTGGGTGTCTTCCTCAATCCCTCTCCACTTTAGTTTTTGAGACAGGGTCTCTCACTGAACCAGAAGGCACTGGTTCAGCTAGACTGGCTGGTCGGCCAAACTTAGGGATCCACCTGTCTCTGCCAACCTCGCCCAGGACTACTTCTCTGCCCGTCTTTTTATGTTGGTATTGAGTTCAGGTCTTCATGCTCATGTGGCAAGCACGCTACTGACTGAGCCAGCTCCCCAGTCCTCATCAGGCACTTCAGGGGACAGGAACTGTCGCTTTGGAGTCTCTCTGTGCACTGAGCCCGAGAAAGGTTGGAGAGCGTGGTGGATCATCCACAGAGGGAGACGGAACAGAGGAATGGAATGGGTGGGAAGAGGTAACACGTGAAAGGGGGCAGCCTTGGTGGAACTGGGTGCCCGAGGCCGCCGGCATGCTTAGCTCTCCGATGGCTGGAAGAGCAATAGCTGGAAAGACAGCCAAGAGGCAGAGTTCCCGGCCCTGGCCTGTGTTCCTGAACCACTTTCTTGAGAAACGGGATATTCACCCAAAATTCCCACTGGGACTTTTGGAAAAAGCTCCATCCCCAACAGCTCAGGTTTGATATAAAATAAAACAAAAACAAAAACAAAAAACCAGTGAACTTCAAGGGGTGACCTAGAATGGCTGGGGTTGTCACTTCAAAATTCCCCTTTAAGAATGGCCAGACTTAAGATGTTTGATTAGCAGATATATCTTCCAGAGAACAAATTAGAAAGTACTTAGCTTTCGTATCTCAATAGCGCTTCCTCAGAGCTCTTAAATTATCAACACTAAGTAAGAAAAAAGTAGACTCATTAGAAAAAACAAATTGATTCAGGACAACTTGCTAGGAGATATATTTACTTAATGAGCGTGGCCTTATCAGAGCCCATGCTCTTTAATGCCCTCGATGTACTTTAAACAGATGGGGAGCCGGCCCTTTCTTTCCTATTTGAGGTTAAATTCAGGGAATGGAGCCTGAATCCTGAATAAGATGGTGATAGAGACATGGGGGAAGGAAACAGGGCACCCCTTCTTTCCTCACAACAGGCTTCCCTGACCTCATCCATGCCACTTGGGTAAATGCATATGTATGTATATGTATGCATGTGTGCATTTAGGTATGTGTATGTATGCGCATGTGCACATTTGTGTGCGTATGTGTACATGTATATATGTTTATGTGTATACATATGTGTCTATATATGCATATACATCTTACGTATATATGTATATGCATGTATATGTATGTTTATATGCATGTATACATGTGCATATGTATATGTAGGTGCACAGGTGTGTGCATGTTTTTATGTGTATATGTGTACGTGCTATGCCCCAGAGACCTGTCAGGTGCAAAGTGTCTGCCTCCAGGGTCACAGGAGTCACTTTGTAAGTTGTCAGCCAGTGACAGTTGCTAACTTGCCAAACACCAGCTCCAAGCCTGCTGGAGACCTGCAGCTCTCTGCCTAGCTGCCGCTTTACTGCTCTGCAGTGGGGACTTTTGATATTAACGGCCATTTCCTGAACTCTATGATTTTAGTCACTTGGCATTTATCAACAGGCCGAGAGCTATGTTGCAGTACTTTGTAGTCAATGGATTTGCACTGATTTTCAGTAATGACAAACCCAAGTTACCAATAAAGCATTTTCTTCCTTTTTAAAGAATTTAAGTTTGCTTAATCTAAGTTTGAGACAACTACGTTTTTTCTATGTACATATAAATCCGTGCTAGAGAGATCCTGTTTGGGGTTGTAAATAACATACACTGCTTCATCACCTACTCAGCTACCTTTTTCCTGAGGGAAGCATTCTTTAAAATGGAGCCCTGCCGGGCGGTGGTGGTGCAAGCCTTTAATCCCAGCACTCAGGAGGCAGAGCCAGGCAGATCTCTGTGAGTTCGAGGCCAGCCTGGTCTCCAAAGCGAGTTCCAGGAAAGGCACAAAGCTACACAGAGAAACCCTGTCTCGAAAAACCAAAAATAAATAAATAAATAAATAAATAAATAAATAAATAAATAAATAAATAAATAAATAAATAAAGTGGAGCCCCACCGGTAAGGCTGTGAGGCTGGCCAGGCCCTGATGATCAGAAATCACCTATTCAACTGTGCCAAGTGCGGGTGATCGTTCCCCAGGGAGGCACAGTGAGAGCAGAGAGGCCCTGTGATGCCTGAGCACCAGCTTTCCTGGGTTAACCCTGGACCCTTTCAAAGGCTCTCAAATGCAGGTGAAGGAGAGCCCTGAGTCCAAGCTCAGGAAGTTGTTCGCTGGCTGTAAACAGAAACGCTGCCTCAGGAATATGGGACACGCTGAGGCATTTGCAGGGTCAAGCAGAGGTCTTGTGATGTCTCACTGCCTTCAGACTCTGCTCAGGGTGGCTGTGTCAGAGGCAGAGGGGGCTGGTCCCCAGAACTTCCGAACAGCAGTTGTTAAATAAGCTGTGGGCTTTTTGCAAGCCGTCTTTACCTTTATTGCAACCCAAGAGCTGGGAATTAAGAGTTCATTTTGTCAACAAGGCAGCAAAGCCCACAAGGGTTAGGTGAGTTATTGCAGAATTGAGTCTGTCTGGCTCTTTGCTCTACTCCGTACATGCAGACAGAACACTGTAGAAGCTGGTTATAACCAGAGAGGAGCACAAGTCCGAGGTGCCTCTCCATCCACTTCATGACGATTATTTTTTAAAAGAACATTCAAGTGCATGGGCCACGTCTAAAAGAAGCAGAAAGATCCCATTGATTGCCTCCAAAGTGGGGACTCGATGGCTGGAGACGGGGCCGAGAGGGAGGCTTTTTACTACGTACTGTTTTGTGTCGTGTGTAATTGTGTGCATGTGAATGGCTTACTTTACAAAAAGAGACGAAGTTAAAATTTAGTATCGGGAAAGAAGAGAAAGCTGATGCATATTCTTGTTAATGAATTTATTCCATGCAGATGGGGACACATCTCAGTGACAATCTCCCGCTGTGTCTCACCCCAGCCTTCTACTGCTTCTTAACCCAGCCACTGTTCTTGTCTTAGAGACACTTCATGCACACTCAGGCACATGCACACACACCATCCCTACACTGGTTAGATGAGGCCAGGCATTCTTGTTGATACTTTTTTTTTATTTAGAAATGAAAGGCATATAAGTGTATATATTTCATTCTTTCCAGAGGCTGCTTAGTATTTCCTACATGGATTAATCATGTCTTATTTACCCCATTCTTTGCTAATAGACAGTTAAATTGTCTCTAGTCTTTAAAAACATTCTTTTAAAATTATATGTATTCATTTTATTTTATGTGTGAGTGTTTTGCTTGCATGTGCAATGTTTGGTGCCCAAGGAGGTCAGAATGAGGTATTGCAACCCTTGGAACTATAGTTACAGTTCCATATGGATGCTGGGAATTGAACCTGGGTCCTCTGCAAGAGCAACAAGTGCTCTAAACCACTGAGCCATCTCTCTGTCCCTAAAAGTCTTTAAAAAATGACCACAATTTAATTAATTAATTGTTATTATTAGCGTGTGTGTTTCTGTGTGTGTGTTTCTGTGTGTGTGTTTCTGTGTGTGGATGTAAGGTCAGAGGACAACTTTCAGAAATTGATTCTCTTCTACCACGTGGGTCCTGGGTATCAAACTCAGGTAAAGACCTGCCAAGCTGGCTCCTCGATCCCTTGTGTCATCTTCTTAACCAGAAACTGTGGGGGTTACCAGGAATCAAAGACCCTGAATTGTCCCCAAGAAACTTGAGATCTGACTGGACCTCTAAGAAATCCCTTAAGAAGCATTATTAAAGGCTCAGACTTCCAAGATTGCAGCGAGCCGTACAGACAGGAAATGTCAAGAGTTCCTGGAATCAGGTCCCTTCGTAGAGGCTGACAGTAGCTTTAACAAATGGGGAAGTTACTACTGGGCCAAGAGGAAGAAGGCAGACATTAAGATGAAGGCAGCTCCCTAATGTTTAAGAGACAATTTAATTGGTGGTGACCACACGCCAGCCTCTGGGTAAGGAGATCATTCGTTTGTTCAAGCCCCTTGGCTTGGTCTTGGGTGCCTTTGAGACTTAGATTCCAAATACTTGCACATTGGCCTGCCTCACTTACAGAGAAGCTCACAGGTTAAATGTTTAGAGAGTGAGTTGCCAAGCTGGTGGTGGGGTGGTGCAGTGTTGCTTTCTAGCCACACTTGTACCCGTCTTCAGTGACCACTGGAGTATGCTTAGGAGAAAGAATACAGGTCAGTCTGCAGCAGATAATGTGGGCACCAACCTTGCAGTCTATTGTAATTGCCCAAGACACGTGGCCTTGTAAGAAAACAATTCTGTAAGAAAAGATGACATTTCTGTGGTCTGAAATTCCATGCATCATGCAAGCAGTATTTATTATTTTTTTCTTGCTGAAAATTACAATCTGCATTGACATTGTTAAGGAAATCACATGGACCCAGAAGAAAATGAAGAATTCAATTGATTATTTTTATTACCACAGAAGTCCTTTGTTGGCAGGCTGGGCAGAGACCCAATTTCATTTGCTTGTAATATTGCAAAAGCTGTTAATTGCCTGTCTTTGGTAAAGGATGGAGACAAAGGAAGCATCAGAAGCATTTGTTAGAAATTCTGTTTGGACAGTTTAGCTTCACGTTTCAGTGGCCATCATCTCAGTGCAGAACATCTGAACTCTGTCCGTTAATAAATGACAGTCACACTGTCATCTTTCCTGGATTTGCAGAGTCATTTCTGGTGACGTCCCTGATACTACTCCAATTATTTTCAGGCTGATTTTTTTCCCTACAGAGGTTGGGTTATCAGTAGATTGCCAGTCAACTCAATTTAGTAGTTATGGCAGCTGGAATAACTACATTGCATCTTAATGTGTGTTTCTCCTGCATAAATCACATTGTTTGCCAAGCAATAATGAGCAGAGAAGCTAAGAGAGTGAAAAATCAGCCCTTGAGAGAAAGCTGGTCTTATAGGTTGTAAAATAGGAGTTCATGGAACTTCTGAGTGTCCAGGGGACCTTGAATTCAAGTATGGGGGGCCCCAGAGTCTCACAGAACATGGGGTACATGGTTGATGTTTCATGGATCCTTGCTGACATGATCTCTTACTAATGTTTATAAAGGTTGCCATAACTTTATGGGTCTGGTGGGCATTTCCTCATTCATTCATTCATTCATTCATTCATTCCTGAGGGTTCAGTGCTGTTGGAGACATTAAGAATCATGCGTGAGGATAGCTTACCCTGGTGGTGAGGACGAGGGAGAGCTGGTGGGCTGACTAATCCTACAACTACCCAGGCCTAGAACCAGGGTTATGGGTTGGCCCACCCCAGTATCCACCCCATCTGTGATCTGCTGGAGCACATGAAGGGACCGGTCCTGTAGACCAAAAGCGGCAGGATTTCTGCAACAGAGGGGCATAGTGGGATAACCAAGAGGAGCCCCAGTGAGGGCCCAGCATCGATGGTGCAGCAGAAACCAGAGGCCTCGAACCAGACCACCGACTCTGCAATGAACACTGCATTAAGATATGTGGACTTGAGGGTTTACTGCGTGACTCACTGGGTCACTACAGCTTCCACGATGAGATTTTTTTCCTTTTTTATTTTCTCTTAAATTTTATTTGGTCGGGGTCCTGCAAGGGCAGAGAACATAAATGGAGGGAGGGGAAATGAATGGGATTAAGATATATGACGTGAAAGACACAAAGAATTAATAAAAAGAAAGTTAAAAAGAATCATGCATGGTTTGGGGCCACTAGATGATCGTTCAGTGAGGGATATAAAGTACACAGCAATTCTAGCAGTACAGGACGGGGGACGTGAAAGTAAGCTTTTTGGGAAAGGCTGTATGCTGTGGTCTTAGAATCAACTCAGAGCTCCCAACTCTTGGCTCTCCGACTGAACTAAAACAAGTTGCATAATGTTCTACAATAGTGTTTCTTACAGGAGAAAGGGGGATAAGACACTGTACGGTTAGTGTTAGTTGTCAACTTGACAGTATCTCGTATCACCTGGGAGATGGGCTCCTGGCTATGCCTATGTGGGATTATCTTGATTACACTATGTGAGGTGGGAAGACCAGCCCCCCGAGGGTAGCACCATTGCCTGCCTGGGATCCTAGACCATAAAAACGGATAAAGGGGACTGAGCGCCGGCAGCTGCCTCCTGCTTTTTCCAATGTGCCTTACTCCCGGCACGATCAGCTGTTCCCCTTGAAGCCATAAGCCCAAACAAAACCATCCTCCTGTTGCTTCTTGTCGGGTATTTGATCACAGACATAGAAAAAATAATAAAGAGATCAATTATTTCATCCCATCCATGAAATTCAATCAGTGCTTGGCCAGACAATTTCCCAAATGAAAGCAATCAGGAGACAGGTGTCTTCTAGTTTTCTCTCACTCGTCTCTAAGTCTCTGAGGAGGTGGGTGTTCAACAGAGAACAGTCTTGGTGAATGGGGGGTCATGACAACTGTAAGCATAAAGGAGAAAGCGCCATGATGATTCTCTAACCCTTTTATTTTCCTGTGTTGAGTTTTGTTCCCGTTAAGATGACATGGAATATTTCCCATCCAAACTATTACTTCAAATGTGTTTGGCCCATTTACTCTACAGCTACCACAGAGACACTTGTATATCCATGTTCACGGCTGCTCTGTTCACAATAGCTAGGAACTAGAAACAGCTTAGATGTCCATCAACAGATAGATACTGAGAATGAGGTCTGTACGTACAATGGAAACGGTAACATTTCCCGGAAACTGGATAGAAGTGGGAAATAGTATATTGAGCTAAGCCGGATGGACAAATACTGAGTGTTCTCTCTCATGCAGATCCTAGTTTCTAATTGTTAGGTGTGCAAGTAAATGTGAGAAGAGGCCAGGGACTAGAAAGGGGTCCATGAGATGGTGAAAAGGATGCCCTAAGGGAGGAGAGTGGGGAGGGCAGAAGAATACATGTGTTATGAAAGTATAGGGTGGAACCCTGGAGGAGGAAGAGTACGGTGGGGAGGAGGGGCAGGAGAAGAAATCAAAATTAAGTATGTATGAAGATGCAGGGGAGGGGGAGGGGAGGCTGTTACTTTGTAAAATGATTAAAGAAAAAAAAAAAACAATGACTAAAAAGAAACGTCTTTGGCCCACACAATGTCTCTGGGCTCCATCCACAGTTCTTCTCTCTGCCCTTTCAAAGTTTGTCCTCCAGACCCTGGGGCCCGCTGGGACAAGCTCTAGTCAGGCTTTTGAGGAAGCTGGAGTGCTCCCCATCCTCACCTGTGTTCACCTCCGCCCCCCCACGTCTTTCCCTTCCTCTCTTTGCCTATGAAGTGACTCATAGAGTCTTAGAAGCAACATTTCCCCATCAAAGGTATGCCTCAGGAGAGAGAAGCAAGATGGACTGTTTAAAAAGATGTGAGATGCCAGGGACACTTTCTGCCCTGGAAGAAAGTCTGTACACAACTTGCTGACTTCATCGTCCAGTGCCTGAGAAGGGAGAAGTGTCTTTAAAAGGAAAACCTGTTGACTGGAAACAGCTTGGGCGATAACCCCACTGGGCTCAGCCCAAACTGCCTGAACAGGAACTCGGTCTGACGCCACTGTGTAACGAGTTTGGCTGGTTTGGAGGCCAGGTCACCAACTGGCATACAGATTGGGTTAGAATGAACTCAATTGTTGTCATAGGGCCTGGCCCACCCTAGGCACACTGAAACTTCCCAGAAATAGGCTATCAAGTATCAGATCAAATAAGTTCTGAGTTCACAGCTAATAGGTGGCAGATAGAACATTCTCCAGCTCCTTAAAAGTGTAGACACAGCTATCTTCTTGATTCTGACCAAGTGCTCTGTGAGGAATTAGTCTCAGCCTTGTTTCATTGGTGAGAAAACCGAGGCTCAGACAAGCTAAATGGCTTCTTCAGAGTCCCCAGAGCAAGGCTCTGAAGTAATGGGACTTCTGAGGGCCCAAGAGCAAGTCCCTTGGCCTTCTGTGGATCCATGGCACTGTCATTTGGAATGCAGCCAGCGGAATGAGGCCCAGATCACTGCCGACTGACCCCGCCCATCGCGTAGCTCTGTGGGAGTCACTATCGCCACGGTTCACCCGGCTCCATTATCAGCTCCAGTTTACCCAGCTGCGCAAAGAAGGGGGTTGACTCCACCTGCCGCTTTCTCAGAAGGAAAGCTTAACTAGATATCGATGCCATCAGGAGGAACCAGGTTACCCGGGGTCCTGTAAAGCATACCCCGTTGAGGGTGATATGTAAAGTAGGACATTTGACTACATGGGGCAGGAAAACGAAGCCCTCTAGTACCACGTTGCTTCCCTGGACATCCCATCTGGCTCTGTCTGAAAAAAACCATGGCCTACTTTCTTCTCAGCTGTGTTTCGGGGATGGCCAGAGACTCTGAGAACCCAGATGCCAGCTCAGTGGAGACCAGTGTCCACTACTTCTGAGCTGAAGACATTAACCAGGTCTCTGAGCCAGCTGTAACCCAGCATCTCATCTGTGGAGTGGGCTCATGGCTGTGGTGAGGAGGAGATGGTGTACAGAATGTACTAGGCACATTGCTGAGTACAAGGGCTATCCCGTGAATGATCTGTCACTGTTTGGTATTGCCATGTAGCCCAGACTGGCCTTGATCTGACACTCTTCCTGCCTCATCTCATCTATCACAATCGTGTGTGTGTGTGTGTGTGTGTGTGTGTGTGTGTGTGTGTGAGAGAGAGAGAGAGAGAGAGAAAGAGAGACAGAGATAGAGAGAAAGAGAGACAGAGATAGAGAGACAGAGAGACAGAGAGAGAGATGCTGGGGGTTTTAGTATTTGCCTTTCCATGTATGTATGTATGTATGCATGCATGCATATATTTGTGTGTGTGTGTGTGTGTGTGTGTGTGTGTGTGTGTGTGTGTGGTCTGGGTCCATCTGCTAGCTCATATGTGTGGATAGCAGAAAACAACTTACAGGGGTTGGTTTTCTTCTTCCACTGTGTGGGTTCTGGGGATTGAACTCAGGTCAGAATTCTTAGTGGCAGTTGCCTTTACTCACTAAACCATATTGCCTGCCCCTTTACTTGCCTTTAGATTGGACCTTCTGGAAAGAATTCACTTGTCACAAGCCCTCCCTTTCCCCAGAGTCTCATGCTTGCGGAGAGGAGAGAGAAGAGGCCTCAGGTGGGTGCCACACCCACACAGGCACCGTTCCTGGTCACCACCTCTTCTTGGGTGCATTCATTTTTTTTTCTCCTAATCATCACTCTCTCTCAGCTTCCTTCTAAATCTTACTGGGCCTTGATGTACTTCCTTTTTTGTGATGCTCTGAGTGTGGCAGACATCTGTGTGCCTTTTGTTTTTCTCTGTCTCCCGTCAGTTTATTTCGAAGACTCAGTTATCAGAACTTAGAGGGCAGAAGGAGTCAATGTTCCCTTACAGAGTCACGGGGGCTAGATTTGAGCTCAAGGTCAGGGCGTCTTTGTTTTCTCATCTACAACATGCTGATGGATTGCCTGTGCCGAGGGAGGTAGAGGGCCAAACGAGACCCACACAGACCCTTTCCAGCGCTTGGAAGAGAGGATGCATTCCTCAAGGGCTGGACACTTCTCAAGGAACTGCCCCTCTCCCTCTACCCAAGGCTCCCTGTGTTTCCTGCGTCAGTGCCTGGCAATTTCAGCAGAGGCGGGTCGTTTGCTTCACATTTGCCACAGACGGACTCATGGTCCAGTGGCTTAGCCGTCCCCTCCCAACTTCAAGGGCAGACCTTTCCAGATTGTCTTTTGGGCCTGCAACACGTGGGGGCTGGCTAGTCACTAATAAAAACCAGCACGTTTCTTTTACCAGATTTACTTCAAACAAGACAAGACAAAGAATGTAAAACCTGGGCTGGGGAGGCTCCTCAGCAGTAGACTGTGATGCCTCAGTAACCACCCCCCCCCCACTCTATCCCCTACAGGGCTAGGGAGGCTCCTCAGCAGTAGACAACATTAGCTCTGCAATCGTGAGGATGCCCAGGCATCCACATAACAAGCTAGGTGCCCTTGCTAACAGCAGTAACCCCAGCTCCAAGTAGCAGGGAGACAAGAGAGTCACTGGGCTTGCTGGCTTCCAGACTGGCAGAGAAAATCCAGGCCTCTGGTTCTGGGAGAGAGTCTGCCTCAAAGGAATAGACAGAAACGGAGGAGACACTCATCGCTCTCTTTTGGCCTCTGTATGCACATACCTGGGTACACAGATGGGCGCACATAGATACACACACAATAAGTAAATAAATTTAATTTTTTTTTTAAAGATTTAAATTGAAAGAAGGGAGAGGAGGAGGAGGGGGAAGAGGGGGAGGAGGAGAAGGAGGAGAAGGTAAAACTCCTGCAACCTGCTGGAAAGTTGAAGTGAATGGCCTTGACCTTCATGGTTGAGGATAGACAGGCCTCTTGATTTGTTGGATTAGTTAGGTCTGCCAGACTTAGTGTAAGGTTAGGAGCCAAGGAACCTGGGGTGGAGTCACGTCCTTATCTCTTAGCATCTGTGTGGCCTTGGACAAGCCACTTGACTGTACAGGTTCCCTTCCCCCCTCCCTGTCATTGGAAGGCCTGCAGGAGACCATGGTGTGTAGTCAGTACACAGGAAATGTTAGCCGAATGGGTAGCTGGACCAGCTGATGTGAGAAAATATTAACTGGAACAGTTTCTTCCCTCCCACCACCCTGCTGCGTCTTCTGATGCTGTCCTCAGACACTTCCCCTGGAGCGCTGTCTGTGGGTTGTCATTTTGTCTGCTTGCCTGGCTAATGGCACAGGAAGTGGGTGGGTAATGGGTCTCGGTTGTTCCACTGGCCTCGTGAATCTCACGGTTTTGCCTTCCTCACCACGGGGGCTTCTCACACCCTCTAATGACTGTTTTCCTTTCAGCAACCGGCATATTTTTAGGTAAAGCATTTCCTGAGGCTCCTTTCTGGTTCCCTGGCAGATCTCCGGTTTCTCTTCAGTTTCCCCCCTGCCTCTCTCTGGCCATAGAAGCCATCCCAGCCGTGTGAGCGCAGGAAACAGGAAGCGCAGGCCTTGCACCTTCCTGAAGCTGAGCTGATTAGCACTCATGGGCCAGGCCTGGTCTGGGTGGTCCTTGAAGAAGATCCTTCTGTTTTCTCTCCTGCCTTTCTCAGTTGTCCAGCTCCCTCTATCAGACAGCAAGGTGGTTTCAAAGCTGCCAGGAACCTGTACCCCGCTGCCAAACCCATACCAAAAGCACACCCTGATACTCAAACATACCTGGGTTTGAGTCACAGCTTCTCGGATAGGAAGCTTAAAATTGGCCATCAACTTGATGGGCTACGGAATCACCTGGGAGACTCACCTAGCAGACCTGTCTGTGAGGGAGTTTCTCCATAGGGCTAATTGAGGTGGGGAGACCCACACCAAATGTAGGCAGTACCTCCCATGGGATGGGGTCCTGGCCTGAAAAAGGAGGAAGGGAGCCGAGCACCGGCACTCACCTCTCTCTGCCTCCTGACTTTGGCTTCAACATGACCATCTGCCTCATGCCCCTGCCGCCGTACCTCCTAGTCATGAACTTGTCCCCTCAACTGGGAGCCAAGAGAAGCCCTTCCTCCCTGAAGTAGCTTTTGTCACATCAAGAAGAGTTTCTGGTCCACCCACTGACCGGTGAGTTAGCTTAAGGCTTTAAGCCTCAGGTTCTTTGATTGTAAACCTCACAGAACTGCTGTAACAAGGCCAGGAAACACATAATAGGAAAAAGGGCAATACATAAAATAAATAGCTAGATAGAAATACATAATAATAAAAAATAAATAATAGACAGAAATACATAAATAAATAGGTAGATAGACAGACAGACAGATAATAGAGCCTTGTGTCTGGCACTCAGTTGCTCCTTTCAAGAATTTAAATAATGGTGAGGACCTGTTTGTATTTTAGACTGACAGCTTTTCTACTTCTCACCTCTAAGTTAGATGTATTCAGTAAAAGGCTAAAGGCTGAGGTGTATCTTTAGGGTTCAGAGAGCCCAAAGACACTGCCCCCTACAAGTCTGGAAGCTTGTAGCCTGCCTGTGTGGGAGGCGTGGCTACCCGCTGGCCACATCTTTCCCAGGGGGCAAGGCTGCCTCCTCAATGGAGTCTTTTAAAGGTCTCTACTCTGGCCTCCTCAATGGAGTCCTTTAAAGGTCTCTACTCTAGTCTGGGGGCCAGGCCTCAAGGAACAGACCTGGAATCCCCCTACCCCCCACTCCCCATTGCCTAGTCTATCCATCTCCTTGGTGATTGGCAAATGAGGCAGCCCTAACTTCTTAGCCCCTTTCTCTGGGGCAATTGGGGCGCCATTTTCTGGAAATCAACACGACCTTTAGTTTAAAGGGTTTGGAAGGCTGGGCACATTGGTGCATGCTTATAATCCCAGCAGGTCGAGGACAGAGGCAGGAGAAGCATACATTCAAGGTCAGCCTGAATTAGCTAATCAATGAGCCTCTGTCATAGGAAAAACACGACTCTAGGCTCGAAGACAAATCCTCCTCTGCCCCGAGAGGAGAGATGACTACATTCATTCTTTGTCAGTCAGCACTCCATGAGTAATTGTGACTTTGGTGGGCCGTGGGGGTGGGCGTGGGATACCACTACTCTAACATGTTCATAAGACTTACCCCCCCCCTATTCTTTAGAGAAGAAAAACATGAAGGAGGGTGAGTCAGTGTTTCTGTTTACCCTGCCTCCTCATTGCCAGCTGAGATCAAGCATGATAACCTTGGGCAGGGAAGCTGAGTGGCATTGGGTAAATACATCCTCATGAACATCACAGCTGTGGAAATACGTGGGCAGGAGGTGGAGGCTGGACCCAAGAGTCCAGGGTTCAGAGGAGAAGCCAGCTTACTGGAACTGGCTTGAAAAGCACATAAACCTTAGGGAGGTAAAAAGACCCCAGTCTAAAGGGCTTCCTGGCGCTGCTGGGTGGCCCTGTAGGTCTGGTCTATCCATCTGGACTGTCTTTAGAATTGACCATTGACTGGTCTGGCTGGGCTTTGGAGTCATTTCAACCTCCACCCCCAAGGATCCAGGACAGTGGGAACCGCGGCCACAGTTAAATGGGATCAGGATGATTTATTGACCAGGAATCCTGTGTGCCTGCCCCAAGGCTGGAGAAGTCAATTAATGCTGGAGGTCACCTTAAGCTCTCTGGACTCAGCTTCTCAGGGCTGGGTGGCCTGTTTAGATCAGAGGAAATGACCAATAGTGTGCTTCTACCTTCAGAGTGTAGCTAAAGGGCTTGCCGTTCGGGAGTGCCCCATCCTCTGTATTTCTGATCCCTTAGGTCTGTGTGGGACCCCAAATTGACATTTCTAAGAAGTTCCAGGGGCTGCTGCTGGTGGTGTTGGGGCCACAGCTTTGGAAACTTCTGTGAGGAGAACACACATCTTGACTCTGAGAAAAAAGATGAGAATCTAGGAGGTGACTGGGGACCTGGGTTCGGTTCCAGACTTTGCTGGATGCTCATGTATGGGCAGTGCAGAAGACAGGAGCCTGGTTGATTCATCCATAACTTGGGGTGATGCTGACTGCTTCAGCTTTCCCCAGGGATTGAGTGGGATAATCACTGGTGACTCCCACTGCCCTCTCAGCACAGACATTATATCTTACACAGCCATTTCAGCTGATCCCTTCAACATTTCAAGGAAGTGGATCTTAGCTGTTTGGTTTCATATTCTTAGAAACCTGAGTTCATGTGCCCAGGAGATGGCTTAGCAGGTACAGATGTTTGCTCCCAAGCCTGATAAACTGCAATCGAGCCCTGGAACCCACATGGTGGAAGGAGAGAATTGACTCCTAAAAGTTGTCCCCTGACTACACATGTGCTGTAGCATGCCTGCTACACACACACACACACACACACACACACACACACACACACACACACACTCCTCCACAAATAACAAATAACTAAATAAAATGAAGAAAAAAACTAAAAGGAAAGAAAGAAACCTGAGTTCAGAAACTTCTGATTTCATTAAGAGAAGTTCCTGTGTCAAAAGCTGGGACCCAGGGTACAGGAACTCTAACAAGATAAAAAGATGAGCAGGCTAGCACAGCTCAGGGCTTTGGTTGGTGTCCCTGAAGGTCTGGGGTTGTCAACCTGGGCTATCTTTAGGTCCAAACATTGAATGGTGTGGGTAAGCACCCAGACAAGCACCCCATGACTCCATGGTCTCTGACTCTCAGTGGGAAACCTGTGAACACTGAGACTAGCCAAACATGAAGCTGTGGCTTTGCTAAGTGGTAGGCAGGGTTCAACACAAAGGTGTGCTTGGAGGGCAAATCCCGATACAACGGTGAGCAAACCCCAATTATTCAGGTCTGGGCAGAACAGTAGGCTTCAGAAGAAGATACAGCATGGCTGTGACTCAGTTGCTCTGTCTGAGAATGGGCCACTCCGATATGATGTGGGCATTAATTAGGAGGAGAAAGGCACAAACAGCCTGCAGGCAGACCAAGGGGCCCTGTAGCAGCCTGCAGAAAGTCCAGGGGAGCTGCCTCTCAGAAAGCCTGGAACCAGATCCCAAGCTCTGCCACTGACTCACTGGTGAAGTGAATGTGGTCATCTTGGGGAAAGGGCAGCTTTGAAGAAACAAGGCTCACTCGAGGGGCACAGGGAAGGATACCGTATTAGTAATGTGTCCTCTTGCTCTGACAAAATACTGGGGGAAAGCAACTTCAGGAAGAAAGGGTTTATTAGGAGTCATCCCTTGAGAGTACAGGGCATCAGGGCGAGGGAAGTCATGGTGGGCGGAGCTTGAACCAGCTGCTTTGCATATCCACAGCCAGGAAGCAGAGAGTAGTGAATGCTGGTACTCAGCTCACTTTTTCCTTTTTATTGAGTCAAGGACTCTAGCCCGGGGGAATGGAGCTGCCCACGTTTAGAGTAGGTCTCGCCATCCCAATTAAGCCAGATTAGAAACTCCCTCACAGCCATGCCAGGAGATGTGTGTTCATTGTGGTTCTAGATTCCCACCAAGTTGAGAAGACGAACCATCACATTATCATTTGGGAGCCAATATGGTCAAGTCAGACGCTGTGAATTCAAGAGCAACTCAGGTGGGTTTACAGACCCAGGAGGCCTTTGGGCAAAGGCTTTGCTCCTCCAGCCAGGGAGCTCCTGAGGAACATGTTCCTTTTGGTCACCGTAAGGTTCAGTGGGACCCATGACCATGGAAGTCTATTTTGGCTCTTAGTTCTGATTTCCTCTATAGGTTGTGCTTTATGGAGATACCAGAGTTTCCTCCCACCCCACCCCCCCTGCCCCAAGGAAACTAAACATTAAACATTTGAATAAGAATGCCATAGGTGAAAAATTATTTGAAAGAATTTGATGATGATGTCATGTAAGTGTATTAGGAAAGGAAGTTGTTATGCCGTGGTACATAGACAGGATGTTGTAGAGAAAATTGCGTTGTAGAAACTGAAGTGGTGAGGGGCAGATGAGACAATGGGCATTTGAAAAGTGCTTTAAAATTTGGAGTTGTTCTTAGAATAAATATGCACACAGCAATTGGGATAATTGTCTAGGAAAATAGAGGAAAAATTACCTAGTAACTGTAGTACCATGGTTGAGTTTTATATAATAGGAGAGAAGGAAGAATTCATATGTGTTCCAGAAATTACAATGGGGGCTGGAGAGATGACCCAGCAGTTAAGAGCACTTACTGCTCTTCCAGAGGACTGGAGCTTGGTTCTAATCACCCTCGTTGGGCAGCTCACAACTGTCTGTGATTACAGTTCCAGGGGATTTAACTTCCCCTTCCAGTCTTGTTGGTTAACTGCACTCGTGTGCATATACAAAGACACCCATAAACACATATTAATCAAACCATGAATCTAAAAAACATAGAGGGTTTTGGGATTTAGCTCAGTGGTAGAGCGCTTGCCTAGCAAGCACAAGGCCCTGGGTTTGGTCCTCAGCTCTGAAAAAACAAAAACAAAAACAAAAAACAAAAAACATAGAAGAAGAAAAAAGAAAATACAGTCCTTGGTGGAAGGCAGTGATGGAACCTTACAGGACCATTGGAATGGATAGAAAAGTAGAAAACGACCTTCAAGGCTGGCAAAGTCATGGCGTGGTGGGAAAAATGGACTGAACAGCAGGTGACATGCTTACGTGGACTTCACGAGAATAAACCAGAAGAGAATGTCAGCCTTTGACTCTTACCTATGATGCTAGTTGTCAAGAGCGCTAACCACATACTTAGGATAACACTACAGCTGAGGAACACAGACAGCCACGTAGAGCTCATGGACTGACTGATGACCTTGGTTTTAGAGATGAGAACATGGAAGCCCAGAGAGCTGTCTGTTCTTGGAGACTGTATTGTACATAGGTAGAAGGTGTTTTTCTACCTCCTGATGTGAACACAGCGCGTACCACCCTGTCCTGTTTCTTTGATGCCGAGAGCTTCACACACGCCAGGGCTAGCCACAACTCTCCCAACCAAGATGCATCCCAGTTGCCTCCTCCCCGAGAACTTCCTTGGCCCTTGCACACAGGTCACCCAGTTCGCTCGAACTGGCTGTGTCCTCTTCGACTCTACCCAATCTGCTTCTGTTACATCACCGTGATTTTGGCTGTGAGACTGAAAAGTGACTTTGTCACTTTCTTTGTCTCTTCTGTCCAGACTGGATCTGTGCATCAGTAACTGCCTATAATTGTTATTTAATTGATGGCTTTGATTTGCTATTTATATCCATTCTCATTATTCATATGGAGTTGCCTTGAATTTTTCCATAGGTGTGATTTAAAAAAAAAAACAAAACTTCAGCTTTCATGGTGTGTTAGAAGGCAAGTAGGTATAAAAATCCATTGACCTTCATAAAAGATACCAAGTGGTGTAAATACCCATCAATCAATAGACACATCCTGCTCCAAAGGTCAGAGAGCTGGGGTCGGTGAGGCAGCACACAGGGAAGACAAGCTCTTTTGACCAAAGGAGCAGGAGTGACGTGAGTCTAGGGGAGGTGTGTGTGACTGTGCCCTCTCTTCCTCGGCGCCCTGGAGGGATGAGCTATGAGACCCCAAGTTTCCAGAGGAGTGACTGGGCTTCAGCCATGGCTTTTCCTCATTCCAGTGCTAACTAGTCACAGCAGCAGGTGGATTTGAGAGGTGAAGTACGGGTCTTGATGTATGCTGAAGTCATGGAAATTTCTAGAAAAAGAAGACGCCTAGGAAGCACTGACCCCGAAAAGTGGAAGGTGAGTTGGAAACTATGTTCTACTCAAGTTTGTGAGCCCCTCAATGTGGCTTAGGCTGTGATAGAGAGCAACTGGAAAACCCCAGTGGTCCTGACACTTATGTAATATGTCTCTAAGTTGTGCTTTAAATAAAACGCTTCATTTGTGATGGCGAAGCACATTGTATGATATGCTATTTTAATGCAAAGACCTGCCAGACTCTGGCTTTGTGTGGGAAGCTGCTGCCTGACTGTATTTACTCCAGGGATGAGGCCTGAGGTTTTGGGAAGCTTGGTCCAGTCACACTGCCTGCTCATTTGTGTCTACAGCTTGCCTGTGTTACAGGTAAAGCTGGAGAGATGCGGGCAGGCTGTGGGCACAGTGCCCAGTCACAACAAAGGTGGCGGTACTTAAGGACAGGGAGGGAGGAGCAGGTAGGGGAGGAAGACGGCTCCAGAGGTGGCAAGTGCCCGTGCCTTTCATCATGCTCATCCTAACAAAGGGTAGTTAGTGCTTGGGGCCTTTTTTTTTTTTTCTTTAATGAAAGCGTTGGATTTTCAAACAGGGTTATTTGTCTTTCATCTCTGTTTTCTCGACTGTTCTATTTTCTGATCCGTTACTTTCATCTTTGGAACCTGTCATTGTGCCTCTCCTATCAATGCACCAGTCACTTAAAAGGCCTTTTGCTTTTTTTTTGAGTTAGAACTGTTTGATATTGGGCAATTTAGATGATTTTGTTTGTATTGACCTTATATCTGAGAGGCACGCAAGAAGTTCTGTAAAAATCCAATGTTCTAAGATAATGAGTCATTCTGATTTTTCTTTCCTCCCTCAGAGAAGTACAGCAGTTGAGGGTTCCCAAGGGATGGGAAACATTGGGAAGCCGGTCAATACCCAGAGCTTGAGTCCCTGAGGGAGAGGGCAGAGGGGCCAGACAGTTCTGGAGGTAAGACAGGGCAGGATGGGAGGACCTGAAAACTGCCTCTCACTGTTGGTGGAAGGGGGCACGGCTGTGCCAGGCTTGCCTCTCACTGTTGGTGGAAGGGGGCACGGCTGTGCCAGGCTTGCCTCTCACTGTTGGTGGAAGGGGGCACGGCTGTGCCAGGCTTGCCTCTCACTATTGGTGGAAGGGGGCACAGCTGTGCCGGCCTTGGTGCAGGAGCTTAGATGGAACAGAGGGTTTGGGAGCATCAAGGAGGGTCCTATGGAGACAGGCGGGAGGCAGAATGTTGCGTTATGGGTTCACCAGGGTGAGAGAAGGCTGTGGAGGGACAGTAGAGAGGGAGATGCCGCGCAGACCCCCAAGGCTTGGTTTGATTTGAAGCACAGACCCCTGAAGCAGCAGACACATATTTGGGAACCTCCTATACAAGATTCAGCTGTCCAGTTACCTCATGTATGGGTCCCTCTTGGGAATAACCATCTAGGCTGTAGGACCCAGGAGGCCGGGGGCTTTGGACTAGTCAGGGTACTCCAAGTTTGCGTGGAGAATTGCTTAGGAGATGAGGATATGACAAGGCCTTAGAGTGGATACCATGTGAATAGCCAAGTACAGTGGCATGTGCTTTCCTGGGATATTCCTTGGACCCCATCCACAAGCTGATACAGTTAGGTCTTGAGTCTGAAGTTCAGGGTAGCCGAATTTCCCCAGTCTTTGCAAAGGAGACCAAATTCAAACTCAGAGCTGATGTCTTTGCATCTCATAGTACAGGGCTCTGAGTCAGAAATCCTGAGCTTAAATCCTGGAGAACTACAGAGCTATGAAGCTCTGGGTCATGATGTAACTTCTCTGGAAAACGTATTTCTAATTATGTGTGTGTGCAAGTGTCTGTGGAGGCCAGGGGCATCACAACTCCTGTAGCTGGAGTGACAGATGGTTGTGAACTGCCAGACAGGGGGGTCAGGAACCAAACTCGGGTCCTCTGCAAGGGCAGTGTATGTGATCTTAAACGCCGAGCCGTCTCTCCAGCCCAGCTTGCAAACTGGTCTTCGTTCTTAGTTCCTCCACCTGATGGAAAGGGGTCATGGGATTATTGGAAAGGCGGAAGAAGACGGCTCATGTGTGGTGCTGGGCACAGAGCCGGCCGCTGTCAGGGCCCAGCGCAAGTTGGCTGTGAGTGGTATGGTATATTGTTGAGAGTCAGGGGAGGGAGAGGGTCACAAGCCTCCACGTGAGGGCTGGCACCTGATCTCAGTAAGAGGAGAAGGTCAACTGGAATAGACCCAGAAGAGGGGCGTGGGGAGTCAGCTGTCCGAAGTGAGTGTGTCAGGAGGAGTCAGGGAGGAAGGTCAGGGCAGGCAGAAGAAAGGGCTGCTTTTGTTTGTTAAAAACCATCCCCAGGCCAAAGAGAGTCATGAGGGCAGTTATAGAAACCTTGAACTGCTCCCTTGGGAATCTTCGGATGGACCACTGTGGGCACTTAGGTCATATGGCCTCTGAGAATCCTGGAAGAAAAGGCGAAGGCTAGGGGACTGAGATCAGACCCCAGGGTGTGTGTGTGTGTGTGTGTGTGTGTGTGTGTGTGTGTGTAGGTCTGACTTCAGTCCTTCTCTTTGGAGCTTTGCTGGAGTGTAGTGACAGCTCAGAGAGTCTCCTGTGACAGTCCCCCACCCTGTGATACATGGATGTCCATCTCTGCATTTCAGCGTCCGCTCACATGGGTGGCTGTGGATCTGCCCAGTAAGGAGGTGGGTATGTTCAGAGAGGCTGACTCTCTCCCCTGAGGCCACAGAGCTTGTTAAAACTGGAGCCCACAAGACCCTGCTTGTCTTCTCTGTCCCTAGCAAACACGCATCAGGACCCTGGAGTACTTAACACATAATCCCTCCTCCACCTTGGTGAACAGCGGCGGGGGGGGGGGGGGGGGGAGCAAAACTGTCAGGCTTCCCCCCCAGCCGATGTGCGCAGCCCTGGCCTCCCACCGGGTGCTGGCCCCGGCTACCGTTAGTTCTCTGTGACGGCCAGCTACTGGAGTAGTACCGGGTCCCCTAAGGGGAAGGACGAGTTGGCACCAACTCCTCAGGTTCTCTACAACGTCAAAAGTGGGGCTGAGTGTTCAGCCTTCTGGGGGCTCCTTCGCAATGCAGCAGTAGCCGAACAGCTCGTGCAGGTGCTAATGAGCACCAATAACTGACCTGTCTGCAAGCAGGCCCAGGTGAGGAGATGGCCCAGCTGCTTCTGGAAGGGTTTCCTGGGCCCTTGAGTGGCCAGAGCTCAGCCCCAGGGGTTCTTTCAGACTTTTTGGAAGGAGTACATGACCTGGGACTGCCTCCAGCGCGGCTGAACTGTCACATTGGAGGGGGACAGGAGAGCGGTGTTGCAGGTGAGCAAACCCCGCTTCAACGTTTCTCCTGCTGCTGGGAACCTTGCCTTCAAGGGCTGGCTTGGGGGCGGCACAGCCTGTCCTCTGGCTCCAGTCCTTTGGTGCTCAAAAATAATATCTCCAAAGAAATGACCGGAGCAGGAGAAGTGACATCTCTTTATTTGGCTTTGGTCTGGGGTCCAGTCAGAGAAATGTGTGTATGTGTGTGTATGTGTATGTGTGTGTGTGTGTGTGTGTGTGTGTGTGTATGTGTGTGTGTGTGTATGTGTGTATGTGTAAACCAATAGGATGGAAGATGGACATAGCAGGAAGTGGACTGTTGGTACCAGCCCTTTAAGAGGTACCAAAAGTCTTTATGATAAACATCAAGGTGATGATGCTTGTTGTAGCATCTACTATATGCCATGCACTGCCTGCACAACTTCTTTCTGCCTTCAGAGTGTTCACAGTCCTATTGGGAAGGTGAAAATATAAACAATATAAACAAAGTCTATTATATATATTATAATAATATATAAAGATGTATAACAAATACAGTGTGACATGTAAGCAATAGGAAAAGAGAGGAAGCAAAGAGAGAGGTGGACCCAGCTTGGGAAGGGAGGGATGCAGACATTTGGAGGAAGTGTTGACCATCAGATGGGCAGGAAAGCGGGGTGGGATGAGCCAAGCACATTCAGGACTTCTACAAGGATCTGCCCCACGGGAAAGAGCAGGAGGCAGGTGAGGATGGGTGGGCAGCAGAGGGTGTGGAAGATTTATGGGGGAGCTGGTGTTTGGGGGGGATCTAGAGCAGAGAGTGTGGAAGGAAAGAGGCGGGGTCTCTCAGCACTCTCCTGGGACAGACCCTTGGTGGTGGGGTGGGAAATGGATTGGCTTGAGCTGTACAGTCTTTGTGAGCTTGAGCTCAGCCTTGCCCTTGCTAGCTGGGTGTCCTTGGGCAAACCCATCCCAGTGGGGGTTTCTCAGCCACTGAGAGAGAAGTAGAAGAAGAACTCTTGCTGTGTGGGAGTGAGGGTGAGAGGTGTGATTAGGACTGAAGTCATGGGCTTGGCAGAAAGGCTGGTCTACGCTACAGAGGCTCTGGAATGAGAAGCCATTTGGTTCTTGGACAGGTGGGTGGCCTCGTCACAAGAGCCAGCCATGATTGTTTGCCCAACCTGCCTCTCATCCAGGCACTTCCGGTTCTGATTCCCACATAGACATTCCAAAGGCAGCTTCCCCGGTCTCCCCCTCCTCCGTGAGCTGTCACCAGCTTCTAGAAAGCTCATCATCAGGGCTCATCACTTTCCTTACAAAGTCAGACATCCAGGAAAAGCCAAAACGTTATTTCAGAACTACCATTTGACAGTCCTTAAGGACAAGAGGCAGGCTCTGTGGGCAGAGGCCTGCAGAACTAAGGGGTTATGGGTTAGAAATTGGTGCTCATCAGGAGCCTGTCTTCCCATGGTAAGCTTGGAAACAGGCAAGTGGGACCCACACAGCCTTGTCTGAGTGCCTCCAAGGTGAATCAGGAAATGTTCCTTCTTCTTAGAGACTGGGAAGGCCTGGCTGTCCTTCTGACAGTTGGGAAGTCCAGTGGCCCAAGCCAAGATTCTCCGGTGCTCTTTGCCAAGAGGTGGCCACCTGCTTATAGGGGACTGACTTGTTTAGCATCGAGTGACTCCAACCACCTCACAGGACAAAGGAGCTTGAATCTATTCCAGTCCCCACATCCTTGGGGAAGGCTGGGATTCCTTCCTGCCTCAGCTGTGGAAGCAACTAGAACACAGCACAGGGAGTTCAGGTTTTAAGTGAGGAGGTGCCAATTTGAGGAAGGCTTCATTGCTTTTTCATACTTGCAAAAAAAGAAATCCATGGATGTAACAAACAAAACACAAAGCCATGAAACACCTGTTTTCTGGTGGGCTCTCTTGTTTACTTGATCTGGTCGAGGAGTGGGAGGAACTTCCTCCAGAAACTGCCGGTTTCCTGAAACCTGGAGCAAGCCTGGGCTTTTGATGTATTTTTAGCTTCTAATTTGATTTATGCAGTTGTGGTTAACTCACTAAAAGGGACCCTCAAATGGAGGGGTGGAGTGCCGGGGTTGGGGGGTGGGGGGGTGAATGAAGCCATTTTTCCGAAGGTGAGACAAAGATTGTAAATTAGCAAAGACTAAAATACAAGGTCATGGGTAAGTGTCACTCCTACCCCGATGAGCAGTGTCCCCACAGTCTTTTTGAGGACACACGCACGTGTATTCATGTATGCGCACATGCATATACAAACTGAGCCCCTTACTGCCCTCTAGGAAAGGCGAATGGTTAGAGTAAGGAGCTGGGACGGCAGTGCTGCAGGGACGGGGCAGGCGGCCCTGAGGGTGTAACCCTCGGGCAAGGGCTGAGTTGCTGGGAAGGAAGAAGGACTCAGGCTTTAAGCTTTTCTCACCAGGAACGGGCCGTAGGCTATTCCTCAACCCTGGTAGAAAGTTGGCCTAAAGATGGGTCAGGGGGGGAAGGGTTTGGAGGCAGGAAGCCACCTGGGAGACATCCTTCAGATAGTGTCGCCCTGGATGTTTTGACTTGTGGGGAAGAGCCAGGGATGAAGGCGTACCGCTCTGCTATGGATCGTGGCACCGCAGATGCACACAGATGAAAATCTGCCTGGCTCGTCCTTTGTGGAGGTGGGGGCCTGCTGGGGAGGCGCAGCTGGTGCTCTAACTGTGGCCCACGCTGACCTTGCTCAGTCTGTTCCCCAACTTGAAAGGTCGGTGTGCGAACATTTAGTGAGCACTTTCCGATGACCACGCTTAAATGTTTATTCCTCCTCCAAGAGGCACAACTCAGAATATATGGGCATGATTTTTCTAAAATAAATTCCCTGGATCTGTAGGAGTTAAAAAACAAACAGCAAAAACAAGAGCTCATTTATTGTGTTTGTAAAGCTCTCCAGTTACTGGGGACAGTAAAGACTGCTGCCATCTAATTTTTTTTGTTGTTATTCAGCTCATGAAAATGTATTTCTTAAATCTCTTGCTTCCTGTGTCCCTGATCAGAGAAAGCATAAGCCAGTCTATCCTTGATACTCCAGGAGAGTATAATTTAAGACTGGCAATATGGCCTTTGCACAAAGGGAGGAATAGAAAATGCTAGAAGAGCTAGCATTGGTGGCATGTGCTGTCCTGGGCCCAGGACACAAGAAAAGCCATGGTGTGAATCATAAGGCTTCCGTGTGAGATGCGACATCTCACCCTCCATACAGCTTACTCAAGTGTCTGTGGAGGACGTGACGAAGACCCTGCTTCTGACCCTTTGCTTACTAGATGGGATCAGCTGGCTGCTTTGGGGGAAGAGAAGCTAGGGCAGTGAAGATGTCTGGTGTTGAGTGACATGTTCTAAGTCTGCAAAGGTTCTTCTTGTGGAGAAGACAGCCTTTGAAGACCTTCACCCACCAATAGTTAGGAAGTAGTCCAGAAGATCTTACACATGGAGGTATTTTAGGTGTGGGCACAGAGAAAAGGAAGTCCCACCCTGGAGACAGTACTGGACATATTGCAGTCTGGGTGCCTTGGAGGTGTTGGTGCTTTCCGGAGATGGATTTGAGGAAGAAATAGAATCAACTGTGTTTCTGCGCAGCCTAGTACACTATCTGAATGCTGAGAAAAGAAGGGCCCAGGTCAGGGTGTCTTCTCTGTTGGGGATGAGTTTTTACCCAACTCCGAATCCTTAGGCCTGCCTCTTGATGTCCTTTGTTTCCATTTTCTTACCTGTCAAGTCAGTGACTTGGGTAAGACATTGGGCAGATCCATTGCCACATGATTACATGTGTCATGTTCCAGTTCTATGCAGAGTGCGTGGCACCAGACCAAAAATATCTAACAAATGAACCGATCAATCACACACTATGCTTCTCCAGTTGGTAAAACAGCGGTGCGAAGCCGTAAGACACAGCTTTTCCTACTCACGCTGCCTCTGTGAAATGTGCAAGGAGATGGTTACAAACTGTATCAGTGGAGGAGAGAGTTCTGGGTAGTGCCACTCCTCTGCCCCTGTAGTCCTTCCAGGAGGGGGTGGCATCCCCTGTCATCTCTTAACCCATCCCCGGGACCTCCCTCCAGGGGCCTCTGGGCTGCATCTGGCCAGTTGTGACTGCCCTTAGCTTTGGCTTCATTCAGGTTTGGCTCAGTGCTCAGTGACCTCCATATTAGAAAGACGTTTTTTATGATTATCAAATTAATGCACACCACTTCAGAACATTAGGGACGTATAGAAAAGCATCAAGAAGCATGAAGACAACCTCAGCTATAATCCTAAATACCCAGAGCAATTGGCATCCAAGCACGTTTTCTTCTAGAATATTTACATTTTTTCCTGTTAATGTGAAAGTGCATTTTGTAACTCATTTTCTCTTGGATCAACATCACAGCATGCTTCCACATCACTTGTCACACCCAGTCTCACTTTCTTCCTCCCGCCTCCCTGGGCTAGCCTTCTTCCCTGGGCTAGCCTTCTCTTGGCATCTCTGACCGCGTCTGTGAATTTCAACCTGTACTCCCTTGCCTAAAGTGCATCTGGCCTTCCCTTTGTCTTTGTGAACAAAGTTTTATTAGAACATAGCCATGCCCATACTTGTTTGTATACCTGTTGTCTAGAGCTGGCTGTGTGCTACAATGGTTGAGAGGACTATTAAGACAGACCTCAGGTCCTACAAAAGGAAAAGTGTTTACTCTCTGGCTCTTTGATGACCCTTCTTCTAATAGTCAACCAATAAGGAACGAAACATAGAGTTGTGGTGTTTTAATTTCCATGTAATAGATACCACTGTGGTCTTGGGCGCAGTGGTACATGCACATAATCTCAGTGCTTGGAAATGCTAAGGGAGGACTTTAAATTCACAGCCAGTCTGGGAAACAGTGAGATCTCTCAAAAAATAAACGACAGCAACCAAAATCCCACCGTCATTGCTACTGAATCAACAGTGTGACATTACTGGGCATAATACTTTTCATTTGAGGGGACAGGGTCTTACTATGTAACCCAGACTGGCTGTGTGTGAGCTTTCAGTTCTTCTATCCTCAGCTTCCCCAAGTGTGTGCCCACCTCACCTGACTTGAGACGAGACGGGTTTCAGCACACCATGACAGAATGTTTCTTCTATACACTATAATAAATGAAGACTTAAAAGACCAAGATAATAGCAAAATGCAGTAATAATAATAATAGTAATAATAAACAAGAATTTGGAGTATTTATTGCAGCTTCTTTTTAACGAAGCTTAGTTCATTTACGCTTTACAACTTGCTGAGTTTAAACCAGCCGGTGAAGTTCTTGTCATTTTAGCCCCTGGCTGTGTGGAGGAAGTGGGCTTCCAGCTGGATGGAGAAAGGAAGATAACAGTCCTAGCCCTAGGTGGTGGGCCAGTGCATGCAGCCTGGGGAACTTCTCAGAAAGAGGACAGGAGCCCTTGGGCTCCGCTTTAGTGCCAAACTGGAAGAAGGAAGGCCCTGGGTAGCAGGGAGGGGCCCTGTTCCCCAGGAAGGCGCTGGAGAGCCCTACATCGCAGAGAAAGATAACTCCATCCACCACACATGGAACTGAGTCATTCTTGAGGAACTGCCAGAGGCACAGATGGAGCCCTGACCTTAGCTGACCTGGGCGGGGTACACCACAGAATGAGAATACCAAGTCTGGCCTGCCAGCTGTTCACCCAGAAAGCCAGGCTTTCTGCTCTAGAAGTGCCAATGTACAGCCCCACTCTGCCCCTCCCCAGGATGGGCCTGGCCAGTTGAAGCCATCTAGGGTTCCTTGACTGGGGAAGACAGTGGTCAGGGTCCATGTGGTGTCTATGAAGATGACCGACTTGAGCCAGGTGGCACTAAGGGCATCACATCCCTGAGCTCCACCCCCGTCTAGCTGCTCAGTGGGCTTGGAGCAGGCATTCTGTGGCTGGTGGCTCCAGGCTCATGCCCAGCTGGGAGACAAGTGTGACTGAGGCAGCATGGAGGACAGGTGCTCAGGCCCACGAGGCTGGGGTCCCATCCTGATGTCACTTCTGGTCTGTGTGACTTTGGCCTTGTCCTTCACCTCCCTAAATCTGTCTCCTCATGGTTAAGTGTCTCATAGGATCTTTATGAGGGTCATGGAATTGATGACCATGAAGCATGTTACAGATACCAAGTGTGAGCATGCTCCAGTGGTGTTAGAGTGTGATACTTCACAGATACCAAGGAAGAAGAGGACTGTGGTGTGTGTGTGTGTGTTGTAAGTGGTGCCGCGCGCGCGTGCGTGTGTGGTGTGTGTGTCTGTGTGTGTGTGTGTGTGTGTATGTGTGTGTGCTCTGTGTGAGTGTGTGTCTGTGTGTGTGTCTGTGTGTTGTGCGGTATGGCATGTGTGTGAGTGTGTAGTGTGTGTGTGTGTGTGAGAGTGTGTGGTGTATGTGTGTGCTGTGTGTATGTGTGAGTGTGTGTCTGTGTGTGTTGTGTGTATGTGGTATGGTGTGTGTGTGTGTGCTGTGTGTGTGTGTGTGTATGTGTGTGTGCTCTGTGTGAGTGTGTGTCTGTGTGTTGTGCAGTATGGCATGTGTGTGAGTGTGTAGTGTGTGTGTGTGTGTGAGAGTGTGTGGTATATGTGTGTGCTGTGTGTATGTGTGAGTGTGTGTCTGTGTGTGTTGTGTGTATGTGGTATGGTGTGTGTGTGTGTGCTGTGTGTGTGTGTGTGTGTATGTGTGTGTGCTCTGTGTGAGTGTGTGTCTGTGTGTGTGTCTGTGTGTTGTGCGGTATGGCATGTGTGTGAGTGTGTAGTGTGTGTGTGTGAGAGTGTGTGGTGTATGTGTGTGCTGTGTGTATGTGTGAGTGTGTGTCTGTGTGTTGTGTGTATGTGGTATGGTGTGTGTGTGTGTGCTGTGTGTGTGTGTGTGTGTGTGTGTATTTCATTCCACTGTCCTGCAGCTATAACAAAAGCCAGAGAATGAGAAAATTATAACCAACAGAAGTTTATTCAGCTCAGAGCTCTGGAGTCAGGGAAGTCCAGCCCTAGTCTACATCTATAAGTTTTAGTTCACAGATAATGTAGTATCACAACCTATTCATCATGAGGAAGCCCTCACGACCTCCTCAAGGTCCCACCTTCCTGCTGTCTCTATAGTGATTATATTTCACTGCGAGTGCTGAAATATAATCAATAATTCAAACCATAGCAGGTTCTCCAGCTGCAGCTCCCTTTGACTCTAAGAGGACCGGGAAGAGGACACAGTCCAGGTAGTCTCGGAGACTTTGTAAATGGGAACAGTGTGGCCCATAGGAGAGGACAAGGGGGCATCCTTCTTGGTGCCAGACGAGACTTCAGGAAACCACATACACCATGGTCACAGCACTGTCGTGTGACCTAAGGCCACCTGCAGCAGACGGGACCAGAATGAACTGGAGTGAGGTCCACAGCCACAGAACGAGGATGCCAGCATCTTGTCTGCGTCTACACTTCTCTGATGGGTTAGGCACGGGCGAGGGAGGGTGGGAGTGCCGGAGCCAGAGACCCCGGCTCTCGCTGCTCACTGCACAGTGCTCCAGTGTGACTAAGAGTGGACATGCAGTGCTCTTCCCTCTTCAGATCCCGCTCATGTTATGAAGGAGGGCCGGGGAAGTTTCACCAGACATGAGGGGAAGTTTTTAGGACACCGAGATTCTCTGCTTTGTTCTGCCTCTCAAGTGCGGGCCACAGGCATAGCACCATGTCTGGTTAATATGGTGCTGGGGATCAAACCCAGGGGTATTCTACAGTCTGAATGACACCCCCAGCCCTTAGGGGTTGATAGTCTTTTCCTTGGGTGCCAGATCGCTGGCAGCCTCATCTCTCCCACTCTAGTTCTAAGATGGTCACGTAGGATCCAGGATCAGCATCGGTAACATTATAATGTTTAACAATAGCATAGGACTTTGCTGGAGACATGACATTTCTGGGCTCTCCCCAGGGCCCACTGACTCAGTAGTTCTGTACAGGGCACAGCAACCCAGACTATACACATGTGTTTCAGGGGTTCAGACACATGCTTGTTTGGGACCCAGTGGCCAAAGTAATTCAGTGCCTGCCTCAGTTTCCACACCCTGTACAGCATGAAGGGTGAGAAGCATTTATGGGTGAGAGCCACCCATTGATCCTTCAGGAAGCTCCTTGGGAGTCTCAGCCCGAGCCAAGACCATAGACGTGTGATGTGTGACTTAGGTCCGGGAGCCAGGGACCATGTGGCTTGCTAAGGTGTGTATTGTGGTTTGAGTGTGAAATGCCCCAGAGGCTTAAGTATCTGAAAGCTTGATTCCCAGCTGGTGATGCTGTTTGGAAGGTTGTGGATCCTTTAGGAAGTAGGGCCTTCCTGGAGAAAATGGGTCACTAGGGTAGCCTTGAAGGCTTTCTATAGCCCAGCCCCACTTCCTGTTTCCTGGCAGTGGATACAGTGCGAGCAGCTGTCTCGGGCCCCGTCACCATGCATTCCCCATCGTGATGGAGGGTGTCCCTTCTTAAACTGCAAGCCCAAACAAACCCTCCTTCAAGGTGCTTCTTGCAAGATGTTGGTAAACCGGAGAAAAGTCAGGCCGTGTGGGAGGGTCTCTACACATTGTCACACTGGTCACTAAGGAGGCACTGGCCTCTCTTGCACTGTTCCCGAGCCTCAGAGAACATCGGAACGTCTGAGTGAGAAGGAGGGCAGGCTGGCACTCATATCCACAGCCAAAGCAGATTGGAAGAATAAAAACATCCCCGGGAAAGGAGCACTCAGGCCCCTCCCCGCCAGAAAGCCACATTTATCTTTCAAAGTAAATAGCGATCAGTCCCAAGGAACAGGGGACTTTCAAATAATGGCTAGCATGTGTTGATATTGACAGTGGCCCATAAATCTCAATTTCTCCAGGAGAGAATGTTGGGCGGCATTTTAATTCCAAGCTATGGAATGAGGAAGGAGAGAGATTTACCTCTGCTGTGGGTCTTAGCGGAGCAAGCTTAGAAATACAGCCCAAGGAGCGTGGAGTAAACACTAATTGATGGCCTCCAACATGCTTCATAACACCCCATTATCCAGATGAGCAGCATGACAGCTGAGCCTGGGACGCTCAAAGACGGGCTTCCAGCAGCCATCTAGGACAGACTAAGGGCCCTGGGGAGCCTCCCCAGCATGGCTAACAGTCCCTCCTGCCCAGGCCCCCGCCCTTGCTAGCACGCCCACTGCCCTTGAGTGTGCTCACTGAGTGCTTTCAAACAACCTTGCTCTCTAGGGAGATCTCTGCTTCTCCCTCTGCAGTCCTCCCCGGCGGACAAGAGGCCTCCCTCTTCACTTAATAGTTTATATCGCACTGCAGATAACTGACTCCCATTCCCCGGTCCGCCGCTGGAAATAGACATTTGGTTTCTACTTATTTACTGGCGCCAGACACTCTGCAGAGTGCCTTTACATAGATCATCTCATTAACTCTAATTTACTGGGTGACTTTGGACCGGTGCTTGTCCTCCTTCAGCCTGACTCTCTCCTCTCTGCCTTCTGGAGCCTGAGTGCCTGTGGCCCAGGCGGAGGTGGATTTTATTTGTCAACCTCCCAGTACTGAGCGTAAGTTCTGGTTCAGAGTCTGCACTCAATCAATGTGTAGGAAGTTAGGAAGGAAATCGAGAAGTCAGAGAGTGAGCCCAGATACCTGGTCTGGACTAAGAAAATGGGGCAGAAGTCCTGAGACTGTCTATGAGGGTGTGTGTGTGTGTGTGTGTGTGTGTGTGTGTGTGTGTGTGTGTGGTGTGTATTGTGTATGTATAATAGTGTGTATGTATATGAATATGTGTACTGTATATATATGTGTGTGTGTGTATGTGTGTGTGTATTGTGTATGTATAATAGTGTGCATGTATATGAATATGTGTACTGTATATATATGAGTGTGTGTGTGTGTGTGTGTGTGTGTGAGAGAGAGAGAGAGAGAGAGAGAGAGAGAGAGAGAGAGAGAGAGAGAGAGAAATGAATGCTTTCCCCTGGCTTAGTGGAAGCTGGAAGAGGGTTTTGGGGATTTTAAGTCACAGGGGATTTTGTGTCAGCTGTGCAGAGCCCCTGGCTCCCTAAATCCAGCAAGGACGGTGAGTCACCCAGGGTTTTACTGCCTTCTGGTGACAAGCTTTGAGCCGTAGCTCCTGGCTGACGCTGGCTAGCATGGGCAGTGCTAGCATCTTACAGTGCATTAGGAACTTGTTACAAAGGGCTTGGACCCGATGAGGTAAAAGTAATCACTGGGAACAGGAAACAGTCCCCAGGGAAGGCAGCCCCAAGCAAGTGTCTAGGCCCTAGTTCCCCTCTGGTGGGTTTCAGAGCCTCCTGCTTGCTTGCAGGATACCCTTACCCCCAGCCCCTGCTGGATAGGTTTCCAAGGCTGGCCCATTCTCTCCTGGTCTTTCTCAGTGCCCTGGAGGACTTGGTAGAAGCTTATGAAGTGTTATGAGCAGTACTCTGTACTCCTTGGAATAAAGAATAAACAGAAGGTATTTTAAACTATCCTTTGTCATTGCTGGGTTTTGGTGCCAGGTGGCCAGCCTGGCTCCCGGTTCAGTGAGACATCATGTCTCCAGAGAGTGAGTCAGAGAGTTACAGAACAGGGCACCGGACATCCTCTGGACTCCAAACATGCTCGGGCACACATACCTGAGCACCTACATGGATATACAGCATACACACACACACACACACACACACACACACACACACACACACACACACATCCTTTGTGGATTCTAGGTTGTTGGAAGAGTAAGCTGATTTAGGCTAAGTCATGGCCATACTAAAGCCTTTGCAGCTGGCTTTGAGTCAGGGGACTGAGTTTCATATTTCTTTGTGATTCTTCCCTTCCCTTGGCTCTTCCCAAGCTCACATGCTTCCTGGTGTCTACTGGTGGGTCTGATTTCTAGGTCACCATGGGAGCCAGTTACCGTCCCTTTGTTACTGAACGTGAGTTCAAACTCTGCACCCTAACAAGTCAAATGCAGTCACCCATCTCCGAGAAGTCAATTAAATAGACAAAATCATAGTGGAAAACAGAAAAAGGAGCTTTGTTCAACGTGGACACATTGGGAAGAGGGACAAAGAGACCCAGTGATCCCACTCCAAGTCTATAGTTGGGGTCTTAAAGTGAGATTATAGCTGCAGACCCAGCCAAGGATATACACATTTAGTGGTCTTGATAAAGGTGTGGCCCACCACCCTTGACCCATCACTGTCTGGGATTCAGTCTCATTCTATAAGGTGATCTGACACGTTGTAAATCTCTGTCTTGGAGCAAGTTCGTCCTTCTGGTTGGTGCCTCTCCCTTCTCCCAACATGAGAATTCTAGGGGGTGGGGATGGCATTCCTATTTCTTGGGGTCCATTGCTTCAATCATGAAATGGATGCAGAGACACAAATGCCTCTTTGGAACATCTTCATTTCTGCCAGGCTAATTACACCTTGGAATGTTGTTTTTCAAAGTGTCTTTTGGGGACTCACAACATTAGCTTCGCTCAGACACTTGACAGATGTGCAGGCTCTTGGAGTCCATCTCAGATCTGATGGGAAAGCTCCCTGGCTACATCAAGCTCCCTAGGTGATTCATACGCATGGTGAAGTTTGAGAAGTACTGCCTTGAGAGCAACATCTGAAGCTGGGGGAAGCTTCAAGCTCCCATAAAGGTAGCGAACGGTGTGGTAATGAGCGACAAACAACATACACTGGGAGAGCATCCTTCTTCCAGCTCTTGTTCATCCGGAAGTGGTTTTCCTGGCTCCATAGAAACCCAAGGGACTCAGAATCACGTCTGTAAGATCTACAGCAGGAACACAGGCAGTTGCTCATATGCCCCTTGTGTGTTTACAGAGGCTTGTGGCCTGGATAGATCCCTCCCTCTCAGTCACTGGTCTTAGCTCAAGTGTAAGGTTCAGAAACAGGCCCAGGTGACTTGAGAGATACCTAAGATTTGAACAACATCCCAGCCATGTGGCAAAACATAGATTAATAGAAATGGGTTAATTTCAGCTGGAGCAGGAAGAGCGTCTTGGGCAAGCTGCTGGTGCAATGTGCAGTTATATAAATGGAGTTGTTTATGGCAATTTAATACTGTTTTCTTTGTAAAGTAAATAAATACTCATATTTTAAAAAAAGAAATGGATTAATTTAAGATGAAAGTGCTAGCCAGCAAGAAGCCTGCCATAGGCCATACAGTTGGTAATTAATATAAGCCTCTGAGTGATTACTTTATATGCAGCTGTGGGACCTCAAGGCCAGGTGGGACACAGGAAAACTTCCAGCTACAGGACCTACCTCAATATGTAAGGTGGAGGATGATCTAGAAGACATTTGATACCAATCTTGAGCCTCTACATGTATTTGCACTCATGTGCACAATGCACACACATGCACGCAAACAGGTATACTCATGTGCATACCATACCAGCATACATACTTAAAAAATTTCAAATATGGTTATGTCCACAACTTTGAGGTGGGGTGTGTGTGTGTGTGTGTGTGTGTGTGTGTGTGTGTGTGTCTGTCCCTATGTCGGTTTCCTGCTCCTCTCAGTTGGTTTTACAAGTCACACACACACACACACACACACACACACACACACACACACACATCAACAGGGAGAGAGAAAGCAAATACAAGGAAATGTTAACAATTACTGAACTCTCTGCAGGGGATATGCTAATTCAACATCCTTTAAACTATTTCAACACTTTTGCAATAAAAGGTGGGAAGCACCTTGGGGGCGGCACATGAATCAAGCAAGTTCCACGGTGCAGACTACTTGGTAAACACACTTGCAAATATTTGTTTCACCACTTTCAAGGAAGAACTGCAAAGTATTTCATCTTATTTCAGCCTCAGAACAGCCCAGGGGGGTCTCACTGGTCACCTCATTATGAATGAACATGAGGTCCAAGGACTTAGAAGAGGTTGGCCCATAGCCCCCTGGGTAAGCTGACCGAGCTGGGACTCAAGCCCAGGTCTGTAGACACCACACCTCGTTCTTTTGGGCTTTCCAGGATCTTCTTCAGGAATTTACATTTTATTTCTTTTTATTATGCCTCTGTGTGTGTGTGTGTGTGTGTGTGTGTGTGTGTGTGTACATGTATATGCATGTGAGCATGTGTAGGTGTGAGCATGGGTATGTGTGTGAGCATGTGCATGTGTATGAGCATGTGTATGCATGGGAGCATGTGTAGGTGTGTACATGTGGAGGCACCCTCACCCTCAGAAACACTGTCCACCTCCTTTGAGACTATTTTTTTTTCATGGGCATGGAGCTCAGTAACTAGGTTAGGCTTGCTGGCCCTGGAGTCTCCCAGATGTGCTTGTGTCTTCCTCTCCAGCTCGGAGATTACAGGTGTGCACCATGCTCCTGCCTATGTTCACATGTGTCCTGGGGTGGGGAACCCATATCCTCAGGCTCATGAGGCAAGCACTTCATTGAAAGAGCTGTCTCCCCAGATTCTGTGTTTTATATCTGTTGAGTTGCTTTCCCCTGGCAGACCAGGAGCCCGCAGCCTAGGCACAGGAGCCCACAGCCTAGGCACAGGAGCCCAGAGTATGGGAGGGTGCCCTTCAACCCCTGCTTTGTTCTTGGGCGCTGGCTCTCACTGTACCCTCCTTCTGGGCTTGGCAGGAATGGGAGGAGAGGAGGCAAGGCATTCCAGGAGAGGATGGCAACTGGCCTTGGGCCCTTTCTCCTTGGCTGAGGCCAGGCTGGGTGAGCATAGGCAATGGCCTGTCTGCAGACAGGCTATGTGGGAGAAACATCTCTCAAGGCAGGGAGTACGTTTTTGGGTTCATGCCATGCACATCCTCAGTAGATGATGCTTCATTCAGGGTCTGTGCCAGAGGGTGAGTTTATCACTTACCCTCAGTATGAGCCAGATAAGCACTCCTTCCTGGGTTCCTGCCAATTACTGCTGGAACTGCCAGAAGGTCTTAATCACTTTGCTGAAAGGGGCTGCAGCTGACCACCCTCCTTGAGTCCCTACTAGCTGCCAGCTGGCTCCTGTGTGCCTTAGCTGGGCTATCACTTCCCACAGTGCCAGGAAAGGATCCTGGTACGGGCCTCCTACCCTCTTTCCAATGTCATGTACACACTAAGACTCTTTCCTCCCCAGGCATTGTTATAGCTCCAAGAGAAGAAAGGCATATTTATGACATCCCCAGCATCCTCAGTTTGTGGTCCAGGACCCCGGATCAGAGGGTCTGTGCTCTCTAAAATGAGTCAGCACACCTCAGAATGTGAAAATTATAGATAGGTAGACAGGGTCTGAAAAGTGCTGCTTGAGGTTAAATGAGGTCATTGGTGTAGACCCCAATCCAATGTGACCGGTGCCCTTAGAAGACAAGACTAGGGGCCGGAGAGAAGGCTCAGGTGGCAAAGTGATTGTCAGGCAGACACAAGGACTGGGGTTGATCCCCAGGACTGATGTTAAAAAGGAAACCAGAAATATCAGTAGAAACTGGCCAGTCTATGGGGGTGTCTGACCAGCCAGCCTAGGCTACTTGGTGGGTTCCAGTGAGAGACCTTTTCTTAGTGACAACAAAGAAGGGAGATGGCAGCTGTGGAATGATGCTTGAGATGTCCTTTGGCCTGTGCATGCATACATATTCATGAGTACCTGCATGTCCACATGTGTATGTACCCTCACACTCATGGGAAGGGGTGGGGGATGGAGATGGGACATAGAACCAATGTCCATGGGGCAGGGGAGGCATCAAAAGTCATCAGAAAGCCGAGGAGACAACTCCAGAGAAGCTGACCCTATGGACATCTTGATCAGGAAGTGTCTCGCTCCCAGAATCATGAGATAATCAATTTCTGTGTGTGAGCCACTCAGCCTGTGGCTCTTTGTTATGGCAGTTCTGGTAGAGAAACACTGGATCTTCAATAAACATGCTGGAGTCCAGCATAAGACCTGGTACATATATCGTGGATGGTTCTGTCTCTGGGTAAGTTGATAGTATCCACAGTCATCCCGAATGTGGACTTTCCTGTCACACTGGCCATTTGGATATCCAGGTGTGGTGGGTAGGTGGGTCCCCACCTTCCCTTCCTGAGAGGGTTCTTGGAGTTTTCCCTGCTTGGGCAGCTCCCTTCCTGATTATGATGGTTAATATCACCTATCAACTCCTTACCTGTCTATGATGGGGAGTTACCATGATAAGGCTAATTGAGATGTTAAGACACACCACTGGCATCATTCCTTGGGCTGGGATCTTGGGTTGTATAAAAAGGAAAATGTGAGCAAGTTCAAGCATTCATGGCTCTCTTCTTCTTGACTGTAGACACAATGTGACCAGCTGCTGTGGTCACAATGTGGTCAGCCTCCTGCCGCCATGACTTCCCCCTCACAATGTGCTGTAACCTTAAGCTGTGATCCCAGATTAAACCCTTTCTCCTTTGAGGTGCTCGTCGGGTATTTTATCATACATTGTGTAAAGTAACTAAGACAGTGGTTACTTGTTAATCTGGTGGTGCCCCTCTGTGTGACATGATGGTGGTGGCAGGGATTACTTCATTATGGGACAATGTGAGAGTTGTACCACTGGCAAGAAGGCTATTCTCAGAGCAGATGTCCCTGTGTTATGTGGATAATACTAAGCCACAGAGACCATGAGGACCCAGCTCAGTTCATAGAACTGAATGAACCTAGAGGACTCTTGGGTGGCACCCTCTAGAGAGATCTTTGGCTACCCTAACACCGGCCTACAATGTCCAGCCTTGACTCAGGTCTGCTCCTTCCTCTGGAATTAGTGCTCACGCCTTGTTCTGACTTGACTTCGGGGAGCTGCAGGCTAGGATGGAGTTTTGAGGGAGGACTGGGACTCTGTGGATGGCTTTGCTCCTGGGCCATTGAGGTGTCTCTACTTGTCACCCCTAAGTGGCTCAGCTGAATGTTAGAGGGTCACAACATGTCCCGGGATCTTTGGCGCTGACATGCACAGCAGAATGGGTGAGCTGAAGGCGAAGGTGCTCTCACAGGGACCCCAGGAGACACCTCCTGTCCGGTCTCCTTTCAGGAAAGTCCACACTGAAGCAGGATCAGATACGCAATTCTAGGCTTACTGGAAGGCTGAGTCAGACGGGTCTGACTGTGACGAGCGACTTGGCCACTCATTAGTTGAGTTACTCACAGCAGATGACTTCATGACTCTGAGCTACCATGTTCCCATCTGTAGATCGGGGTCAGTCACACCTATTTCACAGTGTGGTGCCATATATTAGGGGGAATGAATGGGCACAGCCTTTGGGACATTGAGAAGTTTTTAAAAATAGTAGCTGCCAGGGCTGGAGAGATGGCTCAGCAGTAAAGAGGACCCGAGTTCAATTCCTAGTTCCCAAGTTGCAGCCAATAACCATCTCTAACTCCAGTTCCAGGCTGTTGGGTGCCCTCTTCTGGCTTCTGTGGGCACTGCACACATGTGCACAAACAGGCAGAACACACACACACATAAACTAAAAATAAACAAATCTAAACAAGAACAGCGCTGTCATTTTGCACATCTTGGCTCTACTTCATTAAAGCAATATAAGAGCCCCTTCCCCAAAAAGCATCAAATCTGAGTTTTCCTCATTTGCACTCCATCAAAAACGGATGCGTGTCTAGTCCAGAGTGTATTGACAAAGACGTGGTGTCATGGTCATTGAATGCTTGCACAGTTCATACAGAATCATGCCTTTGTCCCCCGAGTCTGGGAATCTGAAGCCCTCAGGCAGTTGAGTCATGCAGGGTGAAGCCAGGGCACAAGGTCGTATTAGACACAGAACTCCCCTTCCATGCTCCCCTTTCCCAGTCACATAAAGTCCTGAACCAGGGGGAGGTGAGCACTGCGGGTCTCCTGGCACCATGACAACCACCGAATTACTGGAGGACACCTCAGATGTCAGTGCAGAGGGGAACCGGCTCATTTCTCAAGAACGTTAGAAGTGAAGGGAGTGCCACGGGCTAGGCGGTGAGTGAAGAGGTACTAACAGGCTTTGGAGACATCACCTGGAATCCTTTATGTGAGAGAACATGAAACCAACAAAAAAAATCCACCTCACCTGCAGTCAGACCCCAAGACTCCAGCTGAGCGCAGGCAATACCTACAGAGTATAACCAGGTATGGAAGGGTCCTCCATCTCTGTGTTAGGACAGAGGTGGGGGGCTGTGGAGGCCACAGTTGTCATGAAACCATCCCCTCCTCTAGGATGTGTGGAATGTGTGATGAGTACTCCTCTATCAGCCTCGGCTCAAGACTTGGGGGCGTGGCTCGGTGGTAGAGGGTTGACCAGCAAGCCCAATGCCCTGGGTTCTGTCCTTGAGACTGCAAACCTCAATTCAGCCTCCTTTTCATCTTCCCACCTCACCTCTGAGATCATGCATGATGCAGTGTAATAATTGGTCAGGGATGATTACCTGGCCTTACATTTGCTTTCTCTTCTGATGGACTCCAGTTCAGAATTTTTCTGCTTACCAGGCCTTCAGTAGACTCCTCAACACAAGCCCAGTTCTAAGCAGCCTCAACTCCCCTCACGAGGGAGGGTTTCTCCACAGGTCCCTTTTTCTTGCTGCAGTAAGCCGAAGAAACCTCCCTTGCACGTGATCTCAGCTGCATTCCAAAGGCCTTAGTTGGTGTGATGGTTAAGATTGTCAACTTGACAGGGCCTAGAATCACCTAGACAACCCCCTGGGCGTGCCTGTAAGGGAGTTTTAGACTAGGTTAATTGAGGTAGAAATACCTACCCTAAATGTGGACAGCCCATCCCATAGCCTTGGGTCCCAGACTGAATAAAAAAAGCAATCAAGCTGGGCACCAGCGTTCGTCTCTCTCTCCTTCCTGACTGGATCCATCACCACTAGAGGCTGCCTTGTGCTCTTTTAACCATGTTGTCCCTGACACATGGGCCGTAAAACTATGAGCCAAAAACAAACTCCTCTTTCCTTCGGTTCCTTTTGGTCAGGTATTCTTGTCACAGCAATGAGAGAGGTGTTTGTGCCTGTCTAGTGTTGTTTACAGGTTACAGGGAGAACTCAGTGGGCGCATGCAGGGTGGGAGTGAACGTTTCAATGTAAAATGGCTACTGGTCAGTAGGCTAGTGCAGTGTGAAATTTGCAAATGCTTCTCTTTTCCCAGTAAAGGGGTTTTTAAGATGGAAGATTCCTATGTGATGCTGGTTTAGTTTCATGGGAATCCCTCCCGTGACTTAGTGTTTGGAATAGCGATGAACAAGAATACTTCAGAGATCGGCTCAAAGCTGGGGCTCGCCTTGAAGGAAGAGTCAAATGTTTGTGTGAGGGCCCAGTGAGGTTAAAAAAAAACTGGTGAGTACAGGTCCCTGCCCTTGCCCTTGCCTGCTGATATCATTGCTCTCCAGAAGAGGGTGGCCAGGGCTTCAGCCAGGCTGAGAGATAAGTCTCTCCAGGCAGCCTGAGAAGGCAGCTAGGCCCCCCACGCCCTTCTCAAATGCCAGTCTGCATCTGGGCAGCACAGCCTCCAGGGTCAGGGTCAAGGTCTTGAGGGTGGGCTTGGAGTTCCTTGATTCTGCTCATTTCTTTTGCTATGTTGTACTCTGGGCCATACCTAAGTCTCACGGATTCTCAATTTCATGTTCCTTTTTTTCAACCCTTGAAGTCAAGATTGGTTCATACTTTTTCCTTATAATATTCTCCGGCTTCTTTCCCTTTCAGACTTGAATCAGGGGCTGGAGAGATGGCTCAGTGGTTAAGAGCACTGGCTACTCTTCCAGAGGACCTGGGTTCAGCTCCCAGAACCCACTTGACAGCTGGTATCTGTCTGCAGATCTAGTTCCAGAGGATCTGATGCCCTCTTCTAGCCTTCTTGGGCACTGCATGAAATGTGGCTTGCAGACAGGCAAATACTCAAAACACATAAAAACAAAAACAAACCCCTCCTAAATCAAGTACTTCTTCTCTGAAATGCCTTTTTGGTTGACTATTCTTGCCTCAGAACTCTCAGCACAACATAAATTTGTACACTTACTACACTGAATTGAATGTTACATACATACTCCTCCAAGGGGCTTTGTAAGGAAATGGTGATTTTTGTCCTGACCTGGGGGCTTGGGACACAGTGGGTGGTCAATAAACGTGCAATTGGATGTTGTTGATTTCATGTTTCAATATAAATCAGTAGATTTTTTTTCTTTCCTTATGTCAGTTCCTCTTAGAACTAGGGAGTTGGGACATCTGACATCAGAAAGCTTTGCGTCATTATGGGCAGGGCAGTCCTTCTCATCTGAGAGCTCAGAGATCCTGCCCAGCGCATGTGAAAAGAATGTCCTCCAGCACATTCTCACGGGTGGCAAGGAGTGGCTCAGAGCTGCTGTGATGGCAATCTGTCTAGCCATCACCAGTGAGTCTCAGCCCGGAAGCTCTTCCTCAAGAAATATGTTCTTTCCAGCTTGGAGATGTTTTATTTTAGAAGAACACATTTTCATGAGTACCTTGGATTTAATGTAGATTTGGAAAATTGCGTCCACCAGCATTCTTTTATGGAAGCAGGAGAGGAACTCCCAAGGCCCACCATTCTATGAGGATTTATACGTAGTTGGTGATTTCTGGGTGAAGGAGAGACATTTTCTTCAGTGAGATAGCCACTGGCAAATTGACCATGATCCTGTAAGTGACTTCTCATCCATGCTGCTATAAGCAACATAATGAGACACACACACACACACACACACACACACACACACACACACACACACGTCGAAGGAGAAGGATCAGCAAGGGTGGAAGAAAGATGAGAAAAGGGAAAATGTAATGATGATGAAATACGGTCAAAATACATTATACACATGCAATAAATGTCATAAAGAAGCCCACTATAGATAAAAATAAATTACGTCACAGCTACTGGTGAGGGAGGTCAGTAGACAGAAGTAAAAATACTGATTCCCAGCTTTTTAGTCTGGAGTTAGAGATGAAGCCAGATTTGCCTTGGGGGGGGGGGTCATGAGGAAAAGTTCATCTTGGGAGGCAGGAGGCATGGGCAGATGGTTGGCTCCTCCATGGGCTGTTTGGGGTTTTCTAGTGGGTCTCTGTGGTGGCCTCTACTTGTGATGGCTAGCTCTTAACTGTCAAATTGACACACCACCAAGAAAGAGAATCTTGACTGAGAAACTGTCTCGATCGGGTTGGCCTGTGGGTATGTCTGTGGAGATTGCTTGATTGGTCACTGATGGGGGAAGACCCATCCCACTGTGGGTGGCACCATTTCTTAGGCAGGGGGCCCTGAACCATGTAAGAGTAGAGAAAGCAAGCAGGTGAGCAGGCAGCATGAGCACACTGGGTTCTTTGTGCTCCTGAGTATGGGATCACGTGATCAGCTGCATGGGGCCCCTCCCACTGTAACATTGCTGTTCTGGTGGACTATAACTATGACTGTAAGCTTCCCTACGCTGCTTTTTGTCAGGATATTTGATCATAGCCACAGAAAAGGGCCTGGAATAGCATGCTAGCAGCATCACTCGGAACAAAAACGCCAATTTCCAGCTGTACCCCAGGCCCACTGAATTCAGAGCTCTGTAAGAGGACCAGGAATCTTAATTTTATTATTTTATTTTAAAAGAAACTTCTTTTTGAAAAATTATTCATTTATCGTGTGTGCACAGGCGCGTGAACGTGCCACGTAAATTGGCGTCTCCAAGGAGGCCGGAATTGGATATCAGTCTCCTAGAGCTGGAGTTACAGGCTGTTGTGAGTCATACAGTGTGGGTGCTGGGAACTGAACTTGGGTCTTTGAGAGAGCAGCCAAGCACTCCCAGCCCCTGCTCCATCTCTCCAGTGCCCGGGAATCTTACTTAACACATCCTCCAGGTGTTCCCAGAGTTCCACTGTTCTGGTCAAACCCTTTATTCCACCATGGCGAAGCTGATATACTTTTATTCAGATCACTAAAGCAACTATACTATACTATATATTACATAAAATTTGGAATAGATAAAAATTCAGATATAAACTCAACGACAGTACATTTTTCTTCCAATATTTTCTTCCCTTCCAACCCTTCAAATAAATATAGTTTCACACAATTGTAATTATCAGACAAATTCATCCAAGCATACTGCCCTTTTCTCACCTAATGTTGGAACATAAGTACGGCTTGTGCTGTCACGGACATGTTTTCCTAAACCCACACCACTCCACTGGGTAGCAGAGTGCAGATCCCCAAAGTGAGCTGATGTGTGTGGATGTGAAGATGGGAGTATAGAGGTGAAAATGTGTGCAAAGAGGCCACCCCTTCCTCGCGTTGAGTCTCTTGCCCCCCCCCAACCCTAGCACCATTGGGAAAAATAAAAACTGTGTTTCTGGAAGTAGAATTATTAGCAGAGCATAGTAGATTAAACTAAAAGCTTTGCCTCTTCAGAGACCAAGGAGACATCACTGCGCCCCCTAGTGGCAATGACTGAGAACTGCACCTTCTCTGGAGCAGCCCTACAGGCACTCTAGGATCCTTTAGTCTGCACATCAACGTCTTGCCCCATGCAAGATTGCATCTCCCACTGCGGCGCGGCTGAAGGCCAGCTATGGTGCCTGTGACCTTTTGACAGAAGTCTGGATATCTTACCCACCCTTAGCCAACCCGATTCCCCTGGCAGGCTGGACCCCAGTTCTTCACCGAGAAGGCTCCACTCTTAAACAGAGACTGTCCTTGGAACCAGCGCTCAGCCACCTTCCTGGCAGTGAGAGCGGCTGGTCCCTTTGCCCTGTGTAGACTCCATTGGTGTGGTGTCAGAAATATGATCTTGGAGGACGTATTTGGGACTGCTCTGCTCTGTCTGTGGACCAGGTCTAAATCAGGGCAGCTTGTCTTCCTGCTGAGTCGCCTGTGAGTACCCGGCATGGCAGCTGGTGTGTTAAATAGGGCAGAGGGAGGGGAGACCGTAGCGGGAATCTAGATACCCAATTTTGGCTTTTTGGCTGGGCGCTCTCGGGGTGATTTGTGTTTTTAGGTCAGTTTGCAGGCCCAAGGCCTTCAGCGGCTCTACAGTTGCTCCCTGTACAGTGTGCTAGGTCCCCGTGGGAGCCAGGCAGGGTGAAAGTCACATGTCTGTCCTCTGATCTGTGGCTTGTCCTATCTAGCTGGCACCCATCAGGAGGGTTCTGGACCCACTGGGCTGCATGCAGGGCCAGGGCGTTTGCCGGTGGGTAGGAGAGTCTCTTGAAGAGGAAGGGGGATTTCTGTAGAATGCTGGGGGCTGCTCCCCAGCTGCTGTGAAACCGTGGGTGTGTTCATCTGGGGGTGTGCATTGCATTTCTGCCTACCTCCTCTAATAATAGTTACGAGAGGGCAATTAGCAGTTCTTGGGGCAGAATTGGAAGCTGGCTGGGCCTGCAAAGATGAGTGGAGGTGACAGAATTGTCAAAGCAAGATCCCTCTTTCCTAGTGACCCTCTTGTCAGGACAAGCCCAAGGCTAACACACCTCCTCCCCAGTTGGGGATTGAACCCAATCACATGCTGGATAACCTCTGCGATGCCTCCCAGTCTAAGCTAATGGTAGGTAATCAGCCAGTCAGTCAGCCTGCCTCCCTTCCTCCCCTCCCTTCTTCTCTCCCTCCTACCTTCCCTTCCTTTTTTTATTCTTAGGTATTAAAAAAATCTCACTTCTGCCCCAAAGAGCACACCATGGCTTCAAAACTCTGTATTTTCAAACAAACTTCCAACCTCTGGGGAGATACATTAAGTGGACTTTTCACAGAATGAGTCAATATGTTAGGTATTCCATCCTATTTTTTCTGCTCTGCTATTTCATGTCAAATTTCCTTACACTTATTTTTAAAAGAAGTAAGATAAATTGTTTTTGAACTTTCTTTTTGAGGTCATAGGTCCCTTTCACAATTTACCAAGCGGTAACCTTTACCAATAGGCAGAGAACCTCTATCTCCTGCTCACAACACAACCCACACACAGCCTTGGTGTTATCTCAGGAGGGCTTGGGATTCTGAAACCCACCACCTGGGCTGAATAAAGGTCCCTAGTGTTGAGCTATGAGCATCTCAGGGTCAATAATAAGCCATTTATTCCAGAATCCCAACATTACTACCAACCCCCAAACGTTCTGAAACTTTTGGTTGTAGGATTTGAATTTAAGGTGGACTTAGCAGTTGCTGGGGGCCGGCCACTGGTGGTTGATCCCAGGCCATTGCTGTTTAACTAGCTCCGTGTATGTGCTCACATATGATCTCTCCTCTCTCCTCCATCTTCTCCTTTTCCTCTATCTCTGTTTCTTCCTCCATTTCCTTTCCTCCTCTTCTTCCTCTGTCTTCTCGTCTCCTCTCCCATCACCAGCTCCTCTGTTTCCCCCCTCCTCCACCTTCACCTCTATCTCCATCTCTCCTTCTTCCTCCCTAGATAATTTTCTCTCAGAAGATATTCAGGCTTGAAAGACACATTATCAGCTTCGAACCTGTGCCTCTGCCCGAGGCACGCCTGCTTTCTTTCCCCCCAATGCCAGCCTGCAAGACCCCACTGAAACACAGCCCCTCCAGGTGCCTGCTTTGCACGGGTGGCTGTCTGGGAATGAGCTCTTCAATACTCATTTCTCTCCACTGGGACTCATTGTATGCCATGCTGTGGTGGAGAAAAAACATACGCCCATGTCTGATCACCTTCATCACACTTAGTGGGCTGCCTCATGCATTAAACTTGACACATAGATAGATCATTTCAGTTCCCTCTGTCTATAATACAAAAATTATTTTCAGTAATATTAATGCAACTCATTATTATTATTTTCTCAACTCATTATTTTCTCAACTCATTCTTTAGTTTTAAAGCAATGGACAGCTTTTTTTGTAAAGAAAATTAAATTTTAAGATATTCAAATACAATCAAAGTACTCTGGTGTGAACTCAAATTTTTACTTGCCAAGCAAATTTTTAAATTTTATAGTTCAATGTCTGTTTTATTGGTAAATTTTAAACGCAATCAAACAAAAAATTCTCATGGATGGGTATCCCATAGGAAAACAGAACTGAAGTAATGTGAACCCTGCAGTTTATCCTTGTAGTCTCTAGCCTGTCGCTTATATTTTCAGCTTCCTGTTTAAATGTGGGGATGGGCATTAAGAACCAAGAAGGTTGGAGATTCAAAATGTGCCTGAGAGAGACAGAAGGATTTGGAGGCACTACACGCTCACATGGAGCACAACCACTCGTTTCTGAGCTCCAAGAATGTGCATGAGTGTGGGAGTGTAGATAGAGCATGTGTGGAGGTCAGGGGACAATCTCAGGCACTGGGCCTCAGCTTTCTACCTCGCTTGAGACAGGATCTTGTTGTTCACCATTGCATATGCCACATTGATTAACTTCTGCTGAGTCTTCTGTCTCTGCCTCCCATCTCCCTGTGGGAGCGGTGAGATGACAGATGTGTGCTACCATGTCTGGATCTACATGGAGATTTGAACTTAGTCCTCATGGTTCGTGTGACAAGCACTTTATCCACCGAGCCCAAAGTTTCATGTTGACATCAGTTCGTTGACCTCAGCCTTGTGGGTCCCCCCATGATGCTCTGTTGTGGGACCCTTCTGTGCACTACAGGGTGATGGTGGCACCTCTGACCTCTGCCTGCTGGAAGGTGGAGAAATGCTCTCTCTATGGTGTACAATGAAAAATGCTTCCCCACACTGCTGGATGGACTCAGGAAGGCAAAGTCACCCCACTGAGAGCCATTTGCTGGAGTGCTCCACCATGGGATGCTGGCGGCCCTGCAGTTTCCCCAGAAGGACATTGTACCAGTCTACACTGACAGATGGGTTTGCATACTGCAGAGGAAATTCTGATTTCCTGGGACCAGAGGCCTCCTGACTCTCGCCCTCTGTCCTGGGGTCACCCACTGCTAATTAGCGCTTCTTCCCTCAGCTTCTGGATAAACCAGGACCCAGAAAAACAGCAGGATGAAGAGACTGTTGAGAAAAATCCAGATAGTGCCAAGACATGGTAGGGGGGAATTGGGGGGGGGTTGGGAAAGGCCAAACCTGCTTGGCATGGATTATTTCCAAGTCCCGAGTGTCAACAGCAATAGCAGTCTGCACCTGAGGGCAGGATGGGTGAATGAAGTCTGGTGTAGTTACACAATGATGCCAGCAAAGAGAATGAATGAACGATCCATGTGGAAGTGTATGGATGGCCCTCAACTCCAAAGGAAAGGAGGCTGGCATGAGAGAGCTCAAGGGATTTCTCATGAAGGAACAAGTTCCCAATAGGCAACGTGACATGTTAAGGCTTAAGGGGTTCTCAAGGGAAGCTTTGGGGGTGTGAGTTCAGTTTGTGGACATTTTTTTTTTTGAGGACTTATGATACAGCCTCTTTCTTCCCTCTCTCCCTCTCATCCCACTTTTGTGAGATAGGGTCTCACTCTAAAGCTCAAGTTGGCCCCAAACTCACAGCAATCCTCCTGCTTCAGCTTCTCCAGTGCTGCAGCTACAGGTATGATGTCCTGCTCTATACGTTTTTCTCTTTATTATATAACTATGTGATATACATTTCAGTAAAAACCAAATGCAATATTCTTGGTCAAGAGGCAGAGAAAACCTGACCCACTGTGAACCCAGGGAATAAAGACGGATATCGTGATCAGGAGGGGCCTTCCTGGCCACGTGCGAGTTTTGTATTTCAAATTCTTTCCCCTCCTCAGTGCTCCCTCTCCACATCCAGACTCAGCTTCGGGGTTTGGATTAAAGAGCAATTTAATCCAAATTAATATTCTGTCAACTTTCATCCACTGTAGATTAGACCTGAGCTAATCTCTGCTCATCACAGTCTGACTGAGCACCCTGGCCTCCATTACATCTGTGACCACACTGGAGTTACAAAGCAATCTGAGTAACTGTCAGACATCTTTCTGAGCAGATTATGTTCACCCTGGCCCTCCATCAACTCACACATTTCCTAATACCCACTAAATCTAAATACATGTTGTTAACTGAATAGATGGATGGTTAACGCTCCTTTCCTCCTCTCGTCTAACTTCTGTCTCCAGACTCATTTTACATAGGTTTTTATCTCATATAGAACATTCTTCCTGAAAAGTGGAAACAGCATTGCTTCTGTTTTGGTCCCTAGTCTTCTCCCTTTGTCTGTCTGTCTCTCTCTTTTTCTACAAAGAGGGAGCAAGAGATTGATACAACTATCAGTACATTCTATAATTCCCCCGCTGCTTCCACAAGAATTTAGTTGGTCTCACATCTTCAGGCTGACAATGGTGGGCAGTGTCATGTGCTCTGTGGGTCCAGATTTATTCTCCCTTTTGAGAGATGTGAACAGCAAGAAAGTGACATTCAGTGCTGTTGCTACAAACTAATCTGACTTACTCATACTTTAATATTTTAATTCAAGTATAGAAGTCAACAAAAAACACAAAACAAAAAAATCATCAGAATTTTTACATGAATGGATCTAAATTATGATGTGAGGGATACTTTTAGACAGGGCATTAAGAATAAGATGATCTAAGCAAACTACTAGCATTATCTGTGGCACACAAAATGATCAGTAAGAAGAAGTAATTAATATGAAATTAATAACTGATGTAGGCTATGAAATAATAAATTCAAAAGAACAGTCTATTTTTTCTTAAGGGGAAAAACTTTCTGGAATTTTCAGGTACACAACCCTATTAGTAAGCCATTGATTGATTCTCAAAGTTTTTTGATCTCTCTGTAAGCATAGGATTTTTTTTAAAGGTGTGTGTGTGTGTGTGTGTGTGTGTGTGTGTGTGTGTGTGTTGCATGTGTGTATGTGCATGCACTGGCTAGTGTTGTCAACTTGACACAGGCTAGAGTCAGTTTGGAAGAGGGAACTAAAGCTGAGAAAATGTCACCACCAGACGGGCCTGTGGGCAAGCCTTTGGTGTGTTTTCTTGATTGACGATTGGTGTGGGAGAAGCCCAGTTCACTGTGGGTGGTGCCTGTCCTGGGCTAGTGGTCCTTGATGATGTTAGAGAGCCCAGTTCACTGTGGGTGGTGCCTCTCCTGGGCTAGTGGTCCTTGATGATGTTAGAGACCAGGCTCGGTAAGCCAAGGGGAGCAAGTCAATAAGCACTGTGCCTCTGCTTCAGTTCCTGCTCCCAGGGTCCTGCCCTGACTTCCCTTCATAATGGGCTATGATTGGGACATGTAAGCTGAAATAAGCCTTTTCCTCTACAAGTTACTTTTGGTCATGGTGTTTATCACAACAATACAAATCCTAACTAAGATCGTATACCACATAAGTGCCAGAGTCTGTGGAGGCCAGAAGAGTGTCAGATCCCCTGGAGTTACAGGGAGTTGTGGATGAGCTATCTGATGTGGATGCTGGGAGCTGCACGTGGGTCTTCCAGAAGAGCAGCAAGGACCCTTAACCACGGAGCCATCTTTCCAGTCCCAAGCATAGCCTTTGAGGAAAGAGAAGTCTAAGACTGGTGGATGTAGAGGCTCAAGTCTGTTACTTCAGTGTTCAGAAGGACCTCAAGGCTGAGGCCAGCTTGGGCTACATAGATGCTGTCTCCAAATCAATCTATCCATCCATCCATCCACCCATCCATCCACCCACCCACCCATCCACCCACCCACCCATCCACCCACCCACACATCCACCCACCCACACATCCACCCACCCACACATCCACCCACCCACACATCCACCCACCCACACATCCATCCATCCATCCATCCATCCATCCATCCATCCATCCATAAAAATTAAAAGCAATTTGGGTCTCTACCACCAGATCTTGAAAGGTGCAGAAGAAAGGTTCCAAACCCTTGTCTAATTTGGTCAAATTGTTTAGTCATTTCAGTCCCATCATTTGCTGGTCTAACATACCATTCAGCTAGGAAACCGACTCTAACTGCCTGATGATGGAACATGTAAGTGTATCCATGGCCATCAGTCTAGTTTATGAAACCACAGAATAAACAGGTAGACTGCTGGTCTCTTTAGTCCAGGAAAAAAAATGTTAGAAAACTAAAGACTAGCAAACATGCAATGACATTCCTTCTTTCAACCGGACTCCAAATAGGACTCAGATTCCTCTCTCTTTGGGGAGAGCAAGGCGATTTCACAACCCCAGTAAGACAGAGCATTTGTTTGCACACTGCGTAACAGATAGCAGATTAGAATCCAAATGAAGCCTTAGGAAGGCCCCACGTCTTTCAGATCATTGTCTGCTGAGGAAATCCCCCACATTGTCCACGTCACCCCTGAAAGAGAGCGCACTGCTAGTTGCAGGGGCTTTGACGACATCCACTTTCAGAGAGGCCTTTTGGAAATCCAGTCCCTTTTACAAAGTGATGCACAGTGCTGGGTGCCTTGGGTGCCACTAACAGAACCGCTTGGTGTGCTTGGAAGCATTTTCCATCCATTGTCAATCTCTGTAATGCATTTAACAAAGACAAATCCACAGCTGTTTCTAGAGAAAAGATAAATTCCTACCTGTTCCCAAGCCTTGTCCGCAGGCACTTGACTGGATAAAGATGCATAAAATGAGGAAGAGGGGGCCTTGGATGGGACTTCCCATGTCTCTTGTCTCACCCTGGCGTCTGAGGTCTTCTTGCTAAATGTCTAGAACTAAAGAGACCAGAATGCTTCTTGGTACTCAGTTGGGGAAGGCCCCCATTAATTATTAACCTTAAAACGTATTACCCAGTGTTTGGATACTTTCTTTGCCTCCCCCAATCCAAATCTAGTACCAAAAAGATTGACCCACAGAAGCCCTTTTTATTTTGATAAATTTTGTAAATAAAACACCTCACTAGGTCTTTTTTTTTTTTCCCTTTTGAGCCAAGCTCACAGTTCAGAATCAATCAATTGAGAGTCGGTGTGTTGTGTTTGGACATTTTATCAAATGTGGGGTAGGCGACCTCTGTATTGTTGCCCGTGTTTCCCTCTAAAGCCCCTTGAAGGAGAGGTGGTGTCACGGACGTGGTTTTTCAAGTAGCAGGCTGACCCCAAAGAGAGAGAAGCATCTCCCGGAGTTCTGCTTCCTGTTGAGTTCAGCCAAGTTTCAGGCACTTGCCATGTAAGTGTGGTGGGGCAGTTGAGAGGGAGAGGGACTGAAAACTGGTGAGCTTAGGTTGAGAAAGAACTGGGTGAGACGCAAAGCTCCGAGTCTTGCTGAGAGCCCCGTTGAGAGATTCCCCCAGGATAAACTCACTCACTGGGTTAATTAATGTTCAGTCGAGTGCTGAGGGCTACCAAGCAAGGTCATTCAGCAAAAGCGTGCAGGGGAGATGCCGTGATGTGCAATGCTTGCAAGATTTCTTGGCTCTCTGGTGCTGTTTAAATTTTATTTATTTTGTGTGTACACACTGAACACATAAATGCCGTATATTGAACACCACTGTGTACCGGGCACTATTCTTGGCTGTTGAGATAGTGGAGTGAATAAAACAGACAAGCACTCCAGTCCTTGCAGAGTTTGTGTATTGTGAGGGTGAGGAGAATTATACGATAGGAAGTAGACATAATAAAGCAGAGATCCACGTATGAGACCTGTGCGGCTGGGAAGGCGGCTCAGTTGGTGGAGGGCTTGGTTGGATCCCTAATGCAGTGGCCATGGTGGCACATGCCTATTAACCCAGCACTTGGGAGGTAGAGGCAGGAGTTATCAGGAATTCAAGGTCATCTCTGGCTACACAGTGAGTTCAAAGTCAGCCTGTGCTAGATGACATATTGTCCCCAAAACTAAAGTAAAAATAAAGAAATAGGGGCTGGAGAGATGGCTCAGAGGTTAAGAATACTGGCTGTTCTTCCAGAGGTCCTGAGTTCAATTCCCAGCACCCATATGGTGGCTCACAACCACCTGTAATGAGATCTGGTGCCCTCTTCTGGCCTGCAGGGATGAATGCAAACAGAACACTGTACACATAATAAATAAATAAATCTTTAAAAAAAAAAAAAAAGAAATAACAGGGATAATGGAGGAGGCAGTGATTTTAAATAGAGTGGTCAGAGCGAATCTTGTTCAGAAATTGAACTTGAAATAGAGGGTTGAGGGACATAAAGGGGTCATTCTGTGGGCGGAGAAAAGAGTTTCAGACAGTTAGGGCAATGGTCCTGAGGTTGGAACATGTTTGGTGTGCTCTAAGAATACAAAGATGGCGGGAAGACTCATCCTAGGTCTATGGCTTTTACATAAAAGACTCATGATCTGTGTTGTTCTGCAGGTGAGCAAGGGTAAAGCTGATTGAAGAGGGCACTGTAATGGAGCCGTGGAGCCTTGATGGTGGTTGGCGCAAAGGAACAATGGGGCCGGATCGGGGCTGGATTGTTTTTGGAAGTGGAGCTAGTGGGTTCCTTGGGTTTCTGGGAGGGAGGAGGTGGGAAAAGAGTGAAGGATGACGCCAAGGCTTTTGGTTTATGCAAATAGATCAATGGGGCTGCCATCAACTGAGACGGGGCAGCTATGAGTGGAATGGGTCGGGTGGGGGGTGATGAACAGTTCGGATTTGCCTTTATGGAGTCTGTGTTGGCTCTTAGGCCCCCCAGTGGATTGTGGGAACTGTTAGCAGGCAGTTAGATAGTGTCAGGTGTTGTCTGCCAATGACGGACTGAAAAGCTCTCTGCAGAGGCTGGGGAGGCAGCTCAGCGACGAAACCGCTTGCTGTGCAAACATGAGGTCTGAATTTGGTCCCCCGACTCCACATTAATTAAAAAAAAAAAAATCCAGACATGAGCACGTTCTTGTAACCCCCAGTGCTGGGGAGGCAGAGCGAGGCTGACCCCTGGGGCTCGGTGGCCAGCCGGCCTCACATAACTAGAAAGCTGTAGGTCCCAATGAGAGACCCTGTCTCAAAAAGCAAGGTGGAGAGTGATTGGGGGAGACACCCGATGCCAGCATTGGCTTCCCACATGCATGTGCACATGTAGCTATGAATGGTCTTGATTCCAGTCCTAAGCCCGTGTGCTCTGTGGCTGTGTTTCCTTCCTGAAACATGGGAACCATCCATGATTGCTGATTCCTGAGCAAGGGTTGGGTTCCTGGGTTCCTGGATTTGGGGTTATCGCCTTCCTGATTTGCATAGTTAAGAAGGACCTGAAAATTTCATTTCTTTCACACTAAGAGTTCAGCTCCTAAAACCATTTGACCAGCCGCCTTGGGTCCCTCTCCCACTCGCATGCTCTCCTCTCCTTTTCTGGATGTTGTAGCAACCATTCCCAACTCCCACCTCACTCTGCAGGTGAACTTACCAAAAACAGTGAGTCTGCCTGCCTCCGTCTCTATTCTCCACCAGCACATTTTCCTTTTTTAAGAAAAGAGAGAAAGATAGACAGAAAGAAAGGAGGGAAGGAAGGAAGGAGGGAAGGAAGGAAGGAAGGAAGGAAGGAAGGAAGGAAGGAAACCTCCACGGTTGTTCTAGCTTTTTGAATTCGGTCACTTGCTCCACCCCAGATTTCTCCTCTCCCCATTTCATGCTCTGTGACATTTTCACAGCAACAAGGAGAAGGAGTGTCCTCTCCCAGCAGGCAAGAAGATCATAGTATAACGGCCAGGAGGTGTCTAGAACCTTCCTGTTTCCGCTATCTGCTATCTGTGCAGAATGTTAAATAACATCAGTGGCGTCTATTATCTTATCTCTAAAGTGGGGATAGCATGGTCTGAGATAATAGTTTAGGATTCCCACCTACTTTCCCCTAACTGTCCCTTCTCCATTTCTCCCACTTAAGAGGGATAAAGTAATATAAGTCTACATGGTCTTTGTCTTCCTAAAGCATGAGATCCCAGGGCAGGGGAGCTGTAACCAACCAAGACCAGCAAAGGGCTAAATTTCTTTTTTAACTGTTTGAATTTCATACATAAAATGAATATAACGTACAATGCATTTTAATCAAATACACTCCCTCCCCTCCCCTCCATTTCCTCCCCTACCCCTATAACCACCATTAATTCCCAACTTCATGTGCCCTTTAAAAAAAAACCCACAGAGTCTATTTAGAGTTGCCGATACAGGCACAGGTGTTAGACATTCTCCAGAGTGCAGGGATCCGCTTAGGGCTGCATCCCTAAAGAAATGGACTCTCCCTCCCTCCTCAGCAACTACCAGTTGCCAAAAGCTCTACAAACGTTACTGGCCTCGCCCTCACTCTTGCTCATCCTCCAGAACTTGACGGTAAGGTCCTGTTATTGAAGACACCACAGACTCGAGTCATAGGACATGGAGAAATCAAATTGGGCTAAAATGTTTTAAAGGGACATGAAGGGAGAAGGAACCTTCCACCTTCCCATCACTGGAAAGATAGTCTCCCAGACTTAGAGGTGTTGGGGAAGGGGAGACTTGTCCCTGGAGTTGAGTGCAGAGGGTATGATCCCTTGCTTTGTAGAAACCTTGGCAGGAAGACCCCAGATGGAAAACATTCTGCATGTGCTAGCAGATACTAGAAGGGTATTCCTGGCCTGATGTTGGAGCCATGCTGAGCCTTCTAAGTCAACAGGTCAAGATGACAATAGAACAGACTGACACTCAGTGTCCATCTATGTGAGCAGATTTTGGAGGGCCAGGTACTGTCCCTCAACTCACGCCTGAGTGCTGTGTCTGCTCCAGAACTATGGTCTAGCTGGGGGTGGGATAGAGAAAGAATTCAGGGATGCCTAAAAACAAGCATTTGGAGACATGGATTCAGCTGAGCTATAGAAAACAAAGGTACTTGTATGTCAGAATTACTGAGAGTCACACTCTATAGACACAAGTCCACAATGAGTGTTAGAGATCTACATGTGGGGTGAGTGCCTTGTTCATAGAAGAGGTCCCATCAATCACAGTGACTTATTTGGGAGGCAGTGTGATCTATAGTCAAGAGTGAAGGATGAGAATCAGGTCTGGGTTCAAATCCCTGGTCTTGTACTTACTAGCTGAGTGCCCTTGGGTAGGATTCTGAATTTTAGTTATCCTCAGCTGTGCTGTGGGACTAATGTCTCTCCAATCTGATTAAGTGATAAAGTACATGTAAAGCACTCAGCAATCCTAATAATAGTGGTGGTGGTATGATTATGTGTTGGTGTGTGTGCATGGGCATATGTGTGTGTGTGTGTGTAGTTAAGGATAGAGGCTGCTATTGGATGTTTTCCTCACCTGCTCTCTACCTCATGAATTTACTGATTTTTAGACAGAATCTCCCATTTAACCTGGAGCTCACAGACTCAGCAAGATTGGATGGCCATCACGCTCATGTCTCCACCTCCCCAGTGCTGGGATTACAGGCATATGCACCTTTTTTCCCCCACACAGTGCTGGAGATCTGAACTCAGGTTCTTGTGCTTGAACAGCTGCATCTTAATGATTGGGCCATCTCTCTGGCCCCCTATTATTTTTGAAATTGTTTTAAATTTACCCAGAGGATCAAGAGTAATGTTGTCATAGCTCTACAAAAGGAATGTGACAGGAACAGGAAAGCAGTGGCGCCACCATCCAACTGCTCCCACAGCCACAGTCAGCTGAAGGGACTCAGAGAAGGAAAAGTGGTGGGCTCATCCCAGGAACAATGGAGTGAACTTCTCCAGAGCTGCAGCAAGAGCCATTGCCTAGGAGGGAGCTGCTTAGATGCATAGTGAAGCCAGAAGACCCCCAGGGTTTTCTTTGTACCGCATTAGGAGATTTATTTTGTGTGTGTGTCTAGTGTTCTACGATGCGTAAGCAAATGAATGTTCATGTGCTGGGGGGTGTTCAAAATCATTTATGAAGACAGTTCAAAAAGGGTGATACATCTGCGTTAGAAAGACCGAAGTGCTCCTGCGTCAGGGCCCGACTATACTGTCCTAGACACCTTCAGTGCATCCAAACGGTCCATAGATCCGTTCAGTATTTTCCATGCCCAGGAAAAGACTTCCTTCCCTCTTTCTTTCCTTCCTTCTTTCCTTCCTTCTTTCCTTCCTTCCTTCCTTCTTTCCTTCCTTCCTTCCTTCCTTCCTTCCTTCCTTCCTTCCTTCCTTCCTTCCTTCCTTCCTCCCTCCCTCCCTCCCTGCTTTCTTTCCTCTCTCCCCTCCCTCCCTCTCTCCCTCCCTGCTTTCTTTCCTCTCTCTCCCTCCCTCCCTCCCTGCTTTCTTTCCTCTCTCCCCTCCCTCCCTCCCTCCCTCCCTGCTTTCTTTCCTCTCTCTCCCTTCCTCTCTCCCCTCCCTCTCTCCCTCCCTCTCTCCCTTCCTTCCTTCCTCCCTCCCTCCCTTCCTGCTTTCCTTCCTCTTTTCTCCTCCTCTTTTTCCTTTTTCTCTTCCTTTCCTCTCCCCTCTCCCTGTCTCTGGGTCCCATGTGTCCCAGGCTATAGCCAAGGATGACTTGAACTTCTGGTCTTGCCTCCATCTCCCAAGTGCCAGGGTTTACAAGCAAGGGGCATCATGCCAAGTTTATGTTGTCCTGGGGCTAGAGCTCAGGGTGTCACAAATTCTCCACCCGGTCTCTATCAACTGAACTACCTTTCTGGCCCACATCTACCGAGCTTCTCCCATGAACCTCAGTGGGCAGGCCCAGGCCCCTAAGAGGCCGCCGTCATCACCCACTTCTAACACGGCTCCTCAAAGACCATTCTAATTTGGGTAACACTAGGCTCTGGTTTGTAAAATAATGTTTTTATCATTAGGGTTTTTTAAATGTTGTCAGTTCTGACTGTCTTTTAATTTAAATTGTCTTCTTTTTTTTTTTCTTTTTTTCTTTTTTTTGAGCTGAGGATCAAACCCAGGGCCTTGTGCTTGCTAGGCAAGCACTCTACCACTGAGCTAAATCCCCAACCTTAAATTGTCTTCTTAAAGGAATGGTCATTTCAAGAGTCTAGTTTTGGCGACCTGAAATTAATCTTCAGAGTTGTGGTGATAAGAAAAACTAATCAGGAGGCAAGAAATAAATACTCTGCGGGACTAAAGAAGAACAAATCCCAGAGCGGGGAAGTGTGCAGGTGTGTGTGTGTGTGTGTGTGTGTGTGTGTGTGTGTGTGTGTGTGTGTGTGAGAGAGAGAGAGAGAGAGAGAGAGAGAGAGAGAGAGAGAGAGAGAGAGAGAGAGAGAGTTCAGCCTAAGGAGTGGTTCCTCAGCACTATCTACTTTATTTTTCTGAGACAGAGTCTCTCACCGAATCTGGAACTCCCTGACTAGGCTAGGCTGGCTGGGCAGAGCGCCTCAGGAATTCTCCTGCCTCTGCTCTCCAGCACTGGGATGACGAGCACGGGCCACCACACTTGGCTTTTTGTGTGAGTCGTGGGGGTTGAACTCAGGTCCTTGTGATTATGAGTCGAGCACTTTATTGACTGAACCAGCCCGACTCTACCCTCTCCCATTCTTGTCAGGTTCCGGGCTGCCTGGAACGATCTTGGGAGAAATGACTAAGCTTTTACTGGGTCACTGATGGATCCGGGTGGACATTCTCTTACTATGTGACCAAAACCAAGCGGAGTGCAGCCGAGGACGCAGGACAGCCTCGCCGTTACTGTGCCTTGGCAGGGAACGTGTCCTCACTTGGAAGAGAACTGCGCTGGAGTTTGACCCTTCTCTTATCAGTGTTAGGGGGAAAGGGATGAGTAAATAAATAAAGGGGAAAGCAGGCATGCGTAGCCTATTTTACACCCCCTGAGAGAATGAGGTGTTGCGAGCATTAAGGCTGTTTTTGATATTTGTTAATTTGTGAATGTGTGTGTGCCTGTGGGTATCCATGGCACATGTGTGGACAACACACTTGTGGGAATCAGCTCTCTCCTTCCACCCTTTGGGTTCTGTTCACTGGAGTCAGGTCACTAGGCATGGTGGCCAGTACCTTTACCCTCTGAGCCCAGCTCACCGTTTTTTTTTGCATTTTAAGTAGCTATATTCATCCAAGAGGCTCACACTGGTGACTGGGTGTGCTTTCATATCCGCTTTTCTCTGACTGGCTGTGTGAGCTGAGTTCGGAATCTTCCTGCCTTAGTTCTTGGGGAGGGGAGGGCTGAAATCCTTCCCTAGGCCCGTTTGCAGGCGTCCCCCATCTGGATAGGCCCACCGACTCTTCCTATCAGAAGTCTAGCTGTGGCTGTGACACAAACCAGAAAAACAAAAAACAGAACAGCAACCTCAAAGCTCCAGGAGTTTGTTTTGGGGGTCTAGATCAGCGGTTCTCAACCCGTGGGTCGAGACCCCTGGGGGGGTGTCACATATCAGATATTTACATTACGATTCATAACAGTAGCAAAATACAATTATGAAGCAGCAAGACACATAAGTTTATGGTTGGAGGTCACCACAACATGAAGAACTGTATTCAAGTGTCGCAGTACAGGGTTGAGAACCACTGCTCTATTTAGATCCTATACACCAGTAATGCGTTTTATGATTTCAGCAGCCCCGGGAGAATGGGAAGCCTTTCCCCTTTTGTGATACACTGAGAAGCAAAGGGAGTAGATGGATCCCCCCTGCCTGGATGAGAAAGAGAGAGGGCACAGTGTGGAATTTGTGGCTTGCCTTCTCTGTCCACATTTTTTTTTTTTTTTTTTTTGTATCTGAGTGGGTGCTGTTTGTAGGGTACTGGGTCCTTCAGACACCAACTGAGGCACTAGTTGCGGTGGCTGATGGTGCTAAACCAAGATTACAGCTTGAGCAGGAAGGCCAGCATGGAGCTGCCTGCTCTCTTTCTAGGCTCCAGTGCTTCCAACCGTGGGGCATCCCCAGAGGAGCTGTCTTCACCCTGGTGTCAAACGGCAATGACCCATGCCTTTCTGAGATAGCCGGTCTTCACGCCATGAGACTTAGAGTCTCACAAAGGCCTTTGAGGATTAGCACCCGCAATCCACGGCTGCGAGAATCCTGGAATTAGTTCCCAGTTATTCCCTTTCTTCTCAGCAATCGATTTCAAGTTAGTAGTTGATCTCCAGGGATGCTAACAATTTAGGGGTCAACATCCCAAGCGCCTGCACAATGTCAGACTCTCTATGTGAGCACATCTGAGCCTCAGGAAGAGCCCCTGGCTTCAGGCACAGTCACCCTTCTATAATGGGCAAAAACGAAAGGCAAACAAATTACAGAATTACCCAAATCCTCGTTGTAGTCAGAGGTAGGAAGGAATTTGAATGATGTAGGTTTGATTTCAAAGTTCATACAATGAAAACACTTTTGTTAAGTACAGTGGGAATTATTTGTGAGATTTTCACACATCTAAGGTCTTAAAGATTAAATTATGTCTCTTGTATTCCATATATATACATATATATATATCAATATCAGATGCATTCTTATTAAAACAAAGTTCTTCAGCCTTTTCTCAACTATTTAAGAGAGATAAGTCCTGCAATAGCACAGGAGACTAGCTGATGGTAGAAAACTATGCAGATGCTGTAGGCAGTGGGGTGGAATTATACATCATAAAATGTATAACTCATGAAAAAAGACCAGCCAAGAGAGGGGACTCAGAACAAAAGCCCATGCAACTTTGTGTTTGACAGGAAGTAGGTAGAAGGAGGATGTGCTGCAAACACCTGCTCCCATGCCAGCATCTGATGTCTGAGGTCCTGTGAAAGTTTTGGGAGAAACCACCTCGGATCCTCTAAAAGGGTTGGAGATGGCTCAGTAGGAAAAGGCACATGCTGTCAAGCCTTGTGACCCGAGTTCCATACCCAGGACCCATAGGGGAGAAGGAGAGAACCAACTCCTACAAGTTGTTATGTGACCTACATACACATGCTGTGGCTCAGTCGTTGACTTGTGCTTCGCTAGCTTTCTTAGAAGGCCCAGGATCACTGACTGGCCTAGGGATGCTGCTGCCCACAGTTAGCTGAGCCCCCCTGTATCAGTTAAAAAAATAAAGCCAGTCCTCCACAGATCCCACAGGCCAATCTGATGTAGGCACTTTCTTACTAGAGGGTCCCCTCTCGGACAACTCTAGGCTGTGTCTCATTGACTGCCGAAGCTAACTAGGACAATCCCAACTTCTAATAGTCACATTTTCATTTTGGAGTAATTCTCATCCAATGTCATTGACCAGCTAACTCTAAATATAAATTTAAATGAGTCCTTTTCCCAGGTTCTAGAGTTAATGGTCTGAGAAAACAAATTGATGAAGTAGGAAAGACCCTCAAGTCTCCTCAGTGTTGCTAGGACAGGACACCAAGGCTTGTGGGTGATTCACCAGAGTGAGGTAGTCCAGGACTTCCCTCTAAGTCTATTCCTGGTCTCTTGGACAACGGGTATTGTGTCCCAGGGACAGAATGTGGCATGAGTGTGTTCTGTGGCTATCATGTCTCCAACACTAGAGAAAACTGTTGTCTGGACCCTACCCAGGGGAGTTGGAGCTGGAGTCCTTTCCCAAGAGGAGTTGGCATGAAGCTGCTGTGGTGATTCATCTTTGCTGTCAGTTTGACTGGGTTGAGAAACACCTTAGGACATTAGTCAGGCCCACTTCTGGGTGTCTGCGAGGTCAGTTTCTGAGGCCATTGACTAAAGGGGAAGACTCACCCCAATGTGAACAGTGCCGTCCTATAGGCTGGAGGCAGAGGGAGTGGGTAAGGAGGAAGAGGAACGCTGGCTGATGAAGGCTTTCCCCACCATGCTTCCTGGACATCATTTGCTGAGCCGCTTGGCCCCTCCATACCCTGTCAGAATGATACTCTGCCTCAGGCCAGCTCCAGCAACAATGGAACAGGCTGATCATATGCTGAAACTACTAAAACTGGGAGCCAAGTCAAACATTTCCTCATTTTTAAATTGTTCCTCTTAGGTACATGTCATAGTGTCAAAAATCTAACATATCTGCTTCTGGGAAGTCTGTGTTTTCTCTTTGGGTTAGGTGGAGTGGGGATTTCTTCAATCTCAGAGAATTCTTAGCACAGTGTCTACATGGATTGACCCACCAGATCCAAGTTCAGTGTGGATGTCCTGGGGGAATTGGGAAATGATTCCTGCAAAAGTGTGAAGCCTGTGGGGGAGGAAAGGACACTCATCAAGGGTGTGCTCTGCCTGGGCAGGGCTAGGACAGGGACTCTAGCTCTAGGCCATGTTCAAAGATAGGTGGACAGAAATACTGCTGTCACTGAACTATTCCAGGCCACAGGCCATCTTTGAGGGGAAGCCGAGGCAGAAACTCAAGCAGTTACCCACAGCACATCTGCAGTCGAGAGCAGAGAGAATAAACACATTCCTGCTATCTGCTTGCTAGCTTTCTTCACTCTGCCTGCCTAGGGAATGGTGCTGCTCACCATGGGCTGAGTCTTCCCACGTCCATCAACTCTTAAGACCCGCCCCCTCCAGACATGCCCATAGGCTAATCAGACCCAGGCAATCCCTCAGTTGAGACCCCCTTTTTCACATGATTCTATGTGGTGGTGGTGGTACATTGGCATTTAATACTAACCAGCATACAAGGCATGAAAGAGTGTGTGTGTGTGTGTGTGTGTGTGTGTGTGTGTGTGTGTGTGTGAGAGAGAGAGAGAGAGAGAGAGAGAGAGAGAGAGAGAGAGAGAGAGAGAGAGAGAGAGAGAGAGCATTCTCAACTGTCTATGAAGTGACAGGGGCCTCCAGTCTGACCCTGTGGCAGCTCACCTCAGACAACTGGTACCCCCTCTTGTGGCTTCTCTGTTGCCTGCTGCCCCCTCTCCTTGATCTGATGTCTTCTCCACATCCCTTACGTCCCTCCCAGGGAAATCTGCTCTGGTTTTCCTTTCTCCTTGCAGACCCGTGAGGACAGAGTCTGGGGTGCAGGTAGGATTACTTCAGAGGACATTTTAGAAGTCAAGGAGATGCTGAGGGACCATTCTGATTTTGCCAAATTATTTCTTGAAGGGGAATTCTTAGTGGTGACAGTTTTGGTAAAAGGGTACGAACAATAGGGCTTCCAAATGAATACATGGGCCAACTTCTGGGCAACTCCCCCTTGGGAGGGTTGGCATTGGGCATCTTCTGTAGTTCTTTGAGAATATGCTAATCATCATCTTCAGATGTCCTCATTTACATGCCTGTGATTTTTATTACAGATTCCTATTTCTCTGCTGTGTTTGTTACTAACTGTATTTCCCTTCTGGGACTGGGCCTGTTTTTTTTTTTTTTAAATATTTATCTTTTGTGATCTCAATATTTGTTTTACAAATTTGCATTAGCTATTTATGATAGATCTTTATAATGTTTGATAGAAATATTTTCTCTCTTTTAAAAAAAAGTCTTTAGTAATGCTAACTTTGACAGTGCCACCATTTCCATGACTTTAAAGCACCCTGAAGGCTGGTAAACAATTTTTTAAAATTTTGTGTAAGTTCTCTGGTAATTGTTTTATCAAATGAAAATCTTTTTATCAATCAAGTCTTATTTTGGTGAGTGCTTTGTTTTCCATAACATTTTCTATTATAAAATCAATAAGTGTTTGTTATTGAAAACAGGAAAAATAAAGAACAGAAGGAAAACATAAACAGATTAGTAGTATATGTATTCCCCCCAAATACAACTGCCTTGATGGCTTCTGGGGGAGGGGGAGCCAATTTTCTCTAAAAGTGTGGTCTCTGGTAGGTCAGTCTTGCTCTCATGGATGGCCCCATACCCGTGAGTATATGGGCAGCACAAATGGGACTCAGTGAATTATTTAAAAATTATTATTATTTTAAAAATATGGGTTATTAAATTCTTTTAAGAGGACGTGAGGATGGAGGGGATGCTGGGAGAGCGGGGGTTTATCTAGGTGGAGTTCAGGGCAGGATTGGGGTGAGTGTGGTCAAAATACATTGTGTGCATGTATGGCATTCTCAAAGAACTAATACGGATATTATGTTGAGGGTTTAGCACAGGTTTATAAGTTGAGCACATTATTTCTATACCCCACCCTCCTTTACCCAACTCCCCATTATTAGATCCTTCGTTTCCTCAGACCCTTCCATTCTGTTATCATGTAGCAACCTTCATTTTCAATAATCAAGAGAATTCCGTCTTTTAAACTTATTTAAAGTATTAGAAATATTAAGAAGTACCAACACTTCATAAAAATATTTTTAGTTAAAGAAATACAACTGTAGAGCAGTGTATAAGCTCAGTAGCATCCCCCATATTGAAAATTTATGAACAAGTTTCATTGCTTTACAGTTAATTTTAAATTCTTTTATGTGCATGGGTGTTTTACCTATGTGTATGTTTGTGTACCATATGCATGCCCGCTGCCTGTGGTGGCCAGAGGGAGGTGTCAGGTCCCCTGGGACTTGAGCTACAGATGGTTGTGAGCCACCACATGGGTGCTGGGAACTGAACCCAGCTCCTGTGGAAGAGCAGACAGTGCTCTTAATCATGAACCATCTCTCCTGCTCTAGCATAAATATTTTCAAAAATATTATTTGAATAACTATAGACTATTGCATTCTATAGATGTACCACAATTGACTCTATTTACCTACTGTTTTCATTAGATTTAATGTATCAAGATACCAATGTTGTGAACAAAGTTATTATATACACAAATGATGGCCTATAACTTTTTATTATTTCTTTCATGTAGTTTCTTAAGGAATCTGCTGCCGAGGCAAAGTTTTCACACCCATGTATCTATGCTTATTATATTCTTCATATTAAATCAATGCCCACTAACTCTTGAGCCTCATTCTCTCTCCTTTTCCTGGAAAACCATTCCACCATATCTTTTCCATATAAACTGCAGGCTGGGATCTAAGAATGTAACATTAGAATCCAGCCGTTGCTCAGGCTACAATGGCTGCAACAGACCATCTCCTCTGACAGATATTGACAGGCTTCTTCTGAGAGACCACGAATCTCTAGTGCACTGACTTTCAAATGCCAAGATCTTTTGTAGCATGAATCTTAAAAGGTCTTATTAATAAAAACAAACCTGGAGCTGGGTATTGGGATGAATGCTGGAAGATCAGAGAATGTGGCAGAACAAGCCACAGCCACCTCACCTTGCCAATTCCTCAGCTGATCCTGTTTCCTCAGACTGGAAGCCTCTGAGTTCTCATCCAAATGGATCTCAGCTGAACTGCTGCTCAAAAACCCTAAAAGCTTAACCAGGCTAGCTCTTGGACCTCACACCTTATATACCTTTCTGTTTCCTGCCATCACTTCCTGAGATTAAAGACGTGAGTCACCATGCCTGACTGTTTCCAGCGTGGCTTTGAACTCAGAGAGATCCAGACAGATCTCTGCCTCTGGAATGCTAGGATTAAAGGTGTGTGTGCCACCATTTTCTGGCCCCTATATATAAAATTATCCCCATCCTCAGAAAGGTATAAGAGACCCCCACTTGAGCCATGGGGGCCCTAACTTCCTCTTGTAAGAACACCTGGCATGCTGCTGTCTTCCAAGATGTTAATAACTTTTCTAACAAACTCTTTACTCCCCCAGAAAACCAACAGTCCATCTCAGTGCCCCTCTTGAATCCACTCCTGAGACCTTTTACATGTAAACTGTCAGGTTAATTAAATTTACTTCAACGTCCCATCAATAGCGAGTGGCCAAGTCCTCCCTCTCTGCCCCACACTCTGCTTTTGTAAATATCAGCTAAATTAATAAGCCAAAAGAGTGTATATATACTTTACCTTGTGTTTTTCCCCAAAGCAGGCCAAAATTAAGTTTATTATAGACCCTGGATTTTATCGAAAATGAAATTAACTGCAGCCCTTACATATTTTTAAAATCTGCGGCCAAAGTTTTAAAGAATTTAGTGACTTTCAGCACATCTTTAAGGATAGTGAATATTCATGAAAACGATCCGCCTCTCAGCTCATCGACTCCTAACATCCCCCATCTGCTCCCTGGTTTTGTAAGTGGAATACTTCCCTATCCTGCATTTCTTCCCAAACCTGGTCTCGTTTTTTTCCTTCCTCAGAGCTATCTCCGTTCTAAGTTTGGCTTCTACCATTCCTCATCCATGTTTGTCTATGCTCTAAGCATATAACATCCATAGTAGTATTTACCATTATTTCGGATGTCTTCAAACTTTCGTACTCCACATGTGTTTAGCATGAAATATCCCTCACAAGCTCATTTGTTTAGATATTTTCTCCCCAACTGTTGGTGCTGTTTTAGGAGTTCGTGCAACTTTCAAGAGCTGAGGCAGAGCCGGAGGATGTGAGTCACTGGAGAGTGGTCCTTGAGAGTCATAGCTCTGCCTACTTCCTGCCCAAGTGCTCTGCTCCTGGTCAGTACTTTGATGTGAATCTGCCCCCAGCTCTTATAGCTGCAGGCCAGCCTGCCTCAGTCCTGTGCCTTCCCTACACAAAACTCCCAGCGGAGATGAAGGTGTCTTTCCTTCAGTTGCATCTGGCATATATTCTGTCACAGTAACTAGAAAAATAACTAATACGATATATGCCTGTGCAACATGCTTTCTCCACTTAGCACTTTATTTTTCGAGATTTTGCTCTGCTGGTAGCTCTCCTAAATGGCTCTACCATGTGAGTGTATCACAGCTTGTTCATTGGGGGTGATGGATTCTTGTGCTGTTAATTCATTTTGTTGTGCTATTGTGAACAGTGTTGCAGTGGGCATTCGTTATCCACAAGAGAGAGCTTCTGGTATTCATGCCCTGGAATAAAATTCCTGAACTGTAAGCTATGCATCCCTTAATGTTTCTAGATGTTGACAATTTATTCTCCAAAATGGCTATCACAACGCATCTATTTATTAATGAACGCATTTATTAATGAATGCATCATTAATAAAATGTGAGTGCTTTTCCAATTTCCCCACATCATCGCCCCACTCATGGTGTCAAATTATGCCATGTCTGTTGGTTTGATGGACATAACATGGTAGCTCGTTTTAGTTTTCAGCATTCTGATTGGTGGTGGGGTTGGACGTCATTTTGTGGGTCCAGTGGCCATTCAAACTGCCTGTAAACAACTCGCCTATCTTCTTCCCCTTTCTGCTGGCCAGTTGGCGGTTTCTTTCCTGATTTTAGTGCTTTGCCACTGTCTGCAGGCTAGGCATCTCCTCCTACTTCACAGTTTATCTCGTCTCGTCTCCTACAGTGCTTTTGTTGAATAGAGTTTTGATTGTTTTCCATGTAGTCGGATTTATAGTCTTTTCCTTGGGGGATATCCTTAGTGTCTCCATTTCTTCAGTTTTTCTTTAGCCTCACACAAGAAGCAATTCTTCAATCAAAGCTATTCTTCAAGGGGCCCTGATCTTGTCATTTTGAGAATTTATCTTTTTGGTCATCACACACTGTTGTTTCATTTAAAGACACATTCTACACATGCAGGTAAAAGTGATTTTTGTGCTTGTGTGTGAGCAAGCTGTTCCTGCCTTCTATGCCCTTAGCAGAGGTTGGTAATTGCTCTATTTTCTTCATTTTCATATCTACACATTAATGGTGTCACCTACTCAATAACTGTTTTGGGAAAACCTCCCTTGCCCGAGTCTGGTTCTTTTCTTATTTTTGGAATTGTCACCATGTCTATTTGTCGTTGTATGTCTGAGCATGCCTGTGCATGTGTGAATGTGTCTATGTGGTATTTTTTCAGGTCTGTGGATGAAGATGATGCTTTTTTCCCTCAGAATGGACTGGACATCAGGTCATTTTTTTTTTTTTTTTTTTTTTTTTTTAGGATTTTGACCAGATTCCTTGGAAAGAATCTGTTCACAAATATGTAGCACTTTTATTGAGTAAAATTTTTAAAGGTTTATTTTGAATTTATGTGTATGTGGGTGTGGGTGTGTGTAGGGGTATATGCCTGTGAGTGCAGGTACCTGTGGAAGCCAGAAGGGAATATCAGATCCCTTGGAGCTGGAATTATAAGTGCCTGTGAACCACCCAACATGGGTTACAAGAGCAAAAAGTGCTCTCAACCACTTGGGTATCTTCAGTCTAAGTGAACCTGACAACATTCCTGTTAGCAGATGGAGTATGCAGCATTGGCTACTTTTACATGTTTGTGGACAAACATCCATCAGAAAGAACTAAAGGAAGAAAGACTCGATCTGGCTTATGGTTTCAAAGCCTGTGACAGGCTTCCCCTGGGATTTGAGCAGAATATTGTGGGAGGGAGCTTGTAGTGGAGGTGTGCTGTTCAGATCAAGACATACAGAAATTGGGGTCTGACAGGAAGTGGTCAGGGATAACATACCTGCAATCGCCGTACTTCCTCCAGTTATTCTGCAGCTTCCAGAAGTTTCTAGACTCTCCCAAAGTAGCGTCACCAGGTGGGGACAAAACATGAGCCCGTGTGGGCATTTCATCTTTAAACTGTACATATTTCCTTAGTAGAGTTCTCAGTCCCCTCCTTCTTTCTTATTTTCACATTTTCTGCATTTTTTCAACTTTTTATTCTGTGTTGTGTGTCTGGCTTAAAGCATTTTAAATTGATTATTATAAATTGTACAGTACAATCATACTTAAAAAAACTTTACATGAATGTTTTCAGTTTTGTTGATTTATACCCTTTCATTTCTTCTATTTTTAAACATTTTCTCTACTGTATCTTTTGTAAAAACATTTTTTAAATTTTCTTGAGATTTATTTTATTTTTATGTGTATGTCTCTGTGCGGTTTATATGCTCATGAGGGTAGGTATCTGAGGAAGCCAGAAGAGAGTGCCAGATCCCTGAGCGGGAGTTGTAGGCAGTTGTGAGCCACCCACCAGGGTTGCTGGGAACCTAACCTGGGTCCTCTACAAGAGTAGTAATCGCTCTTAGCATCTGAGCCAGCTCTCCGGCCCCCATCTGATTATCTGTTCAGAACGAACATTTAAACTTATGTATTACTTACACTGATTTTCTTTTTCATAGATTATTTGTGTCCTTATTTCTTATTATTTCCTGTTTTCCTGTTGACTCTCTTCATGAGATTTTGAAGTCAAAATTTTAGTTCACTTTTCTCATGTGTCTAAAGGAAAGCCTGTGGAGCTACATCCTTACCTCATCACAGTGCTGTCCTCACCCCTTGCACACAGGTATTCATTTTGACCTCAAGTTCACACTCGTTTGTTACATTTTGGCATGAATTGTACCTTTTGAACAGTTTAAACATATAGAAATGTTGAAAGACTAACACGAAGAAACCTACATACTCTGCCTACGTCACACTTACCTTTGTACCCCCAACTGCCTGACTGTTCACACTGCTTCTACATATACACAAATTTCCAAACCAGTTGAGAGTAAGTTTATATGTTACAAACCACCTGAGAACAAGTTTGTATGTTACAAACCATTTGAGAGGAAGTTCATATGTGCACACCTCAGTATTCTAAGGTGTATTTCCTAAAATAGTCATTTTCTCTACAAAATTCAAGAAATTTAGTGGTTACGGGGACCGGAGAGATAGCTCTGTGGCTAAGAACGCATACTGCTTCTGCAGGGGACCTGAGTTTAGTTCCCAGCACCCACGCCTAGCAGCTCACAGCCATCTGTAACTCCAGTTCCAGGGACTCCCACGCCCTCTTCTGGCTTTGTCTTTAAGGGTTTCTATTGCTCTGATAAGATACAATGGCCAAAAGCAGCGTAGGGAGAAAAAGGCTTGTTTCAACTGATAGTTCCGCATCACAATCATCCTTGAAGGGAGTCAGGGTAGGAATTCAAGACAGGAACTGAAGCAGAGACCATGGAGGAATGATATTTACTGATTTGTTCCCCACGGTTTGCTCAGTGTGCTTTCTTATACAACCAAAGACTACCTGCTTAGGGGTGACATCATCTCCAGTGATGAGACCTCCTCCATCGATCATTAATCAAGAAAATGCTCGATAGACTTGTGTGTAGGCAAATCTCACGGAGGCATTTTCTCAGTTGTTCCTTCTCACCAAATGACTCTAGCTTGTGTGAAGCTGACAGAAACTGACCAAAGCTGGCCTGTGCAGGCACCTGCGCTCACACACACACAATCACACAATTGAAAACAAAAATAAAATCTTAAAAAAACTCTTTCATAGTACATCAAGTTTTGTGGTGGTATTGTGTTCCCCAAAATATTGTGAATGCTAATAAACTTATTTGGGGTCAGAGAAGAGAACAGCCACAATATTAAACACAGAGGATAGGCAGTGGTAGCACACGCCTTTAATCCTAGCATTCCGGAGGCAGAAAATCCCTCTGGATCTCTGAGTTCAAGGCCACATCGGAACCAGCCAGGCAGGGTGACACACACCTTTAATCCCAAGAAGTGAGCCTTTAATCCCAGGGAGTGATGGCAGAAAGCAGAAAGATATATAAGGTGTGAGGACCAGAAACTAGAAGTATTTGGCTGGTTAAGCTTTTAGGCTTTTGAGCAGCAGTTCAGCTGAGATCCATTTGGATGAGGACTCAGAAGCTTCCAGTCCGAGGAAACAGGATCAGCTAAGGAACTGCCAAGCTGAGGTAGCTGTGGCTTGTTCTGCTTCCCTGATCTTCTAGCATTCACCCCAATAACTGGCCTGGATTTGATTTTATTAATAAGTCCTTTTAAGATTCCTGCTACAAAGTTTATCAATGGCTTTCTTTTGATGGTATGGGTTTCCTCAATGAACCTTTGTGTTCTATCATCCCCGCATCTTTCTTTGGTTATGGATACCTGTTTGTAGAACAACACTACACGTTGTTGGGTCTTGTGTATTACCAATTTGAGAGTTTGTTGAGGGCTGGAGGTGTGGCTAGATGGTACAGCCCTTGCCCATCACAAGGACCCCCATGTTTGACCCCAATATAGCAAAATAAAAAAATGAAATAAATAGAATATAATAACATTTCCAGTTTGGGAAAGGTGAATGTATGGAGTCCTTTGGGAGATAGATGGTGTCGTGATGGGAGATAACCTCAGCTCCTAGCTGTTGACTTTCTAAGTCTCTTAATTGTGCTGTGAGCAAGTTTCCAGTTCCCTTATCCGCAAGATCATGTCAATATGTAAGCCGACTTCATAGAAAATTTTGCCAAGTCTAAGTGAAAGCAAGACCACTCTGGAATGGAAGTAGAGGGAAACACAGGGAGCTAGCTATCTGTAAAATGCCACTGTCACTACTTAGCATCATGGGCTTCACTGGAACATCACTCAGCAAGTATCTTGGCAGTGACACATAAAGCAGGCCGGCCACACAAAGATCTAGGGTCAACATGAGGGTAATAGGATCTACACTTGGATCCCATCTCCAGCTTCTCTGTGAGGTCACGGGAATAACTTACAATAAAGGCCTCTGGGGAGCAGGGATCCACAGCTCCTTGTACGGTCTCAGGGTGCGGGTCAGTCTGTCATCCCACTCGGGTTCCACTGTGGAGCTTCGCAGCTTGACTTGAATCCAGCCGCTGGCGTCTAGTGAGCTAAATATGTCGGTTGTACGAAGGGGCCATTTGCTTTTGCATTGGACGTGGAAGCTGCAGGCTGAATGGTACCTCAGTTCTTGTCCTCAGCAAGGGAAAAGGAAACCAAGAAAAGCAAATCAAGCCTTGCTTGGTATTCTACTTCCTGAGTGGTGGAACTCACTCAGCCAATAAGAGGCCACAGACCTGTGGACTTCTTCGCAGCGCTTCTTGTGGACAATATTCCTGGGACTGTTGTTTCTATTCAAACTGCAGTCCAAACCTGATGTATAGTCACGTCTACCTCTCAGGGTCAAATGAGGCAGAGAAGAAAGCTAAAAAAGTCTGAGGTTTAAATTAGAGTCTGTTTTTAACTTTTCAAAATGTTCGTGGTATTTTAGAAACCGGATAACCTTCAATCAGACAATGCTGCACCACCAGACCAAGGAGTAAGATTATAGTTGGACCAACTTCAGGATGACACATCTTCTTTTCAGTTGTATAAACTCAGAATCTCTTGAGAGCTTTATTCCATCACCCAGAAGATCTGGTCTGCTTCCTACCGGATGCAATAGGGAATTTTCTTAACCTTCTTGAGGATAGACTATTGTCCACTCTCTTGTCAAACACAGCATTTCTAAGTCCCTCCCTGGGAGTTCTGAGGCAGGGGACCTGGAATGTGCCTTGAACGTGAGCTTTGGAAATGTCACAGTGACAGAGGGAGCAGACAGCCCTCTGCTTACCTCCTGGGTCTTTTTTTCCTCCTTCCGTGGTCCTGCACACATGACTTGACCTGTCTCAACCTCATCTGCAAGAAGCCGTGATAAAAATCTTTTCCTATGAGTACTGAGAGGATAAAAACGACTCTAAAGTCCTTTGTAAGTCTATTCTTCCTGTCTGGACTGATAAGGTTCAGAAGTACTTACCACAAGGCTAGAGCACACTTCTTATCCACCCCTGACAAAAGTATGTGGGGTGGTCTGAAAAATGTTATCATTTGGAGGACACAGGGGTTCTCAGAGCTCACAGAGCACTTCCCTGGTGGAGTGGTATGTCCATGCGGCACCTCCAGGCTTTTGAAAGGGTGTTCACATTGCTTATGTGAGCAACTTCATCTGGCTTCCCTTTGCTTCCTGGGGTCTTACTGTGCCATTATCATTTAATTGTATGAGAATTTCCAGTTCTCTCTCTCTCTCTCTCTCTCTCTCTCTCTCTCTCTCTCTCTCTCTCTCTCTCCCTCCATGCTGGTGCATGTGCACTGTGTCCTCTTGCATACAGAGGCCAGGGAATCACCTCAACTCTTTCCACAGACACTGTTCACTACTGTTTTTTGAGTCAAGGTCTTTCACTTGGCCTGAAACTCCCCGATTAGGCTAGGCAGGCTGGCTAGTGAGCCTCAGGGATCCTTGTGATTCTGCTCTCCAGTGCTGGGATTCCAAGCATGTGCCAGCATGCCCAGCTCTTCTCTGTGGGTGCTGCAGATGAACTCAGGTTCTTGCCCTTGCACAGCCAACAACACCTCACCAACTGACCTATTTCTCAGCCTCAGAAATTCGTTTCCTTGAAACCAACCCTGTGTTTATATTCTTCTTCAGGAGAAACATGCAATAAATTATTCTATTTGATTTCACTTTGTGTTACGCAAATTTCTCTTCCCAGACTCCCAAGTTCTTCATGCTTATTTTCTTCCCCATCCTAATAGAATCTGATGGATTTTGATAAATACACTTCCATTTCTTGATATGTAAAATCTTTCACGAGGTCGTAAAGCACACTTTAAAGACACAAACTATGCAAGGCACGTTAAACTTTAGGAAGTGAAAATAAAGTTGAGAAAAACAGTCTCTCCATAAATGAAACTGTGTCTCAAATACACGTGGTAGGTATAGTTCTTTATAGTTCCAAGCAGTGAGCCAGATATTCGGCTCAGAACATTCTAGCATCATTGCAAAACTGCTCCATTCAAAAGATGAACTTGATGAGCCTCAAGCCGATAGCTGGGATGATTATCTCCTGAATCTTGCTTTTCCACTGGCCCAGAATGTTGGATTCTCTTCAGCATCAGAATCATTAAGGATTGACAGGAGAGTCAGGGAGCCCACAGAGAACAGTGCTCTTGCTCTGACACCATGAAGGTAAGGACAAGAGGGCCTCATGCTGCAGGGGGCATGATAGCTGGGCACAAGAGCCAAGCCAAGGATGAGCTGATGTTCTGGTCCAAAGCAGTAGCCATGGCAACAGTGATGATGGCCGCTCCGCTCCTTCCAGCAACGATGCCCATAAGAGGCATTGGCGGAGGGTAGCCGGTTGTGCTTCTGGGCTAGACTCCTGCCAAGGGAAGCTTATGTAACTTTTAAACACTGGGAAAGAAAATGTGCAAACCTCTTTCATGTTATCCTCGAAGATCCAGATCCATATTGAGAAGGCAAATGCCCAGTTTGTCCAGGCTGGCCAAGTCCAGGTGGGAGTCCCTAGCACAGGCAACCTGGAGCCTGTCTCCGATTGTCCTTTTCTTCTCTCTACCTTGGAGTAAAGGTGCTGCTCAGGACAGGGGCAGCCCTGAGGAGGATATGTGCTTTTGAAGCCGCCATTCATTTCAAACAGGCACGCACACCACTTCTCAAAGAGATGGAGCCTGGGTACGAATAACAACACCCGCTGGGTCCTCCCGCCATCAGCCAGGAAGCAAGGTGGCTTTTGATCCAGACACTGACTGATGGTTCTTCTGAATGAAGTTGATGACAAGGACAAATGAGCAGGGCCACTGGGAAGGCAAGGGACCGGAAAGCGGGGGGTGGGAGGATTGAAAGCTTTTAACACAAAGGTAAACATAACAGCCATGCAACTAAAGAATTCCGAATGACAGCGAGCTGACTCCGCTTGATAATTCATAGTTCAAGATCTCCACGCTGTTTGTGCAAGTGTGTGTAAGCTCCTGGGAGACGTCAGACCTCGTTTGCTAGTCAGACCTCGTTTTACTTTTCTGTAAAAGGAGAGAGAAAAATTCAAATAAATGTCATAAATGAGGGAGGGCCGACTGAAATACAGCCGGGGACTGGTTAAGTGGGAGAGCAGGAGACCCCGAGGGGAAGGAGGTGCCTCTGACCAGGAGAGAGGGTGGGCTTTCTCGGTGTTGGGGTGGGCATATTGTTTCAAGGTAGAAATGCCTGTAAAAGCTCACTGTAAACACTGTGGGTCACATTAGGGTCTTTTAAATGAACTCCGAGGGGGTGCACCGTCACTTCCCACAAACTCTTGTCTCTTCCTATAATTTAAAAAGATTTGCAAATTGGGCATGGAGACATGTCTGCAATCCCAGCAATTGGGAAGCAGAGGCAGCAGGGGACACACACACACACACACACACACACACACACACACACACACACCCCATAGTGGGATTGCTAGATCATATGGTCCCTATATTTTTAGTTCTTTGAGTAACCTCTCTACTGTTCCCTGTAATGGCTTTATTGATTTACATCTTTACCAACAACATACAAGAGTTTCCCTTTGTTCACACCCTTATCAGTATGAACATCAAGAGATCTATATTCCTGTTCAGGAAGAATTCATTTTCAGTTCTGATCTTAAGCAGAAATCAGACAATTACTTCGGCAGTCCGAAGAATAATCCTCCAATAAGCATTCCGAACTTTCCCCCTGTGCCCTTATGCCCCACTGTAAGGTCAATATTAGAGTCTTACCTTCCCAGCTGCCCCTGCTGCTGGATGGTCATGTGACTAGGACCTGACTTCAGCCAAAGTCCAGTGAGGACATGAAAAAGAACTGAAGAGGAACCTCACAGCCTAAAGATGGTAGAACAGCAAGAAAGACCTGTTCTGGGAGCTGGGAGCTGGCTTCTCATGCAGGCAAGAGGACCTGAGTGCAATCCCCAGAACACTTTTTTTTTTTAAAGTTGATGTGATGGCATACTCTTATAATCCTAATACTGGGGACACAGAGTTAGTGATCCTGGGGGCTTGATGGCCAGCCAGCCTAATCGGCAAGTTCCAGGTAGAGAGGTGACCTGTCCCAGAAAAACAAAACAAAACAAAACAAAAACAAAAAACAAAAAACAAAATGACACCAAGCCCCCACCCCAACACACACACACACACACACACTCTTTTATGGCAATTTTGAGTTTGGGCAACAAATTGGGATTGCTTACATTCACTCGTTACATATGATAATCAAGTGCTTTTATTGCTTAAGTATATACTATTTGGGGTTTCTGTTGCTTAAATCTATATATAAACTGGGCATAGTGGTTTATGCCTATACTCCTAGCGCTTGGAAAGCTGAGGCTGGAGGATCATGATTTTGAGGACAGCCTGGACTAGTTTATAGATAGACAAACAAAGCTAAACATCCTTATGAATTCCACTTTCCTGGCAAGAATATAAAAGGCAAAGTATGGGGATGTCTGAGACAGAGTGAGTGTAGGGATTGGGACACTGGGACCAGGTTTTTGTCACAAGCAAAAAAGAATGCATAGATAGTCAAGGGTAAGAAGACAATTTGCCCTCAGGTGACATCTGGAACTATAAACGTAAGCCAACCTGGCCCATAAGACTTTGCTTTCAAGCTGTTCTCTGGCTCTACATTTTCTATCACTTTGACATCCAGCCTTGGTGTAGAAAGATTTTCATGGTGTTGGGCCAGTGTTACACCAAGTTCTAGTCCAATGGTGCTAGGACTCTGAGCCAGCCTTGGCTAGCATCCATTTACTTATCTGCCCAGAAAGCTTAACAACACCTTATGCCACTTGTTTTTATGATGACCGGATTTTTGTGTAGTGTTAGGTAGAGCCTGGCTTGGTACCTGGAGGTATACTAAAAAGACAGGTACTGGACGATGTGCTGTGTCTGTCGTCACTTTAGGATGGTTTGTATTATGCCATGAGCCTGAGAGGTGAGTTTCCGTCTCATGACTCCATAGCGCGCGCACCTGTTTCAGGGAAGGTGAGCAGAATGCATTTAATGCTGTCTTCTTGGCGGTAATGTGTTAGGTACTGAGGTGTAGGTGGAAAATCCGGCTTTTGTTTCCCGCCTGCTCTCCGCTGAACAGGCTGTGACAGGGTGTCTGTTTTGATCAGCGATGCTGTCCCTGATTTTTCTCTAATCTTGACTCTCTCTGATGTAAGCTGTGAAGACATCTGTTGGCGTTAACCTGGCTCTGTTGTGTGAGATGCGTTGGGTCTGCTCATCATGCTGTGTCCAAGGCAGCCTGCCCCCTGTGAACTCCCCAGCTGCCCCGTGAGTCATCAGCCAAGGGACAGGTGGTGCTTTGGAGACCTTGTAGAGTGAAATGTGACTGTCACACCTGGGCCTTTAAACGCTTCCCTGTGCTACACAAACCAGGAGGTGACTTACTGCCTGTATCCTTGCCCCTGTGAGGCCATTCACTTCTCCACTTCCTCATGGAATTAGTGATTTTTTTTTCCCTTGCAGTGACCAAGTATCTGACCAAAGCAACTCAAAGAGGGGTTCGCTTTGACTCACAGCTGGAGGATCCAGTGCTCATGTATTGCACCCGCGGTCAGGAAGCAGAGAGTGGGGGGGGGGATGGTGCTGCTCAGCAAACTCTCTCCTTTATTCAGCCCAGGACTCTGTGGACCATAAAAATGGAGGTGCTCATGTTCAGGGTGGGTCTTCCCTATTTACTTAAACCTGCCTGAAACCATCTTAATAGCCACACCCAGAGGTGTGTTTCCATGGTGATTCTCAACCTACTCAAGTTGGTAAGGAAGGCTAGTCATCACACTTGTCCTTGGCTCTATTTCAGGGCCATCCGGATTTTTGGCCTTTCCTAATTGGCATCCTTGGGCTTTTGCTTGCTGCTTCTGGCCTGACCCTAAGGTCTCCCTGGGCATGTGAAGAAGCCTTGTTTTAGGTTCCTTCTCTGAAGATAATTATTTTGCAGTGTGGTCCATCACTCAGGAGCTGGAAATCATCGGGCATCAGACCACAAGACTCAAAACCCTCACCCAGTCACACATACACTTAACTTCCCAAGGGACAGGCATCTGTGTCACAGTCAGGGTGAGGCTGGAGCTGCCTGGCATTCAGTCCACCTCAGTGCATTGGTACCTAATATTATTACTTTAAAAATGTTATTTCACGTGTATTTTGTAATGTGTGTGATGTAATGTCAGTGCATGTGGAGGTCACTCAACACCAAAAGTCTTCTTCAATCACTCTCCACCTATGTTTCGAGACAGGCTCTCTCACTGAGTCTGGAGCTCACTGTTTTGACTAGACTAGCTGGCCAGCAAGTCCCTGGGGTCCTCCTTTCTCCGCCCTCTCAGCGCTGGGGTGATAGGTATGTGTTACCATACCTCCCCCCTTTTGTTGTTGTTGTTGCTGTTGCTTCTGCTTTCTATGTAGGTGCTGGGATCTGGACTCAGGGCTTGATGTTTGTGTGGCAGTTTCTAACATTAAAATGGAAAACATCAACAAAGAAAAGGAGACGCTGAAAGTTAAGCGGGGGTTCCCGAGACTGAACAACCTTCTACAAGCTCAAATCAGTTCAATATTGAGGAGAGTAGCACTTGCAGGTACACCCCATGCTTTCTGTCCCCACCCCCAACATGTCCCTACAACACTCAATTGGGCTATGTCCATGGCTACCATGCACAGAGCCATCCCCCACACATCCAGATGGTGGCCTTGAGGGGTGGCGATGCCTCATTGCTCATGCCATGTGCTGTTATGAGCATCACATGTTAAGCAGGGTCTTCGGAGCCACGGTGATGGATTGGGCAGTTATTTTCTTTCTGAACAGCCACTCAGCCTTGGCATCTGGTGAATCTCAGAGCCAGGTGGTGAACTTGAATAACCTCATTTTGATATAGGTAGAAGAGACCCCGGTTGGTTCTGACCTGCCATCTGTGGCCTCCTTCTCTCGTAGAGAGGTGTCCCGAAACTCAGAGTTGGGCTATTTCTAATCAAGTCATTGCTTGACACCACTGCTTGCTGTCTGTGGAGCCCTGAGCGCAGCCACGTCTCCAGTGTCCAATGTACTCAGGGTCCTGAGGACAGATTAGAAAAAGGGCTCATACAGGGTATGGCTGTCGTGGTGAGGAAGCCCAGGTACCATGTGCCTTTGTCATAGGCCAGCTTCCTCCATCTTTGGCTCAGGAAACATGTGACGGAGTCGAGTTGACTCTGAAGGGTTCAGTATGTTAGAAGCCATCGCTCAGAGAGAAGGGAGCAGAATGCAGCCCCAGACACTGTGACACACCTGAAGATCGTGACACCATTCAAAGCAGATCCAGCAGCTGGGAATGAATCTGTCAGCAGCCTGGGGTCAATTGATAAGGGAACAAGAGAGCTACGGTCTTCATTCTTATGAGACCAAGCTTCTAGAACCATCTGTACCTTCGGCAGTGCTGAGCAGAGAGACCATCTGAGATGCAGAGAACACCAGACACTGCTGTGTCAATGTCCCTCTCCAAAGGCTTGAAGTAATAGGGAGCCAAACACTCCGTTCTTTGGAAGAAATCAGATATTCCTGGGTAGTGTGAATTAAAATATAAAAAATTACGTAGGATTTTTTTTTTTGTTTGGTTTTGTTTTTTTGGTTTTTCGAGACAGGGTTTCTTAGTGTAGCTTTGCGCCTTTCCTGGAACTCACTTGGTAGACCAGGCTGGCCTCAAACTCACAGAGATCCGCCTGGCTCTGCCTCCTGAGTGCTGGGATTAAAGGCGTGCGCCACCACTGCCTGGCCTAACGTAGGATTTTTATAGACACCTGGGAAGATGGCTCCATCTACAAAGTGCTTGGCTGCACAACTATGAAGACCTGGGTTCAGATCCCCACACCTACATAAAGAGACGGACATGGTGGTAAACATCCATGAACCCACCATTGGGGAGGTAGAGACAGGAGGATCCTGGAGGCCCCCTGGACTGCACAGTCTAGTTGACTTAACAAGCTCCAGGTTCAGTGAGAGACCCTCTCTCAAAAAACTTTTGTGGAGGGTGATTGGAGAGGACATCTGATGTCAACCTCTGGCCTCCACATGTTGCATGCATGTGTATGCACATACCACACACACACACACCCCTATAATTTTTTTAAAAAACACGTTTAAAGTATTTTATTTTCATGTATGCATGTGTACATGTGTATGATACATGTGTAAGTGTCCATGGGGAGACAGAAGAGGTTGTAAGATCCCCTGGAGCTAGAGTCACAGGTGGTTGTGTGCTGCTCAACATGAATGCTGGGAATGGAACTCCAGTCCTCTGGAAGAGCAGCAAGTGCTCTTAACCACTGAACCATCTTTCCAGCCCCTACAAGATTTTTAAAGATATTTCGATCATTGTCATAAAGCAAGGTAGAGTCATTGAAAAATATTTTTAGAAGAACATGTAAGCAATAAAAAGTTGTTGGTCATCTTGCTGGCTTTCCATATATATATATATATATATGTGTGTATTTATAACCATTTATCTATCATCTGCCCTCCTTCCTATCCATACCCAGTTGGACTTATGCTCAAGAAATCAGATCCCACTGCTTTCCAACTTGTGTTTATCCTCACTAAGAAGCCTTACTATTCATCAGTAAATAGTATCATTTTAGTGGCTGCAGTGTATTCCAAGATACAGACAGACATTCAAAGGCTTATGATGGTGCAGTGTATTTTGTCTGAGTATACATCACATATGAACATCTGCAAAAATTGTAAAAGGTGCTCATGATAGGCCAGTCTAGTCTGCCTCTGCTCTAACCACCACCAAACTGGGCTTTGAGACATGTTGGTCACTTCCCATTCGATGAGGAGATTCAGAATATGCCACCCCAAATAATCCGTGTCTCTTCTGTTATTTGCCCAACTGTCCCCCCACAGCTGTGAGCAACAGCATGAGAAGAGCAAGACTTACCATTGGAGGTGGAGAGGGGCCAGCGAGATGGTTCAGTGGATGCGACCAAGCCTGAAGACCTGAGTTCAATCCCCGGGACCTACATGGTGGATGGATGGAGAGAATCAAGTCTGCCTAGATGCCTTCTGACCTCCACATGCGTGCTGTGACTCACATATACATGCATACACACACTGAACAGATTGTTTTAATATTTTTAATTAAAGGAAGAAAGGAAGGAAGAAAGAAAAGAAATGGGGAGCTGCCTCTGGTGACCAGACCTCACTGTGATACCGTCACCCACCAGCAGTCTGCCTACTCTGTCCTGGACCCTTCCCTGCAACTAATCACTCTAAAAGCTAAAGCCTCCTCCTCTTTGTTGAGCTGCTTCTGAGAAATTCATCTTATTTATCTTTTTCATTTATCTTATTTATCTTTTGTTAAAATGGAACATAAGGGGCTGGAGAGCTGGCTCAGTAATTCAGTGGTTGAGCACTGGCTGTTCTGACAGAGGACCCAAGTTTGGTTCCCAGCATCCACATGGCAGCTCACAACCATCTAACAGCTCCAGTTCAGGATATCTGATGCCCTCTTCTGGCCTCCTCAGGTGCTCATGCACAAGGCGCCCATCAACTTATGCAGCTACACCTCATGCACATAAAATAAAAATAAACTCTTTTCTAAATTGTCATGTAAGCCTGTGTGCTTAATGACTTGGGATCTTTCTCTCTTCTTTCCTGTGAAATTAAAATTATTGACAACATTTGTAGCCTTTCCTCCTGTTTAGTTGTACAGCACCTCTCGTTCCGTCTCTCTTTGTCTGGGCTTCAAACAGAAGTAAAGTTCTCCTCTGTCCAAGGCTGAGCGTTGGCTTTTTATGGTAAGGTATCACTTCCCCAGAAACCTGCGCACAGCTCTCAGGGAGACACGATGCAGATCCGGACTCAGCACAGGTGGCGTGGGGCCTGCGAGTGTAGCTAATCCGCTCCCAGCTAATGTTGATGTCCTAGATGGAGCGCCACATTGAGAAGTGGGGCTTCAGGGTATGAGTTAGTGTCGCCTGGAGGCCTCCCAAAGCTCAGCTCTTCACTAGAGTGGCTTAGTAAGTCTGGACAGGTCCTACGAGTTTGCATTTACCAAGTGCCAACTGAGATGCTCAGGCTACTGTTCTGGGGGACACACTTTGGGAATTATTGCTTAGAGGCCATTCAGTGAAGCCAGACAAAGTAGCTTTGTCCTCAGAGTCCCACTTTCTCCCTGAGAAACCGCAGCAGGTTGCTCACCCTCTGTAACAGCAGTTCGTTTCGCTACAAATTAAAGATAATAATACCACTTAAGAGGCCGGAGAGCTGGTGCAGCGGTTAAGAAGTCTTGCTGCTCTTCCGGAGGACCTGAGGTTGGGTCCCAGCACTCACGTTGGTCAGCTCACAACCTCCTCTGACTCCAGCTTCAGGGGGTCTGACACCCTCATCTGGCCTTCATGTCATGATACGCATGAGTGTGTGTGCGCACACACCAGACAGACAGACATAATACGTTTAAAAATAAAATACAATCTTTATAAAATAATCACCATCTCTTAAGTGGCTTTTGTGAGCCTCGTGCACTGTAAATGAGACAGCCATAGCTGCCGTTCTTTCAGCCGGGTGGAAGACTGAACTGTGCCCATCTGCTGCTCTTCAGGAAACCTTGGGTGTTCAGAGGAGGGGCTACTGCTCTCTCCAGACATAGCAGGAGAGCTCTCTCCTGGCACATGCTGTCCCCTTTAAGGCAGAAAGTCACCAGCTCCCCTTTCTCCCCCAACGCCGCCGCCATTCCTCATTAAGTAAGGGGATGCTGGGCACAGCCCGCCTTTAACCTGGATGTTCAGGAAGTCCTTATAAATAAAGAATGCAGACCGGACTAATGAGGGCAACATCATCTCAGGCTGCAGCAGTGAGGCTCCGCTCCCCCAGCTTCCCAGGAGGGTGGGAAGCTCAAAGTCAGTTCTGGCTCCTGTGGATTAGAGTGTTCCCAGCATCCCAGGCACCTCTCCGAGTGCTTTAATCATATGCAAGGCCACAGCTAAAGTGGGGGTGTTGGTGTGGAAAGGCTGTGGGTGGGGGGCGTGGGGGTGGAGAAGCAGACTCCTGCAGCCAGGAGTTTGGCTTGCATGTGGAGCTTGGGGAGGGAGCTGAGTGGGCAGGCTGGCATTTCAGGCAGAGCAGGCAGCAAAGCTCAGAGCCAAGGGGCTGCCTAGTTGGGCACTACCAAGTAGGGGTGGTGGGGCTGCAGCGCAGAGGCGTGGGGAGCACAGGGTGCTGGGAGGGCTGGGTCACACTCGGTGTGTTGTGGGGCTGAGAGAACAGCCCAGTCAGTAATGTGCCTGCTTTGCAAAAGCAAGAACCGGAGTCTGACCTCTGGAAGCCACATTTAAAAAAAGCTGGGTGTGACGGCATGAGATTATGTGCCTGTAATCTCAGCTCGGGTGTGTGGTTTAGATGTGGGTGGGTATTTGGGGCTCACTGGGCAGCCAGATTAGCCTCATCCGAAAGGTCTAGGTCTGTGAGAGACCTTGTCTCAACAAAACCAAGGTGGGCAGCATCTGAGGAATGACAGTGGAGATTGTCCTCTGACCTACACACACACACACACACACACACACACACACACACACACACACACACACACGCTCCTGTTATGGCATGGTGGGAAGTTCCAGCTGAGGGAAGAACACTATCAGGAAGGATGCTTTTGACTGTAAAAGACTGAAATCAATATGCCTTAGTTTGAGTCGAAGTGTTTAAGCTGTGTCACAGGATCCAAGGTGGGGAAGCGGCAGTCCTGTGGGCAGAGGCCAAATCAGGGAGCAAGATGGCATCCGGGCTCATTCTCTTCTTACTGACTCCACATTTGAGCTTTCTCTGCTTTAATGGTTCACATGGATGAGGGAAAAGAATGCTTATTCCATAGCACATGCCCAGCATTGCTTATTCCATAGCACGTGCTCAACATGTTTGGGATTTTACTACCTGGAGAGAAATTACCTTAGTCTTTTTTTTTTTTTTTTTCTTTTTTGGTTTTTCGAGACAGAGTTTCTCTGCGTAGTTTTGTAGTTTTGCGCCTTTCCTGGAGCTCACTTGGTAGCCCAGGCTGGCCTCAAACTCACAGCGATCCGCCTGGCTCTGCCTCCCGAGTGCTGGGATTAAAGGCATGCACCACCGCCCAGCTAAGAAATTACCTTAGTCTTAAATGAGTTCTGGGAAAGAGACCCTGATTGGTCACCTTGGGTTATGCTCCAATCAAATCTTGCGCATGGTGGGAAGCTGAGACACACTGTTCAACATGGCTCCTGGGACCCTTAGATGTGGATCAGATAGGGATTCTGAAACAGACACTTCAAATGTTATCCATGCAGGAAGGAATGGAGCAGACTCTCTCCTGAGGGGCTTTTGTCCTTTGTGTATAACTCCTGGTTTGTTTTGTTTTGTTTTGAGACAGGGTTTCCCTGTATAACCATGGCTGTCCTAGAACTCTCTCTGTAGACCAGGCTAGTCTCGAACTCAGAGATTCACCTGCCTCTGCCTCCTGAGTGCTGCTGGGATTAAAGGCATGCACCATCACCACCTGGTTCCACCTGTTCTTTCTTGGCCAACAGTGGATACAGAACCAAGTTTGAAATCCTGGTAATGGTTATAGGGTCTGACTCCTGGGACATGAGCTTGTGACAGTTTTGGAAACAATATTGAGTTCTGGAAGGTGACACCATCTATAAATAGCAACAAGATCAACCTGGCTAACAGCCATAAGGAAGCTGAGAAAATAATGACAAGTTAGCAAATAGCTCTCCCATATACCATGAAGAAATGCTTCCTTAAAAATGTAATTTGAAGACATCAGACAGAGAGTTAGTTAGTGGAAATGAAAATATGTGGAAACTCCACCCACCCATGATGTAACTGCTTTCTTTGTCCCTTTTTTTTTTTTCCTCCCAGCTTTTTCCAGAGCAGAGGCTTACAGAGTTTTCGAGGATAAACAACACTCTGTGTTCCATATTATATAATGAGTAATTTCCACGGCGCCTTTTCATCATCTTAAGTATCTTTATCAGCATTGAGTTCTTTGGATTAAACATGCTGTTCCCTCCTTAGCACTTAATTAAGATCTGATTTAAAAATTTGAGACTATGGTGTGACTCATAGAAAATGACGGAGTCCAAGCAAAATCAACTTAAAGTTTTAGTATTTATTTTTGTTTATGTATGGATGTGGATGTGGATGTGAGTGCCAAGCCTGTGGAGGTCAGAAGACGGTGTCCAACCCCCTAGATCTGGGTGTATGGTTGCTTGTGGTGGTGAGTTTTGCTCCATGTGGTGCTGGGAAGTGAACTTGGGGTCCTCTGGGAGAGAAGAAGGGCTCTAAGCCCCTGGGTCACCTCTCCAGCCCCCCAGAGGAACGTAGAATAGAAGATGTCTTCTCCAAGTCACGGAGCTGGGACTCTAAGATGACATTAGTTTCATTTGTTGGGACACAGGTTCATCATTACCCACCTGATGTCAGAGGTCCGTGACCGAGTTTCACATAACTTCAGAACTCTCAGCAAATCACATGACTGCATGAGAGAGGAGCCATTTCTTATTTTTTGTAACAGCGGAGAGAGGGATTTTTTTTTTTCCCCTTTCAGCTCACTATCATGAAAATAAAGGTGGCGGCAGAGCTGAAACGAATTATGGCAATTTAAAGTCAGACCGATCTCGTGACTGGTAGGTAAGTCAGCATGCAGAGGCATTTACATTTCCGGGCTTGGCTGGCTTTCTCGATGCCCTTTGCAAGCTGCACAGGGATCTGAGCTTTAAGTCTGGTTACAAGCTAATACAAGCCGTTAGCCACCGTTTTAGATGAAAAGCACCCCAGGCTCAAGCCTGAACATTCCGTGCTTCACTGTGGATTTCTCGAGGGTAATTCAGCAAGCCTATGATTTTTTTTTTTTTTTTTTTTTTGAGGGAGAAGTGATTGAGCAGATTCATTTCAAAGCACATTTACATTTGAAAACAGGGGTTTATCAGCTAAAAGAGCTATTCTTGAAAGGTACGCACGCAGAGCAAATTTAGAACAAGCAGACCATTTAGCCATGATAGCTATGAATGGCCCCAGATCTTAATGCACTAGGGGCGTGTCACCATAGGCACAGATTGACTGTTGACTACATGGTATTTCACCCTGGGAAACACAGGAAAGGAAGTCCTGTCACCCGGTATCTCCACAGAATGCTCCGAAACATTCTAGTGTGGCATCAGCAGGATTATAACCACACACTTGACCAGAAGCAAACCCATGGAGAAGCCTGAGCTTTCAGTGTGGTAGAGGGGTGGGATCTGGGTTCAGATAGTGGGTTGGTCTTTTGGTTCTACCAGTTACCGATATTTGAACTTGGCTAGGTCTCATCTTCCTTGTCTGGGAAATGGGAGAAAGTTCTCAAGCTTACAGAATTGTTGGGTGCAGTGATTGCATTCAGTTATGTAATGTGGTAATTCTCAGACTGCAGTCTGCATGCAGATCACCTGGGGTTAAATCTCCATACAGGCTCCTATGCAGTAGGTCTAGGGTGTTGTCTTACATTCTGAATTTGTGTGTGTGTGTGTGTGTGTGTGTGTGTGTGTGTGTGTGTGCAAGTGAACATGTGTGCAGGTATGCATAACTGCCAAAAGATAACCTTGCCAAAAGATAACCTTGCCTGTCTGTCATTCCTCATATTTTAAAGATTTATTTTATTCTTTCTTTTTATTTATTTTTATTTTTATTTTTATTTTTTTCCCCGAGACAGGGTTTTTCCATGTAGTTTTAGTGCCTGTCCTGGATCTTGGTCTATAGACCAGGCTGGCCTTGAACTCACAGAGATCCGCCTGCCTCTGCCTCCCGAGTGCTGGGATTAAAGGTGTGCACCACCGCCTCCCATATTTTATTATTTCTATGTGTGGTTGTGCATCTGTGTGGTGTGTGTGTGTGTGTGTGTGTGTGTGTGTGTGTGTGTGTGCCTGCAGAGGCCAGAAGAGGGCGTCGGACCCTTTAGAATTACAGGGGGTTGTAAGCCTCCTGATTGGGGTGTTGGGAACCAAACCTGCCTTGTCTGAAGAGGCGGGCCGACTCTTCTAACTGCTGTGCCGCCTCTTTAGCCCCAACCTTGGTTTGTTTTTATTTGTTTGTTCTGATATAGGGCTTCTCAATGGCCACCAGTTAGGCTAGGTTGGCTGACCAGTGATCCCCAGGGACCCTCCTGGTTGCCCCTCCCCAGTGCTGGGATTTCGGGCATGTTCCACTGCTTCTGGCTTCTTTGCATGGGTCTGAGATCAAATTCAGGTCCTCATGCTTATATAGCATTGATTTACTGAGCCCTCTCCCCTGCCCTATAGACTAGATTTCTAACAAGATCTGGGTGGTGCCTGCTGGGGTCCTGGCTGCACTGCAGTAGTGAGCATGCGCCCAATTGATAGTGCTAGTTACTCAGTCTTCCCTCGAGTGGATCTCCCCTCTGTTCCTGCCCTCCTCCACTGCTGCTGCTTCTGCCTTCATGAACATCTACTTTGTCTCCTTCTGACCTTCTATTGCAGCCACACCATGCACGTGATTGGCATGTACTTACGGGGCATCTGTGTGTGAGGGAGACAACAGAGATGTTAACATGGCTGCATTCAGATTTGGAAAGGGCAGCCTGAGCACAGTTGCAGCCAATGGGCGATTTAAAGTTCAGACTTCCCATGGGCCTTTTCAGAGGCTCTACCCTCCTTCCCCCATTCCAGTGTCTCCAGGTTAGAGGAGCTTACACATCCCCACAGCTCCAGGCAGAGGCCTCTGGCCAGGACTCTGCTTCTCTGCCACCTTCTGCTCAACTCCAATGGGCTCCTCCTAGCTCCCACCTCTGCCCTTCTCCATCTCCTGTGGACACACACTCAGACTGTGACAAGGGGTATGGTGGTCATCCCTGCCTGACTTGACGCCATCTTACATCTCCTTGGCCTTATGGAAACTCTGACAGCCAGCTATGGCCCTCATCTGGTCACCTGACATCCCACAGTGGGCACTGAAGAGAGAGAGGGGCCTTCTTCATCTGCAGGGACACAGGGGACCTTTTAAACACTTCAACACTACACGGGAACTAAGATGTCTGGGGTACCTGCTTCGGCCCTCTCTTTTCCTGAAATACCCCACTACCATGGCCTCCTTGTCTTGGCATATGGGCCTAACCAGGAAATGTGGTGTCTGTCTGTCCCAGGCTCTTCCAGAGCTGAGGCTCAGAGGCAGAGAAGAGCCTCATGAAGTCACTTCTTCTCTGGACTCTGAATCCCCACCTCCTAGGGGAGGCTCCATTTTCCTCTGTCTGCTGGAAATTTGTTCCACTAGTTAGCTCTCTTCTTCCTCACCCCATGGCCTTAGATCTCTTTGTCCCTAGAGACATCCACCGACCCTCTCAGAGCAATAAACCCCATCATGATGGAAAGGCAAAAACAGTGAAGGAAAACTAGATTTAAAGTAAGCAAACAATACTCTTATTATTTCCTGCTATGTATACAAAGAAGGCAAAATGAGTCCCTGCTATTGGGTTCCTTGGTCCTTGGCAGACATTACCAATCTATCCCATTGCATAGCTTTGGAAATCTTCTTCACACGGTGTTCCATTCAGACAGCAACAATCAATAAGAGTTGGCCTTAGAGATGAGTCAAGGCCGGAGATGATTAATGGAACAGGATCTGTGCTTCATGTGCTAATAGGCCAGTGGTTCTCAACCTTCCTAATGCTGCAACCCTTTACTACAGTTTCTCACGTTGTGGTGACTCCCCCAACCATAAAATTATTTTCGTTGCTACATCATAACTGCAGTTTTGCTACATTATGGATTGTAATGTAAAATCTGTGCTTAGGCAACCCTTGTAAAAGGGTCGTTCAACTCCAGGGGGGTCGTGACCCACAGGTTGAGAACCAATGAAATGGGCACATTATGCCTGACCACTATGTACTGAGAAATCACTTTAGAGTTTTAAATCATTGTTATATCCCCACACAATAGTCACTGGGGCCCTGCCTGCTCCGCCCTGGGAATGGGGAGCTCACGGTCCCTGATGGTGAATTGCATTTGTAGACTGTTTTAAGTCACAGGATCACCACACTATCCTGAGACCCTGCCCCCCAGGTCTGCTCCTCTAGGAAGCATTTTTTCTCTTTAAACAATCTTTCCCCCACCATGTGGTGTGTGTGTGTGTGTGTGTGTGTGTGTGTGTGTGTGTGTGTGTACTAGTGCAACTCTGTGCCCACCACAGCAGGAGGATGGAAGTCAGAGAGCAATCCAGAGTGTCATTCCTCACCTGCCATCTTGTATGAGCCATAGTCTCTTGCTGTTTGCTGCTGTGTCCACTAGGCTAGCAGGCCCGTGAGTTTCTGGGGCTCCCCTTATCGCTGCTTCCCATCTCACCACTGGGATGATAGACATGTGCTATTGTGCCCAGCTTTGTGTGGGTTCTGGGACTCTGAACTCTTCATGGTTCCTCAGCCAGATCCTTATCCACCAGGCCATGTACCTAACCCTCCACACTGTAGTCTTTTAGATACTTGATGGCAGGCACGAGAACCCTCTTTTCTTCTCTGGCTTCAATCTTCCCGGTCCTTTGCAATAAAAGCTTCTAGCCCATTGATGAGACAAGGAGATAACTTTGATGGATGCTCTGGTTTGGATAAGTGTTCCCCCAAAAGGTCCATGAATGAAAGCTCATGGCGGTATTAGGAAGAAACATTTGTTCTGGGTCATGGATGCAGAGATTATGGTCCATGGTCAACTAGATCTAACGTATCTGGACCTGTGGTGGAGCAGAACATCATGGTAGGGGGCTGATGGGAGACAGAGCTGCCAAGTTCATAGAAACTAGGAGGGAAGGGAGGAGAGAGAGAGAGAGAGAGAGAGAGAGAGAGAGAGAGAGAGAGAGAGAGAGAGAGAATGAAAATTCAGAACACTCCAGTGACCCACTTCCTCCAAGTAGGTCCTCCCTGTGAATTTTCCACCACTTCTTAATGCCACAAAATTATGAGCCTGTTATTGTATTAACCCAGTGATTGGAGCAGAGCCCTCATGATCCAGTTGTGTCTCAATGATTTGATCCGCCAGTTTAGAACTAAGCCTTCCATACATGACCCTTTGGAGGTGCTCTTCATATCCAAACTACAGTCATAGTTCTATGTGGTAGGGGTGTTCTGTGAGTTGTAGGGTATTGATCAGCATCCTGGCGTTCCCCACTTGATGTCACCAGCACTTACCACGAGCCAATTGTGACAATATGACCATTCATTCCAGGTGCTGTCAAATGTCTTCTGGCAGCCAAAGTTGCCCTGGTGGAGAAACATTGCTCTGGCAATGTGGAAGGTCCCAGCTTGTGTGGCACGTTTATTCCTAGGAATCATTGTCTGCTTGGAAGGCATGACCCAGTTGTGAACAATTAGATTCTAAACTGAGAAGCATACACATTCAGCAGTCCAATTTTTCAGCTCTGTTTTGCTTTTTGTTTGGCTGGGGATTGAGCCATAGAGAAATTGAAGCCAACTTTATTAGAAAATGTAAAAGACCCCCTATCAGAGGAGGTGTATGATAGGGAAGAGAAAATGCAGCCACTCTGTCCTTTGTCCCAGATAAGTGCAATTCATGAGGAATTATTACTTTTCAAGTATGGAAAGGTTCACTAAGGGGGAGGGGGAGCCAGCCTCTCAGCTCTATGGTCTCTGGTTAGCAACAAATCTTCCATTCAATTCCACTTCCAAATCCCACTTGAGTCCTTGAGAGCATCTACGAATTAAATGGCTCTCCAAACAAATCCATAATCTACTGTTGGCCTGGACATATTTAACAGCGGGTCCTGTGAATGCGACAGTAAGAGGCACAGTTCTTCTTTCTTCTCCCAAACAGTTTCATCACTGAGATGACTCCTGCATTGGAGTCGCAGGCGACTGATCACAGGCGATTGATTGCAGGCGGCATTCGCCCCTGGAGGAGGAGCTTCTGAGGATCTTTCTCTTAGTTCTTCAATATCGGTGTCCAATGAATGCTGGCAGCCCTTCATTGAAGGATTTGTGCTGAAAACATTCTCAAGTCTTCAGGGAGTGGAGAGGCCACTTTGCATGCTGGCTTCAGCAAGCGGACATGGCTGCATGGATAATGAAATAAAAACTAGTCCTAGACATGAGTTGACAGTCAATAGAAGTTCAGTGCGCGCTGACTCTGAAGTCAATATTAGCCTAGTTGTAACAAGAGGCAAGACACAGTCAATTCAGGGAGGGAAGAACTGGGTTGGGGGTGCACTATATCACCACTCAGGACCAAATTCAAAATGAGCTCCAGCCCTTCCTTCCCTAGTGTCCATTGTTGTGTGTGTAGTAAAGCTGACATAAATTATAAGAATGGACTTCATTTAGTAAGTTGAAACAGAAGTGAGCAGAGGGTGTTAGAATCCAGTTCCTCATTTCATAGGTGAAGAATTGAAGATCAAGTGGAAATAACAATAATAATAGCCCATGTGAGATGTTAATTTTTGTCAGATGCTTGGGAAATGTGCTTTCAGACACGGTCTGCTTTTTCTCCTGTGAGTTAGACGCTCTAATCATTTTATTACCAGAGATAGAGAAACAATGGATCGAAAACGCCTGTTGCTGTGGTAAGTCATGCTGAAAGGTAGGGGCGTCAGGACTCATCATCCACACAGCTGGATGCTCTCACCTGCAGCCTCATTCTTTATGAACTCTTCCTCCTTCTACAAGGGCACTGAACACCCCTGGCTGACCCAGGCCTGGAAAAACAGTTCACTGAATTCCAAAGACAGCATCCCAAGAGGGCAGTAAGGATAGGAGAGCTACAGCCTTTCCCACAGCAGTGTGTGAAGGAGGCTTGGGACAGCCATGGATCACTAAGAGTCATGTCTGAGAGCACCTCTGCCTCTGCCTCTGCCTCTGCCTCTGCCTCTGCCTCTGCCTCTGCCTCTGCCTCTGCCTCTGCCTCTGCCTCTGCCTCTGCCTCTGCCTCTGCCCTCATTCTGGGAACTGAACCCAGGACCTCCTGAAGAGGACTAGGTGCTCTTAACCACTGAGCTATTTCTCCTCCTGCTCTTCTCCTTAGTCTTTCCTGCTTTTCTCTTTTCAGCCCAGGTTTCTCCTATTTATTCTCTCTTCCTGACTGCCACACCCATCCTTTCTCTGCCTAACTATTGGCCATTCAGCTCTTAACGGATCAGGTGCTTAGGCAGGCAGAGCCACACAGATGCAACACATCTTTACATAATTAAACACACATCCTTTCATCATTAAGCAACAAAGGTAACATGCTTTTACACAGTTTAATGTAATAGTCTACAGCTTAAACAAATGTAAATACATCTTTGCCTAGTCAAAATAATATTCTACAACAGTCATTTTTTGATGTGATTTGCAAATATACATGCAGATTAACTCCTCCATGGCAGAACAGGGCGTTGGCAGAATCCATGTAGCCAATAGAGAGGGTCTGATTCTAAAGACCGGAGATGAGCTAATGGTGCCATGTGACCATGGTGGCATGGGTGAAGCACGGAGAAAGAAAGGAAGCAACAGCTTCAGAGAGCTGGGAGATACTTCTGTGTCCTGAGGTAGGAATCCACCATGCTGTGCTCAAGCTTGAATGCCTCACCACCTCTGTACGGTGGCGTCTTTGTACTGAGGCGTCTCTGTACCAATGCCTGCACGAGAGACACTAACTAGGAAGCTGCTCTGAGCTACATTTATAATCTCTTCGTAAGCTCTCTCAAGGTTTAGGTGGAAACTCTTACCACCACATCTGGGCACCAGTTGTAGCTGGAAGTTTCTCAGGTCCCACCTGGCCTGCAGTCCAGATGAATCTCTCCCACCCCACTTATAAAATAATCACTTAGAGCTTAATATTAATTATAAACTGTATGGCCTAAGACTCAAGCGTCTTTCCAGCTAGCTCTTGTAACTTAATTCAACCCATTTCTATTCATCTATGTATCACCACATGTTCTGTGGCTCTACCTGCGTCCCATTACATGTTGCTCCTTGGATGGTGGGTTGGTGTCTCTTCTGACTCCATCCTTCTTCTCTTTGTATTTCCACTTGGATTTCCCACCTGCCTCTAAGCTGCCTTGCTATAGGTCAAAGCTGCTTTACTTATTAACCAATGGGAGCAACACATATATTCACAGCATACAAAAAGACATCCCACGGCATTCCACGGCATAAACAAATGTAGTACATCTTAAACTACATCCCACAATACTCTATCAACACAAAAACACCACACTCACTTCAAAGGAGATAAAAGAAGGTTTATACTGCAGCCAATATGAGTGATCATGGGCCAGAAACACAGAATAAGGTTAACCCCAAACTCCATGTTCCAAGTGGTGGTAGTTCAGTAAGGGTTTATAATAGCAGAACAAAGAAAGTCATAAATCAAGGCACAATTCAAGTAGATTGGTGGAAACGCTGGGTAGGCGGGTTAAAGCAAAGTGGGAGATCTCGGCTACAGATACTGTCTGAGGACATTTTTAGTCTTTTGGCTGGTGCACACTAAAGATAAGTTAATACATTTCAAAGGGTTTTATTTGAGCACTGGAGAAATGGCTCAGTGGTTAAGAACACTTACTGTTCTTGCAGAGGACCCGGGGTTCAGTTCCCAGGACCCACCCAGATCTCACAGCTCAAAACAGACTGAACTCAAGTTCCAGGAGATCTGACCCCCATGGACACCTGTATGCACATGGTGCACGTGCATACGCTCATGTCCACACATACACATAAAATAAAATGACTTGAAAAAAATACTTTTTTCTGTTAGTCACAAGGTAGTTAGCTCAGACATAGAGGTTGGCAAGAAATGGCTAAGGGGGCTAAAGGTAGCCCAAGATAAAGTGTAATTAAGCTCTGAATCTGCAACATTCCAACCTCTCCATGGTCTTGACATCCTAATCAGTTAATCAGCCTTGTGGAAGGAAGGTTGGGGTTTTTTTCTGGGAACTTTCACTCATGATATTTTGGCTCTCTGCTTCATCTCCCTGGAGTGCCCGCCCTCACCTGCTTTCCTGGAAAAGGACTTACCTGGTATCATCCCCACAGAAGCCTCCTCATTCCCCTTGGTGTGGAGATAGTCCTTCATGGAGACTCTACTGCATGATGGTTGAGGGCACCCTACACTTTTGGGGTTCTCTCTGTGCTGAGGTGTTGAAACACCTTCTAGGCTCTGTCTCATTCCATCCTTACAAGAGCCCTACAAACGCCACACTTCTTTTGTCTCTATGGTAGCTGAGAAAATACTGCAACATGTGGGTGGTCCTGAGGCTCAACAGTGGTGGAGGCAGGATTGGAATCAGCGTGGTCCAGACTCTGAGGCCCTGTCCTTAAGCATCATGCTGTTCTCAGTCCTCTGTAGGTCCATGAGGGTACCTAGCGCTTCTCACTGCTGTTTATTTATATCTCTCCCTTTCAGTAGATGAAAGGGGTGTGAAGGCAGAAACACTGATTACTTGAGGAAGGAAGGAAAGCAAGTTGGGATTTCGTGACGATATTCATAAGGACATGAGAATATTCAGCAAAATGCTCATATTCTCTATATTAGTCAGGGTTCTCTAGAGCAATTGTTCTTAACCTGTGGGTCATGGCCATTGGAAAACACATTATTTCCAATGGTCTTAGAACCTGAGACACTGCTCAGTAGCAAAATTACAGTTATGAAGTAGCAAGGGAAATAATTTTATTGTTGGTGGGGGGGGGTCACCACAACATGAAGAACTGTATGTATTAAAGGGTCACAGCATCAGGAAGTTTGAGAACCACTGCCCTAGAGGAACAAAACTTACAGAATGAATATGTATTTGGGATTTATTAGCATGGCTTACAGGCTGTGGTCCAGCTAGTACAACAATGGCTGTCTACCACAGAAGGTCTCAGAATCTAATAGGTACTTAGTCCGCGAGGCTGGATACCTCAGCGGGTCTTCAGTATCCATCAGAACCCAGCAGAAGCAGACTCTAGTGCCAATGAAGAAAAGCAAACAGCGAACACTCCCTTCGCCCATGACCTTTCTACAGGCTGCCAGCAGAAGGCATGGCTCAGGTCAAAGGTGGATCCTCCCACCTCAAAAGATCTGGATTAAAGGTGCATCTTCCCACTTCAAATGATTTAATTAAGAAAAAAAAAATCCCTCACAGGTGTGCCCAGCCACTTGGGTTTTTGTTAATTCCAGGAGTAGTCAAGTTGACAACCAAGAATAGTCATCATGTTTTCTAATGGAGAGGATAAACTGAAGTTACTGGAGTTTTAAGAGAAGATGCTATTGCCTGAAAAAATTGGGATTCTTTTGCCAATAAAAATGAAAAACTGGTGTTCCAAGAAAGTTTAGACCAGTGTTAGATCAATAAAAAAATATTTTAAAAAACCAAAGAACTGGTCATATTTACCAGTAAAAAATTATGTTTTTGAGCCAGGGACAGTGGCACAAGTCTCTAATCCCAGCACTCGGGAGGGAGGCAGAAGCAGGCAGATCTCTGAAATCTCAAGGGCAGCCTGGTTGATGTAGAGACTTTCAGGATAGTCAAGGCTATGTAGTGAGACTCCGTCACAACAAAACAAAACAAAACAAAACAAAACAAAAGAGAACATTGTTGTCATTATAATGAGTTTATTAAATTCAGGTAAACTTGGTCTGTGAAGGTATAGCCAGGAAGAAACGTGTGGAGTATTACAACGGAGCATTATAGACGAATGTCTAACGTGTGGAGTGTTACAGCAGAGCATTATAGACGAATGTCTGACTCTAGCACGGTGGACCACGAACCTTAGTGTTTACCGAGTCCTTTTACAGACTGGTAAAACTGGTGTATTCTTTCCCTGCAAAAATATACACACATGTTCCGGAAAATGACCACTGGTTCCAAGTATTTTCTGTTCTCTGAGTTCAGGAAGCAGTTGTGTGACGCTGAGGCTCTGGCTTCTGTGGAGTCAGATAACCCTAGGATCTGTAGGTCAGACTTCCCGGAGCGTCTTTCCCAGTACTGTTCAGGAAGAGTTGGCTGTTGGGACAGGAAACAGATTGAAGCTGCATTGAAATTCCATCTCATCCCAATCAGAATGGCTGCCACATAGAAAGCAAATGATAACAAATGTTGGCAAGAATATGGGGAAAGAGGAGCCCTCATTCACTGCTGATGGTAATGTCAACTGGTGCAGCCACCGCGGAAGTCAGTATGAAGGTTCCTGAAAAAACAAAAGAGAACTACCATATGACCCAGCTGTGCCCCTTGAGGGTACATGACTGAAGGGGACCACCAGTCAGCACACAACAGAGACACACTTACACATGCATTTATAGCTGCAGTAGTCACAAAAGCCAGGAGGTGGAACAGGTCTATGTAGTAGAATATTTTAAGGTGTGTTACTTTTGTTTATGTTGCATTTGTTTAACTCTGTGAAGCTGTGTTACTGTGCCTGTCTAAAACACCTGATGGTCTAATAAAGAACTGGCCAACAGCAAGGCAGGAGAAAGGATAGGCGGGGCTGGCAGGCAGATATCTATATCTATATCTATATCTATATCTATATCTATATCTATATCTATATCTATATCTATATCTATATCTATCTGTCTGTCTATCTATCTATCTATCTATCTATCTATCTATATATGAGAGAGAGAGAGAGAGAGAGAGAGAGAGAGAGAGAGAGAGAGAGAGAAGAAAACTGTGTGGAGATCTAGATTGAGCAGCCAGAGAAGGAGGAGGACTCCAGGGACCAACCACCCAGCTACAGCAAGCCATGGAGTAATAGTAAGACACAGAAGTAAGAGAACGGGAAAAGCCCAGAGGCAAAAGTTAGACAGAGTAAGTTAAGGAAAGCTGGCAAGAAACTAAACCAAGCTAAGGCTGGACATTCATAAGTAAGAATAAGCCTCCATGTGTGACTTACTGGGGAGCTGGGTTGTGGGCCCCCCAAAAAAGAGTAACCCCCCCAACAACAGTTCTAGATGCCCATTAACTGGTGAGTGGGTAAAGAAAGTGTGATATGTATACATGATTTGGAGTTTCATTCAGCCAGGAGGAAAACTAAACTCACGGCATCTGCTGAGGTCATTATGTTAAGTAAAAGAAGCTAGACCCAGGAAGTTGGAAGCACATTTTCTCTAATATGTTTAGTTTAGATTTAAATCTCTCTCTCTCTCTCTCTCTCTCTCTCTCTCTCTCTCTCTCTCTCTCTCTCCCTCTGTGAGCATGTATAGTTCATGAAACTAGAAAGGAATCAGGGGACATGCAGAAGAGATCTTACAGGAGCTGGGAAATAGAGATGGTGAAGGAATCTGCATAATAGGAAAGCAGAGGGGGAACAAGAGAAGAAAAGGAACCAGCTGGGGGGAGGGCGTGGTGGAGAACAGGAGGGAAGAGTAACAAATGAGAACAAATTATAATGACACATATACGAGAGTGAGAGAGAGAGTGAGAGAACGAACAAGAGAGAATTCCTTAGATCCAAATAAAATCACATTTTGGATATGGGAGAAGAGGACTCAAAAAAATATGAGTTTTCGGGAGGATACTGATATGGAGTCACAACACACCCCCATGGTTGGGCGTGGTTGGGCATGCCTGGCGGGACCTAGTCACTTCCGCCTAGTCATTTCCGGGTCAAAATGTCTCTCGTGACCAGGACCCCGTGGCTTTGTGTGGTTGTGTAAAGCTCGCAGCGCAACCATGTGATCTATGCACATGCATGGAATAGCCACATGGACCTGTGTGCACAGGCGCGGCCCAGCCTTTATAAGCCGGTGCCATTATTCCCAGCTCCATCCTTACTCACACGTCTTTTCCACAGGCCTGGGCACATCTGTCTCTCTCCCTTATCTTAATAAAACTCTTGTTAGTGGATTCTGTTGTGTTCCGTGATGTTTCCTCGCAGGGTAAGAGCGCCGCAAATAACCAACAGATACAACTCAGATCACAGCACTGCCTCAGTTCCATCTGCTGGTTTAATTCTCCTTCACCCTAATACCAACAGAGTCACAGGCTCTGGAGATTAGGATGGAGACACCTTTGGGGAATGGAGGAATTATTCTGCCTACCCCGCAGTGAGCCATGTTGACCAGGGCTGAGGCACAGTGAGAGATGGCTGAGGGTCCATGTGATGAACAACCAGAAGGGAAGTGACTTTGAGGCTGGGGTAGCGAGAAGGGTATAGGATGAGGCCAGCAGGGTTGCTTCTTAGAGGTCCCCAAGTTTTCTTAGAGCATTTCCAGTGTGGAAGCAGCATGAGCTGCCTCTCCCCGGATGCTAAGTTACTAGGTGGGGTGGGCTGAGGCAGGAGGGGACCGGTTAGGTGAGAACCTAAGAGAGAGGACACAGGCTTGGTAGGAGGCAGTAGGGGAGGCTGCCATGACAGGGCTGGATTCTTTCTTGGACTGATGTGTGTGAATGACAGGAGCCAAGAGTGACGTAAAGATCTTTGTTGCTGTTGTCCTGTACAATAAAAAAAACAAGGTTGACAGTTACTGACATGAGAAGATGGGTCTGATAAACAGCTCCCTGTCTCTCTGTCTCTCTCTGGTGCAGCTCACTGAACACTGAATTCAAGTGTGCAAGGCTAGCTTTCTTTATGCATTTAAATTCAACACTCAAGTCTTCTATTGATACACCTCACAGTTCCTGTTAGAAAAGTAATATTTTCACATGTTCAGGGATCTTCAATTAACTTATGGGCACAGATAAAAATTAGTACCATTTACATACTTGGTCATTGCCTCCCCTTAAAGACACTCTATGGTGATACTTTAATTGTACTGAAATGTGATTTTATTTGTATGTTAATAAATAAAGTTGCTTAGGGGTCAGAGCTAATAGCAAGCCATAGCAGAGCTGGGCGTTCTTGGTGCACACCTTTAATCCCAGCACTTGGTAGGCAGAGCTAGGTAGATCTCTGTGTGGTCAAGGATACAGCCAGCATTGGAGACACATGCCTTTAATCTCAATACCATAGAAGACCTGAAGGGCTGTACATACAGGCAGTGATGAGGCAGTCATGTGGTTGGTTTTACAACCAATGAGAAGGCAGAACAGAAAGTCTATATAAAGACAAACACACAGGAAGTAGCTCTCTTTCGGAGAGGTCTCTTGGCTTAAGAGGCTAGCTGCAGCAGGCGGGTAAGGCTCTTAGCTCTGATCTCTTGGCTTTCTTCTTTGCATTGGTTCTGTGTTTCTTGTTTAATAAGACTGTTGGTTACATCTACAACACTCAACTACAGTTATAAATTGATATGCTTACCCTTTCAATACTTCACATGCCTAGCAGGGCAAACTTACAATATTAGTAAGCGTTTAAATTACTCTTTGTACCTAACACATGAATAATTATAGTAAATTAATTTTCCTTCATTATGTTACAAATATTTGTAAATTTGAAATAATCAAATTAGAATAATCAAATAGAAAAATGCCAGTTTTTTCACTTTGGTGTACCATATTTTCCCACCTTGGATGGCTGACTGGGGAGCTGATAATGTTCCATGTTTAACTTACAATATAAAGACGACCTCAAAACAGGCCATGAAAATTGGGTGCTTCTTTCAATCCAGGGGAACACTAACCTATGGTAAGGTCCTACTCAAGCCACTTGAAAGGCCAGGGCTTTTCTTTACTCCCACAAATGAAAGCTTGCTCAGAAAAAGAGCAGATAATTGAAGTGGGGTTCACATGACTCACACAGATCTGTGTCTTCTCCTTCAAAGATAGACAATTGACAAGACAGCAAAGACATGTCAAGTGTCAGGCTCAGGAATCTACTGATGGGTTTGGGGTCAGAGGACTTTTCTAGGCATGAAGGCAGACATAGTCTGAGACTTGGGTGTTTTCTGGACAATTGAATAAACAAATAGGCCCCCACCCGTCCTGCTATCTCCCAGGCCAGTGCTTTTTCTGTGATTCATGTGAAGATAGCGTTAGATAGAAAAATAATGACAGCTGTAGGAACTGTGCCCTCATCTAGAGAGAGGTGGAGATGGTGTATTATTGTCACCTTTCTTGTTCTTATGACAAAATACCGGGGCAATAAGCCACTTAAGGGAGGAAAGATTTCTTTTCAGCTCACAGTTTCAGGGAACACATTCCATCACGGTGGTGAAGGCACAGCAATGTGAGCAGGAAGCTGCTTGCTGGTCATCGTCTATCCAGAGTCAGTAAGCAGAGCTTGAACAGGAAGTGGGGTTGTTGTAAAACCTCAAGGCCTTTCTCCCTGAGTGTTGTACTTCTTCCAGGGAGGCCCTATCCACTAAAGGTTCCACAAACTTCCCAAAGAGCACCATCATTTTGGAACTAGGTGTTCAAACCCATGAGTCTATGGTGGACACATCCCATTTAAACCTAAGAGGTGAGTATTTTGGGAAGCCCCAGATGCTCTGGAGAGGAAGAATAGGGTTCTCCTCCTAGGGATCATGAGTAGAGAAATTCCTTCAAATGGCCCAGCCTTTGAGAAAGGAATATCCTTTCTACCCATCTCCCTCTACTACAGCAATATTGGCAAGGTTGGCTGATCTTCAAAGGTCTTCTAGGAAACAATTTCTGTGGGACCAGCACAATCTCCACCCCATCTCCTGGAAATGATTGGCACTGTCCTAGCATTTATGATGTGGGTGCAAATTCATAAAGGAGCCTGTTGTGATATTTTATTTGTGCACCCCAATAAAGATGATCTGAGGATCAGAGGAAAAAGCCAGCCACTATATTAAACATAGAGGTCAGGCAGTGGTAGCACACGCCTTTAATCCTAGCATTTGGAAGGCAGAGATTCATCCAGATCTCTATGAGTTCAAGGCCACACTGGGAACAGAGCCAGGCATGGTGGCACACACTTTTAATTCCCAGCACTAGTCAACCATAGAGGTCTGGAGGTCTGTACAGACAGACAAGGAGCTATAGAGCTGGGCAGAAAGAGGAAGTGATGTAGCTGGGCAGAGAGGAAGTGAGATGGCAGGGCACAGAAAGGATATAGGCGTGAGTACACAGGAAGTGGCTCTCTCTCTGGCTGAGGATTTCCTAGCAGTAAGAACATGGCTGGCTTCTTTCTGCTTCTCTGATCTCTCAGTTTTCACCCCACTATCTGGCTCCAGATTTTTTATTAATTAGACCATTTAGCAATTTGTCTTACATCTGGCACCTGCTAGGGGATGTCTTTCTGTATGCTGTAAAAAATACATTGTTTCCATTGGTTAATAAGTAAGCTGCTTTGGCCTATGGCAAGGCAGCTTAGAGGCAGGCGAGAAATCCAAGGAGAGAGAAAGGAAAGAGAAAGGCAGAATCTGGGGAGACATGCCAGCCTGCCACCCAAGGAACAACATGTCAGCATACCTGTAAAGCCACAGAACATGTGACAAAACACAGATGAATAGAAATGGGTTAATTTAAGATATAAGAGCTAGCTAGCAAGAGGCCTGCCATAGACCATAATATAAGCCTCTGTGTGTTTATGTGGGTTCAAGTGGTTGCAGGAACTGCAGATGAAAGAGATTTGTCTGGACCATGGGGGTGGGGGTGGGGTGAGTGGGGGTGGGGGCTGGGGACAGGACAACACCGAGCAGGACATGAAAATTTACAGCTACAAGACCCCAGGCTTATGAGGGCTGGCAGCAGGCCTACACTCAAGGTTCAGACCTGAACTGTTTCATTTCTTATAGTCTGTTGACTCAAGTAGAGATGATGAGGACTTAGCTCTGGCTGGTGAAAGTTGGGGGTTTTGCTCAGTGGTAGAGCATTTTGCATGTCTAAAGTTGCTCTGTCCCAGCGCTGTCAGGAACGTAGATGGCTACTGGAGTCTGATGTCGCTGCACATCCATCACTCTGCTGGACGGAGAGGCTCTATGAGGAAGCTCCTGGTGACTGTGTACACCAGGACTAAGAGTTCAGGGTAAAGTGTGGGGTTTAGAGTGAGCTGGCCTATTGCGTGGTCACAGAAGTCAGGTGACAGGCACATGGAGAGCTGGTATCTAGGATGGTTCAGGAGAAAAGGTTGTTTCTATGATATCCATGGTCATCTGCAGAGACAGACAGGGGACATAGTGACAGAGGTCAGTGCCGCTGCAATTGAGTGCAGTACAATGTGTGTGGGGTCTCTGAGAGGAGAGTGACCTGACTGGGCATTAAGGGGTGACAGAAATTAGCAAGAGGAAAAAGGCAGTGAGTAGCAAGGTCAGGACCGATCGACCTGTAGGAATGATGCTGTGAGTGTCCCAGTGAGGAAGAAGAGAGCTGGAGCAAATGGCTGTGGGACCTGGGTAGGCTCACACCTGGGAGACAGGCGGCGTGTGAGGGTATTTTTCTTGGGACTTGCTAAACTCTGTGTGCAGCTCTGTCTTCTTCACAAGTCTTGAAAGACAGTGTCCAGGCTGGGGAAGTGGCTCGGTCAGGCACAGGCACAAGGACCTGAGTCTGATGCCTAGCACCCGTGTGAAAAATCCTTTCAGTGCTGGGAAGGCAGAGAGAGGCTGATCCCTGAAGCTTGCTTCCTGGCTAAGGAAAAATCCTGTCTCAAAAAGCCCAAGGTAGGTGGCACCCAAGATTGTCCTCTGATCTCTATTATATGTGCATGCACACGCATACCCTTGAGCACCCCCATGAAAACACACACACACACACACACACACACACACACACACACAATCTTAGAGTGACTTGGATTCACAACAAAATTGAGAGGATGATACAGTTTTCCCATCCACTCCACCCCCCCCCCGCCCCAACACACAGCCTTTTCTTCCATCCAATTCGCTCACACAAAGGCTACATTTGTTAGAACTGATGCGTTGATGCTGACACATTCTTATCACTCAAAGTCCACAGAACACACCAGGGCTTGCTCTCAGTGTTGCACATTCATTCTGTGGGTTTTAGTGATAACATATGGCCTCCATTACAGGACCATCCAGAGTCAGTCACTGCCCCAAGACACTTCTGTGCTCTGTCTACACATCCTTCCCCCAATACCTCCTCTTGGCAACCACTGATTCTCTTTAGTAATTGACTTTTCCACCATTTGGGCATTTATGGATGTTTTTCAATGAAACTTGTTCCTGGTGGCTGGTCTTTCTGCTTTTTTATTTCTCCATCAAGAGATGTTGTACATTTGAAGGGGACCAACCAGAACCAATGATGCCATCCCTCTGAGGCCGAAGACAGGGATATCTGAGCCTATCCATCTCAGATTTAACCACTGGAGGTGAATCCTGGAGGGAACGTTTTGTAATTTCTGATACTAAAAATGAATTGGTGCTATGTAGCAATGGTTAACACATGCTGCAAGATGTTTACGATTCCCTGTGGCCAAATAAGTAAATGTTCTTCCAACTTAAGCTGCAGGGGATAGGTAATTTTACAAAGGGATGTTTGCTCCATTTGTATGAGCTGCCTGTGTAACAGAGGAAAGCCTGGGCTCAGGGAGTGAAAGCCTTTGTCCCATGCCCAGGCCACAGGTACTAGATGACACCGTGTATACTGGGCACATGGCCAAGCTGGAGACCTGAGAGAGGAGCTGCCGCTGCGATTTCATGCCTGTGGGGGCATCACGCACTGTTTGTTTCAGGAGAGGGGGAAGCCCACGTTGAGATCTTCTACTTTCTCGAGTGCAGAGAGAGAAAGGGGAAGGGTATTGGAGAGGGGCAGCTTTTTAAATTGCTGCTTATTTTCTTGTGTGTGTATGTATGCGGGAGGCAGTGGGTATATGCCTGCATGTTTGAGTGCCCACTGACGCCAGAAAAAGGCATCAGATTCCCTGGAGATGGAGTTATAGGCCATTATGATCTGCCCAGTGTGGATGATAGGAACTGAACTTGAGTTCTCTGTAAGAGCAGCCAAAATGCCTAACTGTGGGCCTCCTGGACAGACCACCTTTGAAGATGTTGAATAGGTGGATCCCTCAGACTGTAAGAGATTCAAATGACCTCAATTCATAAATCAAGTAAGTCTGAGGAAGGGGACAGAGAGCAACACTGTTGGGGTAGAGTCTGAACGCTGGGTCACTCAGTGTATTGATTACTTTTCTCGATGCTTTGACTAAACACTGGATGTTTTGACAGAAAACAGCTGCGGGGGGGCTTATTTTGGCTCAGAGTTGGCAGGGATACAGTCCACCATGGCAGGGAGGCATCGTAGCAGGGGCATGCAGCTGGTCACATGTCATTTACAATCAGGAGGTGGAGAGTAAACAGGAAGTGGAGTGGACCTAAAAGAACCCCAGGGGCCATTCCTCCAGGGGGCTACTAAAGGTTCCACAGCCTTCTATCCCATAATCTGGGGACCAAATGTTCACACACATGAGCCTCTGGCAGACATTTCACATCTAACCATGGAACTCAGAATGTGAGTTTATTGGAAAACGGTGTCTTCACAGATGTAATCAACTCAAAATGAGGTTCTTAGGGTGAATCACAATTCTGCACACCTGCTGTCCTTATAAAAGGAGGGAATTTAGATAGAGATAGACATAATACAGGAGATATGCCATGTGGAGGTAATGCAGAGTTAGAGGCAATGCAGCCACAAGGCAAACTATGTCAAATACTGCTATCCAGCTGCAGGGGTGCTAGCAAAGAGGTCCTGGGGCAGATTCCTCCCCACAGTCCTTGCTGTATCCATCCTTGGTGACTCTTGATCTTAGATTTGCAGATTCTGGAGATGGGAGACAAGCCTGTTGTTTAAGCTGTTCAATGTATGATATGCTGCCATACATACCCTAATACACTATTACACTTTTAAAAAACATTTGATTTGTATGTGTGTGTGTGTGTGTGTGTGTGTGTGTGTGTGTGTGTGTACACGCATGTGGGCATGTGAGCAGGTGTTCATGGGGGCCAGCTGAGGCTGTCAGGTCTCTTGGAGCTGGAGTTATCAGTGATGACGAGCCACCCGACGTAGCTGCTGGAAACTGAATTTTGGTCCTTTGCCAAAGCAGCAAATGCTCATGCCGGCTGTGCTCTCTCCAGCCCTGACTGTTGTAGTTTTGTTAGGGTATGTTATAGGAAGGCAAGGATTTTGTTTTCTTCCTGTGTGTCTCCAGTACCTGTAATAATGCTGGGTACACAATAGCCAAGTGCTCCAGTTTCTGAATTAAAGAGACCCTGGGAGGGGTGTAGCACAAATCCTAAGAGGTTTTATTAATAGAAAAAAACCTGAAGCCAGGTATTGGGGTGAATACTGGAAGATCAGAGAAACAGAACAAGCCACAGCCACCTCACCTTACCAATTCCTCAGCTGATCCTGTTTCCTCAGACTGGAAGCCTCTGAGTCCTCATCTGAATGGAACTCGGCTGTACTGCTGCTCTAAAGCCTAAAAGCTTAACCAGGCTCTAGTTTGTGGTCCTCATGCCTTATATACCTTTCTGCTCTCTTCCATCACTTCCTGGGATTAAAGGTGTGTGTCGCCATGCCTGGCTGTTTCCAGTGTGGCCTTGAACTCACAGAGATCCAGACAGATCTCCACCTTTGGAATGCTAGGATTAAAGGCGTGTGTGCCACCATTTTCTGGCCTCTATGGCTATCTAGTGGCTGTTCAGTTCTCTGATGCCAGATACGTTTATTAGGGTGCACAATATTTTGGGGAACACTAACACCACAGAGAGGACCTCTGTCATCTGACCAATGGCACGCAGAGGGAGAGCAGAAGCCCATTTACTAAGCACCCTGTGTCACTGCGACGGTGTTTGCATTTCTGCCAATGATCCAACTGAAGAGAGAGAGCTCATTTTTCTTATATTCTTACGGATATTGAGGCCTGCAGAGACCAAAGAATTATTCAAGGTTGCACAGTTATCGGTAATCTGAGGACTGTAGCTGAGGCTGGTTCGACTCCAGAATCTTCAGGCTCATTAGTATCCAGGGCAGCGAAGGGAACCAGAGAGGTAGCTGGTTACAGACCACCTAGGGACAGGCTCCCGCCAGCAGCAAGACCTTGGGCTTGAGCCCAGGAGGGCTACTGCTGGAACCCATTCATCAGGCTGTTGTGTAGCTGTTTCCTCTGCGTGGGAACAGCTCTGTTAAATGAAGTTCATGGGTCAGGGTTACTTACAGGAGCAGGGACAGCTCAAAGGCAGCTGCATTATAAGAGAGCCCACCTCCACACAGTGACAACTCACAAAAGCTGTCCTCCTGGAACTCTGCATAACTTGAAGGCAGCCCAACAGTCTGGGAATCTCGTAGCTAATATATTAGACACCCCAATAAACTGATCTGGGAGTCAGAGAACAGAACAGCCACTATATTAAACATAGAGGTCAGGCAGTGGTAGAACACGCCTTTAATCCTAGCATTCCAGAGGCAGAGATCCATCAGGATCTCTGTGAGTTCAAAACCACATTGGAAACAGAGCCAGGCATGGTGACACACGTCTTTAATCTCAGAACTTGAGATCTCACGTCTTGCTTGGGAAAGACATACACCTTTAATCCCAGGTATATAAGGCTTGAGGACCAGGCACTAGAGGCTTTTTAAGCTTTTTGGCTTTTAGCAGCAGTTCAGCTGAGATCTATTTAGGTGAGGACTCAGGGGCTTCCAGTTTGAGGAAACAGGATTGGCTGAGAAGTTGGCAAGGTGAGGTTAGCTGTGGCTCGTTCCGCTTCTCTGATCATTCATCATTCACCCAATATCTGGCTCCGGAGTGTTTTTTTATTAAAACCTTTTAAGATTAGTGTTACAGAATCTTCTCTCTGCAAGCCTGGCTGCTCAGAATCTCCCGCTGTAGTTATTTGCTGCTTCTAGTACCTTGAGGAGGGCTGCTTGTGAATCTCGTAACTTTCACCTTTCTTTTCCAGACCTGTGAAGTTTTGTCAACGTCACTAAATCTCATGAGCCACGTGAACCTCCCACTCCTTCTTGTGGAAGGGCCTGGTCCACAGTGGGCGGTGCTGTCCCTTAGCAGGTGGTGCTGAAATGTATCAGAAAGCACACTGAGCAAGTCAGGAGGATCAAGTCAAGAAGCCCTGTTCCTCTGTGGCCTCTGCTTCAGTTCCTGCCTCCAGGTTCCCACCTTGGCTTCCCTCAACAGACTGTGTGACTCAGGCTATGTAAGCCAAACCAATCTTTTTCTTTTCGGGTTCCCTTTGGATGTGGCCTTCTTCCACAATAATAGAAAGTAAACGAATACAATCATTAATCAAGAAAGTCCCCCACAGACGTGGACTTTGTGATCCTATCTGCTGGAGCCATTTTCTTCCTTGAGGTTCTTTTTTCTAGCTTGTGTCAAGTTGGCAAAAATTCAATTAGCACAGGGCACTTCTGAGACAGGGTACAGTGACCTCCCTTGGTTAGCTCGGACTGCTAAGCCAGCAGGTGAAGAGGAGAGGGGACCCATAGGGCTGACAAGATTCTGATCTGTCTATCACTGCAGTGCTTACACTACCAGAACTTTTAGGGGGAGAGCCTGGACCTTGGCCACCCTAACAACTAGGCCTTCCCACCCTCCAGCGAGGCCACCGTAGGCTGACTTAATATATGTAATAGTGAAACAGGGAAAAAAGAGATTTATACATGGGGAAGAGGAACAAAGAGGTCCCATAATCTCCCCCAAACCCATCTTTGGGTCCTAAAATGAAATTTAGGTTTAGAGGGCAAGAAGTATGTTCTGTATAACTAAGCAGTCACGGTCAAAGCGCAGTCCTGTCACGGTCTCAGCTGTCTCTCCTGGAAGATGGGCTGATGAGCTGTCAGTCTCTGGGAGATAAGATCCCACTCTGCTCCCCCGACTGGCCACAGGCTCCCAGACTTTCCATTTTCCTAGAATGGAAGTCCTGGGGACATTCCAATTTCTTGGACTTCATTGCCTTCCTAGTTTGATAGCCAAAAGTTGGGTCACAAGTGTCTCCAAGGAACGTCTTCATTTCTGCTGGGATGATTATAGCTCTGATTTTATTTTGTTTCAACGGCCTCAGAACCACACACAGCACCTGTACTTTTAGAACAGAGCCAGGGCCTCTGCCTTGGAGGGTGTGTTTAAAATGCAGACTCCAGCCTATTCTGCTTCAGGTCCTGAGGGTGTCTGTGGTGGTGGGGTGAGGGAGGGTGGTTCTGAGGCAGCCAGTCAGAAAAGTCCCACAGTGAGAAACAGACCCTGAAACTGCCTCTTCTGGAAAACGCTGCAGTCACATGAGCCTCTTGGGCATCATTAAGTTCAACATTCTAGAATTCTTTCTAGAGAATAGAAGCAGAGACCTTGTGTTTGCGATGTCAGAGGTTTGTTGTTGGGCTTGAGCTAGTGATGATGTGCTTCAGGAACTCATCTGTTTCACCGGCCCAGATGTGTGTGGCCCAGATGTTTACCAGCTGTCCACTCTTTGTGAGGGTCTAAGCTCCTAATCAGGAAAGGGGCAGCGAGTCAGAGAAGAGCAGAAGGTGCAAGCTGCCTCGCAGTCTAGATCCATGCCTCCCTCTGTGGTCCTCGAACATCAAAGGCATGCTAATGCACAGCTCTCAAAGTCTGCCTCCCTGGGTGGGTGCTTTCTTTTATGCCATGAAATAACACAAAAAAAGGGAACCTGTGGCTTTGTATTGGCCTCCTGTGGTGCAAAGTCCCAGAGATGTGAAGTCTCACACTGAGTCCTCACAGAGGCTGTGAGATGAAAGAAAGATGGGAAGGTAGGTGCTGGCCTCTCCTGGAAGGACAGCGGGTGCCCAGGGTGACTATGGATCGCTTCCCCTTCAGGGCTGACCACAGGCTAAATGGTTCTATCTGGAAGCCTGGAGGCTTTGGTTTCCACTGACAAAGAGGTGCCAAGGCTGCACAGAATCTCTCTGACAGGAGCGAAACCTGAGCTCTCCATTGTTAACAAGCTTGACGCTGCTCCGCTTCCTAAGCTTCTGAAGGAACAGAGCCAGCTTTGGGTCTGAGGCTTTGTGCAGTGTGTGTGTGTGTGTGTGTGTGTGTGTGTGTGTGTGTAGGATTTCACTGTTATGTTGAAGCAAGACTCCTGGAACTTAAGATCCCTAAACCTAAATGGTGACCCGTGTTTATAGGAAGACATCTTCTTGGTTGGACCCCCTAGTTTCATTCAGAGTTTGGGTGCAGCCATATTGTCAACATGATCTCCCACTGCTTTGCTGTAGCTTCCCCTCACTTGCAAACACGGGGGTCTGGTTCCAGATGTGACTTACATCGCCCTCCTTTCTCGGGGACCCAGAGGGACACCTCAGTCGCCTGTGTCTGTTTTGGATGTAACAGACCTCACAAACCTTTACACTTGTACTTGTCGCCTGTGTTAGTCACTTTTGTGTCCCCGTGATGGCATTCTGGGTATGGAAGGAAAAGCTCATTTGGCTCACAGTTTCAGAGGGTTCATTCACTATGGCAGCAAGGATAAGAGTGTAGGAATGTCACACCATAGTGGCCAGGAGGCATAGAGAGGAAGAAAGCTTGTGCTAGCTAGGGTATTCTCCTCCCCTTTATCCATCAGGCCCCCAGTCTAGGGGGATGGTGCTACACACATCCAGGTCAATCTTTCCCCCTTAACTCTCAGTGGAAATGCCTGCACATACTTGAGTGTGAGTACACACACACACACACACACACACACACACACACACACACACACGTGCGCACGCGCGTAATTATCTTCTATGTGCTTGCCAGTCTGATTAAATTGACAATCCAGGTTAACCATCTCAGTGACTATAATGTATATTATATTGGTAAGTTGTCATGTGGTGTCTGAGATCACTGAAAAGCTGGTTCTGGAAGCCTACCCCCCCCACTCCCCACTGAAACCCAAGCGTGTTCATCTCAAGGTTCCTTGTCTGAGGATGGACAAAACACCTAACTCCATGACAGGGAGGGAAGAGAACAGTAGAACAGCTCTAGTGAGAACACTGGTCCCCGAGAGTGGCTGGAAGGGAAACCATTTCCAACAAAGGTCACCATTGTTTATCCCCTGATATGAGGGTGCCTGCAATGGGCCCCCAGCCCCAGGCCCATGTCTGGTCTGCCGTTGGCAGGAACAGCCTCCCAATTTGGGCTCTTCCCACTTGTCAAAAGGAGGAAGAGCATACGGTAGACTGCAAAATAGACCTCTGTGGCTGCTGTGTGGAGAAAATGTACAGGAAAATCCTGTATCCCTGGCTGCATTAGTTTGGTCATGGAGTGGATGCTGGCGGTGGTCCAGTCCGGAGGCTCTGGAGTGTTGCTCTCCTCATCCCAAGAGGATGGAGGTTCAAAGCTCTTGCGGCAGCTTCATGGTGAGCTGGTCACAGTGTGCAGGTCACAACCATGCCTTACTGGCCTTGAGACCGATCAGGATGCCTGCCTCTCTGTTCTCTGGAGACATTGTGCTGTCTCTTCAACAGGAAATGCTTGTTTTGCTGCTGGCCAAAGTGGCCTGGTGGGTGGATGGGAACCCACAAGGCAGAGTCAGTGTTTCTCCCGATCCTTACCCCATAACTGGAAGCTGAAGAGGCCTCTATCACCCACAGTCCCAACGATTGAGTCCTGTTATGGCCACATCTCTTTATATCCCTTTTCTGTAAAGTAGAGGCCACTGTCTCTCTCACTCTCTGGCGTCTGAAGTCAAGGGGGAAATGGACAAGGGTGTTCACACAGGAAGACACCTCAGGAAACAACTGTTCCTATTCTTAGTCCACTTTGTTTTCACCTAAGCAGGTCAAAGGACCTGCCATTGCCATCACCCTGGCTAAAACATACATACACACACACATACACACACACACACACACACACACACACACACACACACACACACACACACAGTTTTAATTTTTTTGTATGTATGAGCATTTGCCTACATGCATGCGTGTACCAGTGCATGCAGTACCCACACAGAACAGAAGAGGGCGTTAGGTTCCCCTGGCACTGGAGTTACTGTTGGTCGTGAGCTGCCCTGTGGGTGCTGGGAACTGAGCCTGAGTCCTCTGGAAGAGCAGCCAGTGCGCTTAGCTGCTGAGCCATCTCTCCAGCCCCTTCCCGACATTCTGTAGTGGAAGCAGCAGAGGCTTTCCTCTTTTAAAACTGTCTCTCAGGCTTCTGCTGCAGTAACGGAGCACCCGGTAACACAGAAGGGGGCTACGGTCTTGTTCTCTGAAGCTGTGGGAAAAGAGACGGCATGGCTGGGAAGGAGGGGGGGGAGGCTCTCCGAGAGCACGTTCTAATTATTTCTCTCCCTATCCGGACGCTTTCTGAACAGAGGTGTAGCTCCCCGGAGTCAGCCTTCCCGTGTGCCTTATGAAATCACATAAGGTGAGGTGTCCTTCACTTTGTGGGTAAAAAGGAGGATTTTTTTTTCTACTCAACAACAAAAAAGGGTAAATACCAGTTGTGTAGATTTCTCCCAAGGCTCACAGCGTAGAGTTCTTTTCTGGGAATCTCTGCTAGGACATGCTTTGTCCAGAAGCCTGGCTGAACTTTCCCATCCTGTGAAAACCCACCCAGTTCTCCTGCTCAGTTTCTCCCACATCCTCCTCACAGAGTCCCCCCGACTCCCATGGTCTCTCAATTGGCAGGAGACAACCTGCTCTGCACTTTTATCATGAAACCTGGCTCTCCAGAGGCACCAGGGATTTCTGTCTGTGGAGAAATTTCCCCAGCAGATGTTTCAGAAAAGATGGGCTGAGCTGACCGGTGTGTTCCCTTCTCCCTGTCAGCCTCCTAGAACTGAACAACCATATGATCCCAGAGACCTGGAGACGGAGGATGGGGGAGAGAGAGAGAGACAGAGACAGAGACAGAGAGACAGACAGACACACACACACACATACACACAGACAGAGACAGAGAGAAAGACAGAAAGAGAGAGGGAGGGAGAAAGAGAGGGAGAGACAGACAGACACACACAGAGAGACAGAGAAAAAAACAGAGACAGAGAGACAGGGAGGGAGGGAGGGAGAGACAGACAGACAGAGAGACAGACACACACAGAGAGACAGAGAAACAGATTGAAAGACAGAAAGAGAGAGAGGGATACATACAGAGAGAGAGACAGACACACACACACACACACACACACACACACACACACACATGGACAGAGACAGAGAGAAAGACAGAAAGAGAGAGAGAGAGGGATACACACGGGGGGGGGGGAGAAGGAGGGAGGGAGAGAGGTCATTGGACCATTAGGGGACATCACATCCGAATTTGACTAGTGCCATTTGGGGAAGGACAGTGAGCAGGGATGATAGATGTCCTTTTAATAAGCTGGAATTAAGGTTCCAGAAAACTGTCCATAGCCTTATTTCTTATATTTTTTAGCTTATATTTTTTGGCTCACTGTGCATGCTAATCTCCTGACTTTATACGAACAAAACGATTTCACTTGGCTTCTGCTCACGCTGGGAGCTTTGCTGGCTGTAGATTCAGAATATCTTCAATTATGAAAAACATTTATTGAGGTCACACTCAAATGATTCTTGGAAAGCTCTGAGGTTAAGCGCCAGGAGGAGGGAAGAAAGCTGCAGCTCACAGAGGACCAGGGATTCCGACGCTCTCGGAAGGGAGGCCTGGAACTCTGGGCTCCTGTGGGCTTTGCAGCATCTATTCAGATCCCTTATCTGTTTATTCATGCATGAGTTCATCCAGTAAACTTCTGAATGCCTCTTATGGGCCCCTTGAAGCAGAAAAACTCTACTTTTCCAGAGACATGGAATTAAGGAAAATGGTGTGCGCAGCTACGTTAATGTTACTGAAAGCCAGGGGTAAATACACAGAAATGGACTAAATCTCGTGTGTGTGTGTGTGTGTGTGTGTGTGTGTGTGTGTGTACATGTGCCCATGTGCTCATGCCCAAACACATACACCATACAGAAGATTCATAGAGAACGTCACTGTGATGGCTAATCTTTACTCTCAGCTTGACTGGATTTGGGACCACCTAGGAGACACACCTCTCAGTGTGTCAGTGAGTGTGACACAAGTGTCCTTGAATGTGAGAGGCACTACCCGATGGGCTGGGGAAAAGGTCTAATCCATCTCTGCTTCCTGATTGGAGTCGCACCGTGGCCAGCAGCCTCATGCTTCTGTCTCTGTAGCCAGAGTCACTCCTGCTGCCACGCCGTCTCTGCCGCGATGGATGACACCTTCCAACAGAACAAGCCTCTCCTTCTTCAGGTTCTTTGGTTGGGTATTCTGTCACGGCAACAAAGAGCGAAACTTAATGGGAGTGGGGGGGGGGGGGCAAAACGCGTGCAGCATTTCCACAACTTCAGTACGTACCTGAACCACCTTGACGGGGCAGGTGGTTTTGTTATTACATATTTATTACTTTGTGTGTGTGTGTGTGTGTGTGTGTGTGTGTGTGTAAAGGTTTGAGGTCAGCTTTCAGGAATCAGCTCGCTTCTTCTCCCACCTAGATCCAGGAAGTGAACTCAGGTAGCCAGGATGGGCAGCAAGTTTACCTCTACCTGCTGGGCCATCTTGCCAGCCCAGGCAGCAGTTCTAACCAGTTCATGGGTGACAACATACTGATGTTCTAAAACTCCAAGAAACAGGGGAACAGAGACCCTGTGGTTTCAAACTCCCAGAAAACAAACTTTGGGTCTGTGGCCCAGGTTGCCCAAACAGAGGCTGGGGATCTGGGCCGGAGGCTGTGGCTCAGTTAGAGTCTGGAGGCCACGACACAGCAGAGGCTATACAGATATGGGTTGCCTGTGCTACCACCTGGGGCCATGGCATCATCTGCACCCAGTCTGCTGCCCAGGGTTATGTGGGGGTCCATGACCCTGGAGCGGTCAGGACTGACATGTGTGGTTCCTGGTGTCACCAAGTGCCATGAAGAAGCCCATGGTCAGATCAGCTACCTGAGTCTAGGTCAGTGCCTGAGACATCCAGATCTGAGTGGTCTGCGCTGCTACTCAATGTCATGCTGACATCTGGGCCAGAGCTACAGCTGAGGGCCATGTCAGGGTCTGTGGCCCTGCTGCAGCCAGGGTCTGTGCTGATGTCTGAGGCTTCTGTTACCACTGAAGGCAGACACCCAAGATGGAGGGCCATGTTGGTGTTTCAGGGCCAGACTGCTGCTGGGACGGTGGTGATATCCAGACCCAGCTCTGCCCAGGACCACGTCAGGGTCTATGGTCCTACCGTGGCTGGGGTCTGACTGAAGTCCAGGTTTTGTACTGCCACCAAAGGTCACATGGGCGCCCAAGGTTGGGTCCACAACCTTGGTGGTGGTCAGTGGCCACATGGCTGCCAGAACCATTCCCACCTGAGTGGCCATTTCTTTCACCCAGAGCCGGGATATTGTCCAGGCCCAAGCTGCTGCCGAGGGCCGTGTCTGGGTCCGTGGTCCAGCTGCAACTGGGGTCGGTGTTGATGTCTGTGGCCTGTGTCATCTCAGTGACCTTCGGAACCATGAGAGATGAAATCAGAGGGCCATGCTAAGCCGGCCCCATCCTTCACTGCTCTGAGAAAGCTGGCCTTCCTTCTCGCTGGACACTACAGCAAGACAGCTCTACACCAGGAAGGCCCCCGCCTCTTACCACAGGCCAGGGTGAACCTACCCTGAGGCCAGGGTGAACCTACCCTGAGGACATACATGCAGGGGTGCTAACTTGGTCACCTCACCTGTGGCAGGTGGCCCCAATGGCTCAGACTGACCCGCTCTAGCATGTACCCCATCTAGGACCTGCTGGAGCTCATGAAGGGACTGGTCCTGTGGAATGATACCCACAAGATCTCCAAGACTTGGGGCAGCCACAGGGTATCACTGAGGAGTTCTGGTGAGGATCCAGTGAGGATGGTGTACCAGAAACCAGAGGCCTTGAACCGGACCAGTGGCTCTTTGCAATGAACGTTTGCCAGTAAAGCTGATGGGACACAGGGGTGTACTATATGGCACCCCGAAGCCTCCAATGCCACCAGGACGAAGGAAGAGGTGATGGAGAGGCAAGAAAGGAGAAGCAAAAAGATTTTCCTGTTGTTGTTGTGGGTTTTGTTTTGTTTGGGATTTTTTTTTGTTTTTTGCTTTTGTTTTGTTTCCTTTTGTGGGGGTGCGGCAGGGGTGAGGAGAGGATATGGGAGGACTGAGAGGTGAGCAGAATTGGGATGCATGATGCGAAACTCCCAAAGAGTCAATAAAGAAGTTAAAACAAATATAAAGACAAACTATGCTACAAGGGCTCGCAAAGAAGCTCAGCCGCAGGTGGTCGAGGTATCACAAGACTGACGTCAGCAAACGGAAGCGGCGCCCATTCAAATGGGTGTAAGTGTTCTAGTGTAAGACAATAGCTCATTTCACTGATGCTAGTGGAACTCCCACTAGGAAAAGTGGACATCATCTGATGAAAACCACCAAGTTTGTGTTCTGACCTCCACATTCATACACGTAAATATGGACGTATCCCCGACTCCCCCACATACCCATACATCTTCACATACAAAAACATATTTTTAAAAAGGAAATGTGCTTTCAACAAATGGTGCTGGCATAACTGGATGTCAATATGTAAAAGATTACAAATAGATCCATATCTGTCACCATGCACAAAACTCAAGTCCAAGTGGATCAAAGACCTAAACATAAATCCAGTTACACTAAACTTAATAGAAAAGAAAATAGGAAGCACTCTTGAACGCATTGGCACCGGAGACCATTTCCTAAATAAAACACCAACAGCACAGACCCTGAGCACAACAATTAATAAATGGGACCTCTTGAAACTGAGAAGCTTTTGCAGGGCAAAAGACACAGTCAATAAGACAAAAAGACAGCCAACAGAATGGGAAAAGATCTTCACCAACCCCACATCTGACAGAGGATTGATCTCCACAATATATAAAGAACTCAAGAAACTAGACATCAAAGTACTGAACAGTCCAATTAAAAAATGGGCTAAAGAGCTAAACAGAGAATTCACAAAACAAGAACTACAAATGGCTGAAAGACATTTAAAGAAATGCTCAACATCCTTAATCATCAGAGAAATGCAAATCAAAACGACTCTGAGATACCACCTTACACCTGTTAGAATGGCTATGATCAAAAACACCAATGACAACCAATGTTGGAGAGGATGTGGAGCAAAGGGAACACTCCTCCACTGTTGGTGGGAATGTAAACTTGTACAACCACTGTGGAAATCAGTATGACGGTTTCTCAGAAAATTAGGAATCGAACTACCTCAAGACCCAGCCATCCCACTCTTGGGCATATACTCAAGGAATGCTGATTCATACCATAAAGATACATGCTCAGCTATGTTCATAGCAGCACTATTTGTAATAGCCAGAACCTGGAAACAACCTAGATGCTCATCAACGGAAGAATGGATGAAAAAAATGTGGTACATATACACAATGGAGTACTACTCAGCAGAGAAAAACAATGAAAGCATGAAATTTGCAGGCAAATGGATGGAACTAGAAAAAAATCATCCTGAGTGAGGTAACCCAAGCCCAGAAAGATAGTCATGGTATGTACTCACTCATAGGTGGATTCTAGATATAAAATAAAGAACAATCAGACCACAACCCATAGAACCATAGAGGCTATATATATAGCATGGAGGTCCCTAGGATGACTGTGGCTTATAATAAATTTCAGTTTTACTAAAAAAAAAAATTAAATAAAAAATAAAAATAAATAAATAAAAAAAGGAAATGTGCTTAGTGAACAGATGCCAGCATATTTTTAAGCACACAAAACTGTTACCTTTTTTATTTGTACATATGCATTATTGAAAATACCATTTCATTATGACATTGTCATGTATATTTATCAATTATTTTATTATAGTCACTCCCCATTATTCTCTCTTGCCCTTCCCCTGCTGATCTTCATCTTCACAAATAAACTTTCTACTTGCATGGCTTATAAAAAAAAGAAAGAAAAAGAAAGCAGACTTTGGATGCAGGGCTAAGTATGAGTGTGAGTGTTCAAAAAGGAAACCCACATGCGCGCGTGCGCCACCTTTTTGATGTGAGGGATGGGGTTTTGCTCAGGATGCTCTTTCTCTCTCCAAACTCACACAGCCTCATGGTACCACCAGGCCTTCTCCCACCTTCTACCAGAGCTGGGCAGTCCAACACTGGTCACAGGTGGCTAGCTAGGTTCAGCCCTTAAAATGTGCCGGGATGACCAAGGAATGGGATTATTTATTTAATTAATAATTAAATGGAATGCTGAAGCAATGCCAATCATTTTCTTTTTCCTGATAAGTGCAACTTGAGGGTAGAGGCTGGAGAGGTGGCCTGGTGGGTACAGTGCTTGCCATGCAGGTGTGAGGACCTGAGTTTAGGTCCTCAGAACCCACGTACAGCCAGGCAGAGGGGCACATGTGTCTAGCCTTGGTACTGGAGGAGCAGGAATGGGGGTCCTGAGTGCTTGCAGCCAGATCGTCTAGTCTAATTGGCAAGCTCCATGATCAGTGAGAGATCCTGTCTCAAAAAAGGAAGTTGGAGAAGTGATTGAGGAAGACATCTGACATAGACATCCAGCTTACACACACACACACACACACACACACACACACACACACACACAGAAGCTGACCCCAGAGTTGGAGAATTACCTGACCTAGTAGGTAAACTACTGGAAGAGCAGCCAGTGCTCTTAACTGCTGAGCTATCTCTCCAGCCCCCCTTCATATATACAAAATATAACTAAAGTTCAAAGATACGCTATTTAAAGCATAAATGGATTTGTTTCCTAAGCCCAGTACAAACTGGTATATTTTGGATATATTGGGTTAAACCAAACATATTCTTAAAAGTAATTTCTCTCATTTGTTTCTACCTCTTGGTACAGCTACAAGATAATTTATGTGATTGCCATTTTTTCCAGTCTTGGTTTGTGCTCCTAGGATAGTTGGGTACAAAACCTCTCTAGGAAAGCAGGGATTTCTCCGTGAATTTTTTCTTCCACTGCTGAATCCTTGGTGTGAGAATCATGTTCAGTGCAGAGAAGGCACTCAGTAAACATTGTTCTGTGAGTGAAAAATTTGGGGGTGACTGTTTAACTTGCCTGCCATGAGTTCTTCTCTGCCATTATCTTTTCATGGGCCCCTCTGTGAAGATCTATTATCTATTCCCTTAGAATAAAATTTAACATCATTGTATAAAAGGGTGTGGGCCATCTAATGGCCGTTAAGCACTGCCAAGTCAGTCTTAGAAAAGATTAAACTGATATGCAGTGATACCAGCATCGTCAATGGGTTCAGAACGTGGTTCTCCTGGTGCCAACTCTGAAAGGCATGCAGAGAGAATAGCTGTGGCATGGGCAAGTTATTTAGCTTGCAGAGACTCAAACTCTTTGAACTGTAAAACAGAGATACCCATGTGAGGGTGGAAATGAACTGAGTAAATGCCCAAATATTTGTACGATAAACTGTGTTTTAGACACATGGTTCTATGTAGAAGGTTGGAATGGCAGAGATAGAGATGACACAGTAGTAGAATGCTTGCCAAGCAAGTATAAGAACCCGAGTTCGATCCCCTAGGACCCACGGTAAAAGCTAGGCACAGGCATATGTACTTGCAATCCTAGAGTAGGGAGGAGGAGACAGGAGAGGTCATTCATTGGCCAATCAATCTAGGTGAATCAGCGAGTTGCTGGCTTAGTGAGAGACAATGTCTCAAAAAATAAGGGGGACACCAGCTGCTGAACTCTGTGCTCCACACAAAGGCACACACATGCATGTAAACACACAAAAGAAAAGTAAAAGAACCGGAAATCCGACTTCTTCCCTACAGTAGTCGGATGAACAAGTGGATAGGTGATAATGAGAGACGGCTGCTTCAGGGATGGGCACGGAACAAATCTGAGTCATTAAATGGGGACCTGTTAGAGACACATGAACTGCCAAAATCAGATGGGGTTGGGAGCAGGAAATAGCCTCTTATTTTTGTGCACTTGATTCTCAAGTTACAAAGATTTATCTTTAAATAGTTATAGGAGCTGATATCTCGTGGGTATCTAAGAACTTAATCCCAGGAATATTTTATTACAAAATGAGTTATATTTCCTTGCAAACCAGAAAAGAATTCTGAATAAAAATTTGCTTGGGTGATGATTTGACAAGTTTAGGAGCGGGGTGGGCACAGGGTGGCTCTAACCTGCCCAAGAGGACAGGAGGGGAGCTCCTTGTATGAATCTTATTTGGGGGGCCCACTATAGTGTGCTATGCTCCACAGACCCCCATGTGACCAGAAACAGAAGCCCCTGAGACAGTTAGTAAAACATAAGCCTTTTCACCCTGAAAGAAGAGGGAAAAGAGGCCAATTGTGGAGCATTGTGGATGGACTCAGCCTCTGCCTACGTTAGACCTTTGACAGAATTACTAGCAAGAAGTAGATGTACAGGTTTGAGATGGACGCTTTGGCCTGGTTCAGTATCTCTACAGAAGGAGGGTTGTCTCCATGTCACGAGTAGGACACAGCTGCCGTCTCGAGAAGGCAAAACCCTTACCTAGACCACAGCTGAAGGCTGGCTGATGTCGGACAGGCTCCTGTTTGCTGGATTTGTGCAGCTTCAGAGCACACAAAGGCTGCTGGCTTTTCTCAGTGCCCCAGCTCAGGGCAGCAACATTCTGGGATACTACAGAGGCGATTTCTGGGCTGAGTGTAGAGGTTACTGCCTAGAGATTGTGTTGTCCCCCTTCATTTACTGTTCTCATGACTTTAAATCTGTCCTGAGCTAACAGACTTCTAACTGAGAGAGAGGGAGGGGGAAGGAGGGAAGGAGGGAGGGAGGGAGGGAGGGAGGGAGGGAGAGAGAGAGAGAGAGAGAGAGAGAGAGAGAGAGAGAGAGAGAGAGAGAGAAAGAGAGAGAGAGACTATTTAATAGCCACGTGGGATGCAAGGAAGCCTTCTAAGAACAGTGGGCAGATCATCTTCAGCTTGTGCATTCCTGCACAGAGTCAGGCATGGCTCCTAGGATGAGGATTCTTCACCTAACCCCATGTATCTTTATGTTCTACCCATAGATAGGAAGAGACTGCCTGCCAAACACACAGTGCTTCTGCGCGCCTGCGAGGGTATGGGGGGGGGTGAGGTGGGGGGCGCTGTGACGGTTCATCTTGCTTGTCAATTATGGAAACAACTGTCACATCTTTGAGAGATTATCTAGACTGAATTGATGTCGGAAGCCTTCCCCCTCCATTGTGGGCAGCACCATCCCCTGCCCTGCCGCCCTGGACTGAATAAAAAGGAGAATGGGCTGAGTGCCAGTCTTCAGCCCTCTCTGCTGCAGATACACTAGGGACCGGACCATCAGCTTCACGCTCCCGCGGCTGCGCCTTCCCCACAGTGACCGACTGTATGCTCCGACTGTGAGCCACAGTAAACCCTGCCCCTTACATCGCCGCTGTAAGATATTTTCTCATAGCAAAGAGGGAAGCTGGAATCTCAGTGGAGCCGTCTCTACCGGCAGGTTGCCCCTTCTTGCTCCTGCTGCAGAGGACAGCAGCAGCCCCTTTATCTTAATTCTCACGCTACTGTGCTGAGCAGACAACTCAGGGCCGAGACGGAGATCAGGTCCTAGCCCGAGCCCCTCCAGCTCCCTGTGTGACCTTAGTCGAGTCATGCGGCCTCGCTGAGCCTCGGATTCTTTTCTATCAACTAAGAAGATTGAAATCAATTGTCTCTAAGCATTTTGGCTCTCAGTACTAAGGTTCTGTGAAGTTGGGATCAGCGAGAATCGAAGAGGGCCGAGCTCTCTCTCCTTTCCAGACGATTTTCTAAATGGTACTTAGCATTTGGCCCTGAGTTCGAGGAACAAATCTAGAATCTGTATTTGATACGTGACAGACCTGTGGGCTTCCTGTTCTGTCTGTCACAGGGCTCTGGGTCGTCACTCTCATCTCCAGGAATGTCACTGTCTCCTGGAAGAGGTCCTGGTGACAGGAGCAGAGACTGCTGTCGCGGGGTTTTCAGCATCCAGTCCCGCTACACTTCTGGATGGTGAGTCACGCTTGGTGGCCCCGGTGCCTGGCAGCGGGCCCCGCCCAACTTCTTGAGCTTGTCAACACCCAGGATGGGATACATCTTGAGAGGTCCATTTTTAGCTGAGAGTGAAAAATGAAGTCACCGGTATAGCAACAGAAGACGCCAAGTGGGGACACAGATGGGAGGCGACGATGTGTGGAAGGGTGGGGTAGTCGTCCTGGTGAGCCAATCCCAGGGAGGCTCTGGGCTGCTGGATTGGAAGTCTTCTGGCAGTGTGTGGGGAGAAGGACCCCGGAAAGAGGTCTTATGGGAGGAACCATGACATGCCTGCCCTTTTCCAAATCACAGACCCCAGCCGAGTGTCTCGGCATCTGCCTGCTCCAGGAAAATGGGAAGGGAGATGCCGAGTTCTCAGACGCAAGGACGTTGCCATCTTCTGCTCTGTTTTATTTTAGGAGCAGAGCGAACAGGGTGGGGATGATTTACCGCCTGTGCGTTCAGCCTCCTCTCTCCTCTCCCACTCTGGGCTGGACCAGCATGTCTCAGAGGCCTTTGCATTTCCACCATCCTGTAGTTCCTTGCTAGATTCAAAAATAACACATTCTGGGGGAACAGAGCATGTGAGAAAATGGCTGATATTTTAAAGATGAAGTAGCACCATTTCAATAAAAAAAAGTGTGTGTGTGTGGGGGGGAATCTCACCTCAATTCCATTACTTTTATTTGGATGTTGATCCTGACACAGCCACTTAACCTCACAGCTGTTTCCTCATTTGTGAAGTGGGTGAGGTAATGGCGCCTAACTCAGGAGATCTGGGAGGATTAAGTGAACTGTGAGGTCACTGCTGGTCCATAAACTCCTCCCAGCTGGCAGCAGAGCAGCTGGGAGGAGGCAAAGGCGGATGGGACCCAGCTCTCCTAAGGAGACAGTGGGAGTTGGGTGGCTGCCCATTCCGTCTGTCCTCCTCGGCTTTCCAGGTGGTACCGGGAATGTTCTAGAGAACTCAGGATGGGTTCTGGGGCAGATCTCAAAGGAAGGACTCCCCCTCAGGGTTTGACTGGCTTTATCTAGATTCCCCTCCCCCGACTTGGTGTGTGTCCACATACGTGCAGGTGCACACGTATGTGCATGCGTGGAGAGGGAGGCAGGCAAGAGCCTTTGGATGCTGTGTCTTAGGAGATTCTCCACCTACGTTTTTGAAACAGAGTCTCTTGCTGACCTGAAGCAAGAGGACAGGCAGGCTGGCTGGCCAGCAAGCCCCTAGGGATCTGCCTGCCTCTACCTCTCCAGCCCTGGAACTACAGATGTGCTCCACCGTGCCCAGCTTTTTAAACATGTTGGTTCTGAGGGTGGATCAGGCCCTTGGACTCGAACATCAGGCCCCTCGCCAGCTGAGCCATTCCCCAGCTCCAGCTGTGCTTTGCTTCTCCCGACCTCACGTGTGTGCGACCTGAGGAGAGAGGACAGCTTCAGAAGGTGCACCAGGACCCAGAGAGAGAAGCACAGCTCGCTCGCTCACTCATTCACCCACTCACTCACTCACTCACTCACTCACTCACTCACTCATTCATTCATTCATCCAGCAGGGACCTTGTGTCTGGCTGTGCTTGACTGTGCACTCAAGCACCATTGAACCTGGGCTTTGCCCTCTGTGATATAGAGTGGGGTGCGGGGCAGCTTTCAGTCACCCCCACTTTCTTCTTGCTCATGCTTCCTCCCTGCTCCACTGCCCACCGCACAGTTGATTACCACTTGAAGATGAACGGTATACCCGTGGACCTTCCTCCCTGCTCCACTGCCCACCGCACAGTTGATTACCACTTGGAGATGAACGGTATACCCATGGACCTTCCTCCCTGCTCCACTGCCCACCACACAGTTGATTACCACTTGAAGATGAACGGTATACCCATGGACCTTCCTCCCACTGGTTGAAACTCCAAGAATGGATGAGATTGTTAAAGTACAGACTATCCACAGGAGAGAGTCCCTGTACTAAGAGATGCTGAGGAACACGTATTTGGGGATGCAGGGGCTGGGGAGCAAGGCGAGGGATAGGGTGTTCTCTGGTAGGTGGGGATGACGGGTGGACGGTGGGGGTCCAGTTGAGGCTGCTGGGGGATGTGAGTAGTCTGGTGAGCAGCACACAGAAGCCAATAGGATGTGTTTCCTGTAACAAAGGGATGCTCCAGGCTGCATCCTGTAAGGCAGTGGGCAGGGCGTTGTGGCTGTTGTTGGGGCCAGGTCGTTCTCGGAGATTAGTGTCTGAGTCCTGGCAACAAAGCGGGTGTCTGCTCAAACGGAGGCAGCTTCTAGTCCTAAAGGCTAGAACAAGAGAGGGGCTCCACTCCCCGATCAAGAGGGGGCCCAGCTGCAGGTGTGGCTGTGGCAGGCCTTGCACAAGGGGAAGGCTTGGCAGAGGTCGAGGCCTGGGCTGGCTCTGATAGTCCCAGAAAAAGCTAAGCACCAGAGTTTTGATCTATTGACTGGGTTGTCCATCTCACTTGGTGGGTACACAGTGATCACCTTTTTAGGATTGCTACAGGCCAACTGTGGGGAGAGCCACCCATTTGGAGACAAGCATGCAGACTTGGGTCCCTTCAAAAGTATTTCATAGCTTATAGGTGTCTGTGTCTGAGTCACCTGGTCCTGACCACGACACCATGCATGAGGAAAAGGATGTCACATGTTTCTCCATACTGCAGAGGCTGCTGTTGGCTAAGATCCAGGGAAAGTATCTATGGCTAGGCTGTTGCTATGGTTCCCCAGGGCCTCTCTCTCTTTGGAGAGTGAGTACTATAGTTTGGATTTTTAAAAAAGATTTATTATTTTTATGTGCATGTGTGCATGTCACTATGTATATATAGGCACATGAATATATGTATCCACAGAAGCCAGAAAAGAGTGTTATATTGCTTGAATCTGGAGTAATGGGTGGTTGTGTGCTTTTCCATGTCAGTGCTGGGAACCAAACTTTAGTCCTCTGGAAAAGCAGTGAGCGCTCCAAGTGCTGAACCATCATCTCTCCGGTCCCTAGTTTATGCCTTGAACATCTTCCAAAGGGCCTATGACCATTAAAGGCCTTGTCACCTGTGGTGGCGTTGGGAGGTAATGGAGACTTTAGGAGGTGTGTGGGGCCTTTACCCACCACCCCCACAGTTCCCCAGAGTTTTCTTGAGTGCGATCAGCAGGAAATATTAGATAGAAGGATTTATAGCGGAGAATCTTGTGGAGATAAACAGATAGAAAATAAAGGATAGCCTCGAGAGGGCCTGGAACCTATTCCAACGGGCCCTGACTGTCTCTGGCCCAGGGTTTTTATAGAGACACCAAGGGGTGGAGCAAAAGACCTCCTCCCCCAGCACAGCCAAGTGCAGACCATCTCAGACACCTGCACTCAGGCCCGTGGTCCTGATCATCCTCTATTCGGACCTGCTGGGTAAAGCCACGAGGAACCCGAGAACGGGCTCCCACAGAGGTGGGGCCTAATGGCAGGAAGTTAGGTCTTTGGAGGCATGCCCTTAAAGGGCATATCAGAACCTCAGCTCTCCACCCCCTTTCCTGGCTACCATGATGTGAGCAGTAGCCTTCAAAACATGTTCCTGCCATGGTATTCTGCCTCTACCTCAGGCTCAAAGGGCCGGAGCAAGGCAGCCAGGACTGAGATGTCTAGAGACACGAGCTGACATAATCTTTCCTCTCTTCAAACTGATTTTCCTGGGTATTGTATTACAGTGATGGGAACTGACAGAGGATGGATTGGGGGCCAGAATCCTGTCTGTGTCCGATATCAGTTCATGCAACCTTGGGACAAATTGTTTATCTCTTCAATTTTCCTTCTTTCTCTAGGTACTTGGCATATTCCTTTGATTATTATTGTTGTTGTTGTGTGTGGTATATGTGTATGTGCACATGTGATTGTGGACACACTTGTTTGTGTGTGTGTGGGGGGTATAGGCCACATACCAGTGTTGGGTATCATCCTCTGTTACACACCACCTTATTTTTGGAGACAGCATCTCTAACTGAGCCTGAACTTCACTTTATTTATTTTTTTTCTATATTAGCTGACCAGTCAACTTCTAAGACCTGGTTATCTCTGCCTTCCAGCGCCGGGGTCACAGGTAATGGGCACTGGGATCCTGATTCGGGTCTTTATGCTTGTATATCAAGAATTCTATTTACCAAGCCATCTCCTCAATCTGCCTTGGATTATTAGGCTGTAACCACTGACCTTTATGCTGGAAAGACAGACTTCTTTCTGTTTGGTTCCTCTCAAGGATACTTGGAATTAATTTGTGATTATTGTGGATGTAGGTTCAAAGGCACCTCCTCTACTAGACAGAGGTCTCCATGAGGGCAGGAATTCTGCTGGGAACCAACTTCTGCGTGGGTACTACAGAGCTACAGTACTTGCAAGGGTTCGCAAAACTGTAAAAAAATAAAATAAACATTTTATTCTATGTGCATTGGTGTGAGGGTGTCAGATCCCCTGGAACTGGAGTTACAGGAGTTGTGAGCTGTCATGTGGGTGCTGGGAATTGAACCCAGGTCTTCTGGAAGATCAGCCAGTGCTCTTAACCTCTGATTCATCTCTCTAGCCCTCACAAAAAGTTTGAACTTCAGTTTCTCTTTAAATCAGTAGAAAAATGAATAAATGATAATAGATTATATAGTAAGTCCATCCTGGATTGCATGTGTCTCTATACCAATATAAACACACCTATCTTTTAATAGAGAAAGGGTGGGTCGTGCCCACAGGAGTTGTAATGTAGCCTTGAGTCTGTGTCCCCATTTGGTCATTTATAACTTCTCATATGAGTCAGACACTCAATCAGCCCGTGTCAGATGAGTGGAAGGATGAAGATTCGATGAGGCATTCCTAACACATGCTCAGAATCTCCTTGAGGCTGCAGAGTGAATGCATCTGTTTGGGAAGATTATAGACAGAGGTCCACAGAAAGCTGAGACCTAGCCTTTACCCATGACGTCAGCCCGAGGTGTTCACTTCCGCTCCTCTAAGACCTTTCGACCCAGCAACTGAGGCCCTGGAAGCTCCGGCCCAGCCTCACACTGGAAATGCTGGCCCATTCCCTGTTAGTCTCCATTCCAGGACACTTTCATACATTCAGGCAAGGTCAACTGCTCCTAGCTTAAGTTACACGAAGCTGAAGAACCCCCTCACCTGCCCACCATTCTGGCACCAATTGCTAATGCCAACCTTCCCAAGTTAGGACCTTTGTTAAACTTCTGCCAGAGGTGGCTGAGGACTATGAGGTCAAGATGTGTCATGTCCCAAGTCCATATGCTGGTGGGCCCCCTGTGTTGTCTAGGGAACAAGTGACATCATGAAAAGTTGGACAAAGAAAGGAAAAAAAAATCAATTTGTAGGATGTGATTGACAGTTCTCAGCCAACTTCATTTTCTTGGGAGAGGGGGAGAGAAGTCTAAACAAAAGTTGCTATGCTTTGGTACAGGGAGCAGGGCAGGAGACCGTGATCTTCCGTCCTTAACCAGAATAAACCACATCAAACAGGATGACCAAGGGACATGCAAGGACAGCTAGAAACCTTTGGCTTCTGCATGTCTTGTGGGAGAGTTAACACAGATTGGATGTACTTTCTCTGAGATGCTTGGGGCTAGAAATATTTTGGACTTTGGAATATTTTACATATATAATGAGACATCTTGGGGATGAGATCCAGAGCTAAGTATGAATTCATTTATGTTTGATTGGCATCTTACAAACTCACCTGCAGGTAGTTTTCTCCCATATTTGTAGCGAACCTGATGTTTTCACTATAGCATGTCATGGAGGTCAGAGGTCAGATGTGGAATTCTTCTTGTGCATTATAACAGCTCTCATAAAGTTTCAGCTTTCAGAGCATTTCAGATTTCAGAATTTTGGATTGGGAATGTTAAACCTATACAGAAAACAAAAACAGTATGCTTCACTATTGACTCAATCTCTTATAACACAAGTTGCTAAATGGTCTTGTAATAAAAAAAAAAACCCAGAGTCTGATATTGGGGTGAAAGCTGAAAGATCAGAGAAGCAGAGCAAGCCACAACTACCACCTCTTACCTGACCAACTCCTCAGCCGGAAAGAGCTCCTGTCGAAAGGGCTTCAGTTGAAAAAGCCTTTAGTTGAAAGAGACACTTCTGCCGAAAAGCCTCTAGTTCCTGTCTCCTCACACCTTATATACTTTTCTCTGCCCAGCCATCACTTCCTGGGATTAAAGGTGTGAGATCTCAAGTGCTGGGATTAAAGGTGTGTGTATCACCACTGCCTGACTCTGATTCTCTCCTAGACTGAGTCAATCTCATGTAGTCCAGGGTGGCTTTGAACTCACAGAGATCCAGATGGATCTCTGTCTCCCTAGTGCTAGGATTAAAGGTGTGTGCCACCACTGCCTGGCCTCTATGTTTAATCTAGTGGCTGGTTCTGTCCTCTGATCTTCAGGCAAATTTTATTTATAAGGTACACAATATATCCCCACAGTCTCTTGTACTTTTCTATAGTCAACTATAGAAGCAGCTATACAGATGTTATCTTACTCAGGGTTCCTTACCTGTGTTCTGTTTCTACAGCTTCTTCTGCAGAAGAACACCAGCCATGCAGCTGTAAAGCTACTATTGGCCAGGAACTCTGCTAGGAAGTGGGGTGGTTTAAAAACTTAAGACGTGATGCCACCTCCCAGGAGACCACAAAGGAGATGGGCATGCAAACAGATAATTATAATGTGTTCTGGGAGGAGCTATAACGGACTCCATGTAAGGTGCATGGGTGCTCAGGGGAAAGACTAATTTGTTTGGCTGGCAGGTTAGGAAAAGCCTCCTATGGAAGTGGTACATGAGATGGCATTACAGATGGGTGAGTTCAGATGATTCCCATAGTTTATTTAGATTCTGAGGGGGGGGGCATATTCTGGGAATCCCTGAATACAGCATGTGTACTCTGAATTCAGACCAAGGGTTGGAGTATCTCCTTGTACATTTAAAGCCCCTGGGCCACCTTGAGTCTGGCATGTTAGCACTTGCTGGCCCTTGAAAACGATGGGATTAAGATATGGCACAGACATTCTGACGTTGAATCTATCTTGAGTAAGAAAAAAACCAAAAAAACCGACCAACCAACCAAACCAAACCAACCGAAGGCTCCCTACACTGTGGACCATCCATCTCCCAGCCACGTCTACTTCTAAGAAACTTCCCCTGGGAAATTCCCAGATACACTAATGCCCTCCTGCAAACGGGTTTGGGATTATGTTCGACTTGGCATTCCAGTGAGGGAAACTGAGTCTTCCAGTTAGGAAAAGTCCTTCCATGGAAGATTTGGTTGAGGACCACGTCTTCACATCCTTTTCCTTGATAGTTTGGAATGATATTCTGAAAAAAGGAATGTAGGGGATGGAGGCACTGCTCAGCAGATAAGAGTATACACCGCTGTTGTGGGCCACCAGGATTCTCTTCCCAGCACCCATGTTCTTAGCACCCAGCTCATAACGCCTGTGACTCCAGCTCCAGGGGATCCAACGCCCTCTTCTGGCCTCCATGGGCTCTTGCACTCAAGTACACACATGTGCATTCCTGAATGCACGTGCTCAAGCACACACATTTGCATAACATAATTAAAAATAAATTTAAAAAAGAAGTGTCTTGACATTCCTAAATGGGAACTTGAAATCCTCTGGAATTATTTTGTAGTCTTCCCTAAAGAACACCCACCTTCTAAAGCCCACAAGCCAGAAAAGGGTGTGGCGGGGAAGGGAAGAGCGTCAAAAGAAGCCTAAAATTAGCTTTGGCAGAAGAAAAGGGAATGAATTCATCAGCGCTGTCTCCTCCCCTCACCCAGCTATCATTCTCCCAGCCAAAGCTGAGCTGGTGAGTTTTTCCGTATTTCTTTTTATTGAGCATCTGCATGACTGAAGGAATGAAAGGAGAGCAGTGTGTGAAGGTGCAGCATACACGTGTTGCTTAAGCTGTGTGTGTATGTGTGTGCATGTATGTGCATGTAAATCTGGCTGCCGCGAGGTCAGCCGTCTGTTCCCCAAACACCTTCTATCATGGTGCTCTGCTTCACACAGGTCCAGAACCGACAAAGCCAGCTGGTCACGGACCATAATCTCTGAAACCTTGAGCCAGAAATGAAAGTGTTCTCCCAACAAGGCCATGCGCTTGAGACCAAGCTTTTATGGATGTTGAGGGAACAGTTATCCAAACCAGAGCAACCATCAAAGTGACCTTCCTGGCTTTTAGTAACTCCTTAAGAGAAAGAAGATCCCGAGGCAAGTAGCCAAGCTAATGAGTGGGGCTGGAGGCTGGTCACTGAAAAGGACTGGGAGAAGAAAAGCTAACGGGGCAAGTGACAGACTACAGATTGGAAGGATGGAGAGAAATGACCCTGTGGAAAAAGAGCTTGCTGAGCAAGCACAAGGACCCGAGTTCAGATCCCAGGGACCACACAGAGCTGGGTGCTATAAACACAGGCACACAGTCCCATTGGCGAGATGGGAGAAAGACAAGAGAATCCACTAGAAGCTTGAGGGCCAGCTAGCCTGGTACACACAGCAGCAACCAGCAGCAAACGGGGCTCTTCTCTGACTTCCGTTCCCATGCTGTGGTATGTACATGGCTGGCTGCACTTCCACACACAAACAGATGCATGAACACACATGTGCGCGCACACACACACACAGAGGGGGGTATTAAAAAGGAAAACCCATCCCTAGAGGAGCACGCCTCAGGGAGCAGGTTTCAGTACAGAATGATGACTGTTCTCCTGTGGCTTAAAACTGACTGCAAATACAATTCACTGTCAGAGACCATGAGCTCCCCATTCCCGGGGCTGAGCAGGCAGGGTCCCAGTGACCACTGTGTGGGGATATAGTGATGATTTAAAACTCTAAAGTGATTTCCTATTACATAGTGCCCACACTTGAGGCATAGATTGCCTATTTGCACATGAAGCACAGATCCTGTGCCTTTTAATCATCTTCGGCCTTGACTCATCTCTAAGGCCAGCTCTTATTGATGGTTACTGGCTGAATGGAACACTGTGTGAGGAAGATTTCCAAAGCTGTGCAATGGGATAGATTGGTAATGTCTGCCAAGGACCAAGGAACCCAATAGCAGGGACTCATTTTGCTTTCTTTGTATACATAACAGTACATAATAAGAGTATTGTTTGCTTACTTTAAATCTAGTTTTCCTTCACTGTTTTTGCCTTTCCATCATGATGGGGTTTATTGCTCTGAGAGGGGCAGTGGATGTCTCTAGGGACAAAGAGGTCTAAGGACATGGGGTGAGGAAGAAGAGTGGAACTAACTAGTGGAACAATTTCCAGCAGGCAGAGGAAAATGGAGCCTCCCCTAGGGGTGGGGGATTCAGAGTCCAGGGAAGAAGTGACTTCATGAGACTCTTCTCTGCCTCTGAGCCTCAGCTCTGGAAGAGCCTGGGACAGACAGACACCACACTTCTGCTTAGGCCCCTATGCCAAGACAAGGAGGCCATGGTAGTGGGGTGTTTTGGGAAGAGAGAGGGCCGAAGCAGGTACCCCAGACATCTTAGTTCCCGTGCAGTGTTGAAATGTTTAAAAGGTCCCCTGTGTCCCTGCAGATGAAGAAGGCCCCTCTCTCTCTTCGGTGCCCACTGTGGGATGTCAGGTGACCAGATGAGGGCCATAGCTGGCTGTCAGAGTTTCTATAAGGCCAAGGAGATGTAAGATGGCGTCAAGTCAGGCAGGGGTGACCGCCATACCCCTTGTCACAGTCTGAGTGTGTGTCCACAGGAGATGGAGAAGGGCAGGGGTGGGAGCTAGGAGGAGCCCATTGGAGTTGAGCAGAAGGTGGCAGAGAAGCAGAGTGCTGGCCAGAGGCCTCTGCCTGGAGCTGTGGGGATGTGTAAGCTCCTCTAACCTGGAGACACTGGAATGGGGGAAGGAGGGTAGAGCCTCTGAAAGGGCCCATGGGAAGTCTGAACTTTAAATCGCCCGATGACTACAAACTGTGCTCAGGCTGCCCTTTCCAAATTTGAATGCAGCCACGTTAACATCTCTGTTGTCTCCCTCACACACAGATGCACCGTAAGTACATGCCAATCACGTGCATGGTGTGGCTGCAATAGAAGGTCAGAAGGAGACAAAGTAGATGTTCATGAAGGCAGAAGCAGCAGCAGTGGAGGAGGACAGGAACAGAGGGGAGATCCACCTGAGGGAAGACTGAGTAACTAGCACTATCAATTGGGCGCATGCTCACTACTGCAGTGCAGCCAGGACCCCAGCAGGCACCACCCAGATCTTGTTAGAAATTTAGTCTATAGGGCAGGGGAGAGGGCTCAGTTAATCAAGGGTTTGCTGTATACACATTTCAGTGCATGTGTGTCTCTGTGTGTATGTATGTATGTCTGTGTGTGTGCCTACAGTGGCCAGATGAGGGTGTCAGATCCCCTGGAGTTACAAGAGGTCATAAGTCACCTGATTTGCATATTGGAAACCAAACTCCTGTCCTCTTGGAGAGCAGCAAGGTCATGAGCTAGAGAGCCAAGTTGCTCCTTTATAACAGGACCTTTTAGGAATAGGAGGACTCCAGTAGGTGGTGGCGCACGTCTTTAAACCCAGCCCTCGGGAGGCAGAGGCAGCCAGATATCCCTGAGTTCAAGGCCAGCCTGGTCTACAGAGCTAGTTCCAGGACAGCTAGGGCTATTGCACAGAGAAAACTTGCCCCCCCCACCCCCACCAAAAAAAGGAATAGGAAGACTTTTCTCCCAGCCATGGCATAGGCTACTGTTTCTGGGTGTGAGTCCCTAGAAAGCCACACAATCATCACAAGTTCCTGTGAGAGTCTCAGGAGATGACTGAGACCATTCATCCAGGTCCCACAGAGGCCTTATGGGAAGCCTGGAGATATTAAGGATCCTTTTTTCTGGTGTTATAGGAGAGTTTGCTGATAGACTGACAGGCTATCAGCTCTGGAATGCAAAGTTGGGACAAGAACCCAGGTCGTCCTGACATCCTGTTGAGTAAGGGTTTTTAGTCATTTGCGCTTGCTAGCCAACAGCTCGTCTTTTTACTGACCTCGGGATAACAGATTCCTTTATGCCCTGTCACACAGGGCACTACTATGAAGCCATGGAGGTCCCTAGCCTCAAAGGCTAGCAGTCTCACAGAACCAGCCAGAGAGACGTCCCAAATACCTTGTTCTTTAAGGACACCTCTTGTTCCAAATCTGAATTCCTGAAAGCTGCTATATTCAGACACAGAACCTGCCCTGACCCATGCCCACCCAATCTGACCCCCCCACACACCCATTCAGACCCACACTCAGCACCGCCTCTATGATTTGTTCACATTTTAAAGGTTAAAATCATGACTGGAGAGGTAGTTCAGGTGGCAAAATGCTTGCCATGTAAAAGCTTGAGGACCTGAGTTCGAGCCCCAGAACCCACATTTAAAGGGGATAGGACGTGGTAGCAAGCACGTGGGAGTCCAGCACTGGGAAGATGGAGACAGGTAGATCCTTGGGACTCTCTGACAAGCCAGCCTAATGGAACCAGCAAGTTCCAGTTCAGTGAAAAACCATGTCTCAAAAATTGTTTTAAAGATAAAGGTAAATTTGGTCCTGAGGAATAACACCTGTGCTTCCTGATCAGTGAACCTAGCCTATTAGGCAGGTTTCAGATGACTGAGAAATACTGTCTTTAGAACAAACCAAGGTTGGGGCTAGAGGTGGGTCCTGATTCACCTTGACTGAGGAGCTCATCAAATGTGTACCTCAAAGGCAGACACTAAGAGGGAAGGCCCCGGAATAAAAGCAAGATGGCCATACTCTAGTCCAGGGCAGCAATCTGGGCCAGATTCTTCCCCATGGTCCTCAGGAGGAGAGAACCATCCTGACACCTTGTCCTCAGACTTCTAACCTCCAGAACGGGAAGATGATGCACTGCTGTCGTTTAAGTCACTGGATTTAGTGCTCTGCCTGCGTTCTCGGAAAGTAATAAGGATGTATAGACGGAGCCGTGGAGCAAGGCAAGACCAGGGCCACTGGGGAAACACCCGACCCCTCAAGTATGCCAGCACGGTGAGGAGGGTGCCTAAAACAGTCAATTCGACTTCTGCTATGGGAGTGGGCTGCTTAGCTTTTCATCAACCTGACATGCTAGGGTCATCTGGGAAGACGGTGCCTCAAATGAGGACTTGCCTCCATCAGATTGGCCTGTGAATAAGTCTGTGGGCGTTTTATTGACTGATGATTGATATAGGAAGGTCCAGCCCACTGGGGGTGGTGCTGCCCCAGGCCAGTGGTCCTGCGATGTATAAAATCCAAGTTGAGCAAGCCATAGGGAGCAAGCCAGTAAGCAGCATTCCTCTGTGGTTCTCTGCCTCAGTTCCTGCCTCTATGTTCCTACCTTGAGTTCCTGCCCTGCCTTTTCTCAGGAGCGACTATAACTGTAAGCCGAAATAACCCCCCCCCCCCCCCCCCCCGTCAAGTTGCTTTTTGACAGTGTTTTATCACAGGGGACAAATGAGGAGCTCTGTAGCTTCACAGCCTACAGCAGCAACATGGCCCCAGCCCTCACCAGAGCCTGGGAAACCAACACTGGTCTCCTGACACCCTTGGTATGTGGGGAAGTGAGTGGCTGAGTAATGAGCTTGTTGTAGTTTCTCTCAAGCATCCCAGGCTCCCAGGTCTGCCTGGACGGCAGGTGTTCTGCTGGAGGTCAAGCTTTGCTGGGGTGGTGTGGGTGTGTGCAGGATCTCCAGGGCACCAAAGTAGGGCCATCCCTCAAAGCAGCAGTTATTAGAAGACAAAGCTGAGCCATAGTCAGCCTCTGAGCAGACAGCTCAACCAAAGGAATGTCATGGCTGGAATGTCGCACCTGCCCCAAAGTTCACATGATGGACACTTGATCCCCAAAGTCACATGTCACACTGATAGTATTTGGAGGTGGGGCATTTGAGAGGCAGTTAAGATTAGATGAGGATCTGTAAGATGACTCAGCAGGTAAAGGTGCTTGCCTCTAAGCCTGACGACCTGAATTTGATCCCCAGGACCCACATAGTGAATGGAGAGGTTCAATTCTTGCAAGTTGTCCTCTGTCCTCCGCACACATTTCATGACATGAGCACACACACACACACACACACACACACACACACACACACACAACTGACTAAGTAAATAAATAAATCTGCAATCTAAAAAGATAAGTTGTTAGATGAAATCCTGAGGATGGAGCTCCTAGGATGGTATCACTCAAGTTGTAACAAGAGAGAGCTACACAGGCAAGTTTGTTCATCCAACCACAAGATGCCTTCCACTGTGCCCCCATGCAGCTGAAAGACCCTTACTAGAGGCTGACATATTGGACTGCCTGGCCTTCAGCATCATGAGCTAAGTAAACCCCTGTTCTCTGTGTTACCCTGTCCTTGGTGTTTCTCTAGCGAAGATGATGTTAGTGGGACAGCTTGGCAAAGAACTTAAAGGACTCCACTTCAAATGAGTGTACACAGACCAAGTGTGCCCCATCAAAGAATGACGGTTTTACTTTCAGGAAATCATTTTCTCCTCTAATTCTTGGAGTTCAGTGAGTATTGAAGGGAGCAGGCAAAAGCACCTTGGCCAGAGTACTGCCATTTTGACTTCAGACTCCATTTTACCTGCAGGGTGAAATCAAGTTCAGGTTCCCATGCCCTAGGGGAGCTGAGAACTTTCCAATGGCTGAAAAACCTCCTCTCTAAATCATAGAAATAGTCGTTATGCAGCTTTAGTTCTCTAGAAACATTATGGCTGTTTCTAACAACAGAAGGAGCAAGCGAATCTGATTGGTTGAACTGAAAGGCTTGCATTGTATGTCGGTTGACAATGATGAAACACTCAAGGAAGCCCCTAATCTCTAAATCCTGATTGGTGAAAATTGTAACTGTAACTTGGCAACAAATGTTTGTGATTTTTGTCTTTATAAACCCCACTTCTGCCCCTGCTCAGGGCTGTCAGGAGAAACAAGGCTCCCAAGTCCTTGTCCTGCAGCCCTGATGGTGCATAAACGGGCTAGGGGTAATGGTACGAAGTGCAGAATTTAGATGATTAAAAAACAAAAAGCTCGCAGCATACTGCTGAGCCAAAGAAGGCAGATACAAGAGCGCACTCTGCACGAGTCCTCCAGTCTGAGATTGAAGAGCAAGCCAACCCATATATACTGTGAAAACAGATGTGGGCTTTTCCAGGAAGTGGTGACTAGGAAGTACCCTGGGGCAAGCTTCTGGGGAGATGATGTTCTGTTCTGGGAGAGTGATCTGACTTGTACAGGAGTTCTCATTTGTCAGCACTGGACAATGAAAGTTTGCAAGCTTGCTATGTGAACGTTACCCGAAAAGCATACAAAGAACACAGTAACGCAATCTCAAATCCCAGCACTAGACGACGACGATCTGCAGGCAGTTTTCATTTTTGTGCTGTCTTGTTCTGGGAAGAGTTTATTTTGCTGTGAATATACGATACATACCATTTGGGGTCCTTTTTCCTTTTCAAATTGATGTGACCAAAGTACTCTTTTTTTTTTATCATTAATATCTTGGTCAGCATCATTTTTATAATGTTTCTCTCTCTCTCTCTGTGGTGTGTGTGTGTGTGGTGTGTGGTGTGTGTGTGTGTGTGTGTGTGTGTGTGTGTGTGTGTGTGTGTGTGCATGTTCAGGTGCATGTGGAGGCTGGAACACACCTCAGGAGACATCCTTGGAAACATCATCCCCCTCCTTTGAGACAGTCTCTAGGTTTCCTGGACATCAGCAATTAGACTAGACTGTCTGGCCAGTGCGCCCCAGGGATCCCCATGCCTCCACCTCCCCAGTCTTGGTAGCAAGTGTATGCTACCAAGCGTTTTAAATGGATTCTGGAGACTGATCTCAGGTCCCCAAACTTGCAAGACAAGCACTTTACAGACTAAAACAACCCCTCCCTGCCTGATCACCCTCGTTTTGAAGAAACTTCCTTGCCTGTGATTTAATCCACATACAGCTCACAGGATTGGGCATTCAGGTTGCCTTGGCAAAAATAAATGACTCTGATTAACATCTGTGCCCATACATCTATGTCTGCATTTCTGCAGTTTCTCCAGGAGATTGCAGGAGAGGGGTTGCTGCATAGAGTGTGCATGCTGTAAGGTTTTGTGGTGCCAGTTGCTGGCTGCCTTGCCTTCCGAAGCACAGGTGCCATGCTTCACTCCCACACCCTCAGGAGTTTTAGGAGAGCGGCATTTTGTCGCTGTGATTTGTATTTCTGGGGTTACTGGATGAGCTCAACACTTCCCCATACATCCTAAAGCCATTTCTATTTCCTTATCTGTGACTTGTCTACCCACATTCCTTGTTCACTCTCTGATAGTATGGTGATCTTAATGTGTTTCTTACTGAAATGGAAACCTTCTAAGGACTGAGGTTATTAATTCCTGGAACATATTGGTGGTAAATACTTGCTCGTAGTGGGCTTAAATTCTGAGTTGGTTTTAACTTGCATCAGCCACACACACACCTATCCACCGGAGTCATTTACTTTTATGATTCATTTTTCACCCTGCGTCCCTTGTCTAGTACCTCAGTGTGGGGTATTGTGGGCGGAGTCAGCTCTGCCAGCTCCGGCCTGGAATTCAGAGAGAGATGAGGTCAAAAAGAGGGGCTGGGTGTGGTTTGTCCTGGGGAATGTGGAGATGTGAGGAAGAGTCTGGATGATCAGAGTTCTTCCTCTGAGGAGAGTGGCACGGAATTCTCAAGCTCAGCTATTGTCCCAAGGCCACAGATGCATGGTTCAGTGTCTGAACTGCAGCTGTTCTCAGCTGGAGTGTGCTGTGAATGAAAGCCACACCCAGAACAGAGCAGAGCAAATACCGTCCACACGGATAGCATATTGAAATGATAATGTTTTGGCTATGTTGACTTAAATACAGTATATTATTAAAATGTCTCTCTTTTTTTAGTATTTTATTCATTCTTTGAAAATTTCATACATGCATTAAACATACTTTGATCATATCCACCCCTACTACCTCCCCCGAGACCCTTTCCTATCTCTTTCCCTACTTTTCTTTTAAAAATGATTATTATTAATTCCACCCCCCCCCCCCAGTCAAACTAGTGCTGACCATACACACATGGGTTTGGAGCCATCCAATGGGAGTCAAGCAACCTATCCACAGCCATCTCCCCAGAGAAAAGTAATTCTCTCTCTCAGCACCAACTGCCAATAATCCCCGATCTGCTAAGGGTAGGGGCCTCAGGAACACTGATCCTCAAATTAAAGTTTCCAAGTGTTTAATTGAAATTGTGACTTTTCGTGATGGCTGACATTCAGTTTTTGTTGGGAAGCTCAGACACTAGCCAGCTGTGGGATGTCTGTGCTGTGGTGACTGCTGGCGTAGCTGCTTTGCTCTCTGTTAATTTGCATCTGCTCAAAACTCCTTTGAGTCACATCATACCATCGCCACTGAGGCACTAAGGCAGAGACCTTCATGTAGGCAGCACCATATCACGAATAACTCATTGGGACACGTGGTCTTGGTCTCCTGCTGTTTCTAGCCGAAGCAGGGAAGTCATTTCATCTCCTGGAGCCTCAGCTTCCATGTGGGTGCTCTATGAAGCTGACTCTGAGACGGAGGTCAGAATGTGATGGGCCGGTTAGGTTATCGGACTCACTCCTTGGATCAACACTGGTAAAGGAAAAGAGAAAGCAAGGCTAGGTGGAGGAAGAAGCTGGACTTCAAGGTAGGTAACCAGGGGTCATGAGTTCACCAAGGGCTCTGGAGCAAGGAGGGCCCTGCATGGTAGCCCAAGTCAGGGGGAGAAGGCCACAGCATCGGCATCCGTACCCATCCGTGTCACTGGGTGCAGCTTTCCTGGCCAGGGGTGTGACCTGGAATGCGGAGTCTCACTTCACCTAAAAGGGGAGAGCTGCTCTGAAGGCTGATAACGGGCAGCCTTCCCAGCAGCTGGGGCGAGCCATCAGTCCTGAAGAAGGCTGTATGCTATGGGACACAGCATCCATGACAGCAGAAAATGACAGCATTGCCTAGCCACGGGAGGATCAAATGAGGCTATTTGAAAACATACATAATAGAGAATATGCAACATATATGCCCCATTATACGTGGGAGAATATATATGTTCTTATGAAGGTAAAATGAAGACAAGAAGTAAGGAAAACGACTTATCAAAATGATGTGCTCTGGGTGTTTCTCAGTGGGTAGAATGCCTAGGATGCATGAAGCCCTGGCATGGATCCCCAGCATTATATAAACCAGGCATGAGGTATAATCCCAGCACTTAAGAGGCAGAGGCAGGAGGATCAGAAGTTCAAGGTCATCCTTGGCTTCACAGTGAGTTCAAGGCTGGTCTAGGCTACATGAAACGGTGTTTCAAAAATAAAGGTATTGTGTTGTGGGGACTGTTATATCCACCGTGCTTGATAGATAGTGAGGTGCCATTGTTCTAAATCAATATAATTTTATGGAGAGAATGAAACTGAAAGTAAAGAAAGCTGACATTAGGTCATGTCCTAGTTTTATTTCTGTGGCTATGAAAAAAAATACCCCGGAAAAAAGCAATTTAGAGGAGGAGGGATATTTTAGCTTACATTCCAGTTTCAGCTTGAGACAGTAAAGGCTCCAAGGCAGGAACTTCAGCAGCTAGTTCCCTCACAGCCACAGTAAGAGCAGAGAAGTCAATCACTTCTTGCTCACTTGTATTTGAACTCTCCACTCTTAGCAGTGGTCAGGACCCTTGCCTAGGGAATGGTGTCACCCACACTGGACTGGGTCTTTCACATCACTTAATCAAGGCAACCCCTCCCACCCCCGGGACATGTTCAGAGGCCAACCCAATGGAGACAGTACCACAGTGATACTTTCCTCCCAGGTAATTTCCTGATTGGCATTTTGGCTTTTTCTTTCACTGCTCCTGTTCATCCTTTTCTTTAAAAATGTTAGTGGATTAATTAAGAAGCAAATACGTTGAGAACTTGATAACTTTTCTAGAGGTGGAGTAAGAGAAGCAGGAAGAGTACAGGTTTGGGGTTGGGCTTGTGTGTACTTGAATGCAGTTTCTGCTCTCTGGCTGTTGGAAGGGTTACCTCACCGCTCCAAGCGTCTGTGTCTTCAGTGATAGAAACATGATGGTCTATGGGACCATAGAGAGTGGCCTGGAGAACACACATCAAAGTCTTCATACGGCATCTATGTCTGTGTTGAGCCCTTGCCAAACATTTTAGCTCGTCTGACATGGAGCCAGGCCTTTTCCACTCTCCCATCTCCTCTCCCACAGTTCCCAGGGGCCTTTCTCAAGAACACCTGTCTTGAGAAGCTGTCTGTTTAGAAGCCACTGTTGTGAGGGGAACAGTATAACAATCTCACCCCTTGCTAGGAACGCCTTTAATCCCAGCACTTGGGAGGCAGAGGTAGGAGGATCTCTGTGCATTTGAAGCTAGCCTGGTCCACAGAGTTAGTTCTTGGATAGCCAAAGTTACACAGAAAACCCCTATCTCAAAAAACCAAAAACTGGCCGGGTGGTGGTGGTGGTGGTGGCGGCGGCGGCGGCGGCGGCGGCAGCGCACGCCTTTAATACCAGCACTTGGGAGGCAGAGGCAGGCGGATCTCTGTGAGTTCGAGGCTAGCCTGGGCTACCAAGTGAGTTCCAGGAAAGGCGCAAAGCTACACAGAGAAACCCTGTCTCGAAAAACCAAAATAAATAAATAAATAAATAAATAAAATAAAATAAAATAAAATAAAAAAATAAAAAACCAAAAACCAACCAAACAAACAAAGAAAAATCACACCCCTCAGGAAGAACTCCCATGATGTCTCCTGATAGCCGTTGAAGCTATCAGGAATGTGGAACCTCAGGCTGGGCTGGAGCTAGGGGGATGTCACCTCTCAGGGGTTCCCAGCAGGGATGAGTCAGGGCCTGTGGCTGGTCAGAAGTCCTTAGGAAACAGTATATTCTTCTGGTACCTTTCAAATGGCATATGGACTCACTTCTGCCTCTGACCCTCACCCTACAAGGGCTGAAGACACTATGAATAGACGGTAGACTCACGGAACCCTGCAAAGGCTATGGATCTGTGGGCTGAGGCCTGTGGGAGGGATCTGTTTACGTCTCAGAAGGGATCCAGTACAGTAAGGGGCTGACCGAATGGAAGGACTGGGCTGATTGATGGTGCCCACTTGGAGCCAGGGCCAGCCAGTGAGGGAGAGCGGCTGCCATAGAGGTCCAGGCCAGTTAGGTACTCTGTTCCCAGGGACATCTATCTGTGTGGGAAAATTTCACAGGAAGACCCAACAAAACCAGATTCCTAAAAAGCTGTCTCTTTCTATCCAGATGGCTTCTGTAGCCTTGGCAGAAGGGCTTGCTTGGGAGTGTGTGTGTGTGTGTGTGTGTGTGTGTGTGTGTGTGTACTTGGGGAGGAGGGTGGCATTCTCAATCTGGGCTTCTTTTTATTTGTTTATTTATTTATTTTTAGAACTTTAAAAGTCTTTTTATGACTCTTTGTCAGTTCAAATATACTCTGATTTCTTAAGCATTCGATCTAGGAAGGCAAGTACAACAGGGTCTCTCGTGTTGGAGAGCATTTAGAATCTCTTTGGTGACAACACCTTATGGTGACCCTTGTTTCCAGACATCCCTGAATATGGACTAACACATCTGGAAGCCAGGGAGAACCCTATGGAGGCGGGGGAGGTGGGTCAGTGGGTAAAATGTGTGTGTTGTGCAAGCATTCGGACCTGAGTTCAGACCCCTAGTGTAGACCAAGTCAGGCACAGAATGGGTGGGCCTAAGTCCCAGTGCTGGGAAGGCAGACACAGGGAGGTCCCTGGGGATCATTGGCCAGCCAGTCTAGCCAGTCAGTGAGCTCCAGGTTCAGTGAGAGACCCTGTCTCAAAAAATGAGAACTTCCGACACCAACCTGTGGCTTTCACATACATGTGCACACACACACACACACACACACACACACACACACACGGGGGGGGGCGGGGGCCGGGGAGAGATTCCTTTTGCCCATTTCAGCCAGCTCTATGCTCTGCTAATACAGAGTTCTAACACAAAATAAGCTGGGTTTCTTCAACAAGCACCCAGACACACAAGTGTCTCAAATGCCTGCACTAACACCAATGACCATTTTATACAGGAAGGACCAAGGCTTAGCTTCAGGAACTCTCCTGCCGACATTCAGCTATGACTACTGAGGTGGCAAGTCTCTTTCTTGCCTAGTGCATATTTCTCTGAGAAGCTGAAACCCAATCAAGTGTTCCAACAGGGGCAAAGAGGAGGACGCAAACGCCCCCAAAGAGGCGTCCAGGGTCACCTGGGAGGCTAGTGTGTTGGGATGCCTGCCTGCACAGTTCTGTCAAAACAAAGATGTGGGGGTCCTACCCCAGACCAAACAGTTTAGAATCTCCACATGAAAGGATCAGGGGTGTGTGTGTGTGTGCGCGTGTGTGCTCCATGTATACCCATACGTCAGGAAGACGCTGTGTAATCTGGTTCTCCCCTTCCACCATGTAGGTCTCAGGGATTGAACTCAGCTCCTCAGGCTTGGCAGCAAGTGCTTTCACCATCGGATCCACCTCACCAACCCCTCAGGTACACTTTGAATAGACTCCCTGGGTGCTTCCAATGGGCTTGCTCAGGTTCAGAACCACAAAGGTAAAGAAATGGGTTGTCTCTGGACATGCCACAAAAAATGGTGTTCTTCAGGCAGCCGGATCATCTCTGGCTGCTTTCCTTCCAACAGGAACTGCCTAACAACAGGGCTTTCCATGTGTGCTCTGGGCCCAAAGGCCTCATGTTCTAGCTCTTTCTTTGGGCAAGCCTCTTAGTGTTTTTCTCCTTAGTTTCCTCTTCTGTACAATGAAAGCTAGTAACACCTCCCTAAGGGAGGAGTTGTGAAAATTGAGGAGACGTATATAATATAGTTAGTGTTTGGCTCCTGGTGAGAAGCCTCATCCTCGTGAGCTTTTTAAGTTGTTGTTGTATGTTCATTTGCATAATAATAGCTCCAAAGTAGTGGAAGTCTTCATTCTGGGACCCCCTCCTCTCCTGGTCTCTCCTCCACAGGCATGCTGTGTGCTTCTTGCTTGGCTCCCACAGAAGCCCGTTGGTTTTCCTCTTTGGAAAAATCTTTTCTCAGCAGAGGAAGGCACATTCATGCAAATTGGCTCAGGTCTGCAGGTGCAGAGCTAAAAATAAACCAGCTTGATCGGTTCTGTTTCCAGCAATACAGCGAATTAGCGGAACATTTCCCTTCTAAACAACTGAAACGCTGGGTCCGGCGTATTGTGAGAATGAGCCCATCTGTGGGCTGGCGTGGACAGGAGGAATCTGAGCTATGAACAGGATGAGACTCGGAGCTCTGGGAGGGAAGAGGATGGCAAGATTTGCTTCTATCCTGGAAACTTCTGCCTTGGGCTTCTGCACTGGTGATCGGGTGGAGTGTGAGTCAGGAACCTAAGTCCAGAGTTTGACAAGGTGGAATAGCGAGAGGAGATTCTCAGAGAAAGCAGATCCCAAATGGTGCTCTTGGTGAACACCAAAAGAGCTGCAATGAAAGTCTGCTGGCCTCTACCTGGGCAATCACTTTGGTCCAGCACAAACTGACTCTCATTTGCCTTTGCCGATCAAATTCACAACATGTACTTAGTTCTAAAGCTCCAACTCCAAGGGGCTGAGCGATGGCTGAGTGGTTAAGAGCACTTGTTGCTCTTGCAGAGGCCCTGGGCTCACGTCTTAGCACCCACGTCAGGAAGCTCACAGCTGCCTTCAACTCCAGCTCCAAGGGATTCAGTGCCTTCTTCTGGACTCTGTGGGTGCCCACATGCATGTGTTCACACAGACATACAGACACAATACACATAAATCAAAATAAAATAGATCGTTTCTTAAAATGAGAGACCACAAAGAAAACAATAATAAAACAAAAGCAAAACAGGCCAAAGGCAGCTGAGAAAGCCACCAAAGGTTGACCTCCATATGCACACACACACTCTCTCCCACCCTTGGCCATCCCCCCCACCGCCACCCCGCTGCAGAGAGAATAAAACTGACTCAGCCTAGTAGGCAAGGTGTTCCTCAACAAAGACCCCGAGGCTCCCCTCCCAAGTGTTGTCTTCTGCCGAGGTTGGACCAACTTCCCAAGGCCAATGCTGTCGTTGTTTCCACTCGGTCCCAGCCCATGGTCTAAACTCTGATTTACATGATGCTCTGAACTCTTGCAAGGGAAAGAGGGGGCTTTTCTCTGTCTTCTCCCCCTGTGTGAATGAGATTGCAGGTCGGGGTCCCTGGCCTGGTGAAGGCTCTGGCTGCCTTCCCTTTCACGCATCATTATGCAGCATTTTCTTTTATCCTTTCAGGGAGGGCCTCAGAGAAGAGCATATTAAAAGGCCGCGGCAATTAGCCTCACATTGTAGCACCCTTGACTTCAGGCTAGCGCCTGCAGCAGCAAAGGGTGGATTTTATAATGCCTTCTCAGAGTGGTCTTAAACTGTGGCCAGAAACCAGTAGGGGGTTTCCAGAAGACACCCAAGGGTGGGGGCGGGCAAATAGGTCACTGTTACCCCAAGTGGCTTCTAAATAATAACTGTAGTAGATAGAAAGCAGCAGGTCTCATCTTGGTGGCTGAGGCGTTGATAGGTTGTTTTAGAGGATTGGGTAACGTATTCGTTTCTTTTCTGTTACCGTGTTATTCTGACATAAAACAATGCAGGGGAGAAAGAATTCAGTTTGGTTTACTGTTCCAGAGAGACAGAGTCCAGCACAGCAGGGAAGCTATGGCAGCCAGCAGGGAAAGTTGGCCAGCAGGAACAGGAAGGTGGTGGATCACATCTCATCCACACACAGGAAGCAGAGAGAGAGAGAGAGAGAGAGAGAGAGAGAGAGAGAGAGAGAGAGAGAGAGAGAGAGAGAGAGAACAGGAAGTGTGGCCAAGTTATAAACCTTCCTCCAGTGATGTATTTAGTCCAGTAAGGTTCCACTTCCTAAAATTTCCATGAATTCCAAACAGCACCAGCACCTCAGACCAAGTGTTCAAACACAGAACTTATGAGAGCACTTTCCTATTCAACCATGGTGGGGAGAATGAACAAAATTCCAGGATTTTGAAAACCCTTGCTACATCTTGAAAAGTTTACTTGCTCTGTGATACTAGCCTCTAGCCTGTGGAGGAGAGCTGCAGTGGACAGGTGTGAGTGTCTGTGGAGGAGAGCTGCAGGTGGACAGGTGTGAGTGTCTGTGGAGGAGAGCTGCAGTGGACAGGTGTGAGTGTCTGTGGAGGAGAGCTGCAGTGGACAGGTGTGAGTGTCTGTGGAGGAGAGCTGCAGTGGACAGGTGTGAGTGTGGAGGAGAGCTGCAGGTGGACAGGTGTGACTGTGGAGGAGAGCTGCAGGTGGACAGGTGTGAACCGTGGGTGTGTAAGTAAGATCCATAGGTAGATGGGTATGCATACCTGGGGGCTTTTTCTGTTCCCCAAATGTGATGAGGTAGACACATCACTTCTATAGTCATATTTCTAAAACCTCTTTACTCCATTCCAAGGACTAAAAATTCACCCGTTGATCTTCCCACTGCAATAATAAGTCTACATATAGGGAGTAGATCTTGAAGTTATGAAAACCAAGAAAGATTGATAAAATCTCACAGATATGAGGAGCGAGTGGGGAGAAGAGCATTAGATGCAGTATAGCACCTTGTAATAGAAAGAGGCTGTGTCTTAGGGTTTTATTGTCGTGAAGAGACACCAGGACCATGGCAACTCTTATAAAGGAAAATTGGGGCTGACTTAGAGTTCAGAGGTCTAGTCCATTGTCATCACGGAGGGAAGCATGGCAGCATGCAGGCAGACATGGTGCTGGAGGAGCTGAGAGTTCTACATCTTGATCTGTAGGCAGCAGGAGGAGACTGTGTGCCACAGTAGGGCTGGTTTTCGCTTTTGAGACCTCAAAGCCTCTTCTCAGTGGCACCCTTCTTCCAACAAAGCCACACCTCCTAAGAGGGCCACTCCATCTAACCTATGGGAATCATTTTCTTTCAAACAACCACAGGTTATTAATAGAAAAAACCAGTGAATCTCAAATAAGCATGCTCTACTAGTAATACATCAGTTTTGTTTTTCAGGCTTACCAAATGTGCCAAATTGACAATAGGAGAGCTGGGGTGCTGGTATAAACCTTTAATCCCAGTACTTGGGAGACCGAGGCAGGTGGATCTCTGTAATTTCAAGGCCAGCCTGGTCTACATATCGAGTTCCAGGCCAGCCAGAGCTACATAATGAGACCCTGTCTAAAAGAAAATACAAAAAAGGAGAAGCTATCTGGTAGGACCTGAGAGCTCCCCGAAACTGTCTGTCTGTCTGTCTGTCTGTCTATCTATCTATCTATCTATCTATCTATCTATCTATCTATCTATCTATCTATCTGTCTATCATCTATACTATTATCTCTGAAGCTTTGCCACACATTATAATTTTGATATAATTCTATGAAAAGGGTCCCGGATCTAACACCAGCAGTGCGACCTGGCGTAAGTTCCTCTTGCTCCAATAGTAGCTCCATGTAACCTTTTGTAAAATAGGGCTTAATAACCCCCACTTGCAGTGTTATAAGGATTAAATTAGTGTACACAAACCATTTATAACTCTAATACAGAGTGGGTGCTTGATAAATCTTAGCTCTAGCCATAATATTTTTTTTTTGTTTCACACATGATTTGTTTCTGGTAACTACTTGCTTAGTGTGAAATAACTCAGCATAGATCGGTGTCCAAATTGGGGTATAGGTCGAGTTGCACAAGATGGGCCACTGGAGGGTAAGGGAAACAATAGACTTTTTAAAAAGACATTTTTTAAATTTATGTGTATGGGTATGTAGATACACTACATGAATGCTGGTGTCCCCAGTGGTCAGAAGGTGTGCCCTCCCCTGGAGCTGGAGTTACAGACAGTTGTGAGCGGTCCAACATGAGTGCTGGGAACTGAACTGAGGTCCTCTGCAAGAGCAGCAAGTGCTCTTAACCTCTGAACATTCTCCCCAGCCCCAAGATTTCTGTTTTTTTTTTTTTTTTTTTTTTTTTTTTTTTTTTTTTTTTTTTTTTTTTTTTTGAGACAGGGTTTCTCTGTGTAGCTTTGCGCCTTTCCTGGAACTCACTCTGTAGTCCAGGCTGGCCTCGAACTCACAAAGATCCGCCTGCCTCTGCCTCCCAAGTGCTGGAATTATAGGTGTGCGCCACCACCGTCCGGCAAGATTTCTGTTTTTATGCTGTGTTTATTTTACATGCAAGTTCTCCATTTTGTTTCGTGTGCTATATTGCACATCTTATGTAAGTCAGAATATGTTTCTAAATGCGTACGCAAGGGAAGGCATGCCCCATTGTTTTTATCAATAGGGTCAATGGCATCCAAGACCTGAAATGTGTGTTGTTGCTGGAGCAGCATGTACTCATGTATCCGTGTGACCTTCTTGGGGCTCAAAGACACAGCCACTTAAGCAAACTAATTTCGCATTAAGTCCTAATGTCTGTGACATTTAAGTCTGCAGGAAAATAATACTCCGATCTAGAAAACTAAAAGGGTTGAGGCCGACTCTCTCTATTTACTGCCAGCATCCCTTCAGCACAGACTATTTCAATTTGTTCCATTACCAGACAGAAGCTCCCCACTTACTTTTGAGAATTTAAATTTCCCCTCTTGGCTCCCAGCAGACCTTATTTATTACTCCACAAACTCTTCTAGTTATTCCAAGAGAACTAAGTTTATGGGCCTAGAGCTTTTTGTATCTAGTTGATGATATTTGTAGCAAAATAGAACAGTCGTCTTTGAGGCATGGGCCTACATAACATTAGTTTTACGTTTTATGTGAATGTATTTACCCACAACCATTCATCCCAATGCTGATTTACTTTGAACCATGTGAAAGGTCAAGCTTCTAGAGATGGCCAGACCTACTGTCCTTAGACATTTTCTTACTTTTTCAACTCCTTAAATTCATTTCCTCATCATAGGGAGGCTACTGTTGGACTCGCAGAGTTTAGGAGTGAAAATAATACTCCAAGTGAAGCGCTTGGTGCATGGTCCAGAGCTTCATAGATGCTTAATAAATAGTATTGGGGTTGACAGAGGTAAGCACTTGGCATGCAAGCCTCAGGACCTGAGTTCTGTCCCCAGAACCCACAGGAAGGTGTCAGAGAACTGACTTCACAAAGTGAAGAGCACTGTGCCGTGCCCGTGCTGCCCCCTGCCAAATAAATAAATGAATGAATGAATGAATGAATGAATGAATAAATAAATAAATAAATAAATAAATAAATAAATAAATAAATAAATAAAATAGCTGTGATCCTAGCACCTGGAATGCTGGCTAAGAGGACCAAGACTAGCCTGGGCTAGTGAGACTGCGCCCAAATGAAAAAGAAACCCAAACAAACAATAACAAATTCCAAATAAGGGGCTGGAGATATGGCTTAGCCTTTTTTTTTTTTTTTTGAGACAGGGGTTCTCTGTGTAGTTTTGGTGCCTGTCCTGGATCTTGCTCTGTAGACCAGGCTGGCCTCGAAGTCACAGAGATCCACCTGCTTCTGCCTCCCAAGTACTGGGATTAAAGGCATGTGCCACTATCGCCCCCCTGGCTTAGCCTTTAAGAGCAATTGCTACTTTTGCAAAGGGCCTGGAGTCAGTTCCCAGCACCCACATGGTGGCTCACAACCATCCATAGCACCAATTTCAGGGAAATCTAGCACCCTCCTCTGGCCTCCAAAGGTACCAGATGTGAACATGTACACAGGCACACATAAAATAAAAATAAATAAATCTTAAAAAATCCAAATGAGCCGGGCGTTGGTGGCGCACGCCTTTAATCCCAGCACTCGGGAGGCAGAGCCAGGCGGATCTCTGTGAGTTCGAGGCCAGCCTGGGCTACCAAGTGAGCTCCAGGAAAGGCGCAAAGCTACACAGAGAAACCCTGTCTCGAAAAAACGAAAAAAAAAAAAAAAAATCCAAATGAATAGTTCTGCTGTTATTATTTTATTGACATTGTGCCAGCTACTAAGAAAAATAAAAATGATTCCTGCATATAAGGAATGAGTGTACACACACACAATTAAAAATATTATTGACAGAATTAATACACACAAAAATAAAGAAATGAGCCTAAGCATGCCCAGGGTGGAAAGTGTTGCTCTCCTGGTGGGCCCATCCCATGCCCTGGGCCTTGTCTAAGGAGGTCTTTTCCTTATCAGTGTGTCTGCTATGGCATACTTCATTATTCAGAATGCTGTAATGAGCTTGGTATTCCTCAGTCTCATCAGCTCTAGGACAGCCACTACTCCCTTGAGGTGACAGGTGAAGATTTACATCATCCAATCAACATCCTCTACCTTTTGTCTTCCAAGTGCTTTGCACTTACACTTTTATAAAATCCCTCTATTTTTAACGTCAATAATGTGATAAGCCCCTACTTCTTGTTCGATCAGCTGCATCTGTATGTAGCTCTCTGAAATGTGGGTTCTCATCCTTGTATCCTTTTCTGCTCACCTCTTACCGACTTTGAAGACACAGCCCACTTCTCTACTGTGCAGTTTGATGCATTGGAAAGATTACTGAATTGATCAGATTATAGGATTTCAGCGTTTCCCATTGCTCATTACTTTAGACTCTCCCCCAGTGATTTCATCTGTACGGAAACTATCAGCAGACACACTAAGTCAATCTAGACCAGTGTTTGTGTGCTAAAGCTTTGATTTCCGTTGTCAACACTAGTAAGATTTGCACCCAAATCAGATTTGTAATGAAGGCTTCCCTGCTTCTTTCTGGTTGACTTAAAAAATGTCTGATGCCTTCTTCTGGCTTCCACAGGCACCAGGCACTCACACACTACACAGACTTAACATGCAAGCAAAACACTCATATGCATAAAATAAATAAGTAAATCTCTTAAAAAAAAAAAAAAAAAAAAAGCCAGGTGGTGGTGGCACACCTTTAATCCCAGCACTTAGGAGGCAGAGCCAGATGGATCTCTGTGAGTTCGAGGCCAGCCTGGTCTACAGAGAGAGATCCAGGACAGGCACCAAAACGACACAGAGAAACCCTGTCTCGAAAAAGCAAGAAAAAAGAAAAGAAAAGAAATGAGCCACAAAAGACACTTGCATCGTTATGATCAATGAGTCCTTGTTTCCTACAGGGAGGAACAACATGCCGGACCCCAGCCAGTCTCTGGGTTCCCTGGAGTTCCTCATCTTTTACTCCTCCTCCCTCCCTCCTCCCTCCTTTCTTTCCTTTCTAGAGGAAGAAGAATGTCCCAACAGCCTTGTCTGGAGTTTATTAAGCTTTCCCAACAGTGATGGTGGAGTCCCAGTTTTCCTCTGGTCTAGGGTCATTCCCACCCCACCCCACCCCACCCCAACCTGCCTCTTTCCCTTGCTGTCCCGCCCCCACACCCCCATCTTCATCTTCCTTTGCTCTCTTCCAGAAAGCTATCTTCTTGGCATTTTCCTATACAAAAGTCCAGTGTCTTAGGCCCATGTCTTTCATTTTCTGGACTGTTTTTCATCCATGTCGATGGAGTACATCTCCAAGTAACATGTTTTCCAGATGTCTATGTTTAGATCAATCACATTTGCTCGGAAGTGCGGCTAACTAAGCGAACATCTGTCTTCAAAAGCCACTGTTCACCGATTTCGGTTGACATCCACATGCCTTTGAATAGCCTGGCATCAGCAGCCTCTTCTCTTTCGGGGGTAACCGCTCTGGTCCTCACTCAACACGTGAAGTGTTTCCCAGTTCCTTATTCGATGTTTCCATTCTGGGGAGGTTCCCCCTATTGTTAAGGATGCCCCTTTTCCATCCCCCCCCTTTCCTGTGACAGGTGTTAATTGGATAACAGCCCTTCTAAGTCGATAGATGCTCTGATTTTGTTACCCTGCTTCTGCATGCTTCTGATCTCTTTGTGCTTTTGGCATCCTCTTCTGGGAAACTCATTATTAAGATTCTAATTTATCTTTTTAAAATTCCAAACTTTTACATTTTTGCTTATAAAGGACAGTATAACCCTTACGTGTATATATTTGTGTTTTTTTTTTTTTTCTTTTGACATTGGACTTCTTATTGGTTAAAGATTTCAAATATTTTGTGTTTTCTGAATTATCTTTAAATCAATCTTCCCTCTTCCTCCTCCTTTTCCTTCTTTATTTTGCTGTTGAATTTCTTATGGATATTCCTCTCGATTCTTTCAACTTTCTTATAGGCTTCCCCAAACAGTCCTGCTCCGTTTGAATTCATGGGTCTGTTTTTTTTTTTTTTTTTTTTTTTTTCCCTCTGAGTAAGAAACAACCCTGACTATCACTTTCTTATGATTTTCTTACCTCATGAGGTGAACAGGATGAGGGGGATGACTGGGCATTTAAAATGGCCTTCAAGTCCACTCTCAATGCTGTGATCCCAGCATGTAAAATCAATAGTATTCTTCTGATCCACAGAAGAAACCCAAGCTTGAGTTCCTGAGAATGTCTTAAAAATACGGTCTGTGTTCAGGGCCTTTATTGGATCTAAGAAAACATCACTCACAAAGTCCCCTGGTAATAGAACAAGTAAGAATAAATTCTGTTTACGCAGAGCCTCTGAAACCCTTGACGGCTCTCCATTTATGACAGGTACATGAGGCTTCTACAGTCTTAGAATATTTACACCCATTATTAAATGGGCACACCTCTGTAATAGGAAGACAGAAACTTAAACTCTACCCCAAATAACAGAATTAGAATTTGTGAGGAGAAATGTTGTCATGAACCTTGTATTCCCAATGAAAAAGCATTAGTGAGTTTGTTTTTATACCCATGCACCCGTGGTATAGATGGAAGCTGGGAAGGGCTAAGATGTGTCAGCAGGTAAAGGCTCTTGCCTCCAAGCATTAGGACCTGAGTTCAATCCCTGGAGCCCACAAGGTAGGAAAAACTGGCTCTTGAGAGTTGTCCTCTGACCACATGTAGTCATGTCATGCATTCACAGGCACACACACACACACACACACACACACACACACACACACACACTAATAGTGATGATGATGTTAATTTAAAAATTTTATAACGGAGGCAAAACAGTAATATCCTGCTGGGTCATTGCCATGTTCAAAAGGAAATACTATTACACAGATATGTTTCATACTAACACAACCAAAAGATGAGCTGGAGCAGATCAAACTTTGGAATTGGTTTACCCGTGTCAACATTTCATATAATTTCTCCAGCGAAGAGAAGAAAAACAACAATTTAGCCCAAGCATACTTTCAAGTGCCTGGAATGTTTACCCCGTCCGTGCCTGACTCCCATTGCTCATGAGCTCGGATGTCCTCGCAGATTGTGACACAGCTGGCTGTGTGCGATGAGCAAACAGTCCATGTGTGCAGAATCAACCAGAAAGGGAAGCCTAAGGTCTTTGCATATGCCCTCAGGGGTCTCGGAGGTCAGGGACCCACTGGACTCTTGGTCCAGTGCCTGCCTGGGATTTCAGTCACTTTCTCTCTGGGTTAGCATTGACAACAAAGACTCAGACAGGAAGTCCCCTGCTGAGGAGTCACCTTTATCTCCATCTCCGGCACAGGTCTCATGGCACCACCTCACCCACCTCCTACAGTGAGGACTGACATGACTGGGCACATCATGTCTACATCACACCAGCATTCGGGGATATAAGATGTTTAGCCGTGGCCCTGGGGTCTAGGTACCTGATGGGGCGATGATGCCACCAGGTTAATAGGGTTCTGAGAAGCTCTGAAGGCCATTCAGAGAACAACTGGCTTTTCATTTTCCCCACATCTGGACTCGGGGTCGAGCTGCGCTTCCCTCAGGCAATCCCCTTGCTTAGCGAATGATTAAATGAAACTATTGATATTTTCCTCAGTGAACTGGCAGTTGTCATTCCAATCATTAACCTGGCTCCTGGCTCCTCTTTGTCACCCCATCTTTTCTCTTTGAAGCAGGTTGTGAAAGAGGTCCCATGCAGGTCATTTCTCTATCTTCCCCAGAACATCAGCACTGGCAAGGGTCTGTCTTCAGTCCTTTGTGAGGGCTGGACCTGGGTCTCCCCCATGCAGCATGTCCTCATCAGCCATCTCTCAAGATGTGCCAGAGAAGCCCAGACCTACACCTGACTTTCCTGCCAAACCTTTCACGCCTCCCCACTGACTCCAATGCAAGGTTGACTCCAATTGCCTGTGGTTGACACTCCAGGACGCCCTATCTACCGATTTGTATACACAGTTCCCAAGCGAAAAGCCCTGTGGTTCCCTCCACACACTCTTTTGCCCTAGGACTTTGCTCCTACCTGGGATGGCTTGGCATGCTCATCTCTGTGCATTGAAATCCTGTTGATTTTCAAGGCTAGGTCAAAAGCTAGTGCCTCTACCCAGAGTCCTCTGATCACTCAGCTCCCCTAACACTGAGTGACGCTGGGCAGGTGTCTCATCTCGGAATGCTTTCCACGGCCAGGTGTGGTAGCAGATGCCTTTAATCCCAGAACTCAGGAGGCAGAGACAGGTGGATCTCGGTGAGTTCGAGGCCAGCCTGGTGTATGTAGAGAGTTCAAGGATGGCCAGGGCTACATAGAGAGATTCTGTCTCAAAAACAAACCAGAAGGAAAAAAAGAAGGTACTTTCCATGGCTGACTTCGTAGCCTGGGAGGCTGTCTCCAGTGACAGCACTGAAGCTCAGATGAGTTAAAACTTGCTCTGTGTGGTTTGGAGAACGCACCGTCTCTCCCAGTGTAGAGCATCGCAATGTCCTGGGAATGGGGGCCTCCAACTCACACACTGTCCAACTGACTCTAGGTCATGGAAAACTGGAGTTTTAATGTGTGGAAACACAGCAGGCCCTGCAGCCAGGGCTCCTGGCCTGATGGGTAATCAGATATGTTCCCCCCCCCCCCCCCGCGTGCGCAAGTGTGTATGTGTGTGTGTGTGTGCCTCTTTCTCTCTGTTTCTCTCTCTCTCTCCCTCTGTGTGTATGTCTGACCCGCTCTGCCTCTAAGGGCTTTCTGAACCCATCAGCATTCCCTCTCCCTGCTTCCTTTGGATGACCAGTTACCACAGGGACCCACAGTGTGAGCTCCCTGGTCCCCATGGCCCTCTGGCAGCTTTGCTACTTTCAAGAAAGCTACTTCGATTCCCCTTCTCACTTCCAGGAATCATTTCTTGACTGGTCCTCACGCCCCTCACCAGGGTGGCATGCTTCTCTTCTCTTCTGGAAGATGCAGTGACACATTCGGCCCCACCTCAGTGCCTTGGCTAAGGGCAGCCAGCTCCTCGCCTCTGCTTGGCTGGTGTTTCCAGCATACACAGTCACCATTGTGTCTGGCCTCTGAATTAGGGGCTGTCAGGCCATTGATCCATCCCTCCATTAACACGTATTTATCAAGGTCTTATTACCTGTGGGGCCCAGGGGGGCTGGAATGAATGAAGACTAATCGGCCTTGCCTGTCTGGGCCCTTCCAGTCTGGGATAATGTACTGTAAATGGCTTTGTGGTGTCATCCTGTCTGCTCGCCTAGGGAAGACTGTTAATTCTTTGCCAGCAGGAACTTTATTTTCTTGGTCTTTGTGACCTCCACATGGCTTACTATGGTGTGGGCATACATAGAAATGGTAGCAGCGGATAACGTATAGCAGAGACTTGGGGAATATTAACAGCTTAAGGAACATATGCAATCACATTTTTTTAATTGGATACTGGTCTCACGGGGTAGGCAGGATGAGACTGAAGGATACGAGTTCTGAAGAGCTTAATGAATCCTTATTCGATAAATATTGTTCAGTTCTTATTGGTTGAGGATAAGAAAAACTTCCTTTCAAGAGCTCTGCCCAGAGCAAGGGATTTATTGACATTAAAAACAGTACTTTTTGTAAAGCATGAGTGTGTTTTCAAAGAGTACTATGGAAGAGCTTCTAGTGAAAAAATAAAAATAGAAAGAGAGCCCCTTCCCTAAGCCTTCATGGTGGTTAATTTACCTACCAACTGGACAGGGCCAAAGCATGTCCAGATACACAGTTAACCATTGTTTTTGGTGTGTCTGGAAGGACGCGTGTGGCTAAGACTGATGGTTGAATCGGTGGGTTTAATGGAGATCATCCACCTTGTGTGGGTAGGCAGGGGTCCAGTTTCATTTCTGTTGCTGTGATAAAATACCCTGGGCTGAGAGATGGATGCATGCTCCCGTTTGCTCGCTTGTGCTCAGCTCAGTTCCTCCACTCTTACACAGTGGAGGATGCCCTGCCTAGGGAAAGGTGATACCTGTGGATCTTCTTACCTCAATTAGCCCAATCCAGAAACTCCCTCACAAACATACCCAGAGGTTGTTTCTAGGGTGATTCTAAATTTCATCGAGTTGACAATCCAGAGTGACCATCACACCTCTCTTCTCTTCCCTCCCCTTCCCATCAGTCCCCCGTGTTTCCCTAGACAGTTTCATTTCTATGACAGACATACAGAAATTATTTTATATCTAAAACCTAGGATCCACAAATGAGAGAAAACATTTTGTATCTATCTTTCTGAGTCTGGCTTAAATCCCCTTACTGTGATCATCTGGAGTTACACCCATTTTCCTGCAGACAACGTGACTTTGCTCTTCTTTGTGATTGCAGAAAACTGCATCGTGTGTATGCCCCATGTTTTCTCTATCCATTCTTCTGTTGTTGGACACCTACGTTGGTCCGATATTGTGTGTATCACTGCTATCCTAAGCTGTTGCTTTGTTTTTCATGTGATTTTGAGTTTAGCATTCCATTCTATGACCCTCAGTACTGAACGCAATGAAGGAAGCTTCAAAGTATTGAGAAAGAGCTTGGGTTCATATTTTTATCATTCGTTTTTATTAATAATTTAAATTTTTGTTATTCTAAAATTATGTACTTGTGTGGGATGGGGTGTGTGTGTGTGTGTGTGTGTGTGTGTGTGTGTGTGTGAGAGAGAGAGAGAGAGAGAGAGAGAGAGCAGGTGCCTACAGAGGCAGAGATGTTGGATCCCCTGGAGCTGAAACTCCAGGCAGCTGTGAGCCTCCCAGGAAGGGTGCTGGGAACAAACCTAGGCACTCTGGAAAAGCAGCAAGTGATCTCAGCGGCTGAATCATCTCTCCAGCTCCTTATTACATTTTAAAAATTATATCTATGTGTGTGTGGGTGGATGGGTATACACATGCCAGTGCAGTGCCCATGGAGGCCAGAAGAGGGCATCAAGTCTCCTGAAGCTGGAATTATAGGCAGTTCTGAGTCACCTGACCAAACTGGGTGCTTGGAACTGAACTTGGGTCCTCTACCAGAGCAGTAAGCACTCTTAACTGCCAAGCCGTCTCTCCAGCCCTTCAGGTTCTAATTTTAAAATGATGGACTGAACATGTAATATCCAAGGCATAAAGGAGTCCATTTTGGCATTCCACAAGATGCAGCGCTGTGAAAACAAGAGATAGACACATGCCAGCTGTTGTGGATGCTTACTGGCCTTAAGAGGCTTTCAGGGGACTGGAGCTGCTGGGGCTCAGAGTCGGGGAATGGCATCCTGGGTTGACTACATTGGGCCGTGTGTCTAGCTCCTATAGCAAAGGAGGCATCAGGGAGCCAACACAGGCAGTGACTATTTTCAGTTAAAGCAAAAGAAAGAAAAACAGTGAATTGTAACCCTTCACCTCTGGTGTCACAAGGTCCCAGTGTGAGAATGAGATCCTTCCTTCTGCTTCTCCCCAATGTTACACCTCACCATGGCAAGCAAGCATAGATGCTTTGGCGAACCCATTTATTTCTAGGAAATGGCAGTTATATTTATGCTTGTGTTATTTGTTTTTTATTGCTATGGTCACTTCATGGTATCGTTAGGTGGACTGACTCTGGAATAGCCCCTCTTCTCCTGTCCTAGTCAACTTCAGTTGTCAATTTGACACAGCCTAGAGTCACCTGAGGAAGACCTCTATTGGGAAATTGCCTGGATCCGACTGGCCTGTGGGCATGTCTGTGGGTGATTGTCTCAATTGTTAATAGATGCAGAAGAGCCCAGCCCATGATGGGTGGAACCATCCCTAGGCAGGTGATCCTGGACAGTATATAAAAGCTAGCTAAACATGAGCCAGGGAGTGATCCAGCAAGTAGCCTTCCTCCATAAACTCTGCCTTGACCTCTCTCAGTGATGGGCTGTGACCTGGAAGTGTAAGATAAAATAAACCCTCCCCTAAGCTGCTTTTGGTTAGGGTAATTTTACAAGAGCAAGAGTTTGGGAACCAAGACACCCTATAATGTTTGCATGTAACTTACACTCTTCCCAATATCTCGAGCTATCTCTTAGTTCACTCCAGATCATTTTTAGATCCCTCTCAGTTACCAATACAAAGTAAACACTTGTAAATAGTTGTTACCCTGCATTGTTTAGGTGGTAATGATAAGATAAACATCTGAACCTGTTCAGTTTTAGATCATTTTTATATCTGAGGCTGGGCTGAACTGGCCAACATGGAAGTCAGGCTTTCACACATGCTTTGTACTTTCTGTTAGCAAAAGTTTTAGAAACATTTACTGTGTGAAGTCACCTTGCACTGTTGGCTGCTGGCAGTGGTATATTTGAAAAAGTTATATGGAAACCTACTGCTGGAGAAACTTCACAGACACACGCACACACACACACACACACACACACACACACACACACACACACACACACAGAGATTAAATGGATTTACTCTATAATAGGGCAACAATGCCCCTTCTCGACACCACAGGGTAATGAACAGTGCCAGGAATGGGTCAACTTCTTTGGAGTTGTTCCCCAGGGAGGTCACATAGATCCCTAAACACTAAGGACTATTGTCAGTGTTCTTGGTTACCTTCCAGAACTCGATAGTAAGACTCTGTTGCTGATGACGTCACACACTTGAGTCATAGAACATGGAAAGATCAAGCCTGTGCTGACCCGGCAGCTTCATCTCCTACTAGCCAGCTTTCATAATGCTGGAAGATGCTATGCACGCCACTGGAGAAGGAACTGCCAGTCACTGAGCCAGCTGTGAACCCAGGGGGCTACACCCGTGACTTTTCTTTTTTCACTTTGGCTTTTCCTCTCTTCCTCCTCCTTTCTTCCTCTGCATTAGCTTATTAGAGATTTCTCGCACTGATTTGTGATCTCGGCAAGGTGTTTGCAGTTCTGTTTGTTGTAACTTATGCAGCTTCATTTTTTAGCAGCAGGGCCCTTTGGAATATTCATCCACTCCCAGAAGCAAAGCCTACCCACTTCTCATCTTGCATAAACTTATCGAGATCGCTCATCCATGGGCGGTGCCTTCTGGTTCTCTCCATCGCTGCTGGTTTTGTCCTTCCTCATTCCTGTAGCTGCGTCTTAACATCCTCTCCAGAGGGAGGGGAAATAAATGCTGTGTGTTCAGACATTATTCTGAGCAACAAACCAGAACAGCTTTTTCCGCCTTAACTTTTCCTCCGCTTTGTTCTTCAAGGATTTTAATTGCATGCAAAAAGACAGATTAAAAATAAATAAAAGTGGCAAGCTAAGCTCTGAGGTAAAATATTTCCAGTTAATTAACTTCAAGGTGATGAAAATTATACAGACTTACTACTTTCAGAAGGTAACTTGCAATGGGTTTCAAAGCACCCCCCTCTCCAGCAAGCCAAATCTAGTATAATATATTGAAGGTCAATGTTTACATATTTATTTTGAAAATATATTGTTTTAATAGATGATACCATAAGGTAGCACTTTACTTTGGAATGATCTTTATGTTCTTATAATATTAGTTACCATTTAAACTGGGGATGTCACACACACACACACACACACACACACACACACACACACAGCAGTTTTAACGCTCAGGTGATCTACCTGCACAGACAGGCTATGCCTGAAGGCAGAGACAAATGGAGACTAGAAAAGAAATCTTTACTCACAATTTCTCAGGCACTTTCCTCTTCAAGGTGATGGTTTCCTTCTTTCTATATTCTTGGAATTTATTGTTTTTCCTTGTCCTATTAGCTCATTTGTTTTTTTTTCCCTCTCCTTTATCAATGTAGTCATGTAGAGTCATGAATTTCTCAGCAAGTACTGCTTCATCTACATGCACAAAGTTTTAAGCACATAAACATGTATATAGCATGTTATTACAATTGTCTTTGTTTATGTTCTTAGGTGACTACACAGAGTAGTGGATTTCCTTATGGCATCCTTCTATGTTGTTACACTCTGTTCCCCTCCGCTAATGTGTCCTCCCCATATTAGCAATCATTTCTAAAAACTTCTAGCTTGTGTTCAACCTAAAATTATGTGTATATATAGATATTTTCATAACTAGTGAAATTTCTTAATATGCTGGAAGAGTGCCTAAGGAAGCAGGGCATGTGGTGGCACAGGCCTTTAATCACAGACACTCTAGAAGCTGAGGCAAGAGAATCACAAATTCAAGGACAGCCTGGGCTACCTATTGAGACCCCCCCATCTTAAAATGAAAGTACAATAGGCATTTGTAAAAGACTAGTTGTGTGAATACTCACAGGATAAACACATTCATGTAAACATTATCCAAACCAGTAAATAAAACAAAAGTGTGGCAGGTTGGGTCTTTTAATTGAATTGTTTAGTCTACTTATAGTAAAAGCAATTCTAAATGTATATATATGTTTATATACCTACATGTCTACCTACATACCTACTTATATTTTTGTATACACATATGTACATACACATGAATAGTGTATATATTTATGTATTATTATATGATACATAATATACACATTCATATGTTTATTATGCATGCATGTGTAATATGCACATGTACATATATAATCATATATACATGTGTGTATATATATTCTTAGCTATGTGTACATATGAATATGTGTCTATGTATACATGTGCAATATGCACGTGTATGTGTGTAAACACATGCATGTATTTAAAATATGTACATGTATACACGTTTATATGTGTGTGCAAAAAGCACCAGCATCTATTTTGCTTGCCAGGAGTGACTTTTCTTGGACTCACTGGGTTCTGGAGGACATACACAAATGTCTCTTACATATCAATGCTAGGGGGTCTGGCACCTCATGACAGACTGCCCACTGACTGCTGGAGGGGCCAGTGTAACAAATAAAGGGGCCCAGAAGAGAAGACGCTCTCTCCTCTTTTTGGCTCTTCTAGTGTTCTCCACAGCTGATTTTGTGTTATTAATGAGCCTAGTCTATCTCAGGTTTGGAAGAGTGACTTGTACAGACTTGTGCTATGTGATTGCCATGTGCATTAAAAAAACACTCTAGAGAAGCATTCATATCCATAGGGATAGATTTTAATTTCCACCCAAGAGCTCTGCATACTTTGATGAATATGGAACCGATTTCCATTTCATTAGTTATGTAAGGTGGCACTTATCTTCTTCATGTTAATTGGATCTACATTTTTTTTTATTTATTTCAGCTTCACATTAGTACAATATGTAGTTTGTGTTATTCATTGGATTTCTCTTAAGTTTAGTTTTGGAAGTTGATGTATTATTTTTTAAAGATTTATTTATTAATTTTTAATGTGTATGTATGCCTGCACAGTTTATGTGTACCATGTGTGTGCAGTGCCCTCAGAAGTCTGAAGAGGGTGTAGAATCCCCCAGAGCAGCAGGTAGTTATGAGTTGTCTCTTGTGGGTACCAGGCACTGAACCTGGGCCCTCTGCAAGAGGAGTGCATGTTCTTAATTGCTGTACCCTGTTGTATTGTTTTACTGGAAAATTAACACTTTAAAAATTTAAGGAGATCCTCCTTTGAGGCTCTGACATGTTTTGCACACACCTAGACAATCTTGCCTTTCAATTGCATTTCAATTTTTGTTTACTTATCTTACATTTCCTCCACATTGGGAGTTTTTTAATGATGGGGTCTTATTACCTACTCCATGACCTAGCACAGAAAGGAGCTGTATTAAGTATTTGTTGAACATCTAGCCTAGGATCATACAGCTAGGAATACCTCCACATAACTTACTTGCGGAACCATTCTACTCCAGAATACTATCTGAAGCAGGAAACAGATTTCAGGCCTTGGAATATTCTGTATACCATGCATGGCTTTGAAGATTTTCTCCAGGCTGTTCAGCACTTTGAGAGATAAATATATATATATATATATATATAAAAATTTGGAAAGATCATTTGGTTGGTTTCATGTAGATCATACAATCATATAAATGACTCTCATATACTGTTAGCATGAAAACGGATGAAACTATCTGAGGGAGGCATCCCAGCTTCCTTCGTGCCTTGGATTTTCTTCTTTGAGATAGAATTTAGCCTGAGACGGGAGTCTCTCATCCCCTAGCACCTCAGAATGTGTATGTACTTTAAGATATGGTCTTAAAGAGGTAAGTAAACTCACATAAGGCTCCTGATGTGTGTTGTGGTCCAATCTGACTGAAGTCCCCAAAAGAAAATGGGACAAGGAAGAGCTGGGGAGATGACTTACCAGGCAAGCAAGCGCTTGTTTCTTAAGCATGAGACCTGAGTTCACACTCCCAGCACCCGCAAAAGGCTGGGCTTGGTAGCACATGTCTGTGCCTTCAGAGCTGAAGAGACAATATCTTGGGGCTCACTAGGAAGCCAGTATACCCTATAGGTAAACTTCAGGCTCAGTGAAAAGATCCTGTCTCAAAAAAAGGGTGAAGAGTCACAGAGGAAGATGCCCAGTGTCAGCTTCTGACCTCCTCAGACACATGCTCAGGAGCGTGTCTTAGAACAATGTATAGACTGCCTTTGTAAGTCATAGACAGAGTCTTTGAGGTGCCACCCTTGAACTTGGATCTCGGCTTCCAGAATTATCAGAAATTTTTGTTTTGCAAGTCACCGTGTCTGTGGTATTTTACTATGGAAATCCAGGGAAACTAACAGACTGTAGCCATCTCTGCCTACTTTTGCCCAGGTTGACATTGAAAATAGATCATTGCAAACACCAAAATCAGGTCTCTAACAGCAGTAACCCCTGGCTGCTGGGCAAATTAGTGCACCCAGAGGGCTTCTCATGGGTGGCTGCTGAAGACAGTCTTGAAAGACATGGAGTAGTTCAGCAGGCTGAAAGGGCACCAAGAGAGAAAGTACATTCTCAGCCTCAAGAAAAATTCTTTGCAAAGGCTTGAAAGCGTAAGGGTGTGTGTGTGTGGGGGGGGGCACATGTATTTGAGGACCATGGGGGACTGTAAGGATGAGGTGGGGGAAGGGGGGGGAGAGAGTCACAGGGAGACTGGGAACGTAGGCTGCTGCTGGGTGGTGGGGGACCGAGGGTTCTTTGCTCAAAGCTGTGACACTTCTTTGCAGATAGCAAAGAGTATATGGGCAGGAGAAGGTCACTGTCACTTCCATGGTGTGACCACACACTTGGCCTTTCAGCTCTGTTCCCAGAAGCATCACCTCCCTGAGTCCCTGCTGCTTTTCTAAGCTTTCTCTGCGATCTCAGTGTGAGGGAGGACAGTGGGACATGAGGCCAGACAGGTGGTGAGGGGGTTGTAGTGTAGGACAGATGACCGTTGTGAACGGTGCAGTGGTTCTGACTGACGTCAGAGCTATATAGAAGGGCTGTAGATGAGTGTTCCATCTTCAGTTTGGCAGACAGAAAAGTGTCGGAGGGTGTTAGGAGTAGAAGCAGTAGGTTCCTCAGATGCCCGAACTGCAGCATCCTCTGGGGACGGGTCAGTGCACTTCTGGTACCCGAGGAGAACTGCAGCATCCTCTGGGGACGGGTCAGTGCACTTCTGGTACCCGAGGAGAACTGCAGCATCCTCTGGGGACGGGTCAGTGCACTTCTGGTACCCGAGGAGAACTGTGTGTCTTTCCTTGGCAGACAAGCCGATGGGAGGGCAGTGAGGAGAATGGAAGTCAGGGAAGAGGGTTCTGAAGCAGAAACCATGGAGGATGCTCTTGTTAGCTGGCTTGTAGGCTAGCTTATCCTCAGCTAATTTTCTTAGACAGCCCAGCACTACACACTTAAGGATAATGGAATGAGTCCTTCTCTATCAATTAAAAATCAAGACAGACCTCCAGAGACATAGCCAAAGGTCAGTCTGATCTGGTCAACTCCTCAATTGAGACTCCATTATCAAGTGATTCTAGAGTGCATGAGACTCTTGGGGGTCAGATCTCTGTGAGTTCCAGGCTAGCCCGGTCTACAGAGTGAGTTCCAGGACAGCCAGGGCTACACAGAGAAACTCTGTCTTAAAAAACAAAAAGAAAGAAAGAGAGAGAGAGAGGGAGGGAGGGAGGAAGGGAGGGAGGGAGGGAGGGAGGGAGGGAAGGAAGGAAGAAAGGAAGGAAGGAAGGAAGGAAGGAAGGAAGGAAGGAAGGAAGGAAGGAAGGAAGGAAGGAAGGAAGAGAAAGACCTCATTAAATGGTCCTATTGGAACAATGTGGAGGCGACCTGAATTCATGCACTTTGGCCCAGAGTCACTCATATTTGCTCTACTACTAGGTGTTGAGTCTCCTCCCACTTGGAGGAAGAGAATTCTTTATCTCTGAGTACGGGCAAGCAGGACTGTGAACTCATCTTGAGACATTTCTGTAGCTCAAGGATGGGCTGGGAACCAAAGCTCAGTCAACTGATACCCCACCCCAACCCTGACTGAGCAGAGGTGGCATTCCATCAGTTGAGGAGGTCTTTATAATGATCACCAAAGTTTTTATGATACAGCTATTGGAAATAGTATCCAAAGTGACGGGTTATCTTTCTGCTGCTGCACAAAATGGTCAAGATAATTGACTCAGAAGGAGGAAAGATGTATGTGGGCTCGTGGGCTTGAAGGTTCTGGCCCATGAAAGATTGGCCATGCTGCTTTGGGTTTGTGTTGGCGTGGCACATGGTGGGAATCTACACAGAGGGAAGCATCTCGCTTCTTGGAAGCTTGGAAGTGCAGAGGGAGGAGGATGGGGCCAGGGACTTACCATCCCCTTTAATAATAGCACAGCTTCAAAGATCTAACATCCTTGCATGAACCGCCCCCCTTCTAAAGTCTCCCCACCTTCTAACAGCATCAGGCTGGTAGCTGATCCTTGGCATAGGAGCCTCTAGGGAAAAATCAGATGGTAACAAGCAGAGCCCAATCTCTGGGACCCTCTCTCATGTCCTTCCTGTCTGGACTCATTTTATTATTATTATTATTATTATTATTATTATTATTATTATTATTTAAATTTATTTAGTGTGTGTTTGTTGGGGTGGTCTGTGCTAAATGCACATGCCTTGGGAACACTTGTGAAGGTCAGAGGACAAGTTGTGGGAGTCAGTTTTTTCCTTCTACCATGTGGGTCCGAGGTATTAAAACCAGGACCTGGGGCTTGGCAGTACGCACTCTGAGCATCTTCCCAGGCTGGGCCTGGTTTGGGATTTGTTAGTCTTTACAGTTACTGGTTGCCCAAAGCCAATAGTCCTGCAAATGCAATGCTGTTTTTTTTTTTTTTTTTTTTTTCCACCCTAGATTTTGCAGAGCAGTACTTTTAAGAGAAAGTCGATTCTAATTAGAACCATTCTCACCTAAGATTAGATCTGGGGTGAGAGGAGGTCGCAGAAGCTCTTCAGTCTGAGGTTGTATTTAGATAGGAGGGGTGGGGGTGAAAGCAGGGAGAGAGAGGCAGGAATGAGGAGGAGAGGAAACTTATTAAGATGTCTTAGATCAACTGAACCATCTCAAGATAAAGTTGACATTTTGGTGACTTTCTTCTTTGAAAATTATTTTAATAGTTCCTCTAAAGAGGTTTGCTGATTGGATTTTAATTTTGTTCTTGAGAATACTTGGGTGTCCTGATTTCACAGAAGTCATATGCTGTGGGGCAGGGAGGTTCAGTACACTTTGAACAGGTCTTTGCACCCCATCAGCCTCTTGAATAGTTCTTTGCACCCCATAAGCCATTAGGGTGAAGAGTATCTGATTTTACTATCAACTAGAAACTTCAGTGTCCAACAATCCACACAGAGACAAAGCAGGAGCTTCCAGAAACGCCCATGAAGACTGTGTCTGAGCCCTTGGAAGATCACATGGTACATCTTGCTGACAGCTACATGCTGTGCCTCACCTGTCGAAAATGAGAAATGATTGCTTTTTCTCATTTCAGCATTTAATAATCTATGCTTGTCACAAAAGTTCAAATACTGGAAATGTACAGCTTAGGAAGTAGAAGTCTTTCCTCATCATTTCCCAGGACTTACAAAGCAAAAGTCTTCCCTCACCATTCCCCAGGACTTACAAAGTAAAAGTCGTCTTCCCTCATCAGTCTCCCAGCAAATAATTTTGAATGTATATCATGTTACCATGTATATACCACCTTTGTAAGATAAAAATGGAGTAATAATTGAGATGGAGGGCATATTGATTTGTTTATTTTTTTATTTTTTTTTTTGGTTTTTTCGAGACAGGGTTTCTCTGTGTAGCTTTGCACCTTTCCTGGAACTCACTTGGTAGCCCAGGCTGGCCTGGAACTCACAGAGATCCGCCTGGCTCTGCCTCCTGAGTGCTGGGATTAAAGGCGTGCGCCACCACTGCCCGGCTGATTTGTTTATTTTTATGTGTGTGGGCATGCATGTGCCAAGACATGTGTAACAAGGTCAGATGAAAACTCATGGGAGTCAGTTTCCTCCTTCCACCATGTCGGTCTCTGAGTCTAAACTCAGGTTACCAGATTTGGAAGCAGGTGCCTCTACCTCCTGAGGCACCTCGTCATCAAAAACTGTTCCATATCCCTGGAACCCACATTTCCTGTTGAAACAGCAAGGGAACTGAAATTTTGAGAGGAAGGTGAGAATAAAGGGAGGCCAAGGCCCTCTCAGCACTGGGAAGACCAGGCCTTGGGGGGCTCAGCCTTGGGATAACTGCCAAGCCTCGGAGTCTGTGCCTGTGGATTCTCTTTGCTCTGCGTGCTGCTGCATATGGAGGTAGATCTCCTTGACTATGACTGCTGTATGACTTTTTGGCTGTTACACAGTGGATTATTGAAGATAAACCTGGGAGGGTGCATACACTGTTTTTCAAACGGCAGCACCACGACAATACATATGTGTGAATAGTATAGGATAGAGTGTCATATGAGCTAAGTGTAGATACAGTTTGAACTTTTATTGCAGATGTGTGAGCATTGGTATATGAGTTACTTTCATGTTGCTGTGACAAAAATACCCAAGAGAACAACTTGGAAGGAGGAGGGGCTTGGAGGCTTCAGTCCACCGTAACTGGCCCCGTGCACTGAAGGCAGGATGTCAGGGCAGCAGGAGCACACGCAGGGCTGTTCTCTACTTCTTAGCAGACAGAAAGAGGTGCCTTCAATGTCCCACCTATGGCAACATATTTCTTCCAGCAAGCCTCACCTCCTAAACTTTCTAGAACTTTCCAAAATAGCAGCACCAGCTAGACACCAAGTGTTCAAAACATGAGCCCTTGGGAAGGGGACTTTTGATGGGTGATGTTGCTCTGTATGCTGTGAATGTGTTGCTCTGATTGGTTGATAAATAAAATGCTGATTGGCCAGTAGCCAGGCAGGAAGTATAGGTGTGATAAACAGACAAGGAGAATTCTGGGAGAGGAAGGCTGAGCAGGAGACGCCAGTCCACCGTCCAGGGAGCAGCATGTAATGGCACACGGGTAAAGCCACGGAACATGTGGCAACATATAGATGAATAGAAATGGTCTGAGTTCAAGTGTAAAAGCTAGTCAGTAGAAAACCTGAGCTAATGGCCGAGTAGTTTTAATTAAGATAAGCCTCTGTGCGTTTACTTGGGTCTGAGAGGACTTTACTTGGGCTACGGACCAGGTGGGACACAGGAAAACTTTCAGCTACAGACTTTTTATATTTATGATGGCTTATGTCAGTTGTCAGCTTGACGGGATCTAGACTAGCATGTCTGTGAAGGTTTATCAAGGCTGGATTAATTGAGGTTGACACTGTCTCATGGGCTGGGATCCCAGACTGCATAAAGAAGAAAAAAGTGAGCTAAATACAGTACTCATCATGTGGCTGTGGTGTGACCAGCTGCCTCATGTTCCCGCCTTCCACTCCATGATGGACCATGCTCATGGATGAGTCTTTGTGTCTACATCAGTTTCTATTTCTTTTGTGTATATACCAAGGAGTGGAATTCTGGGTTGTATGACAGATGTATGCTTACCTTTTAATGAAAGTACCAAGCTTTTTTCTAATGTAGTCATTTCATATTTTTTGTCAATAATATATTAATATTCCAGTTTTTCAATGCCATTGCAAACATTGGGTATGTGGTTTACTGGTCATTAGCCATTTTGGTAGCTGCATGGCAATCCCTCATTGTAGTGTCATTCTGCAATTCCTTAATGTCTGGGTTTTATGTATACACTGACTGTGATGTTAGTTTTGTCACCTTGACACACCCTAGAATCACTCAGAAAGTCTCAATGAGGAACTCTCAGCATTGGGTTGGCTTGTGGACACATCTGTGTTGCATTGTCCTGATACACAATTGATGTGGGAAGGTGTGGCCACTGTGGGTGGCCCCATTCCTTAGCCACGGAGTCCATAGTTGTATATGAGTAGAGCCACCAAGCTGAGCACAAGCAAACAAGTACACACGCATGCGTTCATTCTCCCTCCTTCCTGGGCTGTGGATGTGACAAGGCTAGGCGGTTTAAGTTCTTACCGTTTTGACTTACTTGCAGTGGTGAACTGTTAACCTAGAATTGTGAGCTAAAATAAATTCTCTCTCACTCAAGTTGCCTTTTGTTAGGGCATTTTAATCATAGCAAAGAAATAAAATGAGGACGTTGGCCATTATGTCACTGATAAATAGTTATTCACGTCTTATCTCATGGACTCATAAGGATTCTTTACATGTTTTGGATGTAAGCCATTATCAGGTAAGGGTTAAAACACTTTGCCAGTCTGTGGCTTGTATCTGCGTTTCTTAATAGTATCCTCTGAGGAGCAAAAGTTGTTTAATTGTGATAAAGTCAATTTTTCCCCTTTTGTGACTCATGCTTTGATGTTATATTTAAGAAATCTTTGTCTAATCCAAGGTCACAAAAATTTTTCTTCTTGAAAGTTTTACATTTAGCTCTTACACTTAGTTCTATGATCTATTTTAAGTTAATTTGGGGCAGGTACTTTTTTTAAAAAAAAGATTTGTTTCTTGTTTTTAATTAAATGTTCACGTGTATGGCTCTCTGTCTGTCTGTCTGTCTGTCTCTCTCTCTCTCTCTCTCTCTCTCTCTGTGTGTGTGTGTGTGTACATGTGTACATGAGGACATGAGTGCAGGTCCCTTGGAGGTCGGCAGAGGGTGTTGGAACCTCTGGAACTGGAATTGCAGATGGCTGTGAGCTGCCCAACGTGGGTGCTAGGAACCGAACTCTGGTCCTCTGCAAGAGTAGCAAGTGCTCTTAACCATGGGCCACTTCTCCAGCCCCTGGGTAGTTAGTTATAGCTTTTGAACCTTTATCCTGACCAAAGAGGAGAGTGAAGGCACATGGATCGGGTGCTCAACTAGTGGAGAGAATAAAACAGATGATGGCTGGAGTCTGCTGGGGAAAGCTGATGGAGTCTATTCCCGTCCCCTTCTCCATCTCCAAGGCTGTGCAAGAATTGCCTCTCTCCTCACTTGTTAAAACAAACAAACCAACAACAAAACAAAAATCCCACTCCAGCCCGAGTCAGGGGTTTCCTACCAGATGAGTCCCCTGGGTCTGTCCCTTGACCCTGACATTGTCCCTCACCAGCCTGTCTTCCCTTGCTGGGATCTAAACCATTACACCCATACTTCTTCTAGTTAAATAGCTCTGGCTCCTTCCCCTCCCAGGGACTGCCTCTGCCATTCTCCATCCTCACACTGCTTTTTGACACTAACACTCGAGACATGGCTTGTGTCAATTGGTATTTGTACATTGCAGCTTTGAAAACAAGGGCAGACAACGAACATGGAGTTGCATGGATTTCCCAGAGGGTGCTGGAGGGAAAACACTTGCTGACTTCTGCTGCAATCTGTCACACTGGACAGCTGGAATTGTTAGGCCATTGGCTCCCTCAGATCAGTTGAGGGAGAGGAGAGGCCAGGACAGAGACCTGTGAGGAAAGATGGCCGGGGACCTGGGAAGCAACTTTGCCATCCACTTATGCATGCCCAGGGCTGATGGATTACCCTCTAATCAAATTTTGGACCCAGCTGTCTTATCTGTTTTAACACGATCCTAAAAGGATTACGTTAGCACGTTAGCTGTTATCTACTTCTTGGTGAAGCAAAACTTTGGATTTGATTCAAATCTGATGTTTTGGCAACAGAGAGTTTCTGGGAATGGACAAGAGATATCTGGCAGAGGCATGGTACAGAATGTTCTGCGGCAGGTGGACCATCAGACCAGATGTGTTTCCACGTGACAGCATGGACACTCGTAACATGGACTTGTGCACCAAAATTGGGTAAGAGCTACAGCATAGCACAAATAACACAGGTAAAAACCACAGCATCTTTTGCAAAACACCCGTACACATACCCGTGTTCAGGGGCCATATCAGCCAGGTAACTGGAAGTGTCTTGTGTAGGATAAGAAACTGTGTGAGAAGAAATCTATTAATTTCTTGTGGCTAGATACAACCCAGGCAGCTCAAAACAACAGATTTATCTTCTCATTGTTCTGGAGGCCAAGGGTTTGGGGCAAATAACAATGGGCTGATATCGGGGTGTGAGCAGAACTGTGCCTCCCGCCATGGCGGGGGAGGTCTCCAGGGGAAAATTTGTTCTGACTTCATTCAGCTTTGGTTAGCTGCCCACAGGCTTTGACTTGTGGCTGTATCTTTCTATTTTCCAGGTCAGCATCTTCAAATCTCACTGTTTCATTGTGTCTTTGTCAACTCCGTGGATGAGATTTTATTAAATGCAAGTGGTTATGCTTAGAATCCACTCAGATAACCGACGCTCACCTCTCCTTTTCTTACTGGGGGCTGAACGATGGCTCGGTGGTTAAGAACACTTGCTGCCTTGCAAAGGGCCTGAGTCCAGTTCCCAGCACATACGTTTCTCACCAACTTCTCAGCAAATTTTGTTGTTTCAATTTTCAAAACAAGAATTGACTAGCTGTCACCTCCTGCATGCCCACCAGCCACCCTCCTTGCAGGAACTATTGCTGCTCTCTTTGCTTCCGCCTTAAACTGCTGTTTCCCAGCATGCCTTGTCTACACAGTAGCTGTAGTGTTTCCTTTAACTTTTGTCTTCCCCTTCTCTCTTCCAAAAACAAAACACAGCTTTGGGACTGGAGAGATGGCTCATGGTTAAGAGCATGTGTCGCTCTCATGGGAGACCTGAGTTCGGTTCTCAGCACCCAACTTGGGTACCTCACAACCACCTATAACCCCAGTTCCAGGGCTTCCAATGCCTTCTTCTGGCCTCTGCAGGGGTGGGCATGCACTCGCATGCATGGTGTGCACACACACTTAAAATGTCTAAAAATGTCTTTATGTTTTCATGATTGCGTTTATTTACCGGCTGGCACATTCGTCTCTCGCTCGCTCATTGTCTGTCTCTGTGACTTAGCATACAGTTCTGCACGATCCTATTTGTTTCATTCCCAGAAGAGCAGTTCATAGCTGACACTACATCACTGTGGAATGAATAAATCAAGGAGGAAAGCAATGCAAACAGATGGACCTGCACTACCCTGAAGGTGCGTTGTTAGCGGAGGGGTTTCATTTATTCGCTCAATGTTTCTCTGTACCAAGAAAATACAAATAAATCGAGAGCCCCACATTTGCAGAGCAGACTAGATGCCTTTACCTTCCGGCTACGTAAGTCCTGGTGGCCAGTCAGTGGACATGGCTTGGAGTCACTCGTCTATGGACCCGGCTGTCTCTGGCAATGTGACTATGTCTTGGAGCTGAGGTCCAGTCAGATCCTTCTCAATTACATTATCTTGAGTAAATTACTTAAGCCAGCTGAGGCCCCAGAGCTGCAGTTACTAACTGACTGTGAGACGTCTGACGTGGATGTTGGGAACTGAACTCGGGTCCTCTGCAAGAACAGCAGTTGCCCATAACGACCAAGCCAGCCACCCCTTCAGCGCTCCCGAGAAGTCCTCCTGCAGCGCATCCAACTCTCTCTCCAAAGCACTACCTTATTTCTCTGAGGCTGCTGTGGCAGATCTTGTGGTTGACATTTTCCTTTTGCAATTCTGTCCTTTCCTCCGAGTTGCTTTCACAAGGCCATGGACGCAAGCAGAGCTTCAGTACTGCAGCGGCCCTGGTGACACCAAAAATGTCACTGGGCTGTTTCTACAGAGGAGCCCTAGAATGGAAGTTTGTGACAGTTCTTTGGTTTCTATAGATAACAAAACAGACCCAGACAAACAAACAAAACCCAACATGTTTCCAACAGGCTCTGTATCAAACATTTGTGCCCATTATTCTATATAATTCTCACAGTGCCCTTATGAGGAAGGTCCCACAATAATCTCTGTATTATAAGACTGGAGAGCACAAGAGAGCAGCCAGGGAGCAGAGCACAGACTCTGACTTAGGTTCTAAAATATCTTACATTTTTAATGCCTGAAGCTCCAAATTGGAAGTTGAAATGGATCCAACCATCTAATAATTAAAATCCCTTCTCTCTGTTGTCTATGTAGGAAGCCGAAAGGTTCAGGAGTTTCTACAGCTACCCCTTAAAGTTAAAAGAAAATAGGAGATGAATAAATGCAGCACAGTCCTTCATATTCATATCACACCCGAAGGCTTTCTCCTAAGAGAAACTACCAAAGAATCAAGTCATTAAAAACGTGTCAGGAGCTGCCGCATGGAGCTCACTGATGCTCATTTGATTAAGAAAATATTATCTCTCCCCACAGCTACGCTTTTGTCAGAGACGGGTAAAGATAACGGAACTGGCAGACCAAGGGCTCCGAGAACTCATCACTGAGATAAATAGGAAGAGAGGATTCACAGCGGCTCTTCTGGACTCTCAGGGCTGGCAGAGCAAGGGTTCTTGTGTGGTGCCCCAAGCAAATTTGGGCTTCTTTTTTGGAAAATTGACATGAGGCTTAGTGGGCTTCCCAGTGGGCCATTTCGTAGACACTGTACATTATCCCTTCCATGTCTTTTGTGGGCTTATTTTACAATTGGTCTCAAAGCCTGTGAGTGGGTAGCTATGCTCTTCTGATGGTTCATCTTGACGGTTAACCTGATGGAATTCAGAATCACCATGGGGACATACCTATGGGTATCTAGGAAAACGCTAGGGAGTTTCTAGATTGGGTTAGTTGAGATGGTTAGACCTACCCTAAACTGTGAGCAGCATCATTCTACAGACTGAGGTTCCATACTGAATAAAAAAGGAGTGAGCTGAGAACCAGCACTCACTGCTCTCTGCTTCCTGACTGTGGGTGCAATGTGACCAGCTGCCTCTAGTCACTGCTGCCCTGCCTTCCTGCCGTGATGGACTGCATCCTTACAGTGTGCACCCAAATAAGCCCAGCTTCCCTCCCTCCCGCTCCCTTGTCTCCCTTCCTTCCTCCCTCCCCCTCCCTCCCCTCTCCTCCCTCCCCCTCCCTCCCTTCCCCTCCTCCTTCCCTTCCTCCTTCCCTCCTTCAGTTGCTTTTGTCCGGTATTTTTATCATAGCAACACAAAAAGTAACCAACACAGCCTTCAAACTCAAGGTTATTCCTATGTCACCGGATAGTTTAGAACACCTTCTCAGGCCTCTCTCACGGGTCACCACTGAAATCCTGTCGTTTTCACCGTCACAACCCCCCTTCCTCTTCAGACTTCTTTAAGTCCATGGCAGATCCTTCTACCACGCCCTCTGCTGCCACATGCTCCTCTTGTCAAATCCAGGCTAGAGGACTGCTCCAGGACTGGCCACTGGGGGATGCAGAAGCTGGGACTGGACCGTGTGTGTGGGGACAGTGCCCATAGAGGGAGCGGGATACAGTTCAGGGGCCCCAAAGGACCCTACTCCATGCTGTTTCCACAGTCTGGTCACCTTCTCTCTTCAGTCTCCAAATTAATCCCACCATAACACAGTATCTGTCTTAAGGTATCGGCTGCTCAGATCGATCTCTATAAGACAGATCCCAATGTGCCCTGTGATCAAATCAATGATTGAAAATGAAACTGAATGGGGCAGAGTGCAACCCAACCACCGCTGACCTGCATTCCTGGCCAAGAGCTCTAAGCAGGGTGTTGAGCTAGGCCTTGCCCTGCAGATCTACCTCTACTTCCGGCCACTGCATCCTGGGTCTCCAAGGTCTTCATTCCCAGTGGAGCCTACCTGGGTAGCCTGCAGGGTTTTCTTTGGAGTCCCTCCCCCCCTCACATATCTGTTCTTGTTCAATGTTGCCAGGTGAGACGAAGAATTGAGATCTGTCAATACTCTCCTTAATGTTTGAGGCCCTCTCCCAACTTCTGGATCAGCTGATGAGCAGGCTTGTCCGCTTATCTTCCAGTCTTCCTTCAGCCATGGGTCCAACTAAGGCTGAGATGGGCTAAGGAAAGCTTTGAAGGGAACCTGCGTCAAAGACATCATTTTGGTGTGGCAGGACAGAAAGTCTAAATTGGGCTTTGCCCTCTGACCTTGGCACTTAACTTACCAAGACTCCAGTTTCTTTACCTGTCATATCAAAAGACCAATCAAGATAACCCTTGGGGTCACAGGTCAACTCCAATAACCAATGTCTCTGTGTTTATAACTCTCTTTACTCCCTTTTGAAATATGAGCTGTCTGTTACTATATTCTTTTCTTTTCCTTTCGTGTGTGTGTGTGTGTGTGTGTGTGTGTGTGTGTGTGTGTGTGTGTGCATGCCATGGCACAAGTGTGGAAATCAGAGGGTAGCTCTCAGGATTTGGTTCTTTCCTGTCACCTTGTAGGATCTGGGGATCGAACTCAGATCCTCAGGCCATTGTGCAAGAGTCTCAACGCACTGAGCCATCTCTCCAGCCCTAGAAGGTGTTTGTTTGCTAGGGTTTTTATTGTTACTGCTGTTATTGTTTTGAGGTGGGGTGTCACTCTGTGGCCCTAACTGGTTTAGAACTCATTATGTAGAAAGGCTGCTTCCCATTCACTGTGATTGATCCTCTTGTCTCTGCCTCCTGAGAACTGGCACCACACCCAGACACCCTTCCAGGATCTAGTTTGGGAATGCAATCTCATATGAAGGATGTCTCAGCTCACACAGCGCTTAACCTATGTGAACACTTGAAAGTCACTATAGGACTAGAGAGATGGCTCAAGGGATTAAGAGTGCTTGCTGCTCTTCCAGAGTACCCACACCAGCTGCCTCCATTAATTCCAGCTCTAGGGAATCTGACGCCTTCTTCTGGCCTCCATGGGAACGTGAACCCACATGGCATTCCCTCAGACACATAAGTAAAACTAGTAAATCTTAAAACAAACACATAAGGAACCCCCATCCCAAAGTCACTATATGATTTCAAGAGAAAACAGGGATGCTCCCCTTTTTTTCTACACAGGAGCTGCTTCTCAAGAGTTAAGTGTACCGTCCAAGGCCACACAATGTCCCTCAACTACCAGCATTCTGCTTTGTTCTCTTTGAACTGAACATTCTTGCTGGGAAGGCTATGGACATTCATCCATCCCAGAACGGGCTTGACTTCTCATCCCTCTTTCTATTGGGTGGGCATGCTTCCCTTGTGCCTGGCAGACAGCCATCATCCCCCTTTATAAATGCTTTTATCTGCCACTGCTTTTATCTTATCAGACTGGCAGTGTGCCCTTGTCTTTCTGCTCCTAAAGATAATTCCCGCTTTGCTATGTGTCAGAAGTGTCGTCTTGGGCACTGCTCAAAATAACAAATAGATCTGTCTCCAGTGTGGAAAGCAAGCTGGCGGCACCCGGCTTAGACAGTGAGAATGCTGGGGTGTGCTCTCTCTGCTAGTATTTGTGTGTGTGTGTGTGTGTGTGTGTGTGTGTGTGTGTGTGTCTAATTTCTGAGTGCATGGAACTGAGTAAGAATAAACGGAAGTGGGAACTGCAATTTGAACAGGTTGGGAGCCGTTTCTTGGGGATACATGTGCTCACACTTAGAGTTGAGAGGTAGGACTATGCCAGGTCAGAGGGGGGTGACAGTCGCCTCTTTGTAAACAAGTAGACAGAAGGTGAGAGGTTAAAACCCATGTTTCTGTCTCCTTCTTGTTTCATTGTTTTTGCATGCGTGTGTACAATGGGTGTGTGCATGCACACAATCATGTGTGTGAATACATGCACGAGGGTGAACTAATACATGAGTGGAGATCAGAAAATAACGTCAGGTGTCAGTCTTTGCCTTCCAGTGTGTTGGAGACAGGGTTTTGTTATGTTTCCACTGTGTACACCAGGATAGCTGTCCCGGGAGCTTCCAGGAATTCTGTTTCCACCTCCCATCTCCCATTAGGAGTGCTGCCATAACAGATGCTCACACTATGTGTCCAGCTTTTACATGAGTTCTGGGGATCTGATCTCACACTTGTGTGGCAAGCACATTTAACCACTGAGCCCTCTCCGCAGCCTCGTGAGGGGACTCTCTGAAATGAAGAGAACATTGCATATTGCTTCAGCTGTTGCAAGGCACGTGCTAGGCAATAAAGGACTACTATCAGAGTTTGAAGACAACTTCGAGAACCCTCCATGCTAGTGAGCCTGAGCGCCCGTCCTGCCTCGCTTTTTCTCCAAGAACCCCAATACAGGTGATGGCCCAAGTAAGCCCCTGCCCCGCCTTGGGTTTTTCTCTCGCAATATCTGTATGTCTGCTGTGCCTTCTCTCTCTAGGACCCTTGAGAAGGGTGTGCTTCTGGTTTTCCTGAGCCTCTCTCCTGTATCCACTGGTGGCTACACCTGAAAAACCGTGTCCGAACGGCTGTCTTCAGGAAACAAGCAACGAATACTGGTGTAGACGTAGGGTTGAGGGGAGCCTTCTCTACTGCTGGAGAGAATTGAAGTTAATGTTGTCACAATGACAGTCGATATGGAGTTTCCTCAATAAAAACAAATTGAAACACTAAGAAGAGAATGACCAGATGACCCGGCTGTCCTGCTCCTGGGGATGAACCTGAAATAATCCGAGGCAGCACACCACAGGGACACAGGAGGAAAGTTGCTTGGTGGCTTATGTTCACTTGCCTTTCTTATATAACTCAGGTCCACTTACTGAGGGATGGTGCCACCCACAGTGGCTGGAGCTTTTTACATCCATTCAAGATCAAGACCTTGCCCCACAGACATGCCCACAGGCCATTCTGATGGAGTCAGCTCTTCAGTTGAGATTCCCTCTCCCTTGCTCGTCACTTTGACAACCAAGATTAGCCATCAGAGAGGTGGTGAGTATGAGATGCATGTGAGAAGAAGTCATAATGAAATCTATTGTTTCGTACAATTAATATATGCTAATTAATTAAAAAACCCAATGATCCAGACATGGCTCCATAAGCTTGGTGGTTTGCAAGAGAAATCGGAATTGCATATTAGGAGCCATATGAAGAGAATCCTAGAGTCTGGGGCTGAGGATGCAAAGATTCTTCCATGCTCTGCAACTGCAAAATAGTCCCCTAGGGACAGTAAGAGATACCAGGATGGATGGCAGCAGGTGTGCAAGGTGTGAGCACATTTTGCTATTATTAGCTTGTTACACAATGGATTGATGATCACTGCCTTTCCTCTTAATAGACTGCGCTATGATGCACAGTGACTGTGCACACTTGCATAGCAGAATCCAGTTCCACGGCCGGACTGTCCTCCAGGCTGGGAGCACTGCCACACGTGCTGGTTGGTGTCTCCTGTCGTGTGCACCTTGGACGTGTTTCACCAAGGACAATGGGCAAGCCCTATCATGTAGATCAAGTCTCTCAACTTTGGCTTTGTTGACATTTTTGGGCTGGCTAGCTCGTTGTTGTGGTGTGACGTTTAGTGGTTTCCTTGGTCTATTGGGTGCTCATAGCACCCACATACCTACTCCTTGAGGTGACAACCAGACCATCTCTGTATGCTGTCAATCAACCCCTAGGAGCTAAAATTGATCCCGGTTGTGAACCACGTTCATGTAGGAGCACACAGGTAGTATGCCCTAGATTTAGATGTCCTGAGAATTGGACCGCTCTTGAAGTCCTAGCACCTCCTTGTAAGGGTCTGTGCTGGAGAACCCGGAGATTCTCAAGTGAGCACAGCTTCCCCTTTGTTCTTTGAGACCATTGCCCCCAGAATGATGAGTTAGACCCTTACCTCAGTAGCCTCATCCCCTGAACTTTGACCTTTCTGTGTTTCAGGTTATAGAGCACCCCTTTCTTGGAACTTTCCTTGGCCAGCTCATGCCAGGGGCCGTCTATTGTTCAGGCAAATGTCCTGCCTCGCTTTTAGACTTAATTTTTAAGTACGTGAATATGTGCTTGTGCAATTGTGAGTCTGCTCCTTACCATGGAGCCATCTCTCCACCCCTGTCCTGTCTTTCTGATTGTCTTCTAGAATTGGGCTATGTCCTGGGTCCCCTCAGCTGTCATTTCTTAATGGTATTTTCCACAGCCTGGAAGTTGCCCTTTCTAGCTGAAAGCTGTGAGTCACCACCCAGCCTGCAGGCTGCCTTGTTAGATCCCTCCAGAATGGCCTTCAGTCAGTGGGAGCAACGAGGACCAAAATCTACCACATGCCAAACATTCTTGGCCCAATAAATATGGTCACTGTGTGGGTCCAGACTTAGCCTGGCAACTAGACCACAAAGACCCTTGCTGAACGTTCCGAGTCGGGGTTGTATCCATGGGCACTGAGAATCCATTTTTTCATAGACTTCCTGGAGACCAAGCACTGAGAAGGTCAGGAGAGCCTCTTGGCTGAGCTTGTCGCAAACACTGAGACCTCCCATGCCTCCCAGGCCCTCCCTCTCCACCCTCTGCTCACTGATCCCGTCTCATTTTTCCCACCCTTACATTGATTTTTTTTTTCTTTGACTTGCCAAATCTAAAGTGGAATAGTTCCTCAGAAATCTGATTGATGACACAGAGGGTCCCTAGATGGGCAGTCAAGGTTGCTATGGAGAGGACCCGGGGCTCCACGTCAGAACTGTGGCTCTTGCTTCCTCTACGTTGGTGACTCACTAGTCCCCTGGGACTTTTGTTCCTCCACTGAGTAGCTGAGGCTAGACAGAACATGAGCTTTCCGATCTTTCAAATGAAATGAGGTTCCATCTCTCCTTCAAATGGAGGCTTAGCTGGAACTCTCCTAGGAAAGCGGAGAAAGTTTTGTTTGCAGAGGGGACAACCCCTTGCCCCAATCCTACACCTCCAGCTTTCTCTGAGGGTCCACAAGAGAGTGAGGGCCACAGGGTCTGAACTCCTTGCTATCATGTCTGTGACTGGCAAGGCCACAGCATAACCTCTGGGATGATCAGTCCACAAGTTCATTTTCTCTTCCAACTTTAAGTATATTAGATGGAAATGTACTCTCCATCCCAGGTAAGAATGCCAACAGGCCCGTAATGTACCAGCTCACTGTCTGTTGATGCCGCCACTCGAATTCACAAAACAGTCTCAGTTCAATTTTGTCCACTTTAAGAAATTCATGGTAGAGCTATACTGTGGTGGTACTGTGTTCCCCAAAATATTGTGCACCCTAATAAACTTATCTGGGGTCAGAGACAGAACAGTCACTAGATACAGAGGCCAGAAAATGGTGGCACTCACACCTTTAATCCTAGCACTCCAGAGGTACAAATCCCTCTGGATCTCTGTGAGTTCAAGGCCACATTGGAAACAGCCAGGCATGGTGACACACGCCTTTAATCCCAAGAAGTGAGCCTTTAATCCCAGGGAGTGATGGAAAAAACAGAAAGATATAAAGGCGTGAAGACCAGAAACTAGAACCATTTGGCTGGTTAAGGTTTCAGGCTTTGGAGCAGCACAGTTCAGCTGAGATCCATCCTGGATGAGGACACAGAGGCTTCCAATCTGAGGAAACAGGATCCGCTGAGGAACTGTCGAGGTGAGGTAGCTGTGGCCTGTTCTGTCTCTCTGATCTTCCAGCATTGACCCCAATAACTGGCCTCAGGTTTGATTTTATTAATAAGACCTTTTAAGATTCCTGCTACACTATACCTCTTTTCTCACTTGGTATTTCCGACCTGTGGATGGAGAAGGGCGAGGAGGAATGGTAAAGATGGAGCTGGCCAGGATCCTGAGCTGGCCTTGTGTCCTTCAGGTCAGTATATATTGAAATCTGTTTGTTTTGTGAGGCATTTTCTTGGGCTTCTCCAAGAGTCTTCCTGTTGGGAGCTTTCTCCCAGATCCCATGTCTTAGAGGAAATGCCTGCCTCCTGGTGGTTGTTGGGGACCCCTCCCTGCACTCTTCAGGGGCTCAAAGACAGTTTTCTGCTCCCCAAGATGTCTCATTGCTCAGGGCCTGTAGTAGTTCTTGTTGGCTTTGGGGGATATCTATTCTCCACTGTCTTCAAGTGTAGCCACCTTGCTTCTGATTTTTTAAGGTGTGAGTCAGGCAGTGGCCTCCATGTCTCAGCTGAAGGAAGTGTATAAAGCTGTCTGCGGTAGGAGAATAGTGGTCCTTCACGGAACCTGGAAGACAGGAAGAGGTGAGGACACAAGGCATGGCCACTTGGCTCTGTGAAACACACCCCTCAGAAGAGCAAAAACCACAAGCCAATGCAACACTGTTGTTAGCATGCTCTTGAAGGAGCAGCAAGCAGCTGCTCACCAGCCTCGAGCTGCTTTTGAAAATGTCCTTGTGTCACGGGAAGGCCAGCCGAGAAGCAAGCAAGAGCGAGCGCGCGCGACTGACTGTGGCTTCCGACGTCAGCGGCAGACGCTGGCGAGGACAAACCGCTGAAATTGCTCCCACTCAGACCGGCCCTTGTTTTCACTTTCTAAGTCAGAGAACTTGAGGCTAAGCCTAAAGTTAGTCAGGAGCCCTCCACAGGGACAGGGAGCAGATGTTAGGGATGCCACAGCCAATTAATCCTTAAGCGTTCCCGTCACAGGGTGGGATGCAGTGGAGGGGAAAAGCGCTAGAAATGGCTTTTAAAAATGAGCAGGCCAGCGAAATGCATCCCTCTGCGCCTCCTCAGGCACTCTATGCGAGGGTGGCACACCCCACCACCAAGCCATTGGTGTGGCTTTTAACTGTGGCTCCAGGCATGGGGCCGTTTAATGGGTTTTGACTCAGGGGAGAAAGGGCTTTGGGAGATGGTGAGTGGCCTCTGTGGAAAGCTGTCAGAGGCAAGGAGGGAAGGGAAAGAGAGCAAGAGGCTCCGAAGTCCACAGAGCATAGACTGTGCACGCTGGCGTGGGCCAATGTAGGAAAAATGTATGATTTCGTGTTGGGCATATTCATGACTATGCTCGACTGCATGTGGCCTGCGGGTTGCAGGTTGAACCTGCCTGTTTCCGGTTCCTTCAAACGGGACGTTTAGTTCTAGTAGCTCTGAACCCCCCAAGAACCCTCATGCCCTCTAATACGTTCTCTGTGCTTGTAAAACTACGCATTTCCTGTACTCTATCCCGCTACGTGAGCTGAGTGTGGTGGCACACGCTTGCGCTCCCAGCACTTGAGGAGGCAGGAGGATCGGGAATTCAGGATTGTCCTTGGCTACGTAGCAAGTTCAAGGCCAAGCTGGCCTACATGAGACCCTGTCTCAAAACAACAACAACAACAAAAATTAAATCAGTCTAGCGCTGGCTGCAACATCCCCGAGGTAGCAGCTGCCTGCCACTTCGTGTTTGTTGATTTATTTTGATGTGACATGCCAGGACAGATGGCCGGGAGAAGGAGGGTGACGGTGGTCCATGGTTGCTGACACGGGAAGACCACACCTGTGGAATTCATCGGTGTGGCTGGTGACGCCCGTGCTGTGGAGAGATGGGTGTGGGGTGTACAGAGCGAAGGGGCCACAGCCTGCCTCTGCTCTGGTTTCCCTCAGTCTCCCAAAGGCATCCTTGGCCTTCCTAGCCCAGCCATGGCCTCGGGCGTCCTGGGCACCACTGCAGATGATGGGAAGGCTTGCCTCTGGCTCTTCTGTCTCCCTCGGAAAACACTCGCATTTTAGCCCAGAGGCACAAAGATCAGAACTGGGTCTGTGAGCTGCCTTAGCTCTGCCTCCTCTCTGTGAGCCGACACCTGACGGAAGCAGTGCAAGGGACCAGAGGTCTCATTAGCTCCCGCGGAGAGGACAGTCCATCACAGTGGGGAAGGCGTGGCAGCACGGGTCCGTCTGTGCGGTAAAACTCGCACACGGCTTCTTCCTCCGATGGGCTAGGAGTTAGCGACCGAGCTTAGGACAGAAGCAGGCTCCCCTACAAAGCCCTTCTTCAGGGAGAGAAGGCCTTGGTGCATGAGTCACATTGCTTTGGTCTGTCCTAAGAGCACAGGTCAGACCGGAAGCAGGCTAGCCTATAACCCTCATGGACCTGCCCGCAGTGAAATACCGCCACCGCCGCCGCCGCCGCCGCCGCCGCCGCCGCCGCCGCCAGCCATGCCTCCTACTGCAAAGTGCCATAACTCTCCCTCTCTCAGCCATTCTTTCCCGGAAGGTGGAATCGGTAGGGAAGCCCACCGGCTGTGGCTTGTTGGCCTCCAGGCCTGCTTTGGGCAGCTATCTTATTTACGACATTCAGGAAAGTACCAGTACACAGTATACCCATGTGCACTGCCAATGAGGCCACTGCGTGTCCCAAGCAGGAAAGTCCCAGGGTCACTTGACTCTGAGCATCAATAAGCACTATTGATGAGCCTCGGAGTTCCTGGAGAGTTCCTGGTTAGAGTTGATATTAGAGGCAAAGCAAGTCCCATGAGCCTCTGTGCCTCCTGGACTCACAATGACGAGGGCCAAGGCTTTTACCCCAGCAAACGCACCAAAGAAAAGACAGCAAGGTGACTGTTTAAGCCCCATTCTTCTTCCGGGCTTTGAATGCTGGAGAACCTGTCGTAAACTAGGTCTTAGGAGCTGAGGTGTCCGGAGGGAGTCCTGGACATTTCCCCCCTTCAAACACTCCAAGTCTTGCCAGCTCCAAGCTGGCACTCCAGCTGCCATCCCAGCAACTCACATTGTCCCTCTCCCATGTTTCTGGAAAAAAAAAAAAAACCATCCCAGATACTGGATCTGGAAGGAGGTCAGCTGCCCTGGTTCTGTGGTTTTCAATCTTTTTGCCAGCAAAAGCCTTATGATGAGTTTGCTTCCCGGCCTCTGTTTTAAACAATTTGTCTGCCAAATGACCAGTGTTTACTAAGTAATAACAAATTAATTTACCAAAGTCTTCTCCAGTTACCAAACCCAGACTGCACTTCCAATTGGCAGATGACCGTGTGCTGTGTTAATTCTAGTCCTAAGCTTGGAAACACAATACTTCCAGTAGGCTGGCTCTCCAATAACTGAGGCTTTAGGGAGGGTTTCTGCAGGAAATCGGGACCTGGACGAACATGTTCTAGGCTCAGTGGAGCCCTAAGGTTCCCAAAAGAGGGAATCACTCCTCTAAATTGACTCACCATTAAAGTGCGTTCCTTGGCTTCTGCTGTGACAAACGGATAGAGAGCTGACAGTGACTGCATTTCTACCAAGGGCGAGACACTGATCCAGCTAGACCTCTTCCATGCATGATCTCCCTGAGAAGACTCCGTAGGAGACCTGGAGCATCATGAGTCATCAAATGTCACAGATGAGGAAGCAGAGGTCAGAGGAGACCACTTACCAGGGACGGATGGTGCCCACCTTTAATTCCAGCACTTGGGAGGCAGAGGCAGGCAGATCTGTGTGAGCTGGAGGCTATCCTGGTCTATGTCTCAAGTCCCAGGCCAGCCAGAGCTACACAGTGATCATAGTTGGACTCTGACGCCTTGCCTCTGTTTTGTTTTAAAACTGGTTCCTGCATTGCCTTTGGAGCACCGAGTGGGACCCTTTCTCTATGTTCCGTGAGTCCTGAGTGCTGTGAGGTCCTTTCCTACCAGAGACTGTCTGTGTTTTCTGCCTGTCACCCTTGTCCTTCTTAACATCCCTTTGCCTACAAGTCACTGCCAGCAACAGGATTCATTCTCCCACTTCATAGAGAAGGGATTTTAACACCGTGTCCAATGGTTTGCCATACTGAATCCCCTACCTGTCTTGTCTGTCCTGAATGGACATTCTTGGCATGTACCATTAGCTACCAGTGGGAATGGCCCACCTTCTGCTGCTGACACAGGTGGGTTGTCATGGGCATTGCCTAACCTCTCAGACACCGCCACTTGGTAGTCACCAACATCTTGGTTCATCTGTTCCTGCCTGCATTCATGTTCTCATCTGACACGTGCTGAGTGTCCCGTTTCCCAGCGCTGTGGACACACAGGGCACAACCTCTCTTCTGGTGCGAGTGTCCTTCCCACGTGCCCTGCTTATCATCCGAGGAACAAGTATGCCTGTGGGACCAGACCTGCCCTTGAGATGGGAGTTTCTAAGCTTGGAATAATCATGAGACATCTCTACACAGTGTAACAGTTATGTGGTGTTTTAGGATAGAAATTTTGTATTACAACGAGGATCAATCTGCTGCAAATAAGAGTTGAGAATCAGCCCAATTTTAAAAAATAAAAATAGAATAGGCATCATGGGTGGAGGAGGGGTGGGATGGAGAGGGTTTGGAACAGGAGGGAACAGGTTGTGGGAAGGATAGAGGGACAGAGTACTGGGAGAGACAACTGGAATGGAGGGGGAGCATCTTGGGGATGAACTAGAAACCTAGTGTCATGGAAATTCCCAGGAATCTATGAGGGTGACCCTAGCTAAGGCTCCTAGCAGTGGGGGATATGGAGCCTGAACCGGCCATCTCCTGTAACCAGGCAAGGCTTCCAGTGGAGGGACCGGGATACCAACCCAGCCATATAACCTTCAACCTACAATTTGCCCTGCCTACAAAATGTGCTAGGGTATGGGTGGCACAGAAATTGGGAGTGGCCAACCAATGACTGGTCCAGCTTGAGACCCATCCCCCAGACAGCCAGGACCCAGAGGCTGGATAGCCCAGAGACCTAAGACAGAACTGGTAGAATTTGAGAACTCTACACCATTTGGGGCTTGTGGAGAATGTCTTTGATTTCTACATTTGTGCCCACCCACTCACACATCAAACGTGGAGCACAACCAGTCATGGAGAGACAGTCACTACCTCTTTGACCAACATCCGAGCCTCTGGTCCAGGTAGATGAAATGACCTGGTGACCCTGCTTCTTTTGTTATTGACTGCAATAGTCTTTCCCCTTACCAGGAAAGTCTGCATACCTTCAGTTTTCATTCCACTGCTGTATCATTGGGTCATCTTTTTAAAAGATCATATTTATTATGTGTGGCTTCATATGTCACAACATGCATGTGGAGGTCACTTCTCTCCTTCCAACATGTGGGTGCTGGTTCCTTTACCCATTGAGCTATTTTTGGGCCCGGGACCCCTTCTTTCTTAATGGAAACTTTTGCCTCTGTTCATTTGTACCTACTTTGTATCTCTCCTAGAATGTGGGAGATTTAAACTAAACTCCCTCCTTTGAGTTAAGACATCCCTCCAACATTATTCCTAGACTTGAATCTCTCATTCATAAGGCACATTGGATCAGGACTGACTTATTCAATGACTTCAGAGCCCTCAGCTCCTCCTTAGCTTTCAGTCACCTCAGTTCACCTCTGAACCATTGATTCTTCCCATTTCAGGTAGAGTTTCAAATGTCTTCACTCAATGAATGGAGTCCAATACAAACCTTCAGTAAATTATTTTCTATAACCATTGAGAAAATGATATCACTTCCTGTATGATTATTTCTATTTACTTCTGTCAGCTCAGCCTTAGGATCAAAGTACAAACAATAGAAGGTCAGAAATGGAAGGAGCTTGAAGGCCATCCAGTTCACGGTCTGCCTTTGCAAACAGGAAAACTATGAATGACGAGGCAGTTTACCAAAGTCACAGAGGCACACTGGTGGTGGTGACAGAGTCTGTGTCATTTAATTATTGGTTTAAAGTCATGTATCTGGGATCACTTGAGTTACTTGTCTAAGAAAAGTTCAGAGGGGAGGAGAAGATTCGAGACATCATGGTCAGTGATAGAAAGTAAATTGAGACATTGTGTGGAAATCCAAGTCAGATAGTGGCCAAGGAGGAGCGGAAGTGGACGGCACAGATGTGGGGCCGAAGGCTGGAGACTCATGGGAACTCATGGAACCAACCTGGGGGTCCATAGAGCTCTGCCGTTAACTTCACAAATTCCCCTCACACTCTTACTCGCAGTTTATAGTTTTACAAAGTTATGGGTGTACCAGGAGGAGATCAAGCCATGCTAAGAAGCTCACCATAGCAGCAATTGTTCCTTGAACAGCCCCACACCAGCTGCTGACCCTGGCCAGAGGGCAGCAGGCTGAACTTTCTGGGGCTCTTCCTCACACTGACCTTGACATGAGTGAGCAATATGCACATATCACAATTTTAAATATAGGTGATATTAGAGATGGAGATTTAATATCTCTACCTCTTCTTCCTTATCCTGTCTTTGAAAATCTTACCAGACTTTTATTTCATTTATGTTCTGTGTATGTGTACACATGTGTGCCTGCCCTGTGCCTGTGTGGAGGTCAGAGGACCGGTTACAGGGATGAATTCTCTTCTTCCACAACATGGGCCCTGGGGTTGACATCAGGTTGCCAGGTGTGATGGCAAGTACCTTTACCTGCTGAGCTCTCTCATCCTCTCCCACACTTCAAACTACAACATTGATAACATTTATATCACGATGAAAGGTAACCATTGTCTTCTTGGAATCTATTCTAATGTGACTGCTTGTCCTCTAGTGCTCAGACCTTTGTTCTTCCTTGTTTATAATTGTCCGAAGGCATCCTCTTTCTAGATCTTTCTGGACGATCCATCATACTACTTACCTGTGGGGCCCATTTCTCCATGGATACTCCTTAAGAAAACTCCATCTCTTCCGGCATCATTATGGACTGATGGGAGTAAGGGAGGCTGAAACAAGAGAGAGCAGACAAGTATGAGGGGACCTGTGTTCAATATACAACATATGCACATATGAAAATACTTAAAACACTTTAAAAAGACTGATGCCAGGGACAACTTGATGGCTCAGTGTGTAAGGATGGCCCCGCCAAGCTGAACACACACACACCACACACACACACACACACACACACACACCCCTTCTTTCTCACTCTTACTTTTGATCCCCCTCACCCTGAAAGCTTTTGCAGCTTTTTACACCTTAAAGTCTGATCATTCATCAGCCCTCCCACAGTTAAGTGTGGCAATATTGGGGCCAGACACCGCTACCCAGCCCCGATTCTTTTCTTTACCAGCATTGACACTGGCTGAGACCCTCATCTTCTCGGTGCTCGTATATTTTAAATTCATGAGGAACTTCATGACATTTCTGTGAGTGTTAAAATAAATACTCTAAATATAGAGTGTTGAAGTGTGTCTGACTTATGGGGGCAACCCAGGACAAATTCTCGCTGCGCTGGCACAGTCGTCCCAGCTCTCCATTCTGTGGACTTGGAAGACAGCACTCCATTTCTGACTATGTGTCTGCCCTGACTGCCCTGGTTCCCACTTCTGACCGAGACCACTGGTCACTAACCCCCTTCTTGGAGGCTGCCAGGGAAGCTTTCCTCCTTGCCAGGTTCTGACCAAGGCCCTGAGCTCTGACCATCTCAGCAGCCAGGCGCACTGTGGCAGCACCCTGATCCGTCATTCACAGACAGCTTCTCTCTGGTCTGCCTCGTGACTTCGCGTCCTTCATCCCCGGGGATTCCCAGTTCCTACAGAGGCATGAGCCTCTGTGAGTTGACCCAGAACCCACACATGACTGTTGACTCCCAGGTTTAGCCGGAGACACTGTGAACAGTCACTCAGGAATATAGAAGTGTCCTATCCATTCCCACTTGCTTGAACACTGTTGGGAGGGGATCTGGTGTCCCAGGAGCCAGACAGAACAGCCGAGAAGCACAAGGTAGTGGGGAGTCTAATCCTGTAGCGTTACTTGAACGTATGGAGACAAGGGGTCAGAAGTTAAAAGCTCTCCATTTCCTCCTGCTCACTACAGATCCATGGCCAGGCTCTGAGCCTTCTCTCAGATGGCTCTCCCCTCCTCTGCCTCACTCTTTCTCCTCAGAAGGGCTAGCCAGTAAACGTTTGCCTTTGAACCCACTGGCTCTGTGCTCTCCTGTGCCCAAGACTCCCCAGAACAACGTCTCCACCCTTCTTTCTCCACGGAGAACCACCCTAGTCTCCATGCCAAAGGTCACCAGCTGGATGCTAGAGAATGACTTCAAGGCTGTAGATTTCTACTGGAAATTTGGTACAGACTTAATACTGAATTCTCCTGTGCTCAGAATGCCTGGCCTTTGAGCCATCCTATCCAGGTGGCCTTTGCTTTATGGTCTGCCAAGATAGGTCTGAGCCAGAGAGTCTGTCAGGAGCACAGAATGGTCTTGACGTCTGAAGACTCCTGTTCTTAAAGAGGCTCAGCAGTTCACTTAACATACGTCTCCCCCCACGGTACAATGGTAAGTTAGAGCTTGCTCATTCCACGTCGACCATAGGTCTCAGCTGTCCTGAGCCCCCTGCGTCCACTGCGGTAAATACAGGTGCTGTCCTTGCCCATGCCACGCTGTCGCCTTTATTTGTTGTCCGTACCCTCTCCTGGCTTCAGTACTGCCCCTCCGCCTGCCCCAGTCTCCTTGAAGCGCCTGAGATAGGCCCCACCAGGGCAGTGCCGCATGCCTGCGCGACCAGCATCCGCTGTGTGCCTGGAGAGTTTGGAGGTGACTCAAAGCCAGTCTTGGCTTTTCAGGACGTCATGTGTCCTCCTGTTTCCTCCATCACAAGCAGGTGGCGGGTGTGCAGTGCAGGATGTGTGAACACCGCTGTGCCTGACAGCAGAGACTCGAGAAAGAATACTTGTCCTGAAGAAAAGCTTGATTATGATTGAACCCGACTATGGGAAAGGGCACAGGAAATGGATAGAATGAGTATAGACTGCTTGGGGAAGCAATTCCAAAAAGTATGTTAACGTTCTCATCTTCCCCCAGGGAGTGCCCTTTTTAAAGTTATCTTATTTCTCTCTGAGTTATGAGCCTGTATGGTTATTCTGCTCCTGATTCGAAGTCACAAACTCTGTGCCTTCCTGAGGAGACGTGAGAAGTGAGCTATTTCTTCAGCTAGGCCCATGGATCCTTCCAGAAGCTTCAGCTGCTGCTGCTTGGGCTCACAGTCAAACCTCCATCAACCAGGTGGGGCTGAGTCTCTCTTCAGTTCTTTGTCCCTAGGGAGCCTCAGTTGGGAGGTGGAGGAGACCTAGACAGCTTCAGCTTCTCAGGGGGTTGACAGGATGAGCCAGAGGCTCCTGAGTGGTCCTGTCTGTCTCCTGGCGTGATGAACCACCTGCTCTCATGGTCACTGCACCAGCCCAGGCCACCACCAGGCTCCCTGCCTCTCGCTGCAGAGCAGTGAAGACTCGCCCCGGGGATGGGGGTGGGGACTCCTGCATGTGGATTGTGAGGCTCCTCGAATGGAGCAGCCCTTGCGTTTTTCCCTCCAGTGGAAAGAAAAGAAGGTCTCGAGGAAACAGTCCTTGTTTTCTCTGCCCGGGTGTGGAACAGCGTTGGGCGTCCCGGGACAGACAGCCTCCTCTCTGTAACCTCCCTATCAGCGCCCTTCCAATTCCTTTCATTGCTCTTGATTTTATTTCATTTTACTTCAAGGCCGGGTCTCCTGCAGCCCCAGCTGGCCTCAAACTGCAGGTGACCAAAGATGACCTTGAATTTCTGACCTTTATGTTCTCTTTATCTGGAGCTGGGATGGACCCCAGGGCTTTGTGCAGCCAGGCAAGCACTCTGTCATTGGAAACACATCCTTACCTCTCACCATTCTCATGGTGGGAAGACAGGTCTGGAGAGAGTCCTAGCCTAAAACTGGGCTTTGGAACTTTTTGCCAGACACAACTGGGAGGTTTTGAGAGTTTCACACTTAAGCAGCCTACAGAGCCAGCAATTTTTTTTCTCCCAAAGGAATTTGTGGAAAAAGAGAACATAGAGCGATCAACGGGAAAGTGTCCCCAACACTTCTTATTTGTGAAACCCTTGCAAAAAATCCCTTTTAGATGTTTGTATGTAAAGTTTGCTTGCATCATGCTGTTTCAGTAAGCGCTCCCATGACACAAGAAATAAGAATTAAAAATTTGTGGCGTTTGAATCCATCACGGTCCACAGCACTCTGTCTCCACCTGGTGGCAGCGTAGGCTCCTCCCACCGTGTGTGCCCTTAGTGTGCGTCTGATGAACAGGTAATGAGGAGCAGGACAACCATAGGCACTCATAATACACATGCGCATGCAAAGGAATCGAATCTTAGAAACCAAATCATAAAGACATAAATTTGCCTCATAGGATCCTATTGCCCTTACCTGGAATATATGATCAGTCTGGGGCAAAAACTGTGTTTTATGTTATATTACACCCCATCTCAGGGAAAACTTCAAACTTGTGAGAGGAGTCTCAAAAAGTAATTGAAGATCTTAATCTCTTAGAGAGGCTATGAATGTTATAAGCAGACACCAGAACGAACACGGTTTTTAAAAAAATCCATGTATATATTTTATTATATTGTAATAATCAAATACAACATGTCCATTATAACATTGAGTTCCCCTTGGTAGGCCTTGTGATTAGTCACCTTGTGGGATATATTTTCAAGATTTATTTTTATATGTGCTTGCTTGTTTGTGCGTATATATTCTTGCAGATGTACAAGGAGGCCAGAAAGGGGCATCAGGTCCCTGCAGCTGGAGTTACAGGTGGTTCTGAACCACCTGCTGTGGGTGCTGGGAGCCGAGCTCAGGTTCTCCTGGAGAGCAGCAAGTGCTCTTCACCTCTGAGCCAAAGTCCAGCTCCTCCCATGTTTTGGAGGCAAAGACTCGCTGTGCAGCCTAGCCTGGTCTCAAACTTACAGTGATCCTCCTGCCTCAGCTTCCTGAATATTGGGAACTGCATGAATGCATCACCAAGCCCTGCTTTCTCATATATTTTTATTTTTTCTTCTTATTTTCGTACTTCTTAAGCATATGAAGCAATCGGCGTTTGCTTTGAAGGTCGGAATGCTTGGTGGGAGTAAAGCTCCAGTCTATTTGAGCAATTTGCTACTGTGTGTGTGTGTGCGCGCGTGCGTGCGTGCGTGCGTGTGTGTGTGTGTGTGTGTGTGTGTGTGTGTAATTTTACTTTCCCAAGTTTCACTTCTTGAGCTGGGTCTGTGAAAATCAGTTCTAGTCTATTATCCTATGCTATCCTATCCTATCCTATCCTATCCTATCCTATGCTATCCTATGCTATCCTATCCTATCCTATCCTATGCTATCCTATCCTATCCTATGCTATCCTATCCTATCCTATCCTATCTATCCTATCCTATCCTATCCTATCCTATCCTATGCTATCCTATCCTATGCTATCCTATCCTATCCTATCCTATCCTATCCTATCCTATCCTATGCTATCCTATCCTATCCTATCCTATCCTATCCTATCCTATCCTATCCTATCCTATCCTATCCTATGCTATCCTATCCTATGCTATCCTGTCCTATCCTATGCTATCCTATCCTATGCTATCCTGTCCTATCCTGTCTTATGCTATCCTATCCTATCCTATCCTATCCTATGCTATCCTATGCTATCCTATCCTATCCTATCCTATCCTATCCTATGCTATCCTATCCTATGCTATCCTGTCCTATCCTATGCTATCCTATCCTATGCTATCCTGTCCTATCCTGTCTTATGCTATCCTATCCTATCCTATCCTATCCTATCCTATCCTATGCTATCCTATCCTATCCTATCCTATGCTATCCTATCCTATCCTATGCTATCCTATCCTATCCTATCCTATCCTATCCTATCCTATCCTATCCTATCCTATCCTATCCTATCCTATCCTATCCTATGCTATCCTATCCTATCCTATGCTATCCTATCCTATCCTGTCCTATCCTATCCTGTCCTATCCTCTTCTATTCTGGGGTACACAGAGGCACTGGGGATGCATGTGAATATGCCATATATCTGAGGCATCATTAATGTCTGGCCACTGAAAGGGAAGATTCCAAATCTGCCCTTTGGGCCTCAGCTACCCAGTGCTTTCCTTTCGTGAAGATCCCAAGTCAAATTCTCTGGATCATATCTAGATATTTTAATTCCCCCTTAATCCTCTGGTTCTTAACTTTTCCAGAATGCCTCCCAAAGCCCCTCCCCCCATTTCTCACACCCCCAGCCTCTTTCTTCACTGTCCTTGGGCACCAGGCTGGCCTGAATGTGGGCTCTCTACCATTGGAATGGGATGCAGACCCCTGAGTGCTCTTTGGAGGAGCAGGTACTTCAGGGATATCAGTGAGATGGGAGGGTGCAAAGAGAAGAGAGATTGCTCTTCTGAGCAAAGTGCTGATGTCCCCGGGTCCATCTTAACAGGGTCTAACTCCTGCCTCCATGGAACCTACATGCACTGCGACCATCTCTTCCATCAGGCTGCATGATGCTCCCTGAAGAAGAGCCAGGCGCTTTGGACAGCTGAGCTAAAGGGGTGAGTTGGGTTGGAAGCTCATATGGTCTTTGGGGGAGGTATGGGGGAGGGTGGGAGAGGCAGAGCTGAGTAGGGAGAGTGTCCCGGAAGCTGAGTGGTCCCAGCTGAGTCCTGAGAAGATAGAGTTAGGTGAGCAGAAAGGGAGTCTGGGAAGATGGGACCCTGTCTGAGATGGGGAAGGGTGTGATGCTGTACCCAAGGACACACCATTTTTTCACTTGCACTGGGCCAGGCCTCTGCGCACGGAGGTCAACAACTGAGCTGGTCTGTTTTGAACATAATGGAGCAGCTACATTTCTGGAATTCTCACTCTGATGCCACACTTCGCCTTCCAAACTGATTTTTATTTTGGTCTTCAGGAGTATTTCTTACTAAATGAGAAACACGTGCACATTCTCTCTCTCTCTCTCTCTCTCTCTCTCTCTCTCTCTCTCTCTCTCTTTCAAATCTTTTAGAAGGAAGTTGAGGGCTTTCAAGTCAGTGCTCCGACTACTTCTGTTAACCTTCTTCTGTTTAAGGTTAGAATTCGCTTCCTTCGCTCCTGGTGTGTGTTTATCCACTGTTCTCTCTAGTGAAGCTGCTTTTCAGGAGGCCCTAGGGGGCTGGGGGGGCAGCCTACCAGAGAACAGAGGCTCCATCACTGTGCTGGAGCTGGACTGGCTTTTCAGTTTTTTTTTTTCTTCCAGAAAAAGAGAAGTCGCTTTCCTCTGCACATACTCCTGCTGCTGAGGCTCCAGGCTGCTATCTGCCAAAAGCCCACGCTGGGTTTGCACCTTCCAGAACAAAATGCCAGCTCACCCTCCTGCCTGGAGCGCAACCCCTCAGTACACCTGCCTTCAGAACGTGTGGTGCTGAGGGAAAGTGGCAGAAGCCCCCGTCCTCCACCCTCGAAGGCCTAACCTAACCACATGGCTGGCTTTGGAGAGTGGCCAGCTGCAGGTATCTTCCAGAGCATGCCCGTGTTCTCCTGGTATAGTGAGCCAAACAGCAGGGGAGGCTTTGAAGTACCTGTCTCCAGCTCCCACAACTCCATAGGAATCTTGCCCTGAAGTATAGCAAAATGCTGTCTACACAAGTGTTTCAGGCAAGGATTTTCTTTTCCGGGGCTAAGAAATCATCTACGCTGCTATGGAAGCCTCATGTAGCACCTTCCCTACAAACCCAGCTGAAGCTCCCCCTATGAGATCATTGCCAAGAAACATGTTGTCTCTGGAGATAAGATTCTGGCACAAAGAGGAAAATTGAAATTACCTAATCTATCTCACTTTCTGCCGGATTCGGGTGCTAGACAGCTTGAGGTTGAATTCTTTGTTCAAATACACTCATCCCAAGTCCGTCGCCTGAGTTATAGTCTTCTCCACCTTCTCCTCTTCCGCTCTCTCTTTCCTTTCCCCTACCTTTCTCTGTCTCCCTTCTTCCTCCTTTTTCTCCTCTCTCTCTTCCATCCCTCCGCTCACCTCTCACTTCTCCCCATCCTCCTTTTTCTGTTGGGCTATTTGTCTGTCTGTCCATCCATCCACCCACCCACCCATTTATTCATCTTTGGGGGATGCACTGAGTTCTGGTGTATGTTAGGGCTCAAGTTCTTGGTAGAAACCGTTACTAAGCTTAAAAGCTTAGAACTGATTCCTTGGGTTGTGGAAGACACAGTCGGTTCAAAGGCACAGCAGTTTCTTCACATTGGTGCCTGCACAAATTGTTCAAACCAGGAGACCCACCCTGCAGATCAGGCCCAGTTTCTCCTCTCTTTAGCAGGGGAATGCAGGGCCATTCAGAGCCCTGGCGTCAGATGTGTCTGGCAGTACAGAGCCACTGTGTTCTAACTCTCTCTTCCTGCAGTCAGACCTTGGTGTGAGCCCAAGCTGCAGCCACATGCCTGGACCTGCTCTCAGGCCTCCTGATCCGTGCTGTGAGTTCACGGCTGCTTGGCCCATACATTCTCTTCCCACCCCAGCTCATTATCTCAAGTTTCTAGTACTAGCAACCAAGAACTCTGACTCATCTACCCAGCAAATTAATTAGCTCAGTGATTCACTCACTCAACTACCATTTCCTGAGCAAAACACCCTGTGAGGTAGGCGTTATTTGTCTTTATTTTATGGATGCAGAAATGGAAGCTTGGGGGAACATAAGTTAGGAAAGTAAACATTAGAATCTAGCATCTGGTATTTCAGACGGCATTCTCTGCTTCTCTGGGAGCCTGGTACAGGCAGCAGGGTCAAGGATTCATCTCAAATTCTAAAGGATTTCGGGATTTGGTCGCTGGGCAGACATCCATGTTCACGTCTCGGTTGTCAATTCCCCAACTGGAAGCTGTACTCTTGTTCTGACACAACCCGGATGAGATTCCCAAAGACCTTCAATAACAGGGATGTCTGGAGCCCAGGTGCAAGGGAGCTGCTTTTTAAGGGTTTATTTATTTTTATGTATATGGGTGTTTTGCTTGCATGTACGTCTGGGTACCACATTCGTGCCTGGTGTCCGTGGAAGCCAGAATAGAGCGCTGGATCCCCTAGACCTGGAGTTCTAGATGGCTGCGCACCAGGGTGTGGGTGCTGGGAACTGAACCTGGGTCCTCTGCAAGAGAAGAAAGTGCTCTTAACTACTGAGCCACCGGTCCAGCCCCGGTTAATGTTTTTAAATAGTAAAGGCCAAATGAATGTCAAAGACGGCATTTTTTAAATGTTGTTTTGAGATTATGGTTTAATCACATCATTTCTCCCTTCCGTTTCCTTCCTCTCAAGCCTCCCATACACCCTTCTTCACTCTCCTTTTGTTCCCAGTTCTTTGCTTTTTCTTTTTCAACTAAGGGTTATTGCATGCATGCATGTGTGTGTGCGCGTGCGTGCTTCTGCATGTTACCCGGATGTAGGTTTTCAGGACTGGCCACTTGGCAAGCACAACCACTTGGTGTGTTCGTCCCTGGGGAGGGGCCCCTTCTCCCTTTCCCAGCTTTCCTCGCGGGCCTCTAGTCTTTGTGTAGGGTTGAGGCCTCGTGGGCTCAAAGGCTAAAATTTTAAGCTATTGCCAAAGCTATGGCAGAGTTGTGGAGGTCTGGCTGTGAGTAGAGTTCCATCCTAAGTTGCTGTGACTGGTTGGGTGTGGTTGCTGTGCTGTGGTGGATGTAGAAGAATGTTCATCTGAGGAGGTGTGGGGCGTGATATTTAGTGATGAAATGCCATGAATGTCTGTGATTTAATGAAGTAAAATTATATATGCATGTGTTTCCTCATGCATTTCATCAACTGATAGCTGAAAGAGTCGGGAAGAGGAAGTAGAAGGGATAAAATGTTAGTCCCTGGTGAGTCCAGGTGAGGGGTTATTGTTAGCATGGTGGATCTATCTTTTCTACAGACAACATTTTCTTTTTCCAAATAAGAGTTCAGGGGAATAGACACCCAGCTACATAACATAAGATATGGAAGACTTCAAATTTTTATCTTTGGAGTTTCCACTCTGTAAACTGGAAGAGAGCAAACCCGAAGAGCTAAAACCCAGAGGTTGAGATGCTTGCTGAGGCTGCAGCCCCAAACAGGCTGCAGGTCTGGCCTTCACTGCTTCTCTGCCTAGCTGCTCTCATCAAAGCCCAAACTCTCTTTTTGACATGTAAAATTATTTTTAATGTTCCCTAGCACTGCACTGACTTTTCCCGGACGGTGCAACTCTCTCCCCTCAGGATCGCCGACTCCCTTGGCTGCTCATTAGACCGCTGTGCCTGGACTTCGGGGGGCTTCTGTGTGCCCTGACTCCAGGCCTTTTACTCCGTCCCTGCTTGGGTAACAGTGTCCCTCATGGCCCTTCTACTCACGGGCTGCTTTTCCAAATGTCCTTGGCATTACTGAGATAAAATGTAACCAGATAAGTCACTATGACAGTATGCTGGCTGTCTTAATTAAGGTCATTAGTTTTAAGCCAACTGCTATCCTTGAGGCGGGGACAGCTCTGGTCTCCAGAGGGACAGCCTTTCCTGCAGATGCCTGAAAAACACGAACCTATAAATTAATCACCATGCTGAGCTTGCATAAGAAGTTTTTACGAAGTGGGTAAACAGTACAAAATGGGTGTTTCCTAACCCGCGTTTCTTCTCCGGGAGGAGGAGATGCCCAAAGGAAGACAAGCAGGAGCCTAGGCTTTTGCCTGCCTGGCTGGAGAAATGGAGACTCTCAAGGCCTTGTAAGGAGTCTGGGGTGCGGCCAGGGAGATGGTTCCCTTAGTAAGGTACTTACCATGCAAACACAAGGACCTGAGTTGGATACCCCAGAACCTACATTTTTAAAAAGCCTGGGCATGGTGGCACATGCTTGTAATCCCAGCGCTGGGCAGGCAGAGACATCCGGATCCCTGGGCTCACTGGCCAGCCAGCTTAGCCTGTTTGGCAAGACAGTGGGAGGCACTTGAGGAATATACCTAAGGTTGTTCTCTGGCCTCAGTAGTACTCATATGTGCTCTTGCACATGCACATACATATTTGCACACACACATATGCACACATGCACACTTAACCATACCTCCCACAGAAGTAGGACTTTCTGTTGTCTCCCCATCTCTCTCTATTCACCCCTTTCTTTTCATTTTAATTTTATGTTGCATCTTTTCTCTTTTATTCTAACATGGCGATAGTTTATTTTTCCCCCATTGACTGGAATGAAATGGTTTTTATTCATCATATGTATTGGGGTGTTTGGTGTAAAAAGTTCTAGACCCTGGCTCTGTTCCCCTACCTCATTCTTGGTTACAAAGAGCCGCTTCTCAATGGATATTTTATGAGCACAGCCATTAAATAAAAATGAGTGCTAGACATAAATTTGTGAAATCTTATTTTTCTCCTCTGCAAAGAAAAAAATATGTCAGTGGAATGTATAATTCATAGTCCAGCCAGAAGATCACAGTAACTCAAATGACATGGGGCATGGAGTGGGCAGAAAGTCTAAAGTCATGAAGGAAAGCTGGAAGGCTTTCTATAGATCGAAAATAACTCCGGAGGCTCACTGTGTGTCTCCAGTCAGAAGACCGGCTGGGGGTTGTATATTATTGGCACATTCCCTCCAAATGAGAGCTATAATTTCTGCTCTTACATTTATTAGATTGGGTTTCATTTATTTATTTGTTTGTTTGTTTTGGCATGTGGGGTATGTGTGTGAGTGTGTGTGTGTGTGTGTGTGTGTGTGTGTGTGTGCACATGAACGCATCTTCGTGTGCTTAAGAGTGTGGAGGCCAGAGGTCAACTCTGAGAGTCATTCCTCAGGAACTATCTATTTTGCTCATGGAAACAGGGTCTTTCATTGGCTTGGAATTCCCTCAGTAGGCCAGGCTGGCCAGCCTAGGGATCTTCCAGTCTCTGTCTTCCCAGCACTGAGGTTAAAAGTGCACAATACCATGGGCGGGGTGGGGCGTGCCTTAGGGATTGAACTCAGGTCCTCATGCTTAGAAGACAAGCACTTTATACAGACTGAGCCATCTCCCCAGTCCAGAACTGAGTCCCTTATTCTCAGTCTGTGCATCTGCACAGGAAGCTCTAACACCAGCTTTCAAAGCCAGACTCACAAGCTGGGGGCTGAGGCATTATTTGCTCTGTATAGTACTTTTTTTTCAAGTAAGAATTTACACATGAAAACCTTGGAAGACTTGAGAGCGTGGGCTTGAGTTCCTTCCTGGCGCAGGCTGATGCTCTCCGGTGGCTGCGGACTCTGATTTTCCCCACCGTCCCTGACGGGCTATGTCCAGTTTATTGACACCTCCGGCACCTGAGGCCGCACATGACATTCCTACTTTACGTGATTTTGTTTACTCCTCAGACAACTAACTCTTTGAGAGAAATGTGACTGTTCTAAGATTTTGAGGTCCATTTCTCAGTCTTGACTTGTGGACTTGTCCAAGGTTACACAATTAGCAAGCAATAGAGCTAGGATTCAACGTCAAGATCCACACTTCACAATAACTAGACAAAGGAGCTGGATGCCACTGAGACAGCCATCGGCCGCTCATTTTCTTGAAGAGCAGCCCAGTACCACAGGAGTGTTAGAAGGACCAAGGGTCAAAGACCCCGGGACTAGGAATTCTGAGAGCTTACTATATATTTGTGGGGAACCTCGGGGAACCCACTTCCCCACTTAGCCTCAGTTTCGCTATCCATAAGCGAAGCAAGAGGGGTCTGTGAGTAAGGACGCCTGGAAGGCCCTTGTTGCTTCTCTATTTGGTGTCCAATCTGAAGAAAGGCATCTTCCTTTCCTTTTGCTCCCTCTGCTGGCCATGGAGGAGATAACACCTTTGCTGCCAACCTGCTCAGTCTCTGTGTTATTTGTATGTGTATGATCTCAGGGCTTACCATTTGGTATTGGATAACCAACTGGGGGGCTCTGCCCTGGGGAAGACCCTTCACCCCACTTTCAGAATTCCTTAGTTTCCTGTAGTTCTTCGTCTAGGGTTGGGGCATCATGAGTTCCCCCCTTCCACGTTAGCATGTCTATTGGTACCGCTATTGTTTTGGTCTTGTTTAGGTTGCCCTGTTGAACAGTAGCTTTTACAGTTTCAGAGAGCATCATGGGGGGAAGCAGGGTGGCAGGCAGGCAGCCATGGCACTGGAGCAGCAGCTGAGAGCTTACATCTGATCCACTGGTTGGAGGCAGAGAGCAGTGTGTCTTCTTTTGTGTACAGTCCTCCTTCCAAGAATTTGAAAATAAATATAGTGCTTGGGCTAAAATACAAAAGATTTTTTTTTTTTTATCTTTCATGTTGTATGTGGTTTCGAAAAAACTCTTTAAGGTCCTGGCTATCCTTGCCCATAAATTCCAAAGATAGCATCTAATAAATGATAAGATGTCTTCTAGTACTGATGTGTCTGGGGTCTGTCAGCTCCTATCTTAAGTCTTGAGAAGGTCTTACACTGTGTATCTTTGTGCTGATAAAAGCTAACCCCCTTGTAAGAAGTCTGGCCATACTGGGAAGAAAAGGCCCCAGGATAGATAATAGATTCACACAGGGAAGTGTAGAGGCATTGGGTATGTGAGTGAGGAAGCCATGGATGCTCAGGTCCAGTGGTCAGTCCCCAGAGTGCTTCTGCCTTACCTCCAACAGCAAGAGGAACTAAGAGCGAGACAAGAGAGTTACCAAGTCATCTCACAGAATCATGAGTGAGGATCGCGTAGGGGGTTTTAGTTGGGGAATTTGATATCTGGTAATAAATAACAAAAACAACCCTCCCCCCAAAAGTCTCTAGAACCAAAATGGGTGTGTGTAATGTTGAAGACGGAAGTGTGGTGTCTCTGTTTATCTGTGCATGTCACCCGGTCCTGGGTTTAACTTATACTTGGTGGTCAGATCAGCTGGTGTTTATCATGGGACTATTGTTAGGCTATTTCTCCAGTCTCTTCCTGAATGGTGTCATGGACTTAGGAAAGATTTTATAATTTTCCCTTATTGTCTTTTGTGACATATTACCTCATATCTAACAGAATAATTTGTCATTTAATAATCATCCTTTGTATCACCTGCAATTTGATGTACATATTTCATGTCATGCATATTTTATCAAAGTCTTTGATAAAAATTGATGAGTAGGACCTGGCACATTTAGTCTTTTTTTTAAGATTTATTTTATTTTTAAATATGTGTTTGCAGGTGTTTTTCTGGGGATGGGGTGGGGTTGTACACTTGTGCAGGTGCCAGAAAATGTCAGAAGAGGGCATCCAATCTCCTGGAACTGGTGTTACAGGCAGCTGTCATCCGTCTCACATAGGTGTTGGGACCAAAGGCTGGTCCTCTGCAAGAGCAGTGCATGCTCTTAACTGCTGAGCCGTCTCTCCCGCCCCTCACAGTTCATCTTCCAGCAGGGTGCTTTCAATATCCTTCTGAGTAGGCTTTGATACATTAATGGAACGACATTTAGTGAATGGTCGTTCCAGCTAAAAAAGAAAATCCATCCAAGTCAGCCATCCATAAAATAATTACTCTTTTATCCTCTGCAATTTTACAAACATGCCATGCATGTTTTATTCAAAACATTGTTTAAATGTTTGAATGGACCTGGCCAGCTCAGAGTCCTCTGGGAGGACACTCAAGCCAATGGAGTAGGTTCTCTTCCATCCTCTGAGAGACACTTGAGAATTATTCTAGGGCTGGAGAGATGGCTCAGCCGTTAAAGGCTAGGCTCACAACCAAAAATATAAGAGAATTATTCTAGCTACAAACCTGGATAATCAGTTGCTCCCCACACTGCTTTTATTTTCCCTTTGGTTCATGATGACATTGCGGGGAATTTGGAGTTGAGATATATTTGTCCTTTCCTTGTCTTTTTGGGAAAGAACTCTCTGATGAAATGATTTAAATTTAGTCTGACGTGGCTGGCTGTTGTGTTATCAACTTGTGTAGTTTCCTAATGAACACTAATTTGTTCCCTACATGAGCATGAATAATTCATCTTAGGATCTGGAGAGCTCAGATTTGGTAATCCGACACACCTGGGGTGAAATCCTGGCTCTTCACTGAACTAAGGCCGGGTATTCAGCTTCTCTGAGACTCGGTTTCCTCGTTTACACAACAAGAATGATCACACTTCTTGTCTGGGTTTGATGTGATGTGATGTGATGTGTGGGAAGTACCTAGGAACATGAGTGATGAAAGAAAAAGAAACAGGGAACAGGAGTTAATGAAGGGAAATAAATCCTAGAAACAAGAGAAACCAAGCAACTTGGAGGAAAATGGTCATTTCGGCTAAAAATAAACCGTGCAAGTCCTACCCACATGGTAATTATCCTTTTATCCCCTGTAATTTTATAAACAGGCCACACACATTTTTATTCAAAACACCGGATATGTGGTTGAATAGAACCTGGCAAATCCAGACTGGGAAACTCATGCGTGAGCTCCACATCTAAGAAACTCGGGGGTTAAGAGCATGTACTGCTCTTGCAGAAGGACTGAGTTCTGTTCCTAGCACCCATGGCAGGCAGCTCATGACTTGTAACTTCAGCTCCAGGGAACCCAATGTCCTTTTCTGGACTCTGTGGGCACTGCACACACACACACACACACACACACACACACACACACACACACACACACACACACTCTGTGAGGGAGAGAAACACATACTTTTAGAAAAATCTTTTTTGAAAAGAAACCCAAGGTTCCTTATGTTTCCCTTCTAAAACATGTGGCGCCAGTCTCAGTGGCTCAGTGGATCTCTAAGTAATCACACGTGGCCCCAACCACTGTTGTCACAGAGAGAAATAGGTGGGGTGCTAAGACGTTCTCCAAGATCACCAGAGCATGCTGCTGCCCCCCCCCCCCCCCCCCCGCCCCGTTCTTCCACTGGTCCTAAGTTCAGTCCTGGACACACATTCTCTTGTTGGTTCTGAGCCTGTTGAGATACAACCTTATTTTAAGGCTGGTCAGCAACCTATTGAATATGCCTTTGATCCAGATGACATTATTTGACTATCCTGAGTAGGGTATGGGTCATCAGTGACCCTGCGTATCCAAAATGTCAGCTGAGAGTAGAGCAAATCTCATGAGAATAGAGAGATGGGTCACATGCTACAAATCAACCATTTTCCAACAACTTTAATGGCCTAAGGCTGGTTATAGATTTGGCCATCCATAGCACCAAGATATCATTAAGTATCTATCAAAACCACCTAAGAGGGCTGGAGAGATGGCTCAATGGTTAAGAGCACTTACTGCTCTTGCAGAAGGTGTGGGTTCGGTTCCCAGCACCCACATAGAGGCTCATAATCATCTGTAACTTCAATTCCAGGCAACCAGATGCCCTCTCTGGCCTCCATGGGCACTGCACACGTGATACACAGACATACACGAATACTCACTCATATAAACTAAAAATCAATACACCTTAAAAGCATATGTAAGACTTTGCCATTTCTAAGCCCCATTAAACTAAAGTTACATGTGAATAAACCCAACTCCATCTCACTTCCTGGAGATTATCTCTGTGTACATTTCAGAGGATATCTGAGCTAGAGTCTCTCTTCCGTCTGTCCTTCCTTCCTTCACTCTTCTCTTCCTGCTCACTCCCACTGCAGATTCCAGGGCAGAGGGTCATTTCCAGTTCTCAGTCCTGGCATGGCATCAGCAAGTGTTCATGCTTAGTTTGCTTCCATTATGTTGTCCCCCTTCACGCTGAGCTTTTCCCTCCCATCTCCTCCCCCACCGCGCGCGGGCAGCCGCCCTCAGATGCTGAATTTATACTCATCACTGTAGAATCTGCTGTACTTACATCTTTTTAACTTACATAAACAATACTTGCTATACACTTCATTCTCTCTCTCTCTCTCTCTCTCTCTCTCTCTCTCTCTCTCTCTCTCTCACACACACACACACACACACACACACAATCACCTGGAGAGTTTCAATGAGGGATGGTCTAAAGCAGGTTGGCTTATGTTTGTGGGGGATTATCTTGATTGCCTTAATTTACATGAGAAGAACCATCCTGAAGTCAGGTGACGCTATTTTCTGAGTTTGAGTCCTGGACTATATAAAAGTAGAGGAAGCTAGGTGAGCACAAGGCACACATGCGTTTATTTTTTCTTATCTGCTCTTGACTGTGTGTATGATGTTATGATATGACCAGCTGCTTCAAGCTCAAGCCACTGTTAACTTTCTTGTGATAAACTATAATCTGAAATTTTGAGCCAAAATAAACTCATTCCCCCTTGTTAATTTTTATCAGAGTATTTTATTACTGCAAAGAAAGTTAATCTAGGATGTATACATTCATATATACATATGCATGAATATATACTAATATGTATGTATATGCCTATATATGAATAAATATCCAGGAAAATGTACACACACCCATTTATATTATAGTTAGTTCATCTGACTGAGTGTGGCTAGTTGCTGCACGCTCTTGGAGAATGTTCATTCCCCACATTGTATTTACCCAGACTAAGTGGCTTCTTACTCCCCACTGCCAAGAACAACACTATATATATCCCCACGGATACACCCATATGGACCTGATTTTCAGAAGTATACGGACAAGAATGAGATTTCTGACTCACAGGGGAATACATCTTTATATCACTAAGTGCTTCCAGATTGTTCTTCAGATGGACATAATTCTTTTCTTTATAATTACGAGAAGATTCTCAAAATATAAATGTTCCCCCTTATAGAGTGCAGTTCGTGTCTTTTAGACTATTTAACTCCTAACTCCACAGCATTCTGTCACCTCGGGTTCTATCAGCATGGCTTCCCATTTTCTGCTTCCCCTGGACTCTGGAAGCCATTCATCTCCCTTCTGTCTCTGCCACTTGCCTGTTATGGACATTTCGTGTAAGCATGATCATACTAGACGCGATCTTGGGTATCTGCCTTGTTTTCTCACTTAACAGTGTTGGGGGCAGCAAGAAGGCCCAGTGGGTAAAGGTACTTGCTGCCAAACCTGAGGACCTGAGTTCAATCCCCAGAACTCACATGGTGGAAGGAGAAAAAGGATTTCTACATGTGCTATGTATGGCACACAGGTACACACTCATACAAACAACAGATAAATGTCATAAGAATTTTAAATACAACCATGTTTCCCAAAGTTATCCACGTTGTATGTATACCTGTGCTTCCATTATTTTAGAGTTGAGTAGTATTCCATTGTGGGGAGATATTAAATTGTATGAACCTATCAGTTGATGGATGTTTGGACTGCTTTCAGGTTTTTGAGGACTATGAATGATGCTATTTCTCAACTATCATGCTACAATGCCACGCATTTGTATACAACATGTGTTTGGGGTTCCTTTAGTGTAAACATAGGAATAGAACTGCTAGGTACTATGTTTTTTTTTTTGAATTGTTGAACTGTGGTTGGAGTCTCACCATTTCAGATCGACTGTGCCTGGTATGTGGTCTCTCCTAGAGTTCTGTGTTCATTTGAAGAGAAGGTGTATCCTGTTATCACTGGCTCTGGAGTCCTCTGAAAGTTTCTTATCATTGTCTGCTCACCTCCAAGTCTTCTTCTCCATGTTGATGTTCTGTGCAACTCTTCTACCTTTACCACAAATGAAATATTTATTCTTCAGAGGTGTGGTCCCTGGTAGGTCAGCCTTGCCCCTGGGTGTGGTCCCACGTCCATGCATGTATAGGTAGAACAAATTGAACTCAATAGGTTATAAAGAACAAAAAGTGTGGTGTGAAGTTGGTAACGGGGAGAAATGGAGGGTGACTGTGGTCAAAATACATTGTGTGCATGTGTGGAATTCTCAAAGAAAAAACATATTATAAATGAAATAGTTAAGTCTTCCAACTACTGTATCTGAATATTTTTAATCTGTCCTTCAATTCTTTCATGGTTTTCTTCATGTATTTTGAGGCTCTGTTCTTATGTACATATATGTTCTTCGTCTCATAGTTGTTTTTTAAGGCCTATTTTATCTGACGCAGACATGAACACAGCAGTTTCTTGGACACTATTTGCCTGCCATCTGTCCTTCTACACTCAGTCTGTCTGTGGCTTCCAATCGACAGCATCCAACCTACAGAAAACACGGTGTTAGCTGTACTTATCTATCCATCATTCTATAGATTGATCTATTTTTTTGAGACAGGGTCTTGCTGGGGAGTCTAAGATTATCTTGAGGGCCTGGGAGGTGGTGGCGCATGCCTTTAATCCCAGCACTCGGGAGGCAGAGCCAGGCGGATCTCTGTGAGTTCGAGGTCAGCCTGGGCTACCAAGTGAGTTCCAGGAAAGGCGCAAAGCTGCACAGAGAAACCCTGTCTCAAAAAAAAAAAAAAAAAAAAAAAAAAAAAAGATTATCTTGAACTTTGGATCTTCTTGCTTCTGCCTCCCAGCAGCTGAGATTATAGGTGTGAGCCACCACATCCAGCAAGTCCTACAGTCTTGGATGAAAAATCAGCCGTAATCATTTTGAAGATATTTTATACAGTCTATTTCAAGTATAAGGTTTGCTGAATTTTGACATGTGTGTGTATCTATACAATCCTCACACCCAATCAAAATATATAACATTTCCATTTTCCCAAGCTCCATTACAAACATTGCACCCTCCCATCTCTGACATGACTGATTGCTACAGTTTCCGTCACCATGGGGTACTTTATTTTTCTTGAATTCTGTAAAAGTTGAATCATGGTGCACTTCCCATATTTGACTCATTTTTCCCAGCATCTTTTAATATTTTTCACACTGTGATATGAACAGCATGTTATTTTCTGTTGTTGAGTCTTCCCTTGCCATGGTATATCAAAAACTGTGTGTCTTTTTCCCTGTTCATGGACATTTAGACTCTGTCCTGGTTGGAGCATTACTGAATAAAGATGCCATGAACATTTTTGTACAATAACGCTTGTGTGTAGATCATATACACTCTCTTGGATAAATACCTAGGAGTAGAATTCAGAGATGACAGAGCGAGCCTGTGTTTAACTTTATGACATTTTAAAAACCCACTTATACCATCGGACATGTTTACTAGCCTTGCATTACCAGCTACAGTTGCTCTGGATCTTGCAGTTTGGAGTTGTTGATGTGTTTTGGTTCTTGACACAGATTTTTAAGCTAAAATAACAAGCTACAGTGCTAAGTTTAATGTGAACTTCTTTGATATGTATATTGAATATTCACATACATACTTTAATGAGGCATCAACTCTATAGTCCATTTTAAAAATCGGTTTGTCTGGGGCTGGAGAGATGGCTCCACAGTTAAGAGCACTGGCTGCTCTTCCAGAGGTCCTGAGTTCAATTCCCAGTACCCAAATGGCAGCTCACAACTGTCTGTAACTCCAGTTCCAAGGGACCTGACATCCTCACACAGATATACATGTAGGCAAAACACCAGTACACATAAAATAAAATAAATAAATCACTAAAAATTAATTTAAAAAATTGATTTGTCAAACATGGTATGTGCTCATTCATAAGTAGAAATTAGCCATAGAGTAAAGGATAACCATGCTACAACCCACAGACCTAGAGAAGCTAAGTCACAAGGAGGGTTCAATGGTGGTGCATGCATCTCACTGTGAGGGGGAAATAGAGTGGACACTGCCAGTGGATAAGGGGGGGGCTGGGAGAGGGGTGGGATGGGAACAGGAGGGATCAGGTGGAGGGATGATGGAGAGAGAGAGTACTAGGAGAGACAACTGGAATCAGGGGTATCTCTGGGATAAGCCAGAAACCTTGAGCAAAGAAAACTCCCAGGAATCTATGGGGGTGACCCAAGCTAAGACTCCTAGGAATAATGGATATGGAGCCTGAACTGGCCACCTCCTATAACTAGCCAGACTTCCAATGAAGGGACTGAGACACAAACCCTTTGACCTACAATTTGTCCTGTCTGTAAGATGTGCCTGGGTAAAGATGGCACAGAAACTGTGGGCGTGGTCAACTAATGACTGGCCCAGCTGGAGAACTATACCCTGAGAGGGAGCTCACGCCTTAGGGCCAGGAACCAGAGGCAGGACATCCCAGAGACCTAGGGCAGAATCAAACATGAATGGCAACAAAAAGTCAATGAAATGATTCCTAATGATATTCTGCTGTAGTAGATTGGTGCCTAGCCCAACTGTCATCAGAGAGGCTTTATCTAGCAACTGATGGAAACAGATGCAGACTCACAGCCAAACATTAGATGGACCTCGAGGAATCCTGTGGAAGATGGGGAGGAAGGCTTGTAGGAGCCAGAAGGGTCAAGGACACCACAAAACACCTACAGAACCAAGTAACCTGGGTTCATAGAGGCTTACAGACTGAACCGATTACCAGGGAGCCTGCATGAGACTGACCTAGGCCCTCTGCATATATATTACCATTGTGTAGTTTGGCCATCTTGTGAGACTCCTAGCAGTGGGAGTAGGGGTTATCTCTGACTCTGAGGCCTGCTTTGGGGACTTATTCCTCCTACTGGAGTGCCTCATCCAGTCTAGTCTCACTGCAACTTGATCTACCATCGTATCTGAAGAGAAACAAAGGAAGAGGAGTGGAGGAGGAACTGGGAAGAAAGGCAGGAGGAGATACTTTGGTTGGGATGTAAAACAAATAAACACAAATAAGGAAAATCAGTTTGTCTTAGCTGCAAGGTGTTGGATCCCCAGGAACTGGGGTTACAGATGATTGTGAGCTACCATGTGGATGATTTTTTTTTTTTTTTTTTTTGATGTGTTCTTGGATTCGGTTTGCCAGTATTTTATTGAGTATTTTTGCATCAATGTTCATGAGGGAGACTTGTCTGTAATTCTCTTTGCTGCATCTTTGTGGTTTGGGTATCAGGGTAACTATAGCCTCATAAAGAGAGTTTGGCAATGTTCCTTCTGTTTCTATTATGTGGAACAATTTGAGGAGATTGATATTCTTCTTTAAATTCTAGTGAAATTCTGTGCTGAAACCATCTAGCCCTGGCCTTTTTTTGGTTGAGAGACTTTTAATAACTGCTTCTATCTCCTTAGGGTTTATAGGTCTATTTAAATTGTTTTTCTGGTCTTGATTTAATTTTAGTATGTGGTACCTATCCAGAAAATTGTCCCTTTCTTTTAGATTTTCCAATTTTGTCAGGCACAGGATTTTGAAGTATGACCTAATGATTCTCTGGATTTCCTCAGTGTCTGTTGTTATGTCTCCCTTTTCCTTTCTGATTTTGTTAATTCGGATATTCTCTACCTTTTGGTTAGTTTGGATAAGAGTTTGTCTATCTTGTTGATTTTCTCAAAGAACCAACTCTTTGTTTCATTGATTTTTTTTTATTGTTCTCTTTGTTTCTATTTTATTGATTTCAGCCCTCAGTTTGATTATTTTCTTGTCTACTCCTCCTGGGTGAGTTTGCTTCTTTTTGTTCTAGAGCTTTCAGGTGTGCTGTTAAGTCACTAGTGTGAGATTTCTCCAAATTCTTTATGTAGGCACTTGGCTATGAACTTTCCTCTTAGCACTGCTTTCATGGTGTCCCATAAGTTTGGGTATGTTGTGCATTCATTTTCATTGAATTCTATGAAGTCTTTAATTTCTTTCTTTCTTGACCCAGTGGTGATTCATTTGAATGTTGTTCAGTTTCCATGAGTTTGTAGGCTTTCTGTAATTTGTATGGTTGTTGAATTTTAGAATTCTAACTTTAAGCGATGGTGATCTAATAAGATTCAGAAATTATTCCATTTTTTAAAATCTGTTCAGATTTGCTTTGTGAATGATATGTGGTCAATTTTAGAAAAGGTTCCATGAGGTGCTGAGAAGAAGATATATTCTTTTATGTTTGGGTGAAATGCTCTATAGGTATCTGTTAAGTCCATTTGAGTCATAACCTCGGCCAGTTCCTTCATTTCTGCTAAGTTTCTGTCTGGCCGACCTGTCCATTGATGAGAGTAGGATGTTGAAGTCTCCCGCTATTAGTATATGGACTTTGATGTGTGATTTAACCTTTAGTAATATTTCTTTTACAAATGTGGATGCCCTTATATTTGGGGCATAAGTGTTCAGAATTGAGACTCATCTTGATGGATTTTTCCTGTGATAAATGTAAAGTGGACTTCATCTCTTTTGGTTGATTTTAATTTGAAGTCTATTTTGTTAGAAATTAGGATAGTTACACCAGCTTGTTTTATAGGTCCATTCGATTGGAAAATCTTTTCTCAATCCTTTACTCTGAGATAATGCTTATCTTTGAAGTGAAGGTGTGTTTCTTGTATGCAGCAGGAGGATGGATCCTGATTTCATATCCATTCTGTTAGCCTGTGCCTTTTTATTGGGGAATTGAGGTCCTTGATATGAAGGGATATTAATGACCAGTGATTATTAAATTCCTGTTATTTTTTGGTTTTGTTATTGTTGGTGGTGGGAGAGGAGAGAGAGAGAGAGAGAGAGAGAGAGAGAGAGAGAGAGAGAGAGAGAGAGAGAGAGAGAGAGTTGCAAATCCTTATTTGGGATTTGCTGGTGTGAGATTATGCCTGTGTTTTTGTGGATGCAACTAACTTTTTTGGGTTGGAGTTTTCTTCCTGGTACTTTCTGTAGGGCTGGATTTGTGGATAGGTATTGTTTAAACCTGGTTTTGTCATGGAATATGTTCTCTACATCTATGGTGATTGAAGTTTTGCTGCATATAGTAGTCTGGGCTGGCATTCGTGGTCTCCTAGTGTCTTCAAAATGTCTGTCTAGGACCTTCTAACTTCAGAGTCTCCATTGAGAATTGGGTGTAATTCTGATATGTCTGCTTTTATATGTTACTTGGCCTTTTTCATCTGCAGTTCTTAACATTCTTTCTTTATTCTATATATTTGGTGTCTTTAATTATATGTGGCAAAGGGACTTTGTTTTTTGGTCCAGTCTATTTGGTGTTCTGTAAGCTCATGTATCATCACAGGCATGTCTTTCTTTAAGTTGGGAAAGTTTTCTTCTATGATTTTGTTGAATATATTTTCTGTGCCTTTGAGCTGGAATTCTTCTCCTTCTATCCCTATTATTCTTAGATTTGGTCTTTTCATGATATCCCAGATTTGCTGGTTGTTTTGTATTAAGAATTTATTGGAGTTAACATTTTCTTTGACCAATGAATCTATTTTCTCTATCATATCTTCATTGCCTGATATTCTCTCTTCCATCTCTTGTATTCTGTTGGTTATGCTTACACCTGTACTTCCTGTTCGTTTACCCAGATTTTCCATTTTCAGCGTTCCCTTGGTTTGTGTTTTCTTTGCCTTTATTTCAATTATCAAGTTTTGAACTGTTTCCTTCACCAGTTTAATTGTTTTTTCTTGGCTTTCTTTAAGGGATTTACTGATTTCTTCCAACTTTTGTTTGTCTTTTCCTTGATTTCTTTAAGGGAATTTTTCATTTCCTTTTTAAGGGCCTCTGTAATCTTCATAAAGCTATTTTTAAGGTCATTTTCTTTTTCATCTGTATTGGGATGGTCTAGTCTTGCTGTTGTAGAATCACTAGGTTCTGGTGGTGCCTTATTGCTCTTTACATTGTTGAATGTATTCTTACACTGCTGTTTACCCATCTGGGTTTGGGATAACTATAGGTACTGGTGTTGACTCTTGTGATGTCTTTGTTGGATGGGTCTTTTGTACCTTTTTTTGTCTGTTTTCTTTATGGTCTTTTGCCCTGAATGTCCAAGGGTTCTGGTGATTGGCTGGTTGTCGGGTCGAGTGGAGTTGTCTCATTTGAGATTTGTGGGGGTTTGGGTGCATAAGTCCAGTGTATCAACTAATTCTCCTGGCTGGTTCGGGCTTTTCTTGTGCCTATGAGCTCTGTTCTTCCAACTGGTGTGGGTTGTGCCTGTGCTTGTTCTTCCAACTGGTGTGGGTGGGGTTTGTGCCTATAGGGTCTGCTGATGTTGCTGGAGAGGACTGTTCACAGGGCGGCTGCTCTTCTTCCTTGGGTGTAGGTGGTGCTTGTGCCTCTAGGGGCTGCTGACTTTGCCAGGGATTGTTTGCCACAGGGAGGATGATGGCCTTGGTGGGCATGGGTAGTGAAGTGGGTCTTGCAGGTTACAGGGTCCCATGGGTGGCAGCAGTGGTGGCGCTGCCTGCCTGCAGGACTCTTACCTGCTGGCTGGTTGCTGGGGCTGAGATGGGAGGGGCAGGTCACAGGATGTGTTCCAGGACCTAAGGCTTTAAGACCTAAGAGACTGGGAAAGTTCAACTAGGAGACCAGTCACTCACTTCCTCCTCCAAATGGTACAGGTGGTGCTTGTGCCTCTGGGGACTGCTGATTTTGCTGGGGATGGTTGGCCGGGGGTGGGGGAGGGGAGAATGGTAGGTTTGTTGGGCAGAATGGGTCTTGCAGGTTACAGGGTCTTAATTGTAGATGTAGTGTGAGCAGCTACGTCACAGTCCTGCAGCTGTACCTTCTTCACCACAATGGACTGCATCCCTTAAAGTGAACCACAACACACCCTTCAGTTGCCTTTGCCGGGCATTGCATCATAACGACACCAAGTGACGAATACAAACACATTACAGGCTTTCTAGTGAGGTTGGACTTTACACACTCATTTCCTGCTAGGACCCTGATGAGAGGCCATGCCATGAGGATCACCATGGCTGAGGGCCTGGACTCTTGAAGTGTTCTCAACCTCCAGAAACCCAAAGATGCCCCCAGCAAGCATAGTGTTGAGCACTGAGAGGGACTGCCTGCGTGAGACCAGGCTAGCGACACCAGGGACTAGCCTAGGGAGGAAGCAAGAGGTCACACCAGCACCTTAGTTTTCATCAGGCTCAGTGCCGAGTGCTCAAGCGTGTGTGTGTGTGTGTGTGTGTGTGTGTGTGTGTGTGTGTGTGTGTGCGTGCGTGCGTGCATGTGTGTCTTAGCCCATTCATGCAGATGCCTGTGGGGACAAGCAGAGGGCGGGCATGGGTTTCCTCTGAAGCTGGAGTTAAAGGCAGTTGTGAGCTGCTTTACATGATGGAAACAGAACTTCTGGCCTCCACAAGAACTGCAGGTACCCCTAACCACTGAGCCATCTCTCCAGCTCCTCCCCCCACCTCACCCATGATGGTTTTGTTGTTGTTTTTAGGATACAACCAAATGTTTGAATCTTCCCTAAAATCATTTGTAGATAAAGAATACAATCCATCACGTCACCAGCAGTCTTCAACATTTGTTTCTTTTTTTGTGGGTGAAACTCATCAAGGCAAAACAAAACATAGCCCTCTAGGGGGCCCGATTGTACATCCACTCACAGCTTGGTGGATTCTCTCAACAACTGCAGCCTATTCATGGTCATTTGCTATGTGCCCTCTGCCACAGCAAAGAGTCCTCTCTTACGTAAGAGCGACTCCATTCATGACACACGAGGTTAGACCTCAGTTGCTTAGTTGTCTGTCTATCTACAGTAATCTTTCATCAGTTATCTTTTTTTTTTCGTGGAGACCTAGAGGGTCCACACAGTAACCCTGACCAGGGCTATCATAATTTATGCCCATGGGCTGTAATTAGTAAACTCCTTACCTCAGAGAATTTAGATTCTCAGTTTGAGAACTGACATACAACATCTCATTGTGGTGTTTTTGGGGCGGGGGTGGTGGAGAATTCTATTTACCCAAATTCACTTCTTAAGGTGGCCATGGAAGATGGCCTGAGGTTGAATGAAATGAAGCCAGTTTCTGTCCTTGAAACTTTCATTGAGATGTTCTGTCAGTGGTTTTTAAACCATGATGTGGTGTTCTGAAGATGCCCCCAAATCCCCAATACAGCTATTCTTGGGGCAACTTTCCTTAACCCTCTCTCCCCTTTGTATTTATAACAGCCCCACTTCATTTGTGGATACCACACAAAATTTTATTTGAACAATCATTTTTTATGGCTAAACAAAGCTTATAAACCATTCTCTGTAATCAGAAATTCCAATTCTTTTCCCATGATGATATTGCTGAATGCTGAAATAACTTATGTAACAAGATGTGTGTGTGTGTGTGTGTGTGTGTGTGTGTGTGTGTGTGTACGTGCGCGCAACTTAAATTATAATTATGTCTTAAGGATTAAATTAAAAAATATTTTTAGCTTCAGTTATCCTATCCAACAACTAAATAATTGCTGAGGTATTTGCTGGGTAGAACCATGCTCTGAGACCTCAACTGGTCGGGGAAATCACAGAAAATTCTGGTTTTTGACATTAAGATAAATGCTCCTAGGAACTTTTCAACTGATGGGGGGCAGGGGGAGGAATGTTGTAACTATAATTCCTAAAGGAGTTCTTTTCAAAGGAGAGTCTTGGCTCTACTGGTGATGCTGGTGCAGGACCAAGTAACTTCACAGATATTCTCTTGGTGAAGAATCCAACAGAGGCAAATATGTTCACTGTAGATCTGGGACAGGAGTGGATCTGAGCATAGAACAAGGGAGCTTTTTTCCTGTTAAGATGTCCTTTCCAGGGTGGACTTCCAGTACCATACACTTTCTCTTCATAATCTTGATCATTGCTCATCTGGTGGTATTTAATGAGCAACTGAATGGATCATCTATTGCACAATCTATCCCCCCCCCCAAAAAAAAAAAACCTCCAAGTTTGGATTGCCTCCTGCTCTAAGAATTAGAATCTACCATAAGGCTCTGTTCTGGCTTGTTCAACATCTCTGCTCCCTACAGAACTTGAATCCAGGGTACAGGGCCTCAGTCTCTCGATTATCTCCTCACCTTCCAAAACTCCAGGGTCTCTCAGTCTGGCAATGATTGACATGCGTTTGATATTGCCTTGTTGTGGCAGCATCTCTATCCATTAACTCTTTCCCCTATTCCTAGTTGTGACAGCCATCAGTGTCTCCAGATGTTTCCAGATGTTCTGAGCAGGGGGAAGAGAGAGCAAAATTGCCAGTACTGCAAACCATGCTGTAATCCACCAGGAACCAAAGGCACTACCAACAAGTCCATCCTGACAACTGTACATGGCTTTCAAGGAAAACTTAGACCCATAGGATTCAATCCAGTCCATGTTTCCAGTCCTTGATGCATGCCTGAACCACCCGAGCTATCTGTAAAGGACTAACTGGGCATTAATATTTTCTAAAATTCTCACAGGAAATCAAAATCCTAGACAGTATCAACAAACTCTGAACGAAGGATGTTTGGTAGCCATCAAATGGGGGAAAAAAACCCTAAATACAATAATATCCCCCCAAATGCATTTAAACTAAAAAAATATGTAGGTAATTTCAGAGTTAGAAAGTGAGTCCATATGTCCACAGGCTGCACAGCACAGAGCGTTGGAGACATTTCTCATTCATGTCTTGTTCTGTTGTCCTTGCAAAATGCCTGGGGAAGCTGTTGTCTCTAGGAATGCTGGTCTTTTACCAGTTGTGATGAAGGTGTGTCCCCCGATGTAGAGCATTTCTCATTCCAGTTGAAAGCAGCATTAGTTAGAAACTGTCTCCAGGAGGCTGGGGAGGAAATCAAGAGTGGCTGAGGAAGAAAGACCTCTGAGAGTGTTTCTCTCAGAGAAATGAAATGAAAATGATCAGATGGAAGCCGCTGATGCCCCCTTTCACATAAGCCTGAGTGGGATGTCTAACACCCTCAGTCAGCTAGCGAGCTTCTGGAAGGCATAAGGCACCCTGCAAAACAGAGGGCAACTTGCTTAATTCACATGAGAATTTCATTTGGAAAATGGCTGCTGTGCGTATTTACCCCAGGCGATCGACGTTGGGATCAACTGTGACGACACCTATGAGTGTCTTGTGGGCGATACAGCCTGTCGTTCATGCTTTTGTCCCAGGGACTTTTTCTACCTTCAACTTCAGTCTGCTTGGCCAGCTCCCACTAGCTTTTAGTTTGGGCTTCTGGGGACACAGATGACTGCAGCCACGGCCTACTCCAGAGGTCTGTCCTCGACTGAGCCATTAGGAAAACACATTTGTGCTAAAAAGATCGAGTGACGGATTTTTCACCACCAAGGTTACAATCATATTTTAGGTTATTGCATACTTAAAGACTTGGAAATTAATTGAGACCATCTAAGATGCAGAAGAGCAAGAGATTAATCTGACAAATGGTTTCCATTTTAAAAAAAAGTCATTCAGTTTCCCAAATTTATCATGTGTCTTGAGGTTTCTAAATGCCACAGCACTCTTTCCAGCTGCTTTCTGGTGTTTTCTATAGCCCTAGGTTGGGAGGATACCAGCTCCTATGCAGAGACTGTGCTCAGCTTGGTGGAGTGTTAACTCTTTGCTCCCCATTCTGTAGGTGTTAAGCACAGCTACTGTCAGGCCTTTGCGTTTCAGAACATTGCATTTGTAGATTGTGAAGACAGAGCCTCCGATGACACTGTTTCATACAGGGTAATAAAGATCTCTGAGGCCATCCAGCCAAGTCCATGGTCAAGTTTCCAAATTTTTAGCAATCACCTGGGAGGAAGAACTTCCATCAAAGATGCAATAAAGTAGGCAGGAGAGAAAGCTGCCTCAGGAGACAGTGCTATTCTTGGGAGGGTGGGGCTTTTCATGACTGCCTTTGCGATGGTTTGTCCCCAATAGCTAGAGAAAACTGGGTAGATCTCCCCCTACCCCATCCCCAATTCTCACCAAAGCATACCACACAGATGCCATCTTTTCTGAAGAGAGAACCAAATGAATAGTAAATCTAGACCTGGTCACACCACTACATGATGACGCTGAGTTCATGTTTCTCTAGCTTGTTCTCATATGGCTCTGCCTTCGCTTCTGAGCTGGGGTCTGAGTGATGCATTTGGATTAAAAGAATGTAGAAGAGGCCTCCAAGGACGGCACCAACCATAGGACCCACAACAGGAATCCACCAGAAGTTATTTCCAACTCTGAAAGCAAACAGGAAATCAGTGAGACATGTCTCGGCCACCCCGCTATCTCTACCTTGTTATTCACTAGTGAAGCTTTCTTGTGTCCATCCCTCTCTTGAACTTGGAGAGTATGAAGTATAAGCACATTCACCACAGCATGGCCATCCCCACCCTGGACTTTCCTGTGTGCCTGATATCAGGAACCCATTCCAGTACCCTAATGACACCAGCGAATGATTGCACCCTGTTTATTTTCCTTTTAGAAAACATGGTACTTGGGCAAGTGAGATGGTTCCGTGGGTAAAGGTGCTTGCTGCCAAGCCTGATACCCTGGGTTTGATCCCCAGGACTCACACGTTGGAAGGAGAGAACTAATTATTGCAAGCTGTCTTATGGCCTCCACATGTGCATGGTAATGTATGTGTACCACCCATCCTATCCACCCCTCCAATAAAATGTAATATATTAAAAAAAATATGGTTCCATGAATCCATGGCCAAATTTGAGGACCTTTAGAGAGGCTGTTCAGTAGCTGTCTTTCTTAGATTGGGAAACGATGAAGCTTGGGGGTTGTGAAGGAAACAAAGAGAAGAGGGGATTCAGAACGGGAACAGATTCCAGGGACTCACAGTTGATGCTGACAGCCAGATAGTGACTGAAGAAAATCTAAAGCAGTATGTGAACTATCTGCTAAATCATCTACCGAATAGCATTAGAGCCAGTGCTTCTCCTTGGAGGCACAGCCCACAGGGCACTCTGCAAGTCCTCACTCTGTAAGGCTTTCGTACCACCATCCCCCTTTCTCTGCAGAACCCGCCAGGGTCTGTACACTCTAGTAAAGATGCAGTCTGGGAGGCAGCAGGTCACTTCGTGAGGTTGTTTGTTTATTTATTAAGTGGCTCCATAGGAATGACTTCTATGGTTGCTTAGGCAAAGTGAGGCAGAAAATACATCATGTAGGGATGTAGACAGTTGAGGAAAACTATTCCTAAAAACCGGGAGAACGACAAACATTCAGAATAATACAGGGAAAGCAGGCGAACAGGAGGAACAGACAGCAGGTGCCTGCGAGGGTTTCGCTGTGCTCTGACTAGGTTCTGGCGTCCTAGAGTGAACTAACAGGAAAAGGCTTGGAGAGCATTTCAGTAGGAAAGCCCTTGTTCACTGTGCACAAGGTTTTGGGTTTGATTCCCCCAGAACCATAAGAAATCAAAAGCCTTCCTTCCTGGTGTAACGGAGAATAAACATGCTGATCATAGAAGAACCCGTGCCTGTTCTTTGCATGATTACACTTGATAGCCACAGACTGTTCCTTGTGGCCTTTTGTCTAGAGCAGAGGTTGTCTGTCTGAGATAGGGTCTGTGGTCTATCTGAGATAACTCTGCAGTCCAGGTGGCCTAGAACTCATTATGCAGCTCAGGCTTCCCTCAGACTTTCCTGACTTCACCTGCCTCAGCCTCCCGAGTGCTGGGGTGACAGCCTTCACACCTGTTTTGTGCACAGCAGATTTTGATCAGAGAGGACAATAGAGGATATAAGCAGAAAACGGGAGCCCTGTCCTGGACTCCAGAAGACCTGGTCTCTACCCTGGGGCAGTCTAGAAGGTCTCTGAGGAAGTGCCCTCTCTGAACTCCAGTTCCTTCCTTCACAGGGAGCAGGGAGGGAGGGGCGCTGCATGGATTGGATGGGAGAGCTCTGAGACTCAGCAGGGCAGCCACCAGATGTCACTCTTACTTTATGCAAGAGGTCGCTGGACTGCCCTGTCCTTTCCCACACCGCCAAATCCCAAATCCGGACGCACCCTGCTGTGAGAGGATTTCTCCTCTGGGTTTAAAAACCTTTCTGGAAGCCTTGTCTGGAGATAAGAGTGCCATCCCCATAGCAGCCATTTTAGTTGTCCCACAGTTTCCTTTCTGGAGCATCTCCCTGTCATGGGCTGGACCCTGCCTGCTTTATCTGAAGCTGGACACATTGTGCCAGAAACAAGTTCTGAGGGGAAGTGCCCAGGTGTGACTACCTGCAGGGTCCTGTCTCAGCACACACGCGGGGTTAGACATCATTTACTCTATGTTCCTAGGATTGCCACAGGAACCTGTGTGTGTGTGTGTGTGTGTGTGTGTGTGTGTGTGTGTGTGTGTGTACTTGAGTGTGAAGATGTGAATGTCCATGCATGTACATCTGGAGCCCGCATTCCGTATTAGGCACTCCCATATAGTTTCCCTCTATTGTTCTCTGCTCTATTGAGCTGAGATGGTGTCTCACTGAAGTGGAAGCTTCCCTTTCAAGTAGGCCGGCTGGCCAGCACGCTCTCAGGATCTGTGTGTTGCCTCTGCCTCTTTATCCCGGCTCTGGAATTACAGGCACAGGTCCGCCTTCTGCATGGATTCTGCCCTTCTACTCTCTCCTCATCTCATCTTATATGGTACGTCAGATTAACTTTGATCAGTCGGCCTATTAAACAGGCCAAACTTCTGCCCCAAATGCTAGTGTGTGAGCTGATTTGGAGATGTCCTTCTCTATCACAGGGACTTCTGCATTTCTTTTCTTTTTTCTTTTCTTTTCTTTCTTTTTTTTTTTTCTCAAGACAGGGTTTCTCTGTGTAGCTTTGAGCCTTTCCTGGAACTCGCTTTGGAGACCAGGCTAGCCTCGCTGGCCTCGAACTCACAGAGATCCGCCTGGCTCTGCCTCCCAAGTGCTGGGATTAAAGGCGTGCGCCACCACGGCCCAGTGACTTCTGCCTTTCTAATACCCACTAAAGCTGCTCTACTGAGAGAGTGAAGGACTCAGGAGCCCCTTGGCAGCATCAGATGTCAAATTAGTTTCAATTTGGTCACAAAGTCAATCTGTAGACAAATTATAGAATAGAAATGGTTCGTGTTTAACCAGAGTGCCCATAGCCTCTGCTCTCTGGTCCACATGCTCCTCCTGCATCTCCGAGTCAGGGCTCAGTCCTCTCTACTCAAGCATGGCAGTCACCCTTTTCCTCTCCTTCCTACCATTGGTACTTACGTGAAGACCTCAAACCCCCATCCTGCCAGAGCGGTGAAGAGCCTGGGGCTCAGGTCTCGAGCTGGGTTCATGGCGCAGCCGGTGTTGAGGCCCAGAGAACAAGAAAGGGCAATGATCAGGAGGCCAATGATAACAGGCTCTAGGCCTTTGGGGACCCCCATGTTTCTAGAGTCAAAAATGGCGAAGACAATCAGAAGGAGGAACATGGTAGACAGCACCTGGAGCAGGAGAAAGGGTTTCAGAGCTCAGACTGTTCTGTGCACCTGCTCACCCAAAGCCAGCCCTTCTGTGAAGACATTCAAACAACCGGGGATGACACCGAGAGCCAGCACAGTTGAGAGCACTTGCAGAGGACATGGGTTCAGTTCTCGGCACCTACACAGAAGCTCAGCTGTAACTGCAGTTCCCGGGAATCCGATGCCCTCTTCTGACTTCCACAGGCCCTACAAGCACCTAGTGCACAGATATAGAGGCAAAACACATCCACCTAAAGTAAATCAATCTTTAAAAAATGACACTAGTGGCAGCTGACACAAGGGACATGAGTGGCTCTTCCGTAGACATGCTAGAAGCAGATGCTCACAGAGTCACCCACTGCAGACTGGTTGCCTGCTAAAAGTCACACAGTTGGTCCAGCTCCGGAGGAGACTGGTCCTCAACTATCACACTGCCTGCTATGCTGCTAGTCAGGGCAAATGAGGGGCAAGTGGCAAGATCAGAAAGTGAAGGAGGGCTGGCTCAGACCGGATGTAAAGACAGCAGGCAAGAGAGCAATAGATGAACACACGAAGGGGATGGACAGACGCTTCTCATCGGGAGAATCAGGCTGGTGAAATGAGTGGGAAAACCCGCATTGCAAACAAAAGAAATGCCAATGGGAGCAAAGTTAGAGAAAACCCCTGCTCCCGGGGTCCTCTAGTGCAACTTAACACATGCTAGACTCTTGAAAGGAAATCCCGCAATGACTTACCAATGTACATTTAAAAACCCAAGCTCAGGCATGCAATTCGATAGGCCAAACTCACATCATAGACATAATCTAAACTATGGAAAATTACTTTAAAATATATACATTTACTTAAGCATGGTTTGTCGTACTGGAAACCGGAAGCCATTTAAGCAAACATCAATAATGGCTAAGAGAACTGTGTTACAGGGTGTCTATCCCACGACTTACTCTAGAGACACTAAGACCCATCAACAGCACCAAGTGGGATGGCTCAGTGGATAAGGCTGTTTGCTGCCAAGCTTAAGTTCAACCTCTGAGCCCACCTGGTTGAAGGACAGAGCCAGCACCCAAAAGTTGTGCTCTGGCTTCTGTATGTGTGTTATGGCATGCACATGAGTGCATACACACATACACACTAAATACACATCAAATTTTTTTTTGAAAAAAAAAAGAACTAAAAACATTAAACTACATGGTAACATTTAAATGCTTATAACATTGAGAAATTAAATATTACAAATGCACTTTTTTAAAAAATACACACAAAAAGTAATAGTGAGTGACATATAAAAACGTTAACACTCTCAAGTGTATGCCATTTACCGGGAGGCTAAGCCAGGACCCCAAAAAGCTCTGAGTTACTTGTACGAGGACAAACAGGAGGTCAGCAGCAGGAAGCCCAACTAGGTCTCCCAAGTAGAGTGCAGAGTTTCTAGAGAGGCTTGGGTTGCTCTCTTGTCATTTGGGGTGCTATGTCAGGGATGCCTCTGGGACCAGTGAGGGAATGGAAGAGGGATGTGTCTGGGAGAAGCAGGAGAGTGTCACTCCAGGACTCAGTGGAGAAGGATGAATTGTGGCACCAAAGTCTATGGGACCGGAGGTCAACTTTGTTCCTCAGATCCTCAGAGGAACTGGGAGAACAAGCCCCTGGGCAGAAAGAACAAGGGACAGGCCAGTGCCAGTGCGAGTCCAAGCCCGGGAGGTCAGCATTCTTCCTCTCTTGCCTGTAGTGGGATAGGTCCACATTCACGGGAGAGTTCTGTGAATGTCCTTCCAGAGCTCTGCTTGATTCCAGTCTTCCTTAGAAGATACATTTGGCTGGATGGAGAGGTGAGTCAGCTTCAAGAAACTCTGAAGGTGTTGCCCATCCCCAAAGGTACCCCAGTTGCCTTGGTGACTCGGCAGATAAATGGCTAACTGCTCTGGGTTTTCGTGGGCGCTGCATGCTTAACAATTCCCACTGTCCGAGTGCATCCAGTTGGGGCTGCAGCAATAGACTCCTGGTGCTTTGGAGCTAGAAAGATTAATTTTGTTCATCTCACTCTGTACAGTAGCCAATATCAGAGATGTAAGGACCCCAAATCTGGACCACATCCTGCCTTCAGCAACGTGCTCTGTACCTTCTCCCCTCATACCTATTTGCATACTGCTGCCTAAACAACCCTCCTGTGACCCCCTTCTCTTCAGACAGCTCCAGTTCCCCCTACTTGTTAAACTTCTGTTTCCAATCAGTTCATCTAGTATCAGAGATGGGAAGACCCTGATAGGTAATGTGTCCCAAGCTGCCCACCATCCAGAGTTTATCATTCCCACAGTTGCTATAGTCTACCATTTAGAGGTCATCAGACTGACCTCCAACAACTACCTTCAGTGACTCCTGTTCCTGGGAGACAAGGTCTTTACTTAGTGTGGGCCAAATTTCTTGAAGTCTTCTTTTTATGGGATATAACTTAGCATAATTATAATCTCACTAATTTATAGACTCAGTCATTCATTAATACACATTCTTGGGTGTTCAGTGATGGGAAGCCTGCCAAGGAAGGAAGGAAAGAAGAAATCTAAGGAGGAGATTGCCAAGAGACCTAGGCTGTCCTCTCTCTGTTCTATTAGGTTCAGTGTAACTAGGTTTATGTTTAGGTCTTTGATCCACTTGGACTTGAGTTTTGTGCAGGGCGATAGATTTGAAACTATTTGCAATCTTCTGCATGTCAACATCCAGTTATGCCAGCACCATTTGTTGAAGATACTTCCTTTTTTTTTTCCATTGTACAGTTTTGGCTTCTTTGTCAAAAATCAGATGTTTGTAGATATGTGGATTAATGTCACTGTCTTCAATTTGATTCCATTGATCCACATGTCTGTTTTATGCCAATACCAAGCTGTTTTTATTACTATAGCTCTGTAGTAGAGATTAAAGTCAGGGATGGTGATGCCTCTGGAGGTTCCTTTATGGTACAGGATTGTTTTGGCTATCCTGGGTTTTTTGTTCTATATGAAGTTGAGTATTGTTCTTTTGAGGTCTGTGAAGAAGTGTGTTGGGATTTGTTGGGTATTGCATTGAATCTGTAGATTGCTTTTGATAAAATTGCCATTTTTACTATGTTGATCCTACCTATCCACAAGCATAGGGGAGCATTCCACTTTCTGTTATCTTCTTCAGTTTCTTTCTTCAAAGACTTAAAGTTCTTGTTATACAGGTCTTTCATTTGTTTGGTTAGAGTTACCCCAAGATATTTTATGTTATTTGTGGCTATTGTAAAGGGTGATGTTACCTTGATTTCTTTCTCAGCTCATTTATAATTTGTATATAGGAGGGCTACTGATTTTGGGGGGGGGGGTAGTGAATCTTGTATCCTGCCTCATTACTGAAGGTGTTTATCAACAATAGTAGTTCCCTAGTAGAATTTTTGGGGTCATTTTTGTATACTATCATATCATCTGCAAATAGCAAAAGTTTGACTTCTCCCTTTCCAATTTATATCCCTTTGATCTCCTTTTGTTATCTTATTGCTCTAGCTAGAACTTTGAGTACTATACTGAATAGGTATGGAGAGAGTGTACAGCCTTGTCTTGTTCCTGATTTTAGTGGAATCACTTTGAGATCCTCTCCAATTTTATTTGATGTCGGCTGTGGGCTTGCTGTATATTGCTTTTATTATGTTTAGTAATGTTCCTTGTATCTGTGATCTCTCCAAGAGCTTTATAAACATGAAGGGGTGTTGTATTTTGTCAAAGGCTTTTTCAGCATCTAATGAGATGATCTTGTGTTTTTTTTTCTTTTACTTTGTTTATATTGTGTATTACAATGAAAAATTTTCATATGTTGAACCACCCCTGCATCTCTGGGGTGAAGCCTACTTGATCATGGTGGATGATTTTTGTGATGTGTTCTTGGATTCGATTTGCCAGAATTTTATTGAGTATTTTTGCATCAATGTTCATGAGGGAGATTGGTCTGTAATTCTCTTTCTTTGTGGCATCTTTGTGTGGTTTGGGTATCAGGGTAACTGTAGCATCATAAAAAGAATTTGGCAATGTTCCTTCTGTTTCTATTGTGTGGAACAATTTGAGGAGTATTGGTATTAGTTCTTCTTTGAAATTCTGGTATAATTCTGTTCTGAAACCATCTTGCCTTGGGCATTTTTTGGTTGGGAGACTTTTAATAATTGCTTCTATTTCCTTAGGGTTTATAGGTCTATTTAAATAGTTTATCTGGTTTTGATTTAATTTTGGTATGTGGTACCTATCCAGAAAATTGTCCTTTTCTTTTAGATTTTCAAATTTTGTGGAGCACAGGATTTTGAAGTATGACCTAATGATTCTCTGGATTCCCTCAGTGTCTGTTGTTACATCCTCCTTTTCCTTTCTGATTTTGTTAATTTGGATATTCTCTCTCTATCTTTTGGTTAGTTTGGATAATAGTTTGTCTATTTTGTTGATTTTCTCAAAGAACCAACTCTTTGTTTCATTGATTCTTTGTAATGTTCTTTGTTACTATTTTATTGATTTCAGCCCTCAGTTTGATTATTTTCTTGTCTACTCCTCCTGGGTGAGTTTGCTTCTTTTTGTTCTAGAGCTTTCAGGTGTGCTGTTAAGTCACTAGTGTGAAATTTCTCCAAATTCTTTATGTAGGCACTTGGTGCTATGAACTTTCCTCTTAGCACTGCTTTCATGGTGTCCCATAAGTTTGGGTATGTTGTGCATTCATTTTCATTGAATTCTTGGAAGTCTTTGTTTTTGTTGTTGTTTGTTTTTGTTTTTTTGTTTTGTTTTGTTTTTTCCGAGATAGGGTTTCTCTGTGTAGCTTTGTGCCTTTCCTGGAACTCACTCTGTAGCCCAGGCTGGCCTCAAACTCACAGAGATCCACTTGCCTCTGCCTTCCGAGTGCTGGGATTAAAGTCATGTGCCGCCACCACTTAGCTAATTCTTGGAAGTCTTTAATTTCTTTATTTCTTTCTTGACTCAGTGGTGATTCATATGAGTATTGTTCAGTTTCCATGAGTTTGTAGGCTTCCTGCAATTTGTGTTGTTGTTGAATTCTAACTTTAAGCCATGGTGATATGATAAGATCTAAATCTTATTTAAATCTTATTTAGATCTTAGGGTTATTTCAATTTTTTTTTAATCTGTTGAGATTTGTTTTATGACCAAGTATGTGGTCAGTTTTAGAGAAGGTTCCGTGAGGTGCTGAGAAGACGGTATATTCTTTTGTGTTTGGGTGAAATGTTCTATAGATGTTTGTTAAGTCCATTTGAGTCATAACAGCTGTTGGCTCCCTTGTTTCTCGGTTAAGTTTCTGTCTGACAGACCCGTCCATCAGTGAGAATGGGGTGTTGAAGTCTCCCACTATTAGTGTGTGGACTTAGATGTGATTCAAGCTTTAGTAATGTTTCTTTTACAAATGTGGATGCCCTTATATTTGGGGCATAAATGTTCAGAATTAAGACTCATCTTGATGGATTTTTTCCTGTGATGAACATGAAACGGCCTTCTCCATCTCTTTTGACGGACTTTAGTGTGAAGTCTATTTTGTAGAGATTAGCATAGCTACACCTGCTTCTTTCTTTGGTCCGTTTGATTGGAAAATCTTTTCCCAGCCCTTTACTCTGAGATAATGCTTGTCTTTGAAGAGAAGGTGTGTTTCTTGTATGCAGCAGAAGGATGGGTCCTGCTTTCATATCCATTCTGTTAGCCTGTGCCTTTTTGTAGGCGAATTGAGGTCATTAATATGAAGGGATATTAATGACCAGTGATTGTTAATTCCTGTTATTTTTTGGTTTTGTGGTATTGTGTGTGTTTCCCTTCTTTGGGATTTGCTGGTGTGAGATTATCTATGTCTGTGTTTTTGTGGGTGCAGCAAACTTTCTTGGGTTGGAGTTTTTCTTCCTAGTACTTTCTGTAGGCCTGGATTTGTGGATAGGTATTGTTTAAATATAGTTCTGTCTTAGAATATTTTGTTTTCTGTGTCTATGGTGATTGAAAGTTTTGCTGCATATAGTAGTCTGGGCTGGCATTCGTGGTCTCCTAGTGTCTTCAAAATGTCTGTCCAGGACCTTCTGACTTCAGAGTCTCCATTGAAAATTGGATGTAATTCTGATATGTCTGCTTTTATATGTTACTTGGCCTTTTTCATTTGCAGTTCTTAACATTCTTTCTTTATTCTATATGTTTGGTGTCTTTAATTATTATGTGGCAAAGGGACTTTGTTTTTTGGTCCAGTCTATTTGGTGTTCTGTAAGCTTCATGTATCTTCACAGGCGTGTCTTTCTTTAAGTTGGGAAAGTTTTCTTCTATGATTTTGTTGAATATATTTTCTGTGCCTTTGAGCTGGAATTCTTCTTCTTCTTCTTCTTCTTCTTCTTCTTCTTCTTCTTCTTCTTCTTCTTCTTCTTCTTCTTCTTTTTCTTCTTCTACTACTACTACCCCTATTATTCTTAGGTTTGGTCTTTTCATGATATCCCAGATTTCCTGGTTGTTTTGTGTTAAGAATTTGTTGGAGTTAACATTTTCTTTGACCAATGAATCTATTTTCTCTATCATATCTTCAATGTCTGAAATTCTCTCTTCCATCTCTTGTATTCTGTTGGTTATGCTTACACCTGCACTTCTTGTTCATTTACCCAGATTTTCCTTTTTCAGCATTCCCTTGGTTTGTATTTTCTTTGACTCTATTTCAATTTTCAAGTCTTGAACTATTTCTTTCACCAGTTTGATTATTTTTTCTTGGCTTTCTTTAAGGGATTTACTGATTTCTTTCAACTTTTGTTTGTCTTTCCTCTATTTCATTAATAGAATTTTTCATTTCCTCTTTAAGGGGCTCTGTAATCTTCATAAAGCTATTTTTAAGGTCATTTTCTTTTCATCTGCATTGGGATGTTCTAATCTAGCTGTTATAGAATTACTAAGTTCTGGTGGTACTATATTGCTCTTTACATCATTGAATGTATTCTTACACTGCTGTTTACCCATCTGGGTTTGGGATAACTATAGGTGCAGGTTTTGATTCTTGTGATGTCTTTGTTGGATTTGTCTTTTGTTTCTCTATTGTCTGTTTTCTTTATGGTCTTTTGCCCTGAATATCCAAGAGTTCTGGTGATTGGCTGGTTGTCAGGTCAAGCAGAGTTGTCTCAGTTGAGGTTTGTGGGGGTTTGGGTGCCTAGATCCAGTATATCAATGAGTTCTTCTGGCTGGTGTGAGCTTTACTTGTGCCTATGAGCTCTGTTTTTCCACCTGGTGTGGGTTGTGCCTGTGCCTATGGGGTCTGTTCTTCCAACTAGTATAGATTTTGCCTGTGCTTGTTCTTCCAAATGGCGTGGGTGGGGTTTGTGCCTACAGGATCTGCTGATGTTGCTGGAGAGGACTGTTCACAGGGAGGCCGCTCTTCTACACCTTGGGTGTAGGTGGTGCTTGTGCCTCTAGCGGCTGCTGACTTTGCTGAGGATGGTTGGCCAGGGGGAGGATGATGGCCTCAGTGGGCTTGGGTAGTTAAGTGGGTCTTGCAGGTTACAGGGTCCATGGGTGGCAGCAGTGGTGGCGCTGCCTGCCTGCCGGACTCTTACCTACTTGTTGGCTGCTGGAGCTGAGATGAGAGGGCAGGTCATAGGATGTGTGTGGTGGTAATCTAATTGTACTGAAATGTGATTTTGATTGTATGTTAATAAATAAAGTTGCCCGGGGGTCAGAGCTATTAGAGCCATAGCAAGAGTGGTGGCACACGCCTTTAATCCCATAGATCTCTGTGTGTTCAGGGATACAGCCAGCATTGGAGACATATGCCTTTAAGACCTAGGGGGCTGTACATTCAGACAGTGACGAGGCAGTCACGTGTTTGGGTTTACAACCAATGAGAAGGCAGAACAAAATACTATAAATAGACGAACAGACAGGAAATAGGTCTCTTTCGGGAAGCTGGGACACCGCAGGCAGAAGGGTGAGATTTTAGCTCTGAGCTCTGACCTCTCGGCTTTCTCTTTTACATTGGTTGTTTCTTATTTAATAAGATGGTTGGTTATATCAATAGATGTGTTCTAGGATGTAGGCCCTAGGGACTGGGGCAGTTCAGCTGGGAGACTAGTTACTCACTTCTTCCTCCAAATGGTGCAGGTGGTGCTTGTGTCTCTAGGGGCTGCTGATTTTGTGGGGGATGGTTGTCTAGGGGGAGCATGATCGATTTGGTGGGTTTGGGTGGTGGGGGGGGTCTTTCAGGTTACAGAGTCCAATGAGTGTTGGGGGTGGTAGCTGCCTACCTGGAGGACTCTTCCCTGCTATCCCACAACTCTCCCTCTCTCATTCCTGATGTTTTCCTTCTAACTCTCTCATTCCTGATGTTTTCCTTCTAACTTATTTTTAACTCTGTCATTCTTGATATTTTTCTTCTAGCCCGTTTTAACTCTATCTCTATTCCTTCCCTTACATCTTATATACCTTCTTATAGGTAAAATAAAAATTACAATGTGGTTACATTTTGGTTTTCAAATGAATGATTACAATGAATGCAGGTAGAAACATGTTTTCCATCTCCCTTACATGATTAAATATTTTATGTATTACAGGTGAAAAACAAATTATCCCAAGAACCCACATACACTCATACCCAAGCAACTTTCTATAGATTAGCTGTGTGGGCAAGCATAGTATTTTTCTCAATAGGTCTTTTACTGGCTAGCTGCAGTTTTGCTCTTACAAAGAAAGGACCAATTACTTTATTACTTCTCTAGAAAGGTAATCTTATAAGGAATCTTAAAGGAATTACAAACCTAAACTTTTATATATGAAAAAAAATCAATCAGTTTTAGTTTAAATCTTTGGGGTGCATAGCCACTCACCAATAGTTTTTTTATATTAGGAGATTAAAAGCAAGAATGGGTACAAGGAATTAATCATCACCTTTGGTCATCAACCAATCACAGCATGAAAAGTGTGTCAGCTAGTAATAACTGGGCTGCTTTGTTTTTGTTCCCTGACCTTAAAGAGTTCCACATTCAGCTATGTGCCTTTCTAAAACTTTAGACTATCTTCTTGGATATTTCACCTGAAGCCTATTTGATAAAAACATCTTAGTCTAATTTTAAGTTATTTTCAAAGCTTTGTTTCAGCTGTGATGCACTCCAAAACCTGTGAACACATCTCCCAACATTAATGTTATAAGAATTTAAGCTAGCTGGGCTAATTGGGACTCAACTGTTTTTCTTAATTATTAACCTAAGCAACAGTCTATATGGCTCCTCAATAGAAACTCATGCATTGTAGCAGTGTGACACTTCCTTGTTTATATTTCTAATCATCTAAACTCTATTTAAACTAACATTATTATCATCATTTAGACAGTACAGCTTAGGAAGAGATAATCTTCATAAAAATCCACAGGTAAAAAATGTCCAATAGAACAGGATGTTTCCATGAGATAAACACACTACATTACAGGCAATGGGGATCTCCCCACACCCATTCACACCATGCCAGATACCAGAGAAAGATTAGCAGCGGCAAACATGTAAAGACACAGCACAAGCAAAAGACATTCTGGGGTCTGTGGTCTCAGGGCCTTGCCTAACCAAGACTGACCCATCAGAGAGTTTCCTCCAGGTGGGCTGACACCTTGAACTTCAATTGCCCCTGCTGCTCCTCTGACACAGCCACCGGCACCAGTCAAAAATGAGTCTTAAAGAATAACAAATACGGAATCAGGCCTCAAGAAACAGTTTTATCACCTATTATGTACTTGTGCTCCCATCAAGCTTCTCTGGAGGATAAGGGACTGTGCTCGTCAAATCTGTTCTGTTTTCCCCCTTGATGGCCCTTGGGCTCCTGGACTCTCTCATGTCCTTCCCCCACACCCTGTCCCCAAACCTTATCCAGACCCAGGGTCCCTGACTTCTACTCACTGCCTGTATGATATAGAGGACCTTTGGCTTCCCTTCACAGAAGCATGGCCCTGGATGTGGGACACCTGGAAACAAACCTAAAACTCCATGACTTCACTTGCTTACCATATATACATTATCACCCATGGCAACAACATTCCTTCTTCAGGCGGCTTCACTGCTCTGTGTCTTTCTCACTAAAATTCTTCCTCTAGTCCTAGGACCTAGAGGTTCCCTTCTCCAAGTTACTAATGTGATGCTATAGCCTCCTTTACTATTAATTGTTTAGAATGTTCTTTTAAAAATAATTTAGGAGAGGGTGTGCTGGGATTACAGGCATACTCATCACATTTGCCTGTCTCCTTGTTCTTCTGTGGTCATTCTGTTCAACTACATTCTATATTTCTCCACAGACACTGCCCACAACACATTTTTCTCATGTTATTTTTTAACTCTTACAATGAACTTGACAAAGGCTAATATTTATCCACATGGTACAAGTTAAAAAAAATGATATATTTATTTTATTTTATGTGTATGTGTGTTTGCATAAATATATGTGTGCTACATGCATGCAGTGCTTGTGGAGTCCAGAATAGCATCAGATCACCTGAACCTGGAGTTGCAGATAGTTATGAGCAATCACATAGGTCCTCTGTTAAGAGCAGCCAGTGCTCTTATAATTAGAAACTTAAGAAAAGTCGTGCAATTCCCTGAAGCCACTCACAGCATTGGGGACCGGAACGTTATTTCAGTTTGAGGACTCAGACTCTGGATCTTGGAATTTTGCAGCTCACATTCAGTTACAAGTTCTTCAAACCCCAGACATTTTTGCTGAGCACCCAGGGAGCTATCAATAAACATTTGTGTTCTGCTTTACTTTGTGATCAAAACGGAAAAGAAAATGGTGAGAGTATGGGGATTTTTTCACAAACCAACCAATACAGCTGTGGCCCTTCATGATAGGGTCTCACTGGGCAGCCCTGGCTGACCCAAAGCTCCTTATGTGGACCAGTCTGGCCTAAAACTTGTGGTGCCTCTGTCTCCCAAATGCTGGGATTATAAATGTGTGCCACCACATCCAGCAGAAGCTACTTCAAATATCAATCTAGTTGAGACATTTATCTCCCTTGAGAGTCAGATAAACCTAGGCCTCATGGAGGGATAGGGCAGATTCATGACACCCCATGCTCACCACCATATTTCACAGTCTTTGGAGGTAGATAGAGATGCCATCTCTTGTAGCTATCACCCTTAGCACAAAAGAGACACTAGAAGTGAAATGGGCCTCATTTGCCTCTGGTCCATGCAGCCACTCTTTGTCTTGGTCTCAACTAATAGGAAGCAACTATGTGTATTGAAAAGGAAGCTGAGAACTCTTCTAATGGCATCAGCATCTTCAAGGGCAAATCATTGTCAAGAAAGCTCAGTTCGTATAAGGACCTCTGACTTGGAAATGCAATCCTTCCTTTTGACAGGCATACAATGTTCCAACACACACCCCATCCCCGTCCCCACTTTCTGTCATGTCTTTCCACCAAAAGCAGGTCCTTGTTGATTCTCCACTTACTTGGTCTACAAAGGCATTTGGCAGGGATATGAATGGAGCTGGGTAGGTTGCAAAAATGAACGCTGTTGCGTTTTCTCCCACGATGAGCAATTGTCCATCAGCAAAGGCCATGAGTCCATCTATGGAAGACAGAGCTCAGTGACATTAGTGTTTTCTGGAAAGGGCCGAGAGAGGCTGTTCTAGTTGGCTTTCATTAAACTGTGGCATAGCCTAGGGTAACCTGAGAAGGGATTCTCAACTAGGAGATTGCCCTGACTAGGTTGGCCTGTGGATATGTATATGAGGGTTTGTCTTGCTTCTTAACTGATGAAGATGGGTCCATCCCACGGTGGGTGGAGCCACTCTTCAAGGAGGTGGTTCTAGGCTGTATAACAAAGCTGTGTATTTTTTTTTTATTTTATTATTATTATTTTTTTTTTTGGTTTTTTTGAGACAGGGTTTCTCTGTATAGCTTTGGGCCTTTCCTGGAACTCACTTGGTAGCCCAGGCTGGCCTCGAACTCAGAGATCCACCTGGCTCTGCCTCCCAAGTGCTGGGATTAAAGGCGTGCGCCACCACCGCCCGGCCCCCAAAGCTGTGTATTGTGGTGGTATTGTGTTCCCCAAAATATTGTGCACCCTAATAAACTAATCTGGGGTCAGAGACAGAACAGTCACTAGATACAAAGGCTAGAAAATGGTGGCACTCACACCTTTAATCCTAGCACTCCAGAAGGAGAAATCCCTCTGGATCTCTGTGAGTTCAAGGCCACATTGGAAACAGCTAGGCATGGTGATACACGCCTTTAATCCCAAGAAGTGAGCCTTTAATCCCAGGGAGTGATGGCAAAAACAGAAAGATATATAAGGCGTGGAGACCAGAAACTAGAAGCTTTTAGCTGGTTAAGGTTTCAGGCTTTGGAGCAGCAGTTCAGCTGAGATTCATTCTGGATGAGGACTCAGAGGCTTCCAGTCTGAGGAAACAGGATCCACTGAGGAACTGGCGAGGTGAGGTGACTGTGGCCTGTTCTGTCTCTCTGATCTTCCAGCGTTCACCCCAATCCTGGCTTAGGTTTGATTTTATTAATAAGAACTTTTAAGATTCATGCTACAGTGTATGCCTGAGCTTATAAGCCAGCACCATCCCTCCATGTTGTCTGCTTCAAGCTCCTGTTTGAGTTCCTGCTTTGACTTCCTTCCATGATAGACCATGACCTGGAAGCTGAAATAAACCCTCTCCTCTTCTAAATTACTTTTGGTCAGAGTGTTTTTATCACAGCCACAGAAGTCAAAATAGAACATCTCTAAACTTGGACCCAATTCTTAGTCAGTGGAGTCTTTGGGACCAACCTTCTTTTGGGGGTGTGGGTGGAATTCTTGGAATTTCCAAGATGAATCTAAAATCAAAGCGTGACTTTAACTAAGTGGAAGTCATAGCTCCTAGAACGCTCTCTAGTGTCCCTAAAACTTTACTTCAGAACTTGAAGGTGTACCTGGATAATGAAGATGCTGTGGATGACCTGGAGAGCCCTCAGAGCCGGGAAACTGGCTGCGGCCGATACTGGCAACATCTACCCTACGCTTTGCTGCTGGAACCCTGAATTTCTGGTCAGACCTTGAATCTTCCTTAGACGTTTAATTCTCAGAGAGAGACTGTGGGGAGAGGTCTCTTTGTATAACATGTTTCCCTAGGATTTGAATGATCCATGTCTTCAGTTTTCCTCCCAGAATGCTCTGAGACTCATCTTGGGTTGTAGGCAAAGAACTATTTTAACAGCTGGCGCCACAGAATCTAGGATTCCTTAGCCTTAAGGACTTGGGGAGTCCCTTGTTTTCCAGAGAAGAAAACTGGGCCCTACAATGTCTGATGACTTCTTTATTTACTTATTATTTCTTCTGAGACAAGGTTTCAAGTCACTGAGACTGGCCTTGAATTTGCTTCGTAGCTGAGAATGACTTTGAATTCCCAATCATCCATCCTTCCTCACAGGTGCTAGGATTATGGGAGTGTGCTACCATGCTTCATTCCCAATTTATTTAAATCACAGACTAAAACCGTCACAGTCTTAGCTCAGCCCTAGGTCTGTGATCACCAGGACCACATTTTCCTGAGGATAGCTCCTGAGCAGATAGATACCCTGGCTGTTCTCTAGAAGGGGCAGAGACCCAGCCTGTTTCTCAGCTGTGCTTCTTCCTTAATGGCATATTCTCAGATTCCTACTCTCAATATTTCCTGGGCCACAGTTTTCGTGATCAGGCATGATCTCTTTTGTAGTCAAGTCAGAGAAAGCAGCAGAGAGCTCACTGGCATTTCGCCTATGCTCATATTGTAGTGTGGGGTGGACCCAAAATTCGGCTCTCAAAAGTTGTACCCTCCCATTTTAAGATTTGTATCTTGGGGTCTAGAGAGGTGGCTCATCAGTTAAGAACTCTAGCTGCTCTTCCAGAGAGGACCCGAGTTTGAGTCCCAGAACCCACATGGTGTCTCACTGTGCTCTATAACTCCACTTCCATAGAATCTGATACCCTCTTCTGGCCTCTGTGATAATCAGACACACAGGTGGTGCCCAGACACGTATACAGGCAAAAACAAAAAACAAACAAACAACAACAAAAACCCCAAACCCCCACACAGATAAACATCTTTAGACTAAAAAAAAACAATTCATAGGTGTCATTAAAAGGCTTTATAAATTGGCCCAGTTTATAACATGGGCCTCATTGTCACGTGCTTCCTGTTCTGGCTCAGTCTCACCGCTTCCTACCATGAAATTTAAGCTTCCATAGGATGCCCCTCTAGCCCTCCAAATCTTTGGACTCCAGGTCAATACTCACCATAGTAAACACCAAAGACAGCTGCGGCCCCCACAAAGGCTCCTAAAAACTGGGCTCCCACATAAAACGGTAACTTGAACCATTCCATCCTTCCAAAGACGCACATTGCAAAAGACACAGCTGGGTTGATGTGGCCTCCTGTGAGGAAGAGGAGACTGTCAGGGGTTAGAGGTCAGAGGGCAGGGCTGGGGAGAGGGAACTAGAAACACAGAGGAGTGTTGGCAGGGGGAAATCTAATAACCCACGGCACAATTAAACACAGTTTAGAATATTTCCCTGTATGAAAAGGGACCCAGACACTACAAACCTGGTGTGGGTAAGGAGATCAATCTTTAAGGGAGAATTTTAGCCACCACTTAAGGAGTACCACAAGTGGATTGATGAAAATTATTACTGTGAATATATATTTAAGGCAGCTGAGGCTTATGTCCATAGCTAACACTTCTTCAGCACATGCCCACAGGCTGTAAAGCTATTCTTCACACTGGGAAGGAATGCTGTCCTGGTGGACGCTCTGTGCTTTTATTGGAGGTGATTGCCATGTCCGATGGAATCTTCTAGGTCCCTCTGCGTAAACAATGTGTTATCTCACACAGAAATGTGGCAACAACTCCCTCAACCCAACTCAACCTGGTTAGGACTCAAGTTTGGTTCCCAGCACCCACACCAGGTAGCTCAAAACCATCTGTGACTCCAGCTCTAGCAGATCCGATGCCCTCCTCTGGACTCTGCATGCACCTGCACACGCTTCCCCACCCCCACAAATACACATAATTAAAACTATATCTCAAAGCACGATGTATCTGCCTTGAAAACAAAATATGTGCACACATACACACATCTGAGCTTGCACGGTGGCCGGGCATTTCGCATGGAAGGGGGATCAAGTTCATTCTCAAAAGGAGCACACTGGAAGGTGGACATTAAGGTTAGATGTGAACAAGAGAGACGACAAGCAATCCTGATGGCAATGGTGATTATGAGGATGAGGATAATCCTGAAGCCTGGCCCTCATCAGAACCATGGGCAAGCCTAATTCTAGAAGTCCAGCCACCATGAAGGGAGCCATGCTTTTCCCAAGTCTCCTGTCCAAGGCTGACAGTGGGCTTTTGGCTGCTCACCCACTAAGGTAGCCGCCCCTGACATTCAACTCCAGTGACTATGAGCTAGAACATTCCAGTATGTCAAAGTGTGGGTGATCTCCCAGATCCTTTTGAGTGTTTCAGCTGTGGGGCCTTGCTTTTATGGGCTCCCAAAGCCAGATTCGTAGGAATGTTGGAAACATGAATTTGGACTGACATGGACTGATGGGAAATTCCTGGAGCCAGACTGCACCTGTTCCTCTTCTCCTCATGGCTGCATGAAGAGTCCTTCACTTAACACAGGCCTGGCCAGGGATGCAGGGACAGAGCACCCAACAGCAGCCCACAGAACAAATTACATTTATAGACTTTAGAGGGGAGGAGGGTCTGAGCCTAGAGAAGAGGGGTCTTTGTGCACAACAGATGAGGGAAGGTACTAGATACAATTAAAAAACAAACAAACAAAAAACAAACAAACAAAACCAGGGCTAATCCCCTCTAACAGGGCAGAATCTAGATCTAAGACAGACAGCCTGGAGGCCCTCACTGTGAAAGGACAAAGGGGCCATAAAAAGTCACCTCTGATCAAAACCAGCCCTCAGGAGGGCATTATGGAGTGAGGCTTCTAGAACAAGCTCCCTTCTAAGATTAAAACCTGTGGCAGGTAGGTTTACATTTTGCAGTCTCTGGCAAGCACCCTGGAAGCCTAATTAGCTTTGGATCTCATGCGATATCAGCCACTTTGTAGGCATTTTAGATGAGAAAGCTGATGAAAGAATCAAGGGGCTTTGTTTAGACGATGTACACAATGGAAGTCTGGGGACAGTTCCTGGGAGTCAGAGAGGGTCGACCTGGAAGGAAACTTTGAAAATGAATGAGGAGAAGGGGCTAAGGGGTGACAGAGGGTTCAGAAAGGGAGGGGGAGCAATGGCTGGAGTCCAGAGGGCTGTAGAACTTCCTCCGTACGGACCTGCATGGCTCACGGCAAGGCCAAGGCCAGAGCAGTGTAATGGAAAGAACATGGGCACCAGGGTCAGAGAGTCCTGCCCTCACCTATCAGCTCTTCGAAGGTTGCTTTGATGACCGTATTATTCACATAAAGAACCCCCTCAGGGAACAGCTGGAGCCCAACAGGCCCAAGACGTGGGTCTTGGGTGAGCCAAGTGAACCCTTCAAAGATTCTGTTCTAGGAAACTCCCTACCACCCTCGCACAATTCTGTGATTAGGTACCTTACAATTCTCCTGTCACTGAGCAAGGCTTTTCTGCTTTTTCAGTTAATTCATTTACAAAATGCTACATCAAAAACAGTTACCAACAGGATCCACTGAGATGCCTAAGAGGGTAAGGCAAAGGCACTTGCCACCAAACCTAACAACCTGAACGCAATCCCCAAGACCCATACGGTAAGAGGAGAGAATTTATGGCCTCCACATGTACACACACACACACACACACACACACACACACACAAATGTAACTTTAAAAAATAGTTACCACCAGGCAGCCTACATGCTTTGAATAGCGTATTACATAATTATGTGTGTATAATAATTAGGTGTGTGTAACAATAAGCTCTGATTGGTTGAATGGCATATTCACAGTGGAGCAGGATGCCAAAACTCCTTTCTTTATAGCAAATTGATTCTTTATATTTAAAAGTGAAAGGCCACTGACTTCACCAGTCTGTGGCTACAAAATGGGATAACATTTATATTCACGTCTAGCAGGTACAGGTTGTTCTTGGAGTCCTCAAGAAGGGCTTCCCATGAGGCTACAAACCACGTTAGGCAGAGCCACCTTGCTAGAGACACCTCCCACACAATTGTCTTCTCTTATTCCTGTGGCCACTGATGCCAAGATTGATGCCGTGGGCTGTGTAGCTGTCATGGAGAGCACATGCGCTGTCCCTGCACATTTCCAAGTCCTCAGTCCTCAGTGCCTGAACTGTGCTAGTTCCAAACAGAGACATGATAGGTGCTCCCACTCCAGCTCAACACTGTAACTCACCAGTCGGGGTTGGGTGCTCTCACAGCCTCCCATAAACAACTCGGTCAGAGCCTAGGCTGAATGCAACCTCTCATCATTTCTGATTCTCACTCCCAAGAACTTAGACTCAGTACCCAGGCCAGAGGGGACAGCTCTTGGCCATCTTTCTGCAACCTTTTATCCTTCCTGCTGCTCCTTCCAACCCTTTCCCCCTACAGTGAGTCCCCAAGTCCCTGAATATAACAATGAATGCAAAGATTCATGACCCACAGTGGCCGGGACAAGGGTCAGTTACACTAAGAGAATCAGAGGGGAATTAGTACCATACAATGGCTTGACAATGTTCAGCTCAGGAGATCATGAAGGCAAAATACTCTGAACTGGTGGTTCTCAAACCTGTGAGTCAAGACCTTTCAGGGTTTAAGGACCCTTTCACAGGGATCCCATACAGATATCCTGCATATCAGGTTGTTACATGACAGTTCATAACAGTAGCTCCATGACTCAGAATACCTAGCCCTGCCCTGGGTCTCTTCCTAAGTTTCCTCACGGCATTCAATAGCATCCTATCGTTTTGCTTTGCAGAGCCCTGTAAATGGCCATCATCAGCCTAGCCACCAAGGAGGAACTAGGTTAACGTTTCCTAGCTCAGGCACTTCTGTCGTAAAGATGGCGTTGACATTGCATAAGACCTAGCTTCTCTGGTTGTAGCTGATAAAGATCCAGGGACTTGCCTCTGCTGGTGTGGCCTTCGCTGGGCTATCTACAACCTTCTCTGGGAAATGCTTCCAAGCATGAGATTCATAAAGTAAGAAGTACTGGTTACCAGAAGACACACTACAGCAGCCAGGGAGGGCTCAGGTATGAGTGCTAACCCCATCCGGTCCTTGTTCAATGTTGCTTTTACATAAGCCACTTACCATTTGTTGGTATTTAAATTTTTTCATCCATAAAAAGATATCAATACCTACTCTTGCAGGATTGTAGAGACATAATAAATAATGTGTGTAAAGCAGCCAACCCTGCTAGCACATTGGGACTGTTGACTTAATAGTTGTAATAATGACTTCTACTGCGTACCAGAGACACCTCCAGTGACGTAAATAGCCATCACAACTGCCATGGCAAATCCAACATTGATAGTGACAATTCCACCAAGATGTCCTCGACTGAGAACCGCTTGGGCAACAGAGCCACATCCAAGGACCTAGAAAGAAAAGACAAAACAACTCATAAAAATAACGGAAGTGGGGATGACCACTGTCTAATGCAATATGCATTCATGGTGTGTATGTTTTAAGTGAAGTCATGAATTCAGCTTCCTTAGATATCAAACAATTCAAATTATAATGCTTTGGCTGTCTCCATGGTTACATCTAAGTTGCAGATGAATCTTACTACGGGTGTGCAATGTGAACATCTTGCCTACAACTTATAAATCATGTAAGTTCACACTATGGTCTAAATTCCTCTTCTCAAAGGGATGGAAAAATGAAAGATTCCAAGTTGGAAGTGTAAAAATTGTCCTCAAATATCTTCTTGATGGTGATGAATTGATTCTATGTAACCTCTATAGGGTTGTCCTGGGAGGCCCCGTGGAGAAATATAATTTGTATATTAGACATTTATTTGTATATTAGAAAGAGTGATTTCAGCTTACCACCTCCCCAAAGGCAGAAGACAGGCGATACACAGGTGACCTTTGGATGTCCCACTGTCCCCAGTTCAAGGATATACCTACCTATTTTATTTGCAAATTGCTAGACTTAGGAGATGTAGAAGAGCCTGGCTTCTGGAGGGAAGTCCTTGATATACACGCCACATTAAAGCCTTTGACTTTATCCACAGTCTTGGTGCCATACTCTACATTAAGTAGTATATGGTGATACTTTATTTGTACTGAAATATGATTTTATTTGTATGTTAATAAATAAAGTTGCCTGGGGGTCAGAGCTAATAGCAAGCCATAGCAGAAGTCTGGCAGTGGAAGCACACGCCCTTAATCCCAATCACATGACAGGCAGATCTCTGTGTGTTCAAGGATACCACCTGCATGGAGATACACGCCTTTAATCTCAATACCAACCATAGAAGATCTGGAGGTCTGTGTAGATGGGCAGTGACGAGGAGGTCAAGTGGCTGGGTTTAACAAACAATGAGAAGGCAGAACAGAAAGTCTATATAAAGACAGATACACAGGAAGTAGCGCTCTTATGGAGAGGTAGGACAGCAGCGGCAGTGAAGGGTAAGAAAGGGTTTTCTAGCTCTTAACTACTGCTCTGACCTCTTGGCTTTTAACTCTGAATTTGGCTCTGTGTTTCTTATTTAATAAGATTGTTCATCTACACGGCTACAACAAAAATACCTAACAAGACACAATGCTGAGGCTGGGCAGATGGCTCAGTGGTGAGAGTGCTTGTGAGAAAGCAGGAAGACCTGAATTCAAAGTCCCAGCAGCCATGCTAAAAACCCCAGTGTTGAGGAGCAGAGACAAGCAGACCTAAGAGCTTGCTAGCCAGCTTAGCGGGAATGATAAGAGTAAGGTAGAAAGGAATAGAGCAGATGCTAGACACGTGTCCTCCTCTGGTGTCCTCATCGACATATACAGGAGTGTACACCTGCACACACGTGCATATGCTTGTACATACATGCACATACACCACACACACACACACAAACAAACAAACAAAATCCCTGCAATGCTACATACAGATCTGTGCTGCAATCTTCTGGGTGGTGGCTCTAATGAGGGTCATATGAGCCCCTAATGGCTCAACTTTCCTCCCCCCCCCAGCCTACAGTGTGATTTATACCCACCCCATACACCTCCTGCCCCCAAGGTGATTTCAGCATCTAGGATAGATAGAAAGGGAGCTGTTTATCAGAGTGAAATCAGGCAGGTCAGAGGCCTCCCTGGGGACAAGTCAGTTCAAGCTTTTCTGTTCCCTCTGCCCCCACACTAGGAGTTCTGCAGCAGAGTCATGACCAGGGGAAGACTCTTGTTTGGAGAGTTAGCGGCCATCTCTGCCCTGGCGGTTTAGAGTAGCTCATCTTAGATGACAGTAATATCCAACCCTACTTTCTGAGAATGTGACTCAGTGCTACTTGCTTAGTTCAGAAGTTAACCTCAGCATTTAACTGGCTTCAGATTACAAAGGAAAAATAAAGCCAGGAATGGAGGTTTAATTCTGACAGTCTTGAGGATAGGGACTCTAGGATGAAAATAGCCAGTAGGCTATAAAATGGAGCCAGGGTGATCTAAAATGTAAAAGAGCACATTGTGATTACATTTTGATCAGTCGGTAGAGCTTGAGACTCTTAATCTCAGGGTCATGGGTTCGAGCCCCACATTGGGCACCAGATATAGATGAACAATCTTATTAAATAAGAAACACAGAGCCAAATTCAGAGTTAAAAGCCCAAGAGGTCAGAGCAGTAGTTAAGAGCTAAGAAACCCTTTCTTGCCCTTCACTGCCACTGCTGTCCTACCTCTCCGCAAGAGTGCTACTTCCTGTGTATCTGTCTTTATATAGACTTTCTGTTCTGCCTTCTCATTGGTTGTTAAACCCAACCACATGAACTCCTCGTCACTGCCCATCTACACAGACCTCCAGATCTTCTATGGTTAGTATTGAGATTAAAGGTGTATGTCTCCATGTAGCCGGAAAAACAATGAAGAGTACGGTATATACTCAGTGTGTTATTTTAACCTCCAAAAATAAGAGCATGGTCCTGTGTGGTGGTGTAGGTTGTCTGACTTGTAAGAACAACATCTTTCTTCTTCTCACGCCCAGAAAGGAGCTGTTGCTTGTATTTACCTTGTTTTTTTTTTTTTTTTTCTATGAGGAAACCCTATTGGATTACATTACCTATTTGGATTCTTCACGCCAAACCTAACCCAAGATTCAATTCTCTAACATTCAATTATACTGTGTGCAATTGATAATCAGTTCTGTGTTGGTCTTAGTTTCTGTGCTGAAGGAATTAAACTCTCCCACTTTTACAACTGAATTTAGGTTTCAGTTGTCTGAGAGGGGCAAACAGGTGTCTCTCCCAGCAAAGGGTCATTTATCAACAAACTACATCAAGGCCAAGAGAGAGAACACGAACAAGGCCTGAAGCCAGCCGCATGATATCTCAAGGACAAGTCCTACAGCCCTGCTTCTGGGTCACTTCTGGACTTGCCCAAGCTTGTGCAAATATACCCAAAGATAAAACCTCAGCCAATTAAAAGTATACTAATGTAACTGATGCTTGTTTAACCAGTTACATTTGAGATGACCTCAGTGTCCCTGAAACTCCCTTTAGCTGATCTTAAAAAGAGCCTACAGGCTACTCTCAGGGTTATCACCATTTTGTACAGGTATAGTAAATAAACACTCTTCGCTCTTACATACTATTTGAGTCTGGGGTCTCCTTCAGCATTTCCTTGAACCCTACAGTACCTAGAAAACAATATTTAAGGTTTCTTTCCACACCAACATCCAAGCATATGCCAATGTTAATGTTCTGTTTCCAACACTTCTCTGCAGATCTCATAGATCCACAAGGTCACTTCCTCATTCTTTAAAAACCAAAACAAACAAGAGATAAAACCTAAGAGGCTAGAAAGATGGCTCAATGGTGAAGAACACTTGCTGCTCTTGCAGGAGATCTGTGTTCAGTTCCCAGCACCTGAATTGGGCAAGTTCACAACACCTATAACTCCAATCCCAGAGGATCTACCACCCTCTTCTCATCTCCCTGACTACCAACATGCACATGGTACATATATAGGCAAGCACACACACACACACACACACACACACACACACACACACACACACATACACATGAAAGTAAATTTTAAATTTTCTAATTCAAAATTTTAGTTAGCATACCAAACAGTGGGTTTCATTATTACAGTTTCATAATATATCATTGTACTTTGCCACCAACTGTCTCCTCTTCCCCACAGACAATGTCCCTCTGCTTTAAGGTCATAGGTAGGAAGAAGGATGATGAATGAAGATAAATAGACAGACAGACAGACGATAGGTGGATTAAGTTCCTGAGAAGAAACACACAATATTTTGTCTTTCACTTTCTTGACAAGACCTAGCATGTACTCAACCTAGCTCCTTCTCCAGGGGAGCTGGACAAGTCCCCCAGCCATGCAGGAGATGGGAGGCATGACAAAGCCATGGATCTGCTCCTCATTGTGTCCTTTGCCCCCAAACTCTCTTTCACCTTTTACTTATATTCCTGAACTATCTTTACCAGGCGCTCTCTCATCAGTTCAACCTACTCAACTGCCTTTCTACAAATAACACCAACTCCTACTGGACTCAGTCCCTGTTAACAGACTGGAAGGTCAGAAGATCATATGAGTGCTGAGTTCCACCTCCACAGAACCACCTCAAATTTAAGATTATGTTTCTTTTGGGTATGAATCCTAGATTCAGGCAGGGTTTGGCAGGACATTTCATTTTTGCTCCACTGAAATTGTCTGAAGATATGAATTGTTCCTGCATTCATGTCTGCCTTGTGAGTGGTATTGGCTACCCACTGAGTCTTTCTGGAGTGCAGACCAGAGTGCTTACAAGTGTCTACTGCATGGTGTCTTGGCTTCTGCATAGCATGCTGGTTGGGTTTAAAAAGTGAGCATCACATAGCCCCAGAGTCTATGTTCTTAATTCCTATCCCATGTCCCTTGCAGTCTATACTAATTTGATAATTCTGAACTTACAGCAGACAGGGGGATCTGCTATAGGCATTATTCCTACACTACACATACATACACAGAGAAAGAAAAGATCCATGTGTTAAATTTCCTGGTCTCTGTAACAGTTTCCAATATATTCATGTCAAATAATCAGAGTGTTGCTTTTTCTGCTGGGTAAGAAAGCACTCTTCATGATTGTGTAAATGAACATAACAAAAGCCTTAGCTCAGGCTTGCTTCATGGGATTTTTCAATAAAGGTTCAAATGAGATAACACTAATGAAAGCTCTATTTAAACAGCAAAGGGCGGTCATAAATGGAAACGCAGGATATTGTTGTTTTAAGTGTAAACGCAAAAGGAAAGCTAAGAGTCGGTGGATTCAAATGATTGGATCCATGAATGTAGCCGTAACCATGAGCGCACTTCCTGGCAATACCCAGCAGGGAGAGGCTACGCTTAGGACAGGCAGGAGGAACAGTTGCTGTGCCAATCACAATCAAATGTGGGGGGGGGGGGGAACGGGACTGCAAAACTTCAAGTGGTTTTGCTTGTTTTCAATGACTTTCCAAAGACTGGTCATTTTACAGTGAGTGAGTTGTGTGTGTGTGTGTGTGTGTGTGTGTGTGTGTGTGTGTGTGTGTGTGTATGTGTGTGTGTGTGTGTGCATGCTATTGCTCTGGGTAGGAAAGTTATAAGAGCAGAATAAGTTCTGTCTTCATTAGTAGATTTTATGGCTATGAGGACAGGAGAAAGTTTCAATAGGAAAGACAGGAAACATTCAGAAGGGTAGAACAGGTGGCTAATTGGAAGGTGAGGCATGCCCCTCTATTACTAGCCACTAAGCCAAACGCTCTGGAACCATCTGGCCTTCCTTCTTCCCTCCTTGAACATCCATAAGATGTCCCTATGCCTTGCTTAACCTTCTGTCTACAGCCTCTGGCCAGAGCCCCACCTCCAACTTCTTACCATCCAGTGATGGAGCGAGCTGCCATGCTACAGATGTACATGTACAGATGTACAGATGAAAGTCTCTCTGCTGCCCAAGAAGTACCACTACACATCCAGGCTCTGCATTACCTTGTTCTGTGGAGCCCAGCTCCCTTCTGCCCATCACAGATCTACAGCACTGCATGGCAGCCACTTTGAGCCCTTTGAACTGATAGCCGCCACTCCAGTCTCTACATGCCTGCTCACAGGGGGCCTTTCTCTTCACTTGCTCCTCCAAACCTAGTCTATTCTTCATTCTTAATTAAAACTCTGCTTGCTTCAAGCGTTCAAGCGTTCAAGCATGCCCCCTCCCCCACCCCCCACAACACACACATTGAGCTCCTCCCATTGGCCCTTTGAGACATTTCTAAATGCTGCAGTCTTTACAGGTCACATTACCTTGTGGCATTCCTTCAAGACAATTGGCCACCTGGATACAGAGCCCAGTTGGTAGAGGGATGACTCAGTGTGCACGAAGTACTACACACAGTCTTCAGCACCACATAAAGGCAGGGTGCTGCCCACATGTAATCGCAGCACTTGGGGGGCAGAAGTAGGAAGATCAGAATTGGAGGAGGTTCTCATTTACCTGTCAAGTTCTCATTTACCTCTCAAGTTCTAGCCTACATGAGACAATGTCTCAACGCCCTCCCCAAAAGACCATAATGCTTCAATGTCTGCCAGCACAGCTTATTCCTCTACTATTCACACTAAAACAATGCTTGGTGAAAGATTAAGATATTGAAGCCCAAGCAAAAAAAGAATAAAACTTTTTTCTTGTACTCATGAGTGTAGAAAAAGGGGAAAGTAAGTTTGGGTAAGAGGATTAGGAAAAGAGATGTGATTTCTAAGAAATATTTGGAAGTTCTGAAAGTTACAAACTGAGTCACAACCTTGTGACACACCCTTTACTGGATGCAACGTGGAACCTAAAATGATGAAGTGATTTTTATGAATTGCTGAGGGCAATAAAAAGAAAGAGGGAAAACTCAGCCTGCATGGTTTTGTGAATGTTTTCACTCTTCTCAAGGGTCTCACATATTTATCACTTTTTAAAAGTGTCAAGATGTCCCAGGGCTGGGGAGATGGCTCTGTGTTTAAAGCCCTTGCCACGCAAGTGTGAGGGCCTGAGTTCTGATCCCCAGAAACCACAGAAAGCTGAGCCCTGTGTTCAGGGCTTCTGTCTCCAGATGGGAAGTAAAGACAAGAAAATCCCTTGAAGCTTGAGGATCAGCTAGTCTGGTACATACCAAAGAGAGGAACAGAGAGATAGATGTGCCTTAAACAAAGTGAAAGGTGAGGACACACCTGAGGCTGTCCTCTGATCTGCACATACACCAACAACACTACAGTACCAGCTACGTCAGAAGCCATGGCACTGGCCAGCATTTGGGGGAGCTATTCAGGATTAATATCTGTATTACTTACTTTTCATTGCTGTGATCAAATGCCATGACTAAAAGCAAATTATGTGAGCTTTTTGTGAGCTAAGGACCATACATTTGCTCCTTGGTCTTCCTTGTAACTGTGTGTTGGATCCTTTCGCTGTCACCATTTTATAAATAGGGAGACCAAAGCTAAGACAGGCTAGGAGCACTCTGCAGGTTCACAAGAAGAGGGAGCACCTTGATCAGGTTTGACTTCTTCCTACTTTTTACTGGATGGGTGAAAGAGGAACAGTCTTGAACCTTACGCTGTGAGTCAGACAAGGTCATGACTTCCTCTCATTTAAAAAGAAAGTCCATGGCTGGAGAGAGAGCTGAACAGAGCACGGACTGTTCTTGCAGAAGACCAGGGTTCGATTCCCAGCACCCATGTCAGATAGCTCACAACCAACCACCTGTGACTTTGGCTTCTGGAAATCTGATGCCCTCTTCTGGTCTCTCAGGGAACCTGCATTAATGTGCACAGATTCACACACACACACACACACATTCTCTCTCTCTTTCTCTCTCTCTCCCTTTCTCTCTCTCTCCACATAGTTAAAAAATAAAATAAAAATGTAAATAGGTAAACAATGGAAAACAAAAGCTGGTGTGTGAGGGTCAGAGGCAGAGCCAGGCCCTCTGGGTCCCTGCCCTGAGTGCTTTCCCAGCCCTACTGCTTCTCTGGATTCTCTTTCTAAAGATGCGATATGTGTTTACACTCGGCTTTCTAGACAGTACGTTTTCCAATTGCGAAACGAAAACTTTCTCAGCCGTAACAAAAATAGTCAGAAAGAACTAAGACTTTCATGTGGACATTCTGGTTCAAAAGCTTGTATCCTGAGAGAATGGGCCACATTTGGAAAGTACCCACAGTAAGGCAGGCTTGTAAAGGGACAGGAATCTTCAACCTGGAGTCAGATGGGCAGGCAAATGGGCCAGCCCCAGTGCCCTCAAAGTAGAAAAGACTTTCACCAACTAACTCAGGCCCCAGAAAGGAGAGATGACTAAAACTCCATCATCTCGACTGGGCTGAAGAACAGAATACTCCTATTCTGACCCACAGCCAGCATCTACATCCCTCTACTCCTCCCAGATGCTCAGCCGGATGAGAACTTGATCCTGATTCCAGAGGCCAGAATAATAAACTAATTAGGCGTTAGTTTGTAAAGGCCCATGTGTTGTGTTGAGATGAGCATGGTTCCCTGTGCTGTGTAAGATAAGGATGCTGGCTGGTGAGAACAGTTCTCCCTGCGTGCACAGCACCTTACAGTGTCAACCACAACCTCCTCGGGAACTCTCAACCTGGAAGATCCTCCAAAACAAAGGAGCTTGGAGGCTGATGGGCCTCCTAGGTTCAAATCACCAGACCCGTGAGATGCTCCTCAAACAAGGGAGAGTCTGTGGTCCAGCCAGCCTGGAAAGTATATTCTCTTTTCCTCTTTATAGTGAACCTGGAGGCTTTGGACAATTCCTCCTTGAGTTGGTTTAGCTCCCACTCTCACATCTGGAAAGACCAGCATGCATAGACGACTGTTCTTCGTAGTGTTTCTTGAGCAATTTTCTATAACATTTGAAGAACCACATTTCACTGGGTCAGCTCTTTCATGGGGGAGAAAAGTGGTCAGAGAATGCACAGGGGGCAGACAAAGAGTTTCAAAGTATAAATATAAGAAATTCGCCTCTTTTCTTTGCCACACTCCAAATTTTATTCTCCATATTAACTTATAATGTTTTCTTTGGGGCCAGTGAGATAGCTTAGCAGGTGAAGGGACTTGCTGCCAAGCCTGGTGATGATCTGAGTTCAGTTCCAGGGACCCACGTGACAGAAGGAGAGAAATGAGTTGTCATCTCATCCTACACACACACACACACACACACACACACACACACACAATCTAAAATATACCTTTAAAAAAGAAAAACCGTGTCTTTATACAAGCTGCATCTTTGCTACGCGGTGGTGGCGCACGCCTTTAATCCCAGCACTCAGGACACAGAGGCAGGCAAATCTCTGTGAGTTCGAGGCCAGCCTGGGCAACAGAGTGAGATCCAGGACAGGCACCAAAGCTACACAGAGAAACCCTGTCCCGAAAAACAAAAACAAAAAAAACAAAAACCCTGCATCTTCATCACAAGATGCAGGGTAAGGAGGAGCCATATCTCTGCTTATCCCTGGCTTCTCCTTTCTTCACAAGTGATGGGATCATGATGCAATGAACCCGGTCTCTAAAGAAAAACCAGCCAAACCCACTTCTGGAAAGTAGAGTCAATAAAAATAGGAAGTTTTTTGAGTCCAAGTGAAAACACAGGGATCAAAAGCAGTGTTCTGTTGGCTGACTCCAGAGCTCTGGGGGCTGCAGCTTCTGGACCCATGGCCCCCAGCAGACTTTTCTTCCTAAGCTCTCCGAAACTGTGAACTTCCCAGGCAACTCTGGCCCTCAAGTCAGCAGCTGGCAAGGGAAAACGGACCAGAGCAGGTGCTGACTGCTAAGGACTTGACAGGACAAGAGGTGGCTTTGTATCCATGGACCCATCCCATCCTGAGAGAGGAGAAGAAACAAAGAGCTGTTCTTTAGGGGACAGTGTTCTGCAGCAGGTCCTTTCATCCATCCACTTTCCATTTTGATTTTGTCTACCTCACAGTCATATTTGATATATTTTTAAAGAAATTATTTTTGAGACAGAGTTTCAGGCAGCCCAGGCTGGCCTTGAACTCACTGGATAGCCAAGGTCGACCTTGGACTTCTGATCCCCGCTACCTCCACACCTCCACAGTGCTCGAATTACCGGTGTACACCACCATGCCCAATTTATGAGGTGCTAGGAATAGAGTGGACCCAGGAGTCCTGCCTGCTAAGCAGGAACTCTCTGACTGAGCCCTAGCCTCAGCTCGTGATAATCTGCTTCAGAGGAAGCAGTCCACAGTGTGGGCCTGTGGAATTCCCACAGAGAAAAAAAATTCCCTATGCCATTTACAATACACATTTATGATCCCCATCCCCCCAAACACATATAAGAGCTCCTCCATGGACGAAGGTCAACAGATAAAACAATCAGAATGACTAGCTCCCAAAATCTCGAGAGGATGGCAGAGACCTAAAATGTTATAAATGTACTGGGCTTTAGTAGGACACAGTTATAAAAGAAATAAGCACTGGGGAAGAGAAAGGTATAAAAATACAATACGAAAACCAGAAATTCAGTGGCTGGTGTTGACCAACTGGTTTAGACACAGTGCGATAGGGAATTAGTGAATTGCCAAGTAGATGTGAGATAAACACATGCAGCCCAGGGATGAAGGGAAGAGTGGTGAGACATAGAAAACAATGGCTAAGAGACAATCAGGAAAGGTGGAGAAGGCCAGGCATGGTGGGACCCACCTTTAATCCCAACACTTGGGAGACAGAGGCAGGTGGATCTTTGTGAGTTTGAGGCCAGCTAGTCTAGAGAAAACCTGACCCAAAACAAACAAACAAACAAACAAACGAGATGGAGAAAGTCACACAATTTCCAAAACCAGACCACAAGAACGGCAAGGTGACAAAGGTAATAATTCACCACAATTGGCAAAAATAGGAAATAATTTACATTGAAGACAAACCATGGATATTTCCCCTCAATCATGTGATAGAAAAATCTTAGAATTAATTTTTTTTTAATTCTCATATTATCTACCAAAGAAATACAGATTTATAAGGGCTAAAGGCTGCTAACAGACCTGAAACAGAAATAAGAGAGACTTGGGATAATGCCTGCAAATTGCCTATTAAAAAGTTGCAGTTTCTAGTTGATCTCTTAGCAAGGAGCAGTCAGGCAAAAGTGGAAGAACATTTGTTCCATGTCTACCTGTTTGGAAACAGCAAGGACAGGACAAAGATTTCACCTTTGCGAAGGCTTCCCAAAAGTGGAAGTAAATGTAAGTCTGCACTGTAGTATTCTCAACAAAATCAAAGGAGAGGGCTTGAAGGGAGGTGCCTGTAGGGAGTGGAGGGGAGGAGTCCCGGGGAAGAGGTGGGAAATTGGAATGCATACGATAAAGATACATTGTTTACGGGTACAAGGTTGTCAAAGGACAGACAACCTTGTCCTATCTTTTTAAAACCAGGACTGATGATACTGACAGTGAATTGAGACATGAAACAAGACTGAGGAGATGGACTAGCTGGTCAGCTAAAGATCGTAAAGAGCTTTGTCATGTGGACTTGCAAACTCCTCAAAAACACAAGGCTGAATACTCAGGGCCCACGCAGGGGGCAAGTGAAGTGGACCTGGGGTGAGGAGAGCTGGTGGAGGCTGTGGGAAGACAGACTGATCAAAGCAGAAACCGCTGGAGTGGAAAGCAAAGAAACCTCTTGTTCAAAACTGTGAAGAGGGCACAGCTACAAGGTTCAGTGGAGACTTCAAGAGCCAGAGAAGGCTATGTAGATGCAGTTCGAAATTAGTGCTTTCAAAACGTTAGTTTTGAAAGCATTAGCAATTTTGAAAAAGTATGTGTGAAACAGCAAATGAAACACAGTGTCTTTATCTTTCCCTTTCTGTCTTAATTTATTGGGGCTGTTTGTTGAGAAATGTCGCATGTAGCCCAGGTTGGCTTCAAGCTACCCATGTAACTGAGGTTGGCCATGAATCTGGATCCTCTTGACTCCACCTCCCAAGTACTAGAAGCACATGTGTATGCTTGGCTGAATTTCTTAGATAAATACATCAATTTCCAAAATGGAATCAAGCACAGAAAAATCTAAACTGGACCTATGACTTAAATAAATCTTCCCTCTCCTTGTTTTTTTTTTTTTTTTTTTTTTTTTTTTTTTTTTTTTTTTTTATTCCTCTCTCCTTCCTTCAATGTATGTACTAAGTAATCTTTAAGGAGTTAGATAATTCCCACCATATAGAAAGTATTCTTGGAGGGGCTGGAGAGATGGCTCAGAGGTTAAGAGCACTGGCTGTTCTCCCAGAGGTCCTGAGTTCAATTCCCAGCAACCACATGGTGGCTCACAACCATCCGTAATGAGATCTGATGCCCCCTTCTGGCCTGCAAGCATGCATGTAGGTAGAACACTGTATACATAATAAATAAATAAATGTTTAAAAAAAAAAGTATTCTTGGACCAGTGAGATGGCTCAGCAGGTAAAGGTGCTTGCTGCCAAGTCTGACAACCCAAATTGGATCCCCAGGACCCCCATGGTGGGAGGCAAAACTGACAAAAGGTTCTCTGACCTCCACATGTGCACATGACCACATAAATACAAAATAAAGACATAAAATGAAATTTTAAAAAATTAAGCATTCTACAAAATAGATCTGAGAGAAATAATTCCAACCCATTTCAGGAGGCTAATGCAACCTTAGAACAAAACTAGACAAAGACAATATATAAAAATTATGATGTTGGGGGCTGGAGAGCTGGCTCAGCAGTAAAGAGTTCTGTCTCTTCTTCCAGAGGTCCCAGGTTCGGATCCCAGCACCTATGTGGCAGCTCACAACCATTTGTAACTCTGGTTCCAGGGGATTCAATGCCCTCTTTTGGTCTCTGCAGATACCATGAATGAACATGATACACATACATACATGTAGGTAAAACATTTATACATATAAAAGAAACAAAAAATAAATCTTTAAAAAATTATGATCTAAATATTTAATAAAGCATTATATATTAACTGTAGTATAATTAGGGATTAGTACCAAGAATGCAGGGCTTATTTGATGCTAACATTGTTTATCAACAGAATTGACTGCATGAACAGATAAAGGGGACTCACATGTTTATTTCAAATGTTTACATAAATCTATGTGTTTCATTGTGGTGATACTTTGTTTGTGTTCTAACAAATAAAGCTTGCCTAAAGATCAGAGGGTAGAGCTAGCCATTAGTTAACCATAGAGGTCTAGAGGCCTGTACAGACAGGACAGGAAGTGATATTGCTTGGCAGAGAGAGGCAAAAGTTAGCCACTGGGCAAGAAACTGCCCCTGCCTTGACTACTGACAATATGCTGTCCAAATTGGACAAGCAGGACACAAAAGAATGTGGCTGCTGAACTTTGCCAATACAAGGTAGGATGGCCCTTTAGAATACCTTGCTTCACAGAATAGTCTGTCAGACATTTTAGGCCTGTAGGCCAAAGAAGGATGCCCTAACATTGCAGAGAAACCTTGGGTGACTGATGATGCAGCCAGCTGTTTCTGTCATTTCTCATGTATTTTGGAAGTCACTTGCTTGCACTTCCTGCTTACTCAGGTAATATTATTTCTTTCTTGGGTTTCTGATGGAGTTGAAGACTTTATAGTAATAGTTATAGTTTTCCTTATTACCAGATACAGAAAAGAAATTCACTAAAGAGGTGTAAGGTGTATAGGGTTGAGAGACATAAAAGATAGTTTTGGTAATGCAAGTTAGAATAGAAAGTGAATTAGGTACAACCTTTTGGACTCACCAAGATAGGATAGATAATGGCATATTTTCTCTGAATTTGTCAAATGTTCATGGACTTAGACATTGTTGATGTATTTATTGCCTGTATATATTGTATATAGTTATTGTGCTTATTGTATATAGTTTCTCTTATATTAGTTATAGCCTTTTTAAATTTTAGGCAAAAAGGGGGAAATGTGATATTTTGTTTGTGCTCTAACAAATAAAGCTTACCTAAAGATCAGAGGGTGGAGCTAGGCATTAGTTAACCATAGAGGTCTGGAGGTTTGTACAGACAGACAGGAAATGATATGGCTGGGTGGAAAGAGGGATGTAAGGCAGACAGAGACAGGAGCTTGGCCCCCTTTTTGGTCTGAGGGGTCGTGGAGGTAAGAGGTGACTTTGGCTGCTCTTTTCCTTTTCTGATCTTTCAGCATTTACCCTGATATCTGACTCCAAGTTTTTATTATTAAGATCAATTAGAATTCATGCTACATTTCATTGATGCAGAAATAGTATTCTAAAATATTAAAAAAATCAGCCCTAAATAAGAATTCTCCTGAAGCTACAGTATTCCTCAGTATCTCCTGGGGATTATCACATTTAATGACAAAATATTATGAAGTTGACTATAAAATGATAACACGATTATGGCTTCTACCGACACCACACAAGAGATTTAAGCCACGAAAATGACAGCAGAAGAAATCAAATGCTGAAGGAACAGAAAATGGCAAAGTCTTCATTACCCTCAGAAAAAGAAATCCTTGACAATAACAAGAACACAATTTTAAAATCTATATGACTGATACAAAGTATAAAATTCTAGTAAAAAGCCAACTAACGATCCACTTTCACATTCATGGATGAGAAAATTCAACATTCTGAAAGTATCAGTTGTAACAAGAATGTCGCATAAAGTCAAGACAAGATATCTAATCCTGCCCATATTTTCTCTTAAAGAATTTGATAAGTTAATTAATACTGAAATTCATATAGAGGAATAAAAGGTTGATGATATTGAAAAATAGTGACAATTTTAAAAATGAAAGATAATTAGAAAGTGATAGTAACAAAAAATACGTGACATTAGTACAAGTCTGGACATTAGTCACATCATTGGATCTGATTGGTCTAGACACAGAAATGAAACACACACATATATGAACTGGAATATGACAAAGATGTCATCAAAATACATGGGGAACAGAAAGTCTGCTCTGAAATGGGGCTAGGCCAGCTGTCTTTCCAGACAGGGATGGCAGACACCTACTCTACAACACACATACATCCAAAGTCTAATGACTTGGAGCTCTAAATATGAAAAGCAAAGCAGTTAACTGTTGATGTAACCAACCACAAAGTATCTTTAGTGTCTGGTTCTAAAATAAGTATCCATATCCTATAATTATGAAGAAAAAGTTTGAACTCCCAAAGAGATTTAGTGTAGAAGACAAGAGCAGGGAGCAGACCATGTTCTAAATGCACGTGTTTTCGCAGGAGAGGAAAACCTGATGGTTCAGAGAAATGTGTGCAGAAAGGATCATCATACCAGGCATGATGAAAATTACCACTGAGATTCTCTGTCCTATCTTTCAAGTGAGTGAGCAAAAAATATGAAAATAGGATGTTAATGCACATACTTGAATATACAGAAAATGGAAAAAAAAATCATAGGTTGCTACTGGAAGCACAAATTTGAAATCACTTTGGAAAGAAGTCCGAAAACACACACAAAGTTGATGAAGTAGGTACTGTGGGGCCAACAAACCTAGACACACACCCAAGAGGAACATTGCAAGCATGTACAGGGGACCTGTTCGCAGACATCCACTACAGGAACTTGGACTGTAGTGGTCCACAGCTCTGAGTACACCAGTTCATGAGGACATGAGGAATTAATACGCTTATATCCCGATATGTTAATCCAAAAAGCGGTCTTTGAGGGTAAATCTGAAGTGGTAGAAGATACGAAGACTACAAAGCCATGTATGAATCTGCCGAAACAGTAATACATGGTTACATTAAGAGTCAGAAGCACAAATTCAAAAGCATCTCCAGGAATGTTCACTTTAGCATAGTGGGAAGAAAGCAGAGATTCTAATCCTGGCTCTGTGGTTTACATGCTTGGACAAGTCACTTACTCACACTAAGCCTTAATTTCCTTATCTGTAGCAAGAGAGCAATCCCCTCACCTCAGGAGACTTTGTAAAGGAGAGCATCTGGTTGTGAAAGTTGTGTTGGATAAGTGATGACCCATTCATGCCACCTTTTCTTGTCTTTATCATACTTGTCAGAGGAGGGCCTGCTGCCCTCTGCATCTCAAGCCTCTGTGGAACTCCAGGGGTTTAGCTCTTCCACAGGATCTGAGTTCAAACCTTAGGCTTTCTTAAGATACAAAACACCCAAGTGCAGAAGCATGAAGGGCTTCTCCTCACATACAGATCATAAATAATTAACAACACGGCAAGAAGTTGGTAGGATTGAGAGTTTTTACTGACGTTCTGCTGTTGGGGACAAAGGATGGCATCAGACAACAGAGAGCACATCAGACTGAGAAGACCCTGACAGCCCTGACGAACTACCTGTCTGGGTTAGCTGTGTGCTGCTTGAACAAAGTATCTAGACGAAACAACATGTAAGAAGGAAAGATTGGCTGGACGTGGTGATACATGCCTATGATCCCAACATGTGAGAGCTGGAAGCAGAAAGATCAGTTCAAGGCCAACCAACTCACCTACACGGTAAGATAGTGGGCAGCCTGGACTATGTGAAACCTTGTCTCAAAAACAAAACAAGAAAGAGAGTAGAGGGAGAGAAAGATGAAGACGAAGAAAGATTTATTTTTGGCTCATAGCTTGAGAGGTTTAAGTTGATGGTTTGGACACTTGCCTTAGGGTTTTTGGTGTGGGATATACCCTGTCAGGGAGTCACATGGTGAAGGAAGCAAAATGAGAAAGGGAGAGACCAGTCCTCAGTGACTTAACTTCCTCAGCGAGCCCATGCTTCTCAATAGTATCCCAGGCTGTGGACCATGCCATTAACACACAGGCTTTTGGCAGATGTAGGATCTAAACCGTAGCACCGTCTTTGGCCACAAGGAGCCAGGGCACTGCTGACTGCAGACACTTCTAACTCACCACCACAGGCCAACTGGAAGTTCTGGCTTCCTGTGACCCTCCATCTTCATCATTTAAGGCTTCAAGTTGGAGGTGGTTTTGCAAAGCAATGAGCTAGAAGAGTATTTGGGGGAGGAAAGAGAAAGGCTATGACTGAACCATAAAGAGAGGAGTTGAGTAAGGGGTCTCTTGAGACCCAGTTCTCAGAAGGTCCTTTGTCATGAGACAAAAGAGATATCTCATACCAGGAGTGATGGTGCACACTTTTAATCTCAACACTCAAGAGGCAGGGGCAGGCAGAACTCTGTGAGTTCGAGCCCAGCCTGGTCTACATAGCAAGTTTCAGGCCAACTAGAACTATATAATGAGACCCTGTCCTAGGGGTAGGGTTGGGGGGGGGAGGTGCAGAGTGGGAAGAGGTCTCCAAGGGAATCCAGAAAACAGACAACCTAAAAGAGAGTTATGCACCGCATGGTCAGTAGGGTCGGTAGGCTGAACCACCTCAGGACCCAAGTGTTGCTTTGAGTATGTTTGTAGGAAACAAAGATTCTCAAACTGCTAGTAGACCTTCTAGTAGATGTCCCAACCACAATCATATCTGCTCTGAGTTGTCATCATTTGACATCTCTAATGTCTAATAATGTCTTGTAAGCTATAAAAATTAACCTGGTTTTCAGGGGGAAGGGGTTAACTCTTGTCAAATGATGGTGTTTTAGGAATGGCTGCAGTCAGCATGTCAAGACCAGCTCTTGTAGTCAAAGGCCAGCACTGATCTGGTCACTTTTCTTTCTCTGTATTCCAGGAAAGGTAGAAACAAGGAAGAGTCCAGATGAGAACACTCTGTGTTCACGGGAGGCAAAGCAGACGTGAAGCCCGGGTGCCTAAGGCAGGCCTGCTGGCTCTGGGCTGATTCAAAGGACACAGAATTGCATCAGCCTGGACACCAGCTCCTCTTTCAACAAGAAGGGTCAGTGACATGTGCCTACCCACCCTTATCTTAGTACTCAGTGTTTCTGAATAATGTAGTAGACCAAAATTGCCGTGGATTAAGCCCTATGAAGTGGGTGTTCCCTTTAATCAGGAGGCTAGGTTTTTTTCACAACTTAACTGTTTGAAATGCCGACCACATGTTCTCATTTGAAAAATCTCCCTGGTAGGAAACGTACTTGCAGACTGAAACACATGCACTTTATGGTAACAACATTTCCGACTGGTATGTCTGACCTAGATTCTGCCTAGATCGGAACTAGGAATCTGGTGACACCCACAGAGAGGTGCCAGTCATGGAGGAGGGCAATAACAAGGAATACAGGACCCTGTGCTCTTCAGGGTCTGTGATATCTGTGGTCTACCGTGTCTGCTTCCTCCCTTCCTCACACTGCCCACATCCCTACCCCTCAGGGTTCTGTGTTCCAGGACAATTTCTTTTGATTTCTTTCCAGGGCACAGATCAAGGGCACTGTGTTTATTTAAAGCAGTTAATTATTTGTTCTTTTTTTGTTTGTTTTTTTACTCTTGAGATGCCAAATAATAGTTCTCTAGTACAGAAGAAGCTTTGGTAGTAAGAAGAATTGAGGATCTTCCTCATCGCCCATAGCTCTCACCTCAGAAGGATGCTCTTCCTGAGTAGGAAGCTTGCTGGGATATTCCCCTCAGCGTCAAGGTTAAGAGGAGTTTTGTATCAAAGAATCCTAAAAAGTATGGAAAGTATGCAAACACACAGAACAAAGAAAGGTCAACATATTTCTATATTACAACATCATGACAGGTCCTGAGCAGTTCAGTAGAGGAAGAGATTTTGATTCTGTGTGTACTTATGGGGTCCCATTTGAGTTAGTATAGAGCTTTGTGGAAGATACAGAGGAAAGCCATCTTGAGATTCCCAGGAGGAGACAGATGGGGGTGGGGACTCCCAGGCAGAAAAAGGGGAAAGGGAGCCCCCCAAAAATTGCTATGACCATTTCTGATGCCAGGGACTTTCCGTGACACGTACATTGACTTCTCACCTCTGTGATGTGTTAGCTCCTTTCAAGGGGTCTGGGACTCAAGGAGACCAAACTCATCATGGAAGACCATAAAAGAGCTAAGAAGTGCAGCTTCCTGGGAATCTCAGGACTAATGCAACCTCTGCAGTTGGCTGTTCCCAGGCAGCAAGTCCAGGTGTGAGTGTTTCCAGTCTTTGGCTCCCTCATATCTGCATTTCATGTATGTCCACCCATATAAACAGTCTTTTTTTTTTTTTTTTTACACAGGAGAGGCGAAGACACTGGGTCCTGGGTGCCATGCCTCATCAGCCTGGCTATCCATTCACCATTCAATTCTTATGGCCACCAGCGCATGGCTTCCAGCTACAGAAATGCTGAAGTGGGTTTGTGGGGAGGTAGGGCCAGGGGGCCTGATCTACCATACACTCTCCCCAAAGGAACTGTAAGAAGTGAAATGGCAGGCATAAGATCTGGAATTAGAAAGAAATCCACTTTGTACCTTCTGGGTGTGGGCCTTTATTTCTTTGAGGTCTCTCCCTTCTCTTCCCCCCAACTGTTTACGAACGATAATAGAGAAGCTAACTGTTAGTTGCAGCTTGTTACTACTGATACAACTATTAACTCACAGCAGCAATAAATGTGGCTATCTTGGTGATTAAACAACTACAGAGCCTGATACATGTTGGGAACTTGCCACACTCTCCCTGTCAAAATGACAAACCTTCCCTCCACACGAAGGCAGATACATTGCCAACCTTTCTCTAATGCCAGTGAGGATAAAAGGCCAATGGCTAAAAGGTCGCAGTGTCTAACAGGCCAAATTCCAGCTCATTCTTCAGCTTATGACTTCGTTATTTTTGTTTTGAGCCACAGTTTACAAGAAATTTTTTTAATGGACCTTTTCTTTCTCAAAGGCTACCAATGTGCCTCCTTGGCCAGCTCTGCCATGGCATGAATGAGTTTGAGGGGACTCTGACAGAAGCAGATTTGAAGATGATGTCAGACTCCTGGGATCTAAGGAGCCAGGAGTGGTCCTCACCAGCCTCCACCATCTTTCCAATGTTCTCCTCTCAGGCCTTGTCAAGAGGGAAATCTTTACTAGAAAAAGCCAGGCAAGATTTGCATTCACCAGTAGACCAGGATTGATGTAATGGGATGAACTTGTGCAGAAGTGTGTGTTTCAAATAACAAGGACCCCGTCCAGGTTTGATAGAGAAATGAGCGGAGATGAATTTCAGTGAAATGTCTCCTGACAATGCCAGCCACTACAGACAGAAGCCACTATGGACAGAAGCCACTACAGACAGAAGCTGAGGAAGCAGCAGCAACCCACAGATCTGCCTTCCATGCATAACAGAGTGGAGGGCTCTCTGAACTTGGAGGGAAGGGTGGCTGAGCTTGGAGCGAGGGGTGCCTGACTTTAGCAGGCCAGTGAAGGGAGTAGCATGTGAGCCTGTAATTCTGGAAGCTGATCCACTGCATGACCCTACCTTGGTGCTGCTATGTGCTGGGAGTTTTAGTAACTTGAGAGCAGTATTAGATCCAATGTGGATGAGGCTGATCCCCACTCCAGGAGCGGCATCTGTCCTCCAGCCGTATGAGGATTTGTTGTTTAAAAAAATCACACTTCTGCTGGGCGGTGGTGGCGCACGCCTTTAATCCCAGCACTTGGGAGGCAGAGCCAGGTGGATCTCTGTGAGTTCGAGGCCAGCCTGGGCTACCAAGTGAGTCCCAGGAAAGGCGCAAAGCTACACAGAGAAACCCTGTCTCAAAAAACAAAACAAAACAAAACAAAAAAAAAAAACAAAAATCACACTTCTTATTTGCACCTCTCCTTCAGGCTTCAGCAAAACAGAACATGACAATCAAAGTTTTAGATTATACCAAGCTCTCCTTTAGCAAATAACTATATGGAGTAAATAGGAATTAGTCATCCATGACAGAATGAACTTTAGTCAGAAGACATAAAGTTCGGTTTTCTCCCATGCAACATTCAGATAGTCTATGTCTAGCTTCTGCCTGGAATAATTGGTCTGTGCGGGTGAAACTGCTCTCACACCATAGAAGTCAACACAGAACAACACGGTGACCACCAAAGGCGTGGGATTACTCCCCATCAGCCACCAAGCGGTCCAGTCTGCAGGAGACATCAAGGAGATGCCCTCCAACTTAGACTGATACGGTCCACCTGGAGACCGCATGGGATCCTACAGGGTGAGGCCTTGGGCCTCAAGAGTGACCGGCCCCACTTCACATACCACTGGTAAACTTCAGGGTGCTTGAACTATGTTTCTGATTGATCGATTCTAATTTGAGGTTCCCACAAGCCCTTCCTTGGGGTACCACTAGTTGGCTTGTGCATCTCCCAGAACTCAGAGAAACCCTGAATTTACAGATTATAAAGGATTCTGTGAGGGGTGCCGAGGAAGAGAAGAATGAAGGGTAAGAGGAGGGGTGTATATTCCACACCTACCCTCTAGGAACCTCCTTCAGTTATTGTCTGGATTGCTCAGTTCAATGACCTCTTCGGCGTTTTTGGAGACTTCACAACATAGACCAGACTAAAGCTTGAAGGGGCCAAGTGAGGAAGAGGTGAAAGCGTTGTCTAAGGCTACACAACCAGGGTGTGGCTGGGAGGCTTTGCTCAGAGGGAGAGTGGATGCCTATCATGTACAAGACTTCCGGGTTCATTGCAGGCACCTAAAAAACAAGCTAATAGAAGTCACTGCGTGTAGAGCCAGCCAGGATCGTCTGTCCAGATTCTTCTCTGCCCCTCTCTGTAGTGACATTCCTTCCTCCAGGGGATGATGCTGACTCCTTCTGAAATGGGAGTCTTATAGCCTATAATCACATGGGGTAGTTCCAGGGAATTATTTTATGGCCAGCTTGGAAGGCGCAGGGGTGGAGGTTGAGAATTTCTGGCCTTGGGGACAGCAAGCCCTACTAATTCAGGGCTGGCATCGGGGATGAAAGCAGGAGGATATCGGGATAGGAGAGGATGGTACATGGCTGCATGATCTCAATGGTGAGTGGCTGGATGCAACTTCATCTCCTCGATGTGTAATGGAATTATGAAACCAATTCTTAAGAAACAAGGAAGGGCTTTAAACTTCTTCAGCTGCAAAAAGGAAGTTGAGCTCACTTCTTTGTTTTCCACCTTAAGACTTGATATAGGCCTTGCTTCATTTTTCTGCATAAGTCACCGGAGGCTGAAATCAGCCTGTGGTGACAATGGTTTTTTAGAGTCAGACTGTCAGATATCATGACCCAAGATGGATGTGGGGGCACACACCTTTAACCCCAGCACTCTGGAAGCAGAGGTAGGCAGATTTTTATGAGTTTGAAGCCAGCTTGGTCTATATAGTGAGTTTTAGGCCAGCTAGAGCTACATAATGAGACCTTTTCTAAAAAAAAAAAAAAAAAAAAATCTAAGCATCTCTATATCTGGTGGAGGGCAATTTTCCACGAAGCTCTGGCTGGAATGAGAAGACTCAGGGCCTTTTTTCTTTTCTGTTTTTTTCCTCTAACTGCCCTGACCTAAGTTCTGAGCTTGGCTTTGGTGAGAATAAGTAGGAGCTTCCCTCCAGGGAAAGGTAAGAAGTCAAAACCGGTCTTTTTAACTCTCCCTGTCTTGACATTCTATCCCTATCCTCAACAATCCAAAGCCAAGAACTTTCTAATGTGTAAAACTTGCTGGCAATTTTCTAGAATCTTGAAAAAATGAAATTGTGCCTGAATTAGGGTTTTTGTGCTTAAAGAAAAATTAAAACAAAATAAATAGTTGTCCCATGACAATAATTTTCTCTTTACAAAGGGTGGGAGTCCAGCTAGCAATTTAGTGTCTGATGACTTCTGTGATACAGTAAGAGCCTGGGGCCAGGGCTCACACCACGTTAGTAACTACACAACCCTCTCTCTCTCATAGCTGAATAAATCTTTGCAGATATTCTTAGACCCAGTCCTTGTTTATATCTACAAAGTTCTTGTAACTGTCTACTTAAAGATCTTCAGAGATTTGCTGAGGCCAAGTTAGATCAAAGGGGGGAAATGATACGAAATCCACACAGGACGACATATACATCGCCCCACCCCACATGGTAAGATGGGTCAGTGGATGAAAGCACTGAGTCTGATGACCTGACTGCCATCCCTTGAGCCCACATGGTGGAAGGAGCGCCAACCCCAGCAGGCTGTTTACACACACACACACACACACACACACACACACACACACACACACACAGAGTGAGAAAGAGAGAGAGAAGAGAGAGAGGGGAGAGAGAGAGGGAGGGAGAGAGAGAGAGAGAGAGAGAGAGAGAGACTAAATAAATAAATAGATGTGTAGTGTTTTTTTGTTTTGTTTTGTTTTTTTCCAGAGCCGAGGACCGAACCCAGGGCCTTGCCCTTGCGTTCCACCACTAAGCTAAGTCCCCAACCTTGTTTTTGAAGTTAAATGATCTGACAACACTGCCCTTGCCAGGTACCTTTCTTGGTAACCAATAAATATGCTGTTCATATTTATTGACCATTAATGCTTATTCCAGGTGACTCTGTCACCTGATGGGGAGCAAGCAGAGCACACAGACCAGTTCCTCCTCTAGAAGAAATTTCTAGCAACTCACTCTTTCATCACACAGCCGTTTCAGACACTGAAATGAAGAGAGTACTCCGCTCTCCCCCACCCCCACTCCCATCCACCGCCTGGGGGAAGCGTTAAGAGCAAGCAAAATTCTCAAGGTATGGTCACCAAACAGCCAAACCACCAAGACAGTAACTTGCAGCTTCCTGGAAGTGGCTGGATCTGATAATCAAAGAAGACAAAAGAAAAACAAATGCCTGTTCCAGCGGCTTGGCAGCCAGGCAGGTGGCGGCGGCGTTGGATCAGAACTGGGGAAATCGGGAAATACTCACAATCATTATAAAGGTGCCCAGGAACTCAGAGATTGTCTCCTTAGCTAGGCGGCTTTTCAGGGCCAGCCTCTGTGTGAGGCTCCTCTTGGTGCGTTCCTTCTCAGAAGGCATCTCGGGGTTTCTGCCAGAGGTGCGCCTTCCACCAAGGCCTGCTTGCTCTGGTCCTTGTCCTCACTACCACATAAAGAGAGGAACACTTAGCTCCTGGTGGATTCCTGGAGATGGCTGGGGAGATACTGACTATGCAAAGGCCGGCCCAATTGGAGGCTGTGACTTAATCCTTGTCTGCTTCGGGCGGCAGTCAGTCCCTGCCCGCTGCTATTTGCTTGAATTAGTGAGTTATAACCCCAAATCCTCAAAATGATCCTGGCAGATTAATCATTACCTTTATTCACTGGCTTCCTTTTATTTGTTGGCTTTTTAATTTTTTTTTTCCAGGAGATGAGAAAAGAGATGCTGTGTGGGTTGTGTTGCCAAACCACAGAGATGGGCCTTAGTCCAGAAGAGATTTATGTTACACAATTTCTGCCTTCTGATGATTTGTTTTCTCCTATTCGGAAGTGGGCGGGCAGTTGGGGTGTAATTTAGAATTGTGAAGTCAGGTATGGATCTCGTCACTGGGAACACTCTCTACGGAAGGTTTTCATTTAAACTAGAGGGTGTAAGGGAAAGGAGCCTCCTTGTCACAATCTAGCAGTGCCTCTGGGATTTCAGGAAACCACTCCAGAGCTGCTAAGGACTGCTCTAGAGACAGGTAAACTAACACAAGGGGATGGGCAGGCAGCTGGAAGGCTTCACAGTGTGAGTTTATGGGACAAGATGGGAACTCCCTCTTGTTTACAGAACTGGTCTCCCTATCTGCTGAGCAGCTTTAGGATTCAAGACTCAGAAAGACAGAGAAAGCAGCAATACACACCAGAGAGCCGAGATTCCAGCCCCTTGAGCCGGGAGGGCAGTCCAACTCTGCCATCCCAGTTAAAGAAAGGGGTGACTCTGGCCCACTAAGGCGGCTAGTTCAAATCTGATGAATTAACATCCTTGCAGGCAACTGACTACATTTGAAAATAGCGTCTTGTCCTGCCCAATAAGCAAGCCCTGATTTCCAAAGCTGGTTTGTCTGAAAAGATGGAAATTCAGCTATTGTCTCTCAATGACCCCAGGCAGTCCCGCTGAATTCAAACCCACACTGGGCTCCCTCCCTCCCACAGAGCAGCCAGCCCAGTTTTGCTCCTCATTGGGGCTCTCCCCTCCCTTTCTTTGCGGGAGGCCTCCAATCTTTTCCAGTTGAGGAGGCAGGCAGGAAGGAGTGAGGAGAGGATCTGAGGAAGGCAGCTGGGGAGAGACCAATGGCAGGACCAAACACCTAAGCCGCACCTAAATTTCATAGTTCAGACCAAAAGAGGTCACATTATAACAAAACCAGGGTCAAACCTAGCATTTGGGCCTTAGCTCCTGATTACATGGTCATGGAGAAGATGGATAGAACCCAGAAATTTGCTTTAACTCCTGGCTAGGTGATCGTGGATAGCACGGTCTTGGAGAGTTTCCTATGACCACACTATGCCCAAGTCCTGGTGGCTAGACCAGAGGAACAGGACTTGATTGTTCTGACTTCAGCTAACAAGACAAAGGGTGTTCTTCGGAGTCTTCATTCACTCACCTGACAAATATTTATGGCATACTTGCTGCGTGCCAAGCACAGCCCTTAGCAAAAGAGTGCAGGGCAGTCTTCCTTGCCTGTCACAGGGCTGAACATGACGGAGACCAACATAAGGGAAACACTCACACGGGCACAAATAGACAACTGCAGCCGAGACACATGACCCACGGGTTGGGGGGGGCTGTATTCCTATGTGCAAGTGCAAGGGAAGTTCACCTTGTTGCAGAGATCTCTGTAGTGTCTCCCAGGAAGCCACGTCTGAGCTGAGATCAGGAGGCACAAGGGTTACTCACGTGAAATGGGGAAGGAAGTGGATGTGGAAGGCTCTGAGGGGTGGAGTAGGGGCAGCAAGGTGCCTATCAGAGAATGAGAGACACACCCAGTGCGGTTAGCCTCCGGGGAGAACGAAGGAGCAGGGTGCAGGACGAGCTAGAGTCAGGGAACCAGACTCCAGTGAGCCTTGGGAACTGTATGTCGTCGGGGTAGAAGTGTCATAAATTACTGGAGTGGATGAGGCAGGCAAATGAGATCATTAGACCTTTAAGCGGATGAAAAGATCATCCTCTGCTAACCGGCCCTGATGAACTACTGGTAACTGATGAATTCTGTGACCAGTGTAACAAGTGGGGAGCCCACCAGGCTCCAGGGAGTATCTCCAACCCCCTGGCCACACAGACAGTCCTGGATAAAATCAGTGGGTCACAAGCCAAGTGGTGGTGGTGCGTGCCTTTGATCCATCCCCACACAGAAGGAAGCTCTGTGAGTTCAAGGCCAGCCCTGTCTACAAGAGCGAGTTCCAGGACAGTCGGGACTAGGCAGAGAAACCCTGCTCGAAAAGAACAACACAAAGAGACATGTTTGTGAGAAGGGGTCCTCTGGGGAGGAGGAGAAAGAATGACAGGGCGGGGGAGGGAGATAACAAAGGGGCGGGGCTGGAAGTCAACAGAATGCCCTAAGCACACATCAATGAACAAATTTAGCCAATTAAAATCTGATAAGCCAGCGGTGGTGGCGCACGCCTTTAATCCCAGCACTCAGGAGGCAGAGGCAGGCGGATCTCTGTGAGTTCAAGGCCAACCTGGAGTACAGAGAGTTCCAGGACAGGCTCCAAAGCTACACAGAGAAACCCTGTCTCGAAAAACAAAAAACAAAACAAAACAAAACAAAATCTGATAAGCCTAGCTGTGAGTTGGAGAAGGGATCAAAGGGAGCCTAAAACAGCCATCCATAGATCCATGTGGGGGTGTCACATTATTCTAGAGCTGAGGAAAAAGTGGAAGCTGCTGAAGAGTCCTTCGCAGTCTGTAATGGAGAGGGTTAGTGGGCCATGGCAAACAAAAGGACCCGTCAAGGTATTTTGCTGGGTCCTTAGCTGACTGGAGAAAGCCGCACAAAGTCTTTGGGGAGGAGCCCTGGAGAAGACCAGAACTGTAGTGAGGACAGTGAACTGGACCTATCTGAAATGGAACCACAGGTGTACAGGACAGATAAGACGTAGGAAGCAATGTGGGCCCACTTGAAAAGGGTGTGTTCAGGGAGGTGACACATGAAGCCATTAGGACTGATCAGGAGAGAGAGAGTGTGAAGATCCTAGAAACAGAGATTGAGCAAATGTAGTTTATGCTTAGGTGAAGGTTAGCATCTGCTGTTGACTATTTATCACCGTGACGCATCATCAAACACAATGCCTCACTTCTGTCCCCAGACACCAAGCAAAACCTCCCAAGTACCCTAAGAAAGTAAGCAGAGAACATCACCCTGCCCTTTCTCCACTTTGAAGGGACCTTTATGGAAATACCCTCCCCTTCAGAGCTCTAAGTGGATACATGAGACTACTGGTAATCTCCATCCATGCAGTCATCAGTCAATCCATCCCAGGGCTGTTCCTCCTTCAAAATCCTTAACACTAAGGTTCATTTCACTGATTGAAATGTCCATTCCTCATTTTCTTTCATCCATACTCTTTCTGAAATCTGCTTGGTATCATTCTCACAAAGCCAGCCTCCCCTCCCACCGAGTCCTTACCATGGGCTTGCCTGGCTTCATGATGTACTTACCTGCATCTCGGGTTCCACTGACCTGTTGACCCTCGTCTACATCCTCGTTGCCCAAGCCCAACTGTGAGTGTGCTTGGCCGTGGCTTTTTCTCAAGTGTGCTCTCCCCAGACAGCTGGACGATACTCAGGAAACTCATATGATGGTATGGATTGTCCCCGTGGCAGGTAATCAAGGCACAGCATCAGCATTGCTATTGTGGCCTCAGTTAACCGGTCATGTCCATGGCTCCAGATTTCACCATGAATTATAATCATCCATCTTTTGGGGGCTGGACCCCCAAGGACTCTGAGTACACTTGATCATCTGGATCCCACCATGATTCCTTCTCCACAGCAGGCACATGCCCCTCCTAGGCCCCTCCAGCTCCCGCTGCCAACCTTCCAGCACAGCTGATTTCTTCCCCGGGATCCCATAGGAAAACAGGTGAGGCTCATCGGCTATGATTCTTTTCGTGTTCCTCCTTCTCCAACATGTGCCCCAGTTCTGTTTCTGTGTCCTCTCCCTTTCTTCTTGCAGTGAACCCCCTTTTGGCACTCTGATCCAGCCTCCAGGGACTCCGGCCAGTTAATATTCCCCTCACCTCCTTTATTTCCTAAACTGGCTCTTATCCCAGGGTCCAAAACAAACCCGAGTTTCTCTTATGATGAAAACATTCTTTCAAAGTTGTTTTACTTCAAATTACCATTTCATCTGGCTGTTCCATTTTTCCCCTCATTTTTTTTTTTTTGGAGGGAGAGATAAACTTTTCTGAATATAAAATCATATTAACTCAAAAAAGCTATAAACATTTAAAGTAAAACATCAAAATCTCATAACCCCTGGCCTCAGAAATAACCAGAATTGGAATAGGACCCCTATAGGATTCTCATTAGTAGATGTGTATAAATAGTTTTCCTCCTAAAAAAGTGAGACATTTACTTGATCAAACTGGCTTTGCTCCCTTAGAATCAATTCTGTTCCTTTCTATGCCAATATATAATTCATCTGTCTAATGACTGTGCAATATTCTCTTGTACAAATGTGCCATATTTAAGCAAGCTCCTTTTAGCAGAAAGTTGGTTATTTCTACTTCTATTAAAACAGAGCCCCCAGACCTCCCAGCTCCATTTGGGACATCACCACCATAAAAAGTCAATAGCAGACCCTTACCAGGCAACCGCAGTGGGTGGGTGGGGCGTTTTCTAAGTGCCCACAGTGCCATCCCCCTCCCGCGCCCCTGGTGCTAGGAAGAACAGGAGCTATTAACAGTTACTACGTGACATTACCTTCTCCTACCCTCCCCACCCCCTCCACCTATGCTGACTGTGGGCTCCTGACCAGCCAGGATGGGAAGGGCACGATTCCAGCCATCTTTCTTGTATCCCAAAGAAGATACATTTGGGTGCAGGTGCCCTGCATGTAGCAACTGGTCTCCGTTTCCACTGCCCTGGCCAGATGCCCTGTCCTCTCTACAATAAGAGAGTAGTAACTCAACTGACCTACAACACTGAAGGCCTCAGCTGGCTCTTTGAACGGAACCTGTGTCAGCTGGGCATGTGAAATGCCCTGTGGGATATAGACCACCCTGCTCCAGCTGCAGGACTTGGCCAGATGTGGGAAGCTGCAAACTGCTGAAGTCATCTGTCATTCAGTCATCCTGTGGCAGAAGGCTCCGCTCTGGTGGACTCCTCACTCCAGCGACTCCATCTTCCTTTCATCTTTGTGGGGAGAAAAGCCACCACAGTAACAAATCCTCTATCTCCAGATAATGCTGCCTTGAGCCGTGCACCAGACAGGCAAAGGCACTGACCTGAGTGTTGGAGAGACCAAGCTTCTGATGAGGAAAATGTCATACCATTACTTTATCATAAAGCTAATGCTGTTTCACTAGTTATACTTGGGAAAAGACTGAACTTAATTCTAAAGTTCATTTGTGGCACACACCTTTAATCTCAGCACCTGGGAGGTAGAGGCAAGTGATCTCTGTGAGTCTGGGCCAGCCTGGGCTACAGAGCTAGTTTCAGGAGAACCAGGGTTACACAAACCCTGTCTGGAAAAACAAAAAACAATAATAATAATAATGAGAAACAAATCATATTGGGAAAGACATTAAAAATATAAAATGTGTATCTAAAATCACAGTTTAAATTCTGGGTTGTATATGTGTGGGTGTATATGTGTAAATATAATACATATATATATACATATGTATATGTGTTTATATAAATGTTATATATTCACACACACATATGACAGAAGATCTGAGGCTTTCTTCTGCCCTCCATGTACGCTCCTTGGGTACAGGCAAACACACACATATTTAAAAACAAACACTTTGTACATATGCATATTAAGCAATAATACAAACCTCTACAGAGTCCTGTAAAGGTAGATAGGAATGCATTATAGGATTTCATTGTAGTGTTGTTTTTCCCTACAGAGTGAACAAGACTACTTATAAAAACAGATGACTGCAGTACTTAGGTAGCCACAGCTCATTGCAAACACAATTACTGATGTTTTTGATGTAGCATATTAATATGGTCTGAACAATACCCATTATATCTCTTATCTTACAATATGAACATTTTTCTTATTTCCTTTTCTTATTGTTTTATTTGAAATCATTACAGAAGTAATAAATCAATAATTAAACCAACATCCTTATATGGTTCCTTAGTTTAAACACAATGTCTCTGGTACATCCACCATTTATACTTCTATTAGCATGCTAAGAGTTTTTGTTAATTTCTAAGACATACACTCATTTATTTATCCAGATAAGTTTCACTATTCAGCTCTGGTTGACCTGGATCTCAATATGTAGTATAGTTGGGAACTCACAGAGCTCTGCCTGCCTCTGCCTCTTGAGTACTGGGATTAAGGGTATGTTGTACACCAGCATGCTTGAAAACGAAGACACCGAAGACATTTAAATAAATATATTTATATATTTTCCATTTCTCTCTCTCTCTCTCTCTCTCTCTCTCTCTCTCTCTCTCTCTCTCTCTCTGTGTGTGTGTGTGTGTGTGTGTGTGTGTGTGCTACATGTATGAGGATGCCCTGAAAAGCCAGAAGAAAGTGTCAGGAAGTTAATAAGCAGTTGTGAGCAGCCTGTTACCGGTTTTGGAAACCAAACCCAGGTCCTCTGAAAAAGCAGAACAAATTCTTTTCTTTAAAAAAAGCATATTTTAGTACTTTATTATTTAAAAACACTTAAAAATTTTCAAGTTAGCAGTAAAATATTGGCCACAATATTTTATTTTACTAATTAGCACTATATACATTTTAAAGCTAACTAACATTGTTTCACTGCACATGATTGTAAAGTAAGAAGCTCATTTCAAATGTCAAACTAGTCTCAACATGTGGTCATTAAATCATTTTCAGCTCTAGGCACAAATATTTATTTTAAAAACTAATTTAACTACATTAACATATTTGTCAATCTAACAAAATCAAAGTATTATAGTTTAAAGCAGTATTTAACCTCTGAAATTATTCTAAAAAGAAAACATAAAGAAGTTGAGAAATCAGCTATAAAAACAAATAACAACTCATCTACTTTTTTAGAAACCTCTTATTTTGTTATTCTCCCAGAATGAGCTTTTAACCTCCAAGCCATGGCTCCAGCCCTGCTAAGAGGCAATATTAAACATGGATGGTCATTGAATTTCATCAAATGGCTTTAGAATACTGAATGAGTTTATGTTGAATAAGTTCTTCCATTTTTATGTTATTAGCTAATTACATTGTTAAATGTTTCACTCTTGAGTAGCTTTGTATATCACACATGTAAATGGATAAGACCAAACGGCTCCCCATAATGTGATTTCATGAACATTCATTCAGGAAAGTTTTATTGCTCGTATCTAGCTTTATTTTTGAATATTTAGGGAATGTGTTATCTAAGATTTCAGCTTTGGAATATCTTTAAAAAGTCATTGGGGGTCAATATATGATCAAAGCTTTTAAAGTTCTGGAAACTTCCAAAGTCTATCTTTGCATATATATTCATGTAGTCAAGGTTAATGGTTATTTAAACTTGTGCTGCTTTATTATAATTAGTGTAGTAGTTTCTTACGTTGCATAACAAATTACCAGCAATGGACATTATCCCAAGCTTGATTCCAATCAACACAAATGTGTTGTGGCACAGATTCAAGGGGCCAATAATCCAGCCTAGTGTAGATGCTTCTCTGCTCAGGACCTCATGAAGCTGAGATCAAGGTGCTGGCCACTACATCATCAATTGGAGGCTTGGACAGCGGAAGGTCAGTATGTGGGTACCCTCAGGGTGTCGGCAGACTTCCTTTCCTTGTTGGAAGACTAAGGTTTCATTGTGTGGCCAGCAATTGGCTCTAGGCTGCTAGCAGCTGTCCTTTGGGTCTTATAATGCGACCCCCTCCACAGACCTTTTCAAACTGAAATCATTTACTTTAAGGGGATTTCAGTACACTTTAAGGGCTCACCTAACTAGCTATAGCCATTGGGAATAATTATCCTTTTATCAACTGAAAGTCAACTGATTTGGGGATCTTGCATCTGGATGACCGCCCCCCCCCCCCCTGTGCCTTCTAGTATAACTTAATCACAGCATAGGCAAGCTCTCATTGTATTCACAAAGAAAATCTGGCTCATACTCAGGTGGACTATAGTGTGTATGTGCACTAGAGTGGGAAACCCAGAGGCCATCCTAGAATTCTGCTTGCTCCTCTTTACCTATCTGGTATTTCCCAATTCTGGGGAAAGACTACTCAAAGCCTCCAAGATGGCGGCTGTGTAAAGTGCTTCCAGCTTCAGTGGAAAGTTTTGCTCTCTGTGTCAACACTGTGTTGCCTGCGACACTGGTAAGCCCAGTGTGTTTCCTACATTTCTCCTTCCTCTGTCTCTCTTGTTAGGGTGCGTCCCAAGAAGAGAGTCTTGCGACAGCTCCAGAGGTCAGGACTGAAACAGCATCTGTTTATAGTCCACATGTTGTCACTCATCAGATGGCTCACCTTGCTTGGCATGAGGCCACATCCACACCTGCAGCTTCTCCACCTTGCCTGGTTCTTCCCTCAGCTCCTTCAACTCCCACACGAGGTGTGAACATATTGAACTCCACAACGAAGCCTCTTAGCTTCTTCAGGCCATCCATGTCATCCAAGGTCAGAGGTCATTGGAGCTGATGAATTTCAGTATCAGTCTGTTCTCATAAACCCCCCGATGACAGTGGCAGGTTCCCGAGTACTCTTGATGTCCCTCTCCTGGTGACCGCCCACCATCTTCTCTTCCTGATCTTCTTATGAACTTCAAGTTTCAGGTATGAAGCAATAAATCTGTCAGAGGCAGCCAAACAGCTCCTAGAACTGCACAAGGCTGATTCCTGAAATATATTTCCTCATATAGACACATAGGTAGGCACACACACATGTCTATGTGTATATATTATTTATGCAGATTATACATAGAGATATATGGTGTAGATACATATGTGATTATATAACTGCTGTATGTAGTTTTGCTTCTCTGTACCCTAAGCTGTTTTTGTATGAATTTTCACCAGCATAACAGCTTCCCAGTAAGCTATGCTTTTTGTTGAAGTAAATTTTTCCCTTTGAACATTAAATAGTTTATGTCTTCTAATTTAAATAACAATCATCACTCCCATTTTTGTGTTTGTTCACTATTTTTGCTTGCCCCTCAGTTTTCAATCTGTTGAATAAAAATTAGATCGACATTATATGTTTGTGGTCAGTCTTATAGAGTTCTTTTACCAGTACAAGGTCTTTTGACAAGCACAGATGCATTTGGGATGTTCCATACGCTCAGGGAATCTGTGCAGCAGGCTAAGTTTGAATAGAGGTAGGTGCATGAATTCTGGTAAGCAGATTAACCAGCACACAGTAAATAAGACCCTCTTGTTGCCATTATAATTTACAGCTTTAATTGGTAAGGACAGGCTTGCATACACATGCACACACGCACACATGCACACACAAATATTTTAGTAAATTCTTACCTTTTCATAATGATTCATGTTGTCAATGTAACAAGCCAACAGATCTTGAAAGTTAAGGGGCTTCTCAACATTACAGGAAAGGTTTTGTTCTTTTTAGTAAACAAAGTCAACCTTTGAAATGTCAGTATTTATATGAATAATAAAAAACTTTTAGAATTTATTTTTAAAACTTTTAATTTATGTACTTGTGTGCATGTCAGTGTGTGGGTATGTGCACAATCATGCAGGTGCCCATGGAGGTCAGCAGAGGGCATCAGATTTCCCTATAGCTAGAGTTCCAGGTGGCTGGGAGCTGGGAGGGAACTCTGATCCTCGGCAAGGACAGCAAGTGCTCTTAAAAACCGAGTCATCTCTCTAGCCCCTTAGTTTTGAATCGAAAAGAAAAAACAATATTGAGTTGGTCTAAATGAGCCACCACCCCCACTCAGAGTCACCTTGTAGGTCATATCGCTTGAAAGGACAAATCTAAAAAAACGTTGTTTTATACCTTTTCCTTTTGTAAAAAATCAGTGGTTCCCCATTATCTATAAGGTAAAGACTAGAATCCCTACATCCATACTTAGGGTTTTCCACCGGTATGGTCCCTAAAAGGTTCATTCACTGGGAACTTGGTCCCCAGTGCAGCAGTGCTGAGAGCTGGGTCTGGCATCCGGTTCATGGAAGAGCTTCCCTGGTGAATGAACGGATCCATCTCTGCACTATGAATGAATCTATGACTGAATGAATGAATCTGTGGACTAATGGGCTATGGTGAGAGTGGCATGCCTGCTCTCTTTTATCATGCAAGACACAGCCCCTGTGAGCGGCAGCTGTGAGCTAAATATACCTCTTTTCGTTATATACTGTCCATTCTCAGATACTTTGTTACAGCAGCAGAAAATGGGCCGAGGCAGCCAACAAATGTGAGTTCTCCGTAACTGCCCAAATATGCACCTCAATATTCTCAGCATGAAATTTTATTTCACTTGAGGGGACTCATATGGATTTCACAACATGCCTTCCTCACTTCTGCCTTCAAGCTCCTGCCTGTGCTGTATCTTTTCATCTAGAATGTTATTTTTGTGTAGTCTTCCTGTCCAAACGCTATTCACCTTGCCTTTTGATAACGAACGCCCTTTTCTTCCTTTTTAAAATTTGGTTATTTTTAAGTATGTCTCTGTGTGTGGATGTGTGTGTGTGGATGTGTGTGCAGGGCCCATGGAGGACAAAAGAGAGGGTCTGATGCCCTGGAGCTAGAGGGACAGAGGGTCGGGAGCTACCTGACATGGATGCTGAGACCCGAATCTCATTTGAGTAGAATGACTCATGTAGCCCTTAGGTCCAGCTTCTTCTCTTCCCCATGCGTGCACATGTTCATACAGGCACTGTGTATAGTGTACTCAGGTCACAGTTCCTTCAGAACTAACAGTGCTGTTTCATATTTCTTAGTGTGGCCCGATGGGCTCAGGTGAACCTGCACTCTGTGGGTTCATGAACTTTACCACAACTTTCCCAGCAGGAGATACTTTGATAATAACTGGGACCCAAATCAGATTCGGGAAGGTTGCCCTCCACACACACACACACACACACACAGAGACCCTTTGATCATACTGTAAAATAGATGCAGTACTTTGGGGTGAGGAAGGCTGGCAGACATGGAGGTGGCCTTTCCCCAGGCTGCGGCCATTTCTGACCTGCTGAGCTTCACCTCTGGGCTACAGTCTTGGTCTTGCTCCTTTGTCCTAGTCTGCTTACATCTCAGGCTGGGGTCCCAGAGATTCAAATTGCTGGTGAAGAGTTTGTCCTCTGCTTTCTTGTTTTTTTTTTTCTCCACATGATGACCTCCTGCTGCTTCAAGTCCCTTCTGTCTTCCTCATCAGCAAGCAGATTCAAAGAGGACCTTACCGAAAACTTCTTGTTCAGGTCCCTCATGGTGGGAGTTGGGTCATGCCCTGCTAAGAACAGCCTTATGGGAATAGATTCTCCTTCTGCTGGCGCACCATCCATGATTTCATACTTAGCGAATGTTTCTGTTGTGGTGCTGGGTCCAATTCCTGTGATCTTTCTTGATCAGTTGTAACTCCGTGTGTTGTGCTTTATTCTTGCTAATAAGAAGTGAATTTTCTGATAGTCACATCCTTTAAATGCTACTTTGACTTATTATATTCAGACTCTATGTGCAGACAATCTTCAATGCCCACTTCCATTTTAATAGAGTTGTTGACATCAGGATAGGTAGCAAGCCGGTCAACAATAATACAATACTCTTTCGCTAAGTCTGTCAGCCTTCTCACAACCATCACCTTAAGATAATACCCCAGACTAGGCCCTCTGGACACGGAAGATGGTTGTTTGGCTCGAACTGTTTGGGGGGCACCCAGGCAGGGGGATCGGGATCTGTCCCTGGTGCATGGGCAGGCTTCTGGGAATCCGGTGCCTGTGGTGTGACACCTTGCACAGCCTTGGTGCAGTGGGAAGGGCCTTGGACCTGCCTAGGCTCAGTGTGCTGGGCTCTGCTGACTCCCCACGGGAGACCTCGATTTGGGAGATGTGGGGATGTGGGGTGGCTTGGGAAAGAGGACTGGGGGATGGAAGGAGGAAGGAGGGGGGTCTGTGGATAGCATGAGGAGTGAGTAGAAAATTTCTTAATAAAGAAAAAGAAAAAAGAAAATACCCCAGGTGGACATGGGCACAGATGTGATGTATGACTCACATGGCTTTTCAACTTGCATAAATTCAAAATCCTAACTTCTGCCCCGAGTCAGTTTTCTGGGTAAGTCTAGTTCTTTCAGGAGGTTTACAAATTCATGAGTATTCCTCTTTATCGAGGACTATGGGGGTCCAGCCCCTCGATAGTCCCCTCCCAGGGTCCGCGGAAGGCTCTATCAACCAGCTGAGGATCTATTCTTTAGGGTCGGTAAATCAGTCTACGCACGCAGAGTTCTTTGGTCCATTCGCTTTAATTTTTCTGGCATAACATCCTTTATACACAGCTTCAGCTCTGTTCTCATGTCTAGCTCCTTTCTTGCCTGATTTCTCTCTATATTTATCTACTGTCCCCTCTAAGTTCTATCTTAATTCCTTCATCTAGTTCTGTCCCTTCTAGGTTCTCATCTATCTAGTTCTTTCCCCTATTAGCTCCTCTCCCATCTCCTTCTCTCTCATCTGGCTCTTCCTCATCTTGTTCTTTCCCATCTGGCTCTTCCTCATCTTCCATCTCGTTCCTCTAGTCCTCTCTTTTAGCTCTTCAGTCTAGTTCTTCCCCATCTCAGTTCGTTCCTCTCAAGTTCTTACCCATCTAGTTCTTCTATCCTCTTCTCTCTTCTCTCTGCCTCCTGGAAGTCTCGGAATATAAAGGGAGGGTCCGAGCTAAATTGTGTAAAGCTATTAACGTCCACCTCTCCTAGGTGGTGTCCCCTTGTGGAATTTACCTTAAGTCAGGTGACTTGCATGTGGGCTGTTACCATTGTTAGTCCACCTGGGACTAACAATAGGCGCCCACCTGGGTGGTGTTTCCTGTAGTCCTTGAAAGTGGCCAAGGGAGATAGATAATCTGATTCCAGAGAAAGCCTTTCCCTGAGGCTGTTCTCCAAATACCTGGAATGTGTATGTCCAGAGAGTGATCAGTCTACACTGTTAGTCCTTCTCAGGGGAAAGTCAATTGGAAAAACTATGAAGGCACACATGATTTTCATAACAGAAGACAGCTGATATATAACAAGCCAAGTAACACCAAAAACTCCTTGGGATTTGGCTTCCTCTGGAGGAATTCCCTGATCCCTCCAGGTAGTGACTTTGCCATAACCAGCTGAGTTCTTATGATATGTTCCTGCGGCCCGCAGCACCTCTTGTCATTGAAAAGTTCAATTTGACCTACAAATTCAATTATAATTCCTTGATGCTCTAGCCTCTTTGCGGGCTGCTTAAAGACTAGGTGTATCTTCCCTGAAACAGTTTCCATTAAAGAGGAGACAGTGCTGTTCTACTTGGCCAGCTTCAATTTTCATTTCTGCCATCTCCTGGTTTCCCCATCATTAAGAGCAACATCAATCTCACAAATAGGACCAAAAAAGCCTCCAAGAAAACCCATTGTTACCACAACCAGGTCCCCCATGTCACTCAGCTTTCCTTCAGGAGAGCTCTCAGTCTTGGGAATGGTTTTTGAAGTCAACTTTTGATAAGATTTTGATGTGAATGTGGCTTATGACAGGTGCTGTGACATTTTCCAGAGACTGTCCCTCTTCAAGATCTCCTCAGCTGTGGGATAGTCTGATGCAGCCTATTTTACCCAAGAACCCTGGCACAGTCATATTTATAAGATCCCAGAAATAAGCCTTTAGATATTAGCTTGGGTTAAAAAAACAAAACAAAACAAAACAAAACACATCAATAACACTGACAGCAGAGACTTGCTGCCCAGCACTGTACTCACAGACAAAGCTACACCATGAATTCAGCTGTGCCTGCTTATAAAAGATCCTCTCAGTTGAGTTTGTTGACTATGGCATTCCCTTCAAGCAGAGGGGCGTGAGGACGGTCATGGGACCCTCATCTGAGTATCTGGCCTCTCCTCTCAATCAACTGTATGCAATTCTTTCCTAATTGTACAAAGCCCTGGTGTCTTGGGGAAAGGCTAGAGTGTACATGGGGAAGAGCAGAGGCAGATGCTTCCAGCTTTGCAACTATAGGGAAGCCATTGTCCATGCTGAGTCTCTCCTCTGGGATTGCCCACACTTCTGTATGTAACCCCTCACACCATGCTTTGTAAGAAAGCCAACGAACTGACTGGTTCCCCAGAGTGGACTTTGGTGTGTTGGCTTGTTACTGTGACCTTAGGAGGAGGGGATTGCTCACATCTGCTCCAGGGAGGAATTTTGTCAACAATATCCCATCCTTTCTTTGTCCTGAGGCCCTCCTGTCTATACCTCTGGTCAGGAATTTAGGCACAAGATGAGGAATGGTGTCCCTTTGAGGCTGAACCCTAATTGGTCTTATAATAAAAACCCAGAGTCAGATATTGGGGTAAATGTTAAAAGATCAGAGGAAACAAGCCATGGCCACTTCTCATCTTGCCAACTCCTTAGCCAAAAGGGGAAGATTCTGTCTCCCAAAATCCTCAGACTGAAGGCCCCTGAGTCCTCAGCCAAAAAGGGAGTGAACTCCTATCTCCTCCCGCCCAGCCATAACACTTCCTATCTCAACCTTCCTAGTGCTGGAATTAAAGGCATGAGATCTCAAGTACTGGGATTAAAGGCTCCCAAGTGTTGGGATTAAAGGTGTGAGCCATCACCACCTGGCTCTGTTTCTCTTTTAGACTGGATTAATCTCATGTAGTCCAGGCTGGCCTTGAACTCATAGTGATCTGCCTCTGCCTCCCAAGTGCTTGGATTAAAGGTGTGTGCCACTACTACCTGGCCTCTATGGCTAACCAGTGATCTTCTGGGTAAGTTAGCCCTCTGATCTTCAGACAAGCTTTATTTGTTAGAGTGTGAGACCAAAATGAGCCATCTTAGAAATAAGACCAAAATGCTTTCACCCTAAAATTAAGGCCTAAGATTTCTCCTTTTGAGAACAGGCCAGAAGTTACTGAGACCAGTCAGTTCAGATTCCAGAAACCAGGAAGTGTAAAAGTACAGAGTCACAAGGTAGTCAGGAGGTAATGGCTGCCGGACTATGGAATGTCCTCTCCCTGGCCCCCTAGGCAACTGCTTGGCCATAGAATGTCCCAACCCTAGTTTCCATAGTGACTGTGTAATCACCAGATGCCCCCATCTGGGGGCAGCCAATGAAAAATGGTGGTGGGCAACTACTTCCTTAGAAGGAAAACTGAATTGTGATTTCTGGAATTCCTAGACACAAGCCAATCAGAATTGTACCTGTACTAGCACCCCTAAATGATGTAACCTTGTGACTTTTCCCTTTAGAAACTGAGCTTGCAGACAGGTGAGCACTTCCTCCAGCCTCCACTGCATTGGATGTATTGGACGAAGTCCCTGCCTAGGCTTGTATTGCTTTTGGATATCCAGAATTAAACCTTGCTTTTGCATTCCGGCATGCTCGTCTTTGGTGGTCTCTCTGGGGGTCACGATCTGGGCACAACAAGAGCATATACAAAATTTCACCACAGATGAGAGATGGGCATGCCTTTGAGAAGAGGCAAAAGACAGAACACTGAACATTTCTACAGAGCTATGCCAAATATTCTGCATCAGGAATACTACCTCACTTTACTGTAAGTCCATAAACTATACACTAAAAAAAAGAACTACAGATCTTTTCTCTATAGGAAAGACACAGGCCATCTCACAAGGAAATTATCTCATAGAAGATGAATTTGAAAGTATTTTTCTAAAAATAGCTCTTCATCAGTGGGGTAACAGCTCCATGGATAAAGTACTTGACACACAAGCATGAAAATATGAATTCAATTCCCCAAACCTACATCTAAAAAAATAAGTCACATATGGTAGTATAAGCTTTTTTTTTTTTTTTTTTTCCAGAGCTGAGGACTAAACCCAGGGCCTTGTGCTTGCTAGGCAAGTGCTCTACGACTGAGCTAAATCCCCAGCCCCAGTAGTATAAGCTTTTAATCAGCCTTGGGGAGGGAGACATGGAGTGAATCCCTCAGGCTCACTGTCCAGTCAGTCTAGACTAATTGGTGAGCTCTAGGCCAGTCAGAGTCCTTGCCTCAAACACACACACACACACACACACACACACACACACACACACACACACGTTAGGCATCAGAAGTTGTTCTCTGGCCTCACATACTCCACCACACTCATGCACTCACATAAGTATGCACACACAGGCACACATACATATGCATGCACACACAAAATAGTTCATACACTTGCAAGAAGTATCTTGTTAAGACTCCAAAACAACCCTAAAGTACAAAAGGCATGCAAAAGTGGCAGTGACTTATTTGTTCACGTCTGCTGCTCTACTGGAGTGTCTGAAGGTTAGAATCTGCATTGGGATCGAGTATACCCATGCTACACAGGAGTTCCACAAGTATGTGCTGAGTTAGAGAAGAGACCCCTCTATTCAAGGGTGAGGAAACTGACCATCAGGCATGAACAGTGGCCTGCCCAAGGACATTTGCTATAGGCAAATGAATAAGTGAGGATTCCAATGTCAACCTTCGGACCCCGGGTTCCAATAACTTACTACTATTTGTTGCTCAAGCACATGAGGAAATCCCACTTAGCAAAACCTGAAAGGAAATTTGGGATTATAAATGGAGTTTAGCTCAGGCTTTCAGAGTTTCTTTATAAATATGCTATTTGTAGAATAAATGTGCACAATCAGGGAAAGAGTCCATGAGTAGAGTTGAAGTTACTGTGAGAGTAAGACTGTGGTCACAGACTTGTCCCGTACATGCCACCAGACCTGGATTGATTCCACAGTCCCAATCACGTGCTTCTCCACATGGCATGCAGCTGATCGCACAGGCCAGGAGTGAACCATTGATCCCATCTCCAAAATAACAAAGGCACATGGCTGGACCATGGTGCCCTGCCGACAGCAGTCAATGTTAGTGGCAAGGCAGTTAGTGCTGTGATTGCAATGTTATTATGATAGGAGCCCAAATTATTTACTAGGTTGGAGAGTCAAGATAGAGTGCACGTGCCCCACATTTTAACAGTGAACTAGAAAGGATCTGAGTAAGACTTTTGTTCCCCAGTATTTCCATGTATCTCCCAGCCCAATGCCTCTCACTAGCAAGGAAGCTGAACACAGCATTCCTGATTGCTCAGCAAATGGAACATGAGTTCATTGCTTGCTTTCTGAGCTCTGCCAATGGGGAGATCCCCCCTCAATCTCTGCTGGCTGTTGTGTGTTAGTTACCTTCTATCCAAGCGCAAGAGCCTGGGAACTCCTTGTTCTAGTAAGTAACTGTCACCTGGCCAATCATTTTTTAAATTCTTTATTATTTTTATTTATGTCTTTATGTGTATATTTGAGTGTGTTGAGTGTATGTACACATGCATGCAGCACTCTCAGAGGCCAGAAAAGGGCATCAGATCTCCTAGACTTGAAGTTATGGGTAGTTGTGAGCCACCATATGGGTGCTGGAAACTGAATCCAGGTCTTCTGCAAGAGCAGGAGGTGGTTTTAACCCCTGGGCTATCTTTCCAGTCCTTCCATCAATCATATATATCACCAATCAGGCCAATAAAAGTGCCACAGTGGAATACATTTCTTCTAGAAGTTTCTACACAAATCATAATTCTTGTGGGGCCATTACACACAGAGGACCAGTGTTTAGAGCTCTTCTCCTAATGGCTTATTTGTTGTGAAATCATGGACAGAAGCAAGCAGTAGAGATCACCCACTTATTTCTCAAGTAGATGACTCCTTACTTTGTCCTCAGAGAAGACCTGGCATCCTTTCTCCTAAGGACCATTCTGAGGCTCTCCATTGCCTTCCAGAAGACACTGAGATACAAATGCAGGTAAGTGTTACTCATCTTCTGAAATTCCAGAGGGTGATTTGACAAATCAAAACATTAACTTAACTAGTGAGTGGAAAATACAGTTCAATGGCCTCTAGAAACCTAAAACAAAATGTAGTTTTGAATGGACCATGACACAGAAAGTCAGTGCACAGCACACCACAGCAAAACCTTTGTCTCTGAGCCAAAGGTGTGTCTTTAAACGCTGTATTTCTGATGGACACGTCATGTAAAGCACCTCTGCATGTCTTCCCATTTCGTCCACAGACTCTGGAGATTCCAGCTCTGTCTGCTCATACAGTTTTTTTTTTTTCATTCTTTCTTTTCTTTAAACATTTTATTTGTTTGGTGTGCATGTGCACGTGAGTACATGTGCATGTGCCATGATGCTCATGTGGAGGTCAGAGGACACCTTTCTTCCTTTTTTTTTTTTTAAATAATTTATTTATTTTTTACTTTTTATAAACTGGTGTTTTGGCTGCAAGTATGTCTGTATGTGGGAATCAGATCCCTTGGAACAGGAGTTACAGACAGTTGTGAGTTGTCATGTGGGTGCTGGGAATTGAACCTGGGTCCTCTGGAAGAACAGCCAGTGCTCTTAACCACTGAGCCACCTCTCCAGCCCCAGAGGACAACTTTCAAGCATCAGTTCTTTCCATGTGGGTCTTGGGGATTGGACTCAGATCTCAGGCTTGAGGATTTCAGCTGCTGGAATTTTTAATCTGCTGACCCCAGATAGATTTATTTCTAAATGATTAATCAAACCCTCACTTAGCTAAGTAGCTTTTCTAGCCGGAATGGTGAAAAGTAAAGTCATCAATCAATGATCACATAAGCAGGTAGGAAGTTATTTGGTCAGCTCACTTTGACGGAGGCATCTGAATGGAACACAGTCAGAGCTACTGTGTATGTACTGACAGGGCATCCTTGGACCCAGGCCTTTCATGTCCTCCCCCAAGCTTTAGTCATTGATCTTGTGGGTCCAAAGATGATAAACATTTGCTCAGAGAGAATTTGTTTAAGGGAAAGAGTGTTGACCAAATGAAGCAAGGCTCTCCAGTGCTTGTTTGTTCCATGATATCAAAGCCTTCTTGACTGTTGACATTTGGCATGTTTTTGAAGGACAATAAGAAAAACATAATTGATTTGCTTCAAAATGGTAACCAAAATACCCTCATATGAGCATTTTTCTGTAACTTTAAATATGTTTTATATTTGGTACATGGAAAATTGTAAAGAATACCTTGAAAGTGGTCTGACCTGCTTTCTTGAAACATATTGACTGGATATATTGCCTATGTTGCTTATAGAGTGTGATTTATTCTTTTTGTTTTTTTTCCATTGATTTTGTTCAGTTCAGCTAACATTTGATAAACATTTCAAAGTACGGTTTAATTACATGGTCTTAAATTTAAAAATCCTTCTGTCTCAGCTTCCCTAGTACTAAGATTACAGATGTGTGCCACCACATTGGACTTACTAAAACATTTTTGAGTGACTATGTACTTAGCACTGGGTCCTGGACACAGGAAGATTAAAGAAAAACAGCCCTGGAACCCAAGACACATATTTCTCTTCTACCACTTAGCATTTTCCTGAACATAGTCTTGGCAAATTTGGTGAATGCACACAAGTTCTGTATTATCAAGTAGCTTAGGGTGAAATTGAAGCAGAGCTGAGGACTAGCTAAGTACCAATCGCTTCATTTGGCAAGCTGTTGTCAAAGAAATTAACTTAGTAACACTCCCATTTTCTTATAGATAAATAGGGTCACAGGATTGGGTGTGGGAAAGGTGGTGGTTCTCTGTGTGTGTGTGTGTGTGTGTGTATATATATATATATATATATATATAAAACTTACCTGCTTGGCCATAATAAGGCATGAAAGCCCCAGTGCCTCCCAGTCATCTTGTGGTGAGGTCAAGGTCTGAACACAAATCCCTGCTCTATCTCTCCCCTCTTGGATGTGCTTGTCTGTTGGTTTCATTCAAGTACAGTAGGCAGGTCAGGGCCAAAGGTCTAGTTGAAAGAAGAGCTGGAAGGTTGCTTTTGTATTTGTACATATGATAGAGAAAAATAGAACAAAGTGTTTTGTCAGGATATCTTACATCAAAAATAGTAGTGAAACTTGGGGAGACTTGAAGAAAGTGAAGATTAGAAGATTTCTAGAATGTTAAGGAATATAATATCATTAAGTTATGAGTGAGTAAAGTAAGTCTTAGTATACAGAAGTCCTGCAACTTTGGGCTCATATAAAGATGGTAATGAAAGTCTAAAAACCCCTCTTATGGAAGAAGTGACAATCAGCTCTCAGCCCTGAGTAGGACATCTATGTCATCACATATACTCAAGGCTAAGGAAACCTCAGGAAAGAGGGGGCAGAAAGAATGTAAGAGACGAAGGATGGAGAGGAGTATTGCATGAAATGCGGACTTCTGCACATGACGTGGCCATTGCACCATTAACTCACAACAGCTGTGGTTACCTGAGCACAATCAAGCCAGTCAGTATTCCAGCATGGATGGAGAGGGGCTCAGAAGGTCCCAACCCCACCTGAGGACCTAGTGCTAGTTGATGGCTCCTGGGGAAGGGAGAGTCGGGGTGTGGCCACTAGTAGGTTGCCCAAGTTCCAGTGGATGGCCCCTCAACTATTCACATACAAGCCGCACTACCCAGATTCAGTGGGTGAAAAAGGAGGGGTGTGTGTGGAGAGATGAAGTTGAGGGAATTGGTAGGGGAGGGCTTGGGGGAAGGATGGGAAAGGTTGGATGTGATCAAAATATATGGAATTTACATTTACATCAAACAAAATTAAACTGACATCAAAGAATAAATAGAACTATTGTATATGCCAGGCAGTGGTGGCACACACCTTTAATCCCAGCACTTGGGAGGCAGAGGCAGGTGGATCTCTGTCAGTTCGAGGCCAGCCTGGGCTACAAAGTGAGTTCCAGGAAAGGCGCAAAGCTACACAGAGAAACCTTGTCTCGAAAAAAAAATAAATAAAAAGATTTTTCAAAAGAAAATAAAAAAGAAAAGAAAGAAATATTGTATACTAAAAATGACTCTTCTCTGAAAGTAAGTTTGTGATCAAGGAGAATTGGTTGAGACTCAATAGGTTGTCTTCATGCTTGAGAAGAGGGCACATCAGTAATTCTGACTCTCAAAAGTCTGAGACAGGCCCATCTAAAGAAGGTAATGAAAAGTCAAGGCCAACTCAGGTTACAGATTAAGTTCCAAGACAGCTTGGGGACCATAGTGAGACCCTGACTCAAAGTAAAAATAGGAAAAGGGGGAAGGGGAGGGAAGGGAGGGAACTGAAGGAAAGAGAGAGGAGAGGAGAGAAGAGAAGAGGAGGAGGAAGAAGGGAGGAAGAAAACAAAGGTCCTGGAAGATGACTCACATTCCAAGTTCACTCTGGCTTCTAAGCAAATGCTTCCTCTTTAGTTTACAGTGAAGGGGGGGCTGTTTCACTCCTGCTGGCACGTGTGCATGCCTCCTGGGCAGGGAATCCTACAGCGGAGGAATCTTAGAATCTTAGAAAACACAGTCTGGAACCGAGAACTGGTGCCTTTATCAGTTCCTCAAAACCCCATAACCAAACTTCTCCTTCTACCTAAAGGCTACTCCCTTCAAAAATGAATTACTTCATACTCTATACCGTGGCTTCTCCTTCCTGGTTCTAGATACATCTTCCCAAAGTTGATGCCTTCCATCTTGGGACTCCATTTCCTACTCCCCTTTCCTCAATCAGGTTTTCACCCCATGTGTCTGCTCTTGCTTTAGATGGTCCTGGTCCTCACACTTGTCTTTCAGGTCAATCTTGGCAGTTCCTATGCCTTTCCATATGTAACCAAGAAACTTTTTGTACTCAAAGCCCAATATCCTCCCCCTCATCACCTTGTTTTTGGGGGAAATGCAGACATTGGCTTGATTGAGGTACCTGTGTTGACTTCCGGGACCTACCCACAGAAGGAACCAGTTCCCTGGTCATGACTTGGCACTCGAGGCAAGCAGTGATGGAAACCTGTTTCTTATTCCTGAGAGAGATTAGAGGTCAGGGTTGAGCTTGAAAACCCCAGAGTCAAGGACCTTGGGTTTCTATTTCTCTTCTACCATTTAGTAGGTATGGAACTTTCAGTTGGGAATCCCATCTTTGCCTCTCAGTCTCCCCATTTGCACAAAAGAAACTTTCATCATGCAAACCTCACAGGCCAGCTCTGAGTAGCAAATGAATTATATGTCACCATTTGTAGGACACTTAGTAACTGCCACGCGATAGTGTTCCTCTCTGTCAATACTTTTTCTAGATTCCAAACAGCCCTTTCCTTTATGACAACATCATGACCTCAGTTTCACAACACAGGTGAGTGGTTATAGTTTCAGAGTAACACCCTCTCGGCGTGTGATACAGGGCAGATGAGATCAGATAGAATAAGCTTGTTTTCCATTGGCCCCAGGCAGGCACCACGCAGCGCGAAGAGGCACCACAGAAATCATTTCATAAATATCATTCTGGGTTCTCCTATACGATCGTCAGGCAGATGACAACATGCAAGGAGACATAAAGGGGTCTCAGAAAAAGGACCAAGTGTATTACATTCCCAGGTCCTAGACACTGGAGACATGGCATGCCATGCTACCACAAAAAGGTCTACATCCAAACTTAGGTCCTCCGGAGGAACGGCAAGGGTTCTTACCAGCTGAGTCCTCTCTCCAGCCTTGTCCCTGCGTTTAAAAACTTGGAAATGCTAACCAACTGTCTCACTTACACAGAGGGCCTGGTCCAGTTCCATGGGGGCTCCTCAGCTATCGGTTCACAGTTTATGTGTTTCCACTAGGTTGGCTATTTGTCCCTGTGCTTTTTCCAATCAATATCTCTTGCTCATATAATCCTTCCTCCCCCCCCTCCCTCCCTCCCTCCCTCCCTCCCCTCCCCTCACTGATTGGACCCCCCCGGCCATGGGACTGAGACCTGTCCTTGGTGCATGAGCTGGCTTTTTGGAATCTAGGGCCTATGCTGAGACATTTTGTTCAGTCTTGGTGTAGGGAGGAGGGGACTGGACCTGCCTCAACTGAATCTACCAGGCTGGGCTGACTCCCCAGGGGAGACCTTGCCTTGGAGGAGGTGGGAATGGGGGATGGATTGGGAAGAAAGGCTGGGGGATGGGAGGAGGGAGGACAGGGGAATCCTTGGCTGATAGGTAAAATTAAATTAATTGTAAAATAAAAATATTTTTTAAAAAAATTAAAAAAAAAAAACTTGGAAATGGGCTTCCTGGTATATACCCGGAATAAACAGCACTGGATGAATCCTGATCTGCACAAGGTATTTCCGGGTCCTGAATCCACGCTTTCCTCCAGAACATTTGCTACACCCTCTTCTGATGGCTCAGTGATGTGCAACTTCAAGTCCTTTGTCTGGCTCCACTCTATTCCTTGCTGGCAAAATAGCTCGCGACAAACAGTGCTGTTGGCCACACTCACAGTCGTCCTCTCAAGATTGTCTTTGACCCTCATCTCTGGTCTCTGGGTTTCCTCATATTCTATCCCCCACCCCCAAGATCTTGAGGCCTAGGAAGTCCTGGAATTTGATTCTGATCTCACAAAGCAGCTGCCATACCATGGATTCTCACCTATATCTTTTTCCTGCAAACTTGCCAGTCTGTCTTTCTATCTTCTCCATTTGCGCGTGTGTGTGTGTGGGGGGGGGTGCGGGGCGGAGGAGGGAAATCCATAGAGGTTCCCTAGTGAAATCTGAGCTTGCTTTACCCAGCAGGACTGCATAAGAGGATGATTGGACCACAGGCCTGGGTACCAGGTGTTTGGAAGGGTCTACACCTGGTTGTTTCTAGCAAAGGGGAGATCTTTTGCTCCTCTCCTTGGCATTGTTATGAAAAGCCCTTTTGAATTAAGTTCTGGGCTGTTGGGTATTGACCCAGGCCCTCCCAAAGCTATCCTGTGTTTCTGTCTTTCTTCCTCTCCTTGGCTGTCAGAGCCTGCCGAGGTGTCGACTGGGTATCTGGGTGGAGGTGTGCAGATTGTAGAGACAATGAAGAAGACAGAAAGAGTCAAGACGACTACCAGTCAGTGCCTGAGTTATTTCACAGCCAGCTTATATACAGCCTTGAAGGACAGAGGTAGAACAATGCACAGCACAGGCGTTCGACCACTATCTATCCTGTCCTTGAGTCAAGGAGCAGGCAGTTTCATTTTCTATCTCAGTGTACCTTCAGCTGGCATCAGCAGCCTACGTCTAACTAGATAGTATGTTTCTTCCCATAGGCTGATCAGGACTTTCTCACAGCCCTTCAAGGAGACTCTATGGACTAATCAGGACGTTCTCATGGCTCTGGGGCAAGCAAGCCTCTACTTTATTGACTCAGAATAGGCTTCAGATTCAAACTGGGAAACTGAGTCAGTTGTGGGCTCCCACAGTTGGCTAGGCCTATCATTCTATCTACAAAAGCCTTATTCCTCTTTGCTCCTCATAGGAACCCTGGAAAAGGTGGGGGCTAGTTCCCTGCAGGGTGGTCCTTGTGAGTATGAGTGCAAGTACATGAAGTTGTGCATTTGTGTGAAAGTACACATTCACATGTGTGTGCATGCATGTGGAGGTCAAGTGTTGTTCCTCAAGTGTTGTTCCCAAGAAGCTGGCCATCATCTTCCATTTATTCATTTGTTTATAGACAGGTCTCTCACTACCATAGAACTTGTCAGCTAGGCTAAGCTGGCCAGTGAACCCCAGAACCTGTCTCTGCCTTCCTAGCGCTGGGCTATAAGCACACTCTACCATGTCTAGCTTTGTGGTTTGTGTGTGTGAATTCTGGGGGTCTGAACTCAAGTCATTGTGTTTATCTTTACTGAGCCTTCTCCTGTAGTTGTTGTTTTAACTCTTTGCTCTTTGGGGACCCACCACCCAGATCCCAAATAAATACACAGAGACTTTATTCTCACTTATGAATGCCTGGCCTTAGCTTGGCTTGTTTCTAGCCAGCTTTTCTTAAATTATCCCATCTACCTTTTGCCTCTGAGCTTTTTCCTTTATCCATTCTATATTCCTTTCTTTCCTTCTTACTCCATAGCTGGCTGTGTGGCTGGCCCCTGGCACCCTCCTCTCCTTATCCTTTTTCTTTCTCCTTCTCATCTTTCTTTTCTCTAATTCTCTCTGCTGGGCAGCCCTGCCTATTTCTCTCTCCTGCCTAGCTATTGGCTGTGCAGTTCTTTATTAGACCAATCAGGTGTTTTACAGGCAAAGTAACACAACTCTACAGAGTTAAACAAATGCAACATAAAAGAATGCAACACATCTTTGCATCATTAAACAAATATTCCACAGCATAAACAAATGTAACACATTTTAAACTAATATTCCACAACATTCTCCTCATCCTTCACCTTCTTGCTGACATCCTGGTCTCTTCTTCTCCCAGGTTTAAAATCTCGGAGTTAAATACTGATAGAACTTTGTTCTCATGGTGGGTATTGAACTTCTGCTATAATAATTCAGATTTACACCATTTTTCTTACATTATCAATGCAATTTAGACTTTTTTGTTATGTGCATTAAGTATAAATTAAAATAATCTATCAACTCCCAAGTGTTTTAAACATGGGATCCAAATATCTTCTAAAGGTTCATAGATGACTGCTAATGGATTTATGAAACTTCTACTATTATTTTAAAGACATTATGCATTTGCACAATACGTACATTTTTCTTTGCAAACTAATAGTTTTCATCAGTATCTTCAAGTATTCTGAAACCATGATCTTTAGAAGGCTGCACGCCTTTGAATTATCCCAGTTCCTGATCTTTTTCAGCCTCCAGAGGCCAGCTGCATTCATTGGCTTGTGGCCTGTTCCCTACAGGTCTGGAGTCCTCTGGTGTCACATCTTCCATTACTTAATACTCAATACTCAGGAATCCCTGAGATCACTGGCCCCCCTCAGGTGACTCAGGACACTCTCCCAATTCCAACTTCTTTAACTTAACCATATTTGCGCCACTACCTTTGTTTTGGTATCAAATAGCATCACGGGCTCTGTAAACTAGGACCTGGGTGGGATCTTTGAGGGGGTCATTGTTCAATGTGCCATGACAACCCATGGCCCAAATTTGTGAAGATTCTCTGTCTTAACTGTCAATTATTAATCCAGGCAATTATTTATCTATCAGCACTCTTACTTGGTCAATCTGCTAAATTTATAAGGACTTACTCTTGCTTATCAGATCAGTTCGTATCTGTACCCAGATCTGAAGACGTTCAGCCCAAATCCCTTGGTTCATCTCCGATCTCGCCTCTAGCCTCTCCCTGCTGGTTTACCGTAAGTCACTAATACACTGCTCTGATACATTGCACTTCCTAACTCTAGGCCATTCATACTGCTGCTCTGCCAAGAGTATCCTCTCATCTCACCTCACCCCTCTCTACTGCTAGAGTCTCTCCCTAGTGTTGAAGAAGATCGTTTTCCCCATCATTTACCATCCAGAGTGTTTTCCTTTAAGAAGACCTGAGTCACTTTGATCTAGAGTGGAATCATGTATTATTTCCATTCATCCTTTGGCAGGAGAGGAGTAAACATTCCTGGGACAAAGTTTCTTAAACACACCTCCGAGTGTTTGGAAGAGCTCCTCAATGGATCATTCTCTCTTGCATCGTTCCCCAGAAAACAATTCTGTACCCTTTAAAGGCCCTGAGACCTTCATTGGAGTATTTTGTCTGCCATCCAACAATAGCTGTTTTGGAATACGTCCTATTGTGACATTTACAGAAGAAAGATTTAGAGGAGAATAGTTCATTTACTCAATGAAAAATTACTTTTGTTTCAACCGCTTTAAAGCAACAAAGATATTTTCCTTTATAGGAGACTAAAAAGAGGAGCAATGTAGAAAATTTCAATATTAATTTCTTTTTTATGTGCATGAGTATTTGTCTGCATGCATAACCTCACACTTTAACTTACCCCCCCCCACACACACCTTTTTAATTGGTAAGGAAGAAAACACACAGAAAAACTGAGTCTGGGGCATTCTAGAATGGCACCCAGCCCTGCCCTGCTTTAGGGGCTCACTCCATAGAACAAGGGAATCCAAGTCTAAAGAGTCTCACCAACACCATTCTGTGTGTAAGACGCAGACCAGCAGCTATACATGGACAGTTCTTGTTGCTTTCACAAGCTTGGTGGTTTAAAAACAATATAATTTGTTTTTTGTTTTTTACAGTTTTGAGCTAAATGGTCTAAAACATATCTTTCAAAGACAAAAAATCAAGGTTTCTACAGAACCTTACTCCCTTTGGAGGACCCAAGAAACAATGGATTCCTGTGCCTCTTCCAGCTTCTGGAAGCCACCTGACTTCTTCGACTCTTGTTCCCTTCCTCCATCTTCAAAGCACATGGCTCCAACATCTGCTGTGATCATTAGCCCCTTTTTCCTCTGACTCCCCCTCATGAGGACTTTCTACGAGCTGCACTGGGTACTTGAGGACACCTTCTCCATCTCAAGATCTTAATCGCATCAGCAAAGCCCATTTACTATATAAGGTGAAATACTTACAAGTTTAAGAATTAGACAGGGACTTTTTTTTTTTTTTTTTTTTTTTTTTAATTGTGACTGGAGAGACAGCCGTGGGTGCTGGGAACCGAACTCTTATATTTTTGGTTGTGAGCCTAGCCTTTAACGGCTGAGCCATCTCTCCAGCCCGACAGGGACATCTTTGAGGACCATTATTCTATCTGCAACAAAATGTAATGAGATTTCTGAGGAGAGAGCGAGCTGGTCTCTGCAAAGCTGCATTCGACCGACCGCAGGCAAGCTCTCTTGCGCCCCCATGTGGACTGTCTTGCAAACTTTAAAGTGGGTTAAATGCAATTTCTTGCACTGAGGTCCTAAGGCTGGGGGAAAATGTGCATAAAAACAACAACAAAACAAAACAAAAACAAAGAAGTCTACGGTTCAACTCTGACGTCACTTTTACACCCTAGAGGTCAAGAATCTGAGGGCAAACCTTTTCAGAAGAAAATGCAGTCAATCAGAGAAGCAAATCTGTGATCGCTTCGGGTAGAACTTAGCAAATAGGGGTGAGTGTGATCAACATGCATATGTGTGGAATTGTCAACAAATAAATAAAAGAAAGAAACAATTTAAAAACTTGGTAAAATTATGAGTTCAATAAAAACAAGCATTCGGAGAAGAAATGGCTTTTGAAAATGGCAGAGGTTCAAAAGAGACGGTCAACCACTCCAGAACAGGTGCTCAGCCGCTGAGAGTGCGTAATGCTCTTGCGGAGGACCAGGGTTCAGGGTCCAACACACACGCAGTAGCTCACAGCCGCCTGTGACACCATTTCCAGACACTCTGGTGCCCTCTTCTGGCCTCTGAGGGGTCCTACACATACGTGGTACACACATGCATATACATGAATAAGTTAATGAATTGTAAAAGAATTCACAAATCGAGAGCGGAACAATGTCATCCAGTGAATTAGAAATGACAAGAAACAAATAGGTCTGACCTATTTTAACTTGTAACTGGTTGCGTGGATAAAAGTCCTGGTGAGTCAAATGTGTGTTTATCAGAGCGGAGAACAGGCACCAAGACAATGAGAAGGAAATTGAAAGGACAACCCCAAAGAAGTCTGCTTTCTGTCCGGGTGGTAGAAAGCCCAAGACATGAAACAGAAAGGAAAATTCGGGGATAAAGTTTTAAAAAGTCTCCGAAGTCAGTGGGAAGCTGAACCTTCACACTGAAATGATAAACAATACACCAATAAAATAAAACGACAAGACAAGGGGGCAGTTGCAGTTAGTGGAAGAATCACTCAAGCAAACCAAAAGAAACCTGGTGACATTAGCATCTATAATACAAGTGCTTAATTACTTATCTGTATATGACATTAATTTATGTCACAAATTATGTAAGCATGCTTATGTAACCCATGTAAATGAACATGCAATTTATATAAATTGCTATTATATTTTCTATATATATTCAGGTACATGTACATTTTTATCTATCTATCTATCTATCTATCTATCTATCTATCTATCTATCTATCATCTATCTATCTACCTATTGATTTATTTGAGACAGGGTCTCACTATGGAACTCACTATGCAGACCAGGCTGACCTTGAACTCACAAAGGTCCACCTGCCTCTGCCCCCTGAGTGCTGAGATTAAAAACACGCACAATCATGCATGGCTGCACACATACATTTTAAATTACTTTTTCTGAGGCAAGTTCTTGATACATATTGGCCTCAAATTTGTGATCCTCTTTCCTCCACCTCCTGAGTACTGGAATTACAGGTATGAACCTCAAGCTTGGCTATTTCATTCATATTTATTATTGCCCTTATTAACTTACGCATGTTTACCTGAACAAACATATCAAGCATGTTTGTCTCAAGTGTCCTTCAAGACCCCCTGTCTAGGGATGGCCTGGATCCCCCTAACTCAGTGATAGGGAGGGGAAAGAATAGCAAACTAGTGCAAGAATGGAAACATTCTGACCTTGAGAGCAGCTGGAAGGTGAGCCATTTCCAACCTAGGGGACTATTGCTGATCTCTGGCATACAGGGGCTACAGAGAGAAAAAATGTCGGACATTCAGCCGCGGGAAGCGCATCCCTGTGGGGTTAAAAGGGAGCTGTAAATCGGGAATTTCAGCCCATTGCTTCAACTTCCCCAGTCAATTTCTACTGGATATTTGTAAGCCCTTGCCTGATTTTGCTGGTGTTATCTTTCTGTTATTTATTCTTTTTCGTGGAAGCCTCACCTTGAGGGACACTCTTGCTTTGTCAGATACCCCGACTGCCTCAGCCGGGCTTTCTCGGTTAATTTCTGCTGGGTGTCTTGAGCATGCAATTTGATGTTGTTTTGCTGTCTGTTGCCTATCTTTGTCTGTCTACCTACCTACCTACCCGATATTTGCTATTTATTCTTTTACTTTTGGTTTGCTATATATTTAATAAACTTACTTATCCAAAACCAAAAGAATGATCATTCTCTGAATCATACAAAGCATAGGTTTACCTTAAGTGTCATATTTACTCTATGTACTTTTAAAGAAAAAAACAACAACCTTGTAGTGGGTAGCTGTTCTGTCTATGACCTTGAAACACCACCCCTAGAGAGGCAGCAGGTGACTGCTCCACCTGCCTATGACCTTGAAGTCCATGCCCCTGGAGCGTGGCCTCACTTGGTGACCCTTAAGACTGAGATACACACAGGCACTCTCTCTTCGCTCCCTCATGGGACAGACTGGATGCTAGGACAGTCTGAGGTGCAGAAGAACAGTGCGGGACCTTGCTTCACATTTTCCAGAATTCTGACAATTTCTCTGTTCTGTCTTGTGAGTTTTCCTTTCTTAATAAATGCCTTTGCCCTTTAAGCAGATTCTGTGGGCTTCTTGTTATACAACCTTTTTAAGATTAAGGAACTTCCCTTTTCTTAGTTATTTGCTTATTTTTCTTATTATGAATGGGTGTTGACATTTATTAAGTTCTTCTTGTGTACTTCCTAAGAAGGTCATATAGTTTTTTTTCTTTGATCTGCTCATAGTGTGTCCCTCATAATGCGATTTCCTAATTTTAAGTGGGCCTTGCTTTTCTGGAAGAGCTCATCTTATTCATGATTCTCTGGATTTGCTCTCTGGGGCATGTTAATATTGTATGTGTCATTTTCCTCCTAAACAGTATTCACTAATGAAGTTGACCTAAACCTTCCTCTTTTATAGTTTGGTTTTGGTATCAAGATTAGGACAAGTTCAGAACATGAGTTATCTGTTTTCCAGAAAGAGTATCTGCTTTGAATGTTGGATGGAACTAATCACAGGCCAGCAAATTTCTATTTCTATTTCTTCTTGGATCAGTTTGGGTAAAGTTATAGTTTCTGCATAGGTACTGCTTTGCCTTAGTTCTCAAATGTGTTACAGTAAAGTTATCCACAATATTCTCTCTTCTTTAAAACCTACATCAACTGAAGGGACACAACTTTTTAAAGAGATTTTATTTTTGTTTTATATTTGTGGGTGTTTGTGTGTATGCGTGTGTGTCTATGAACCACCAGGAGTGGCTGAATGTGTGCAGCGCCTGAGGAGGCTGGAAGAGGACTCTCCTCTGGAACCACAGTCAAAGGTGGTTGTGAGCCTCCACGTGGGCGCTGGGAACCAAACCTGGAGCCTTTGCAAATCCTGGCTCCTCTCCTGCAAGACTAGCAAGAGCTCTTAACGACTGAGCCATCTCTACGGCCCTGGGGGAAAATACTCACGATGAAGACTGATGACCAAGTTTGATCCCTACAACCCACGAGCTAGAAGTAGATGTCCTCTAACCTACACACACACACACACACACACACACACACACACACACACACACACATACACTGTGGTACTCATGCCACCCCCCAAACACAAAATAAATAATTGTAATAATAATTTTAAAAAGAGTTCAAGAAACTCTAGGCTGTCCAGGAACCATCTTTCTAAAGGAACTTAAAATATTCACAAACTAAACCCAAATAAAATGGAAGAAACCTGAAACTTATTTGAATAGAAAATAAGCATACATTAGAAAAGTTAACAAAACTAAAAGTTGATGCTTTGAAAACACTAATTAGAATCACAAGACTATTGGTAAATTTAATCAATAAAAGAAAGAATGAAAAAGAAAATCTGATATCAGGAATAAAAATAAAAAGCAATCCCCCACTGCTGAATTTCTAGAATAGCCCCATTTGTGTGTGTGTGTGTGTGTGTGTGTGTGTGTGTGTGTGTGTGTGTGTTGCGTGTTCCTCGTGTTGCAACTCAGAAGAGAACATGACAAATGGTGTGAGATCAGGGTTGACGGTGGAAGGTGGGCTCAGAGAGCCGCACGTTAGTTCAAAGGGTTATCTCCCTTCAGAAATAAGAGCTGTAATAAGAGCTGTAAATGAGAATATTAGAGGGCGGTTGGAGATTTCGTTGTCCTTTGACCTCACTCTTCATAGCCAAACTTCTTCAAAGACAGTCCTCCCCACTTCCCCCTCACCCACTCACTTGGGCTCTTCCACACTGCAGAAAGTTCCCTTTTAGTTACCAACAACCTTTTAATCATCAATTCTAGAGCTTTGTCTTGCTAGCCACCCTTAGTCTTCCTGTAATAAGTTCATCCTATTTTTATAGATAGTCATTTGAAATCAAGTCACACATCACATGGATCACCCAAGGGCCACGCCCAGCTCAGAGTCTCTCAGTATGTCCAGAGATGTGTGTTTATCACCTCAGCTGATTCTAAAACACACCACTAACCCCCAAATAAAACCTCTTTTCCCTTGCTGTTGGCCCTCAGTTGTCCCATTCCCCCTTTAGCTCTAGCCTAATTTTTTTTCTGTCTTTATACATTTGTCTAATTTGGACATTTTAAATAAATGGACCCATGTAATGCATGGTCTTCTGTGACTTTTCTCTTTTTTAGGTCCTAAAAGTTGTTCTCAACCTTCCTAATGCTTCAAGCCTTTAATACAGTTCCTTACATTGTGGTGACCCCCAACCATAAAATTATTTTTGTTGCTACTTCATAACTGTAATTTTGCCATTGTTATGAATTATAGTGCAAATATCAATATGCAGGATATTTTGTATACTACCCCTGTGAAAGGGTCAATTGACCCCTGAATGGGTTGTGAACCACAGGTTGAGAACTTCTGTTTTAGGATGGCTTCAAAGTTCATCTATATTGTAGTTTGCAATCTTTCTAGTTACTGAGTGACATCCCATTGCGTGGATATCCCGCATTGTCTTATCCATTCATCATTCAACAGTCACTTGAGTGATTGTTGTCTTTCAGCTGTTGCTAATCATGCTATCTCATTCATCTTGAATATCTTTTTTGTTTTGACTTTGAAACCCACTGTGTGTTGTACCAGGCTTTTTCTTTTGGGTCATCAACCAGCTCCCAAATCATGACACAGAGACTTATTTTTAGTTTTGAATGCTTGGCCTAGCTTAGGCTCATTTCTTGCTAGCTCTTTTAATTTAAATTAACCTGTTTCTCTTTATCTACCTTTTGTTCCTACTTTTCTTTCTGTATATCTTATTTTGACTGCTTCTCTATGTCTGGCTGGCGTCTGCCTGGCTTCTTGTTCCAAGTGTCTCCCTCATTCTCTCCTCCTCCTTCTCTCCTTCCTCTTCTTTTTCTGACCCTAGAGTTCTCCTATTTATTCTCTCTGACCACCAACCCTGCTTATCCTTTCTCTGCCTAGCTATTGGTCATTTAGCTTTTTATTAGACCAATCAGATACCTTAGGCAGGCAAGGTGAAACAGATGCAACACATCTCTTTACATAATTAAACACACATCCTCACACTGTTAAGCAAATGCAACATAAACAAAAGTAACACAATGCTGTGGGATGGTCTTTCTGTATGCTGTGAATATGTGTTGCTACCATTGGTTAATAAAGAAGCAGCTTTGGCCTATGGCAAGACAGGTTATAGCCAGGTGGGAAATCCAGGCAAAGATACAGAGAGAAGAAAGGCAAAGCCAGAGAGATGCCAGCCTGCTGCCCAAGGTAGAAATGGGTTAATTTAAGATAAAAGCTAGCTAGCATTAAGCCTGAGCCATAGACCAAACAGTATGTAATTAATAATAAGCCTCTGTGTGTTTATTTGGGACCGAGCAGCTGTGGAACATAGGAAAAATTCCATCTACAACACACCTTTACACAGTTAAAGTAATATTCTGCAGCATAAACAAATGTAACACATCTTTGCCTAGTTAAAGTAATACTCCACAACAGTGCATTGTCTTATTTTAATGATTACACATCGTGTTGTGAGAGAAAAGAAAGAAGCGGAAGTCTTTCACAGTCCTTTCATCACTCTGCCTCCTCCTCCCCTTCTCCTCCTCCTTTTTCTTTTTTCTGTGGACCCCAGAAATCCCTCCCACCTTAAAGACGCTTCGATTCTATTCCTTTTTTCTGCATTTGCCTACCCACCTATAAGATTGGATGGTAATGACACAGGACACTTTCCTGGGATTTGTTCCTGGCTACCCCATGTAATATGATAGTGTAAGCAGATTCCTGGGTGTGTGAAAGACAGCACTGATTTGTTGTCCCCTCCCCTTCTAAACCAACACTTAGCTTCCTGTTCAGACAAGCTCTGTCCTAGGCTTTCCTCCACAGTTTTGTTGTAATGAAAGCTTTCCAAATTTTGCCCAGGTCTTTCTACCACCCCACTAGGCTTCTCTACCTAGCCCACACTCCTTAGCGCCTAGGTCCAGTTCAAATCCCATCCTTAGGATTCCCAGGTGGACAGCACTTTTCTCTTTGGGCTGTGCATATCACAACACACGATGCAGAGCACAATGCCATCTTAATGTCTTCTGAGGCCTGAACATGGCACCCCTAACATGGGGCAGTGGCTCTTTCTGCTCCCCAGTTTCTACAGTGCTGTGCCTGCTTTTCTTAGAAGGCTGGGAAGATGCAATGCAATGATCATATCTCACTTACGGCACAACTTTTTGTTTGGAGACAGGGTCTCACTGTGTACCCCTGGCTGGCCTGGAACTTGCTATGTAGACCAGGCCCCAAACCCACAAGATCTATTTGTCTCTGCCTCTCCAGGGCTGGGATTAATGGCATGCACCCCTGAACCCAGCTCACAGTACAGCTTTCATGGTTCAAGGGTGCCTGAATTGCTTATTTCACAATTTTAAGTTTAGATGCCCCATGGCCACCTGGATAAAGAGTTACTTTCCTTTTCTAGTTAAAAAAACTTACTTTTAGGAGTCTGCTGTTCTTTTTAAAAACTTTATTTATAATCATGTGTGCATGCATGTGTGTGGTGTGTGTGTGTGTGTGTGTGTGTGTGTGTGTGTGTGTGTGTGTGTGCGCGCGCCATAGCAAATGGAAGTCAAGAGCTGCTTTATAGAGTTGGTTCTCTTCTTAAGCCTTTATTCGAATTCTGGAATTCAAACTCGGCTCATCACGCTTGTGCGGCAAGCTCCCTTGTCCACTTAGCCATTTCACCTACCCATGCATGGGTTTAGCCAGTGGTGCTAAGCATATAGAAGGCCTTCAGTCATAGACACATGTTTGTTGCACTAATTCATTTTTAGGTACTTAGATATTCTAGCAAGGACATTGGGACTTTGCACTTAGGAAAGGAGATGTTTACAGGTAAGTGTAACTCTCACCCTTCATCAAAGAATTGTCTCTTTGCAGCAGACAGAGACCATTAAAGGAAACCAAAACTGGTCAACATACAGAGAAGAACTGATTATAGAGTGTCCAGGCCCAATAGATACATTTACAAGCCAACTCCTAGATCCAAGGCCCAGGGAACATTTTGGAAGAGAGGGTGGAAAAAGTGTGTCAGGGGACCAGAAGTCTGCTCTGAAATCATGTCTCCTAGAAATTACAGCGAAGCCAAACACCATCAAGTCTCAACAACATGGCTGCCTAAACAGAACCTGAGCAATGACAATAGCAGTAGGCATGCCGTTGTGGACGGGGAAATCTCGTGGCGCCCTTCCTACATGAAGAACCACAGGCACTAAGGACTCGAGAGAGAGGGAGAATTAACTGGCCCTCCGGATGAGGCCCCTGGTGGGTTATCCACTTCCAAGTGTTCAGCCCTGAAGTCATACATAAAAGCAACACTAAATGGACTCAACAAGTTGTATTTATAGATTTATGTGTTTACACACATATGTAACAATAGCAAAGGAAAAGAGGTCGCGATTTAAGAGGGAGTTACATGGAAAGGATTGGAAGAAGGGCAAGGAAGGGGAAAATGTGTGTAGTTTTGGTGCCTGTCCTGGATCTCACTCTGTAGACCAGGCTGACCTCGAACTCACAGAGATCCGCCTGGCTCTGCCTCCCAAGTGCTGGGATTAAAGGCGTGGCGCCACCACCGCCCGGCATAAGTATATTTTAATTTTTAAAACTTAAAAAAATATTAAAAAAAGAAATGTCATGTTTTAATAACACAAGTATATATATAAATGTAAGAACTATAAAAATGTGTTTTGTTACTCAGCAGAGTCCTATGCGGCTGTTCTGAAATACTTTAGAGATGAATTTTATTTTTTGTGTGCTTATATGTGTGTATTTGTGCATGTGTGTGTGTGTGTCTGTGTGTCTGTGTGTGTGGCTGTGGCTGTGTATGAAGGTCAGAGGTTAACATGAACCTGGAGCTTACCTAGTAGGCTAGTCTGGCTACAGGGAGCCCCGGGGATCCTCCATCTCTACCTTCCCAGCACTGGAACCATGGTTGCATGCCATCACATCCTGTCTTTTTGGTAGCTAAACGATCTCCTCAGCCCCTGAAATATCCCTGTTGATTCGCTGTGGACATCGGTCCTAGCTTGACATGGAGGACAGCACAGATTTTGTCGGTGGCTTTCCACACCTGGCGATCCTGACACCCTCAAAGGCAGTTTTTTCAAGTAAATCCCAGCCCTCGTCTGCTCTTCCTGAAATTGGTGAGTTTTTGCGAAATTACTGCAAGTGATGACCTCTTCAGAGCCAGAGAAATAAGAAGCCGGGAGTCTAACAACTGAACACTGTTTGCGGAAGTTCATTTTTGTTCTCTAAATTGTCTGCACTCCAAATACAACTGAATCAGGAGTGTCTAGTTTCCTAAATGATGCCAGGACACCTGCTTTCGTATGATTTTGAATGAGCCTCGTATACACCACAGTTAAAGATGTTTAATTCGAAGGCTAGAGAAAGGGCTCTGTGGCTAAGAGCACTGACTGCTCTTCCAGAGTACCAGGGTTCAATTTCCAGCAGCCACAGGCTAGCTCACAGCAGCCTGAGGCTCCAGTTCCAAGAGATGTGACACCCTCTTCTGACCTCCGCAGGCTCCCACAGCAGGACATGTGCTTACATATACACCCAAGGACACCCACACACACATAAAATAAAGTATTTAAAATGTTTAATTTATAATACTAATGGTACCCTTATATATATATTTTCCTAAGCACATATTATTTTAAAAATTTGCATTAGAAAAAATATGATTGTTTAGAATAACAGCATAGACTATATTTTAGGGTCAAAATATGTCTTCAGATGCGTTTCTCTTTCGTTCCTAACTCTCCTATTCTCCCCAAAAGGGAGCTATCTCTGAGCTTTCTCAAATGGAAAGTTCATGCTGTTTCAGTTACATAATAGATTGCTTCCCTTTTTGTAGCTGAAGTTTGAGCTTCACGTGGCAAGCAGATGTTGCTCCTGGGCTGCCTCCATATTCATTAGCCTATAATGAATCTATTAATTGAATATGTAAGTTTGACTCATTAGACGGAAGACATTTCTTCAGATTTAAAGGGTAATAATAAAAAATTTAAATTGCAACACCAAAGCAAGCATTTAAGAGTTGATAAATGTGAACTGGAAAGTGCACCATTCCAATAGGAATTAGTTAATCATCTCTGTTAATTTAGGTGAAATACATTAGTGGAAAGGTCAGTCCATTTGAGGCTCGATCTGTTTTTCAGATATTAAATTTAAAATAGCAAAGCGAGAGCGCTATGAAATGAGAAGGTACAGAACCCACGCGCTGACCCAGAGGCTGAAGAGTGGGACCTCTGTGACGAATATCACCACCCAGACCCCCATCTGCATATCTACCAATACCTTGGGACCCCCCTTCTGAATGTGTTTTAGTTTCCTCACTGCTGTGACAAAACACTCTAACCAAAGAGAAGAGGTAAAAGAGTCCATTTGGCTTACACTTCCAGCTCACAGTCCGTCACTGAAGGAAGTCTGGGCAGAAACCGTGGGAGAACACTGCTTTCAGGCTCACACCCAGAATCATGCTTAACTAGCGCTCTCCCACAGTCCAGGATCCCGTGCTCAGGAATGGGGCTGCCCATAGTGGGCTGAGCCCTCCTCCATCATTTAACAATCATGACAATCTCCCACAGACATGCCTATAGGCCAACCTGATCTGAGCCATCCCTCAGTCGAGAATCCCTTCTCAGGTGACTCTAGGCTGTGTCAAGTTGACGGTCAAGGCTGGCTGGACAGAGTAACTGGAGTCTGGAGTGAAGCCAGGCATTCAGACATTTTTTCTAACTCTCTAAATGATTATAAATGGAATATATATATTAATATATAAATATATATAATTATTAAAAAACATTAAACTGTCCCATGAAGGTCTGGCCCCTGCTCCTAGCTAAGCAAGAGTAAGATGGCCAAGTATATACACATAAGTAAACTGACAATATTTGAGTAATGGCTGCTTTTCTGCTGTGGGGAAAATGCACTGGTTTCTCCTCTATTCAGCAAAGTGTCACATACTTGAGGTCACATCATCTGGATCCAGGAAACTGAAAGCAGTGTCAGTTCCCAGCATTGCTTCTGGAAATCCTAGTTTATAATGTGCGGGGTTACATTTGTGTTACCTTTACACTAAGAAATGTCACAAGATGCGGCTGTGGAGACAGTTGGTTCAGCTGGTATGGTACAGTGCTTTGTGGCCCTGAGTTCAGGCCTCAGAACCCACGTGAAAAGCTAGGTGTGGTGGTGCATGCCTGTAATCCAAAACTGGGGGAGCAGAGACAAGAAAGTAGGGTTCCCCCACTCACCAGTCTGCCTTGCCTGATCAATGAGTTCCTAATGAGTGACTCTACCTTTAAAAACACGTTAAAGTAGATAGCTTCTTAAGGATTAATATCCATAGTTGTCTTCTGGTCGCTACACAAGAGTGCGCGCGTGTACACACACACACACACACACACACACACACACACACGGAAAATGTCACAAGGAAGTTTTCTGTTGGACCTCATGTTGGAAAATCCTGTCTTTATTGTTTGGGTTTCCTGTCTGTTCCTAGAGTAATCAGAAATATGAGGAAACCCAGGGATGGTCCTGCAGAAATAAATGAGGGACTTTCGTCTTTCCTGATATCTTCTTTCACGGTCATTCTGCATCTCTCCTGTGGCTATCCGGTACTTTGCATATTTAGTTACTGTCATTCAAACTCATTGCAAACACGTGACTAGAGATATCATGTGTGTGTGTGTGTGTGTGTGTGTGTGTGTGTGTGTGTGTGTGTCTGTGTGTTCTTCATAAACTAGTATTTCCAGGTTTATCAACATTAGCTAAGGAGTCACAGTTCATGCCTGAAGTGAGATTCCTTGCTAGTTGGTTCTGGGTGTCCAAACTGGATGCTCACGTCTTGGCCTTGAATGCCTCCTGTCTTTGCCCTGAGCTTTCCACATGGAGTTTATGGTTGAGAAGTGGTTAACTTTCCTCCATTGCTGCAAAGATAGGTAGCGTCCCTCATCTTTTCAGTGGCCCCTCCCAGAATGCAACAGAAGACAGCAAGGATCGCGCATTCAGCTTTGTTTTGCAGGGCTATGGACATGGGTCTCTACCCCAAACATTACTAATGTTTGCATGAGAATCACCTACACCGAAGATCCTCAGAATCGAATGGATAAGCCCAGCATTTTGGGAGGGAGTGCTTGCTGAGGGATGGAAGAGTTCTGTGGAGCCAAAGTTCTAAGAGCAAAGACATCTATATGGGTGGAGGATTTTAAAAGTCAAAAGACAAATGTAAACTCAGAAATACGAAAGAGAAAAAAAATCTGCATTATATGCCTGTGGTGGTATTGTGTTCCCCAAAATATTGTGCACCCTAATAAACTTATCTGGGGTGAGGGCACAGAACAGCCACTAGATACAGAGGCTAGAAAATGGTGGCTCACACACCTTTAATCCTAGCATTCCAGAGGCAGAAATCCCCCTGGATCTCTGTGAGTTCAAGGCCACATTGGAAACAGCCAGGCATGGTGACACTCGCCTTTAATCCCAAGAAGTGAGCCTTTAATCCCAGGGAGTAATGGCAGATAGCAGAAAGGTATATAAGGCTTGAGGACCAGAAACTAGAAGCTTTTGGCCTGGTTAAGCTTTTAGGCTCTGAGCAACAGTTCAGCTGAGACCCATTCTGGATGAGGACTGAGAGGCTTCCAGTCTGAGGAAACAGGATCAGCTGAGGAACTGGCTGTGGCTTGTTCTGCTTCTCTGATCTTCCAGCATTCACCCCAATACCTGGCTTCAGGTTTGATTTTATTAATAAGGACTTTTAAGATTCCTGCACTATATGCCAAGCACTTAAACAGTTGGGAAAGGCCCATCAGAACCCCCTGACCTGGGCTGGTAAGGCTCTCGGTAGGTAAAGGCGCCTGCTGCCAAGCCCGACCTCCTGAGTTTGGTCCGGTGGCTCCACATGGTGGGAGAGGGAACAGAAACAACTTTAGTTGTTCTCTGACCTTCACATGCACACCACGGAATACACACCCACAATCCCTCCAACACAATAACCGTAAAGTCTCCTAACCTGACATAGTAGTAATAGTTATGCCTAATCTGTGGCCCACGCTACCTCCAAACTCTATGTGAGCAGGCTCTAAGTGTAACATTTCCTATGGCAAGTTTAACTGTTTTAAGATCTTTTAATAAGTCTTTCTTCTCAACCAGCTTATCTAAAATTTGTCTGCATCTCCAAGATGTTTCCCTGCAAACGAATTCAAATTAAATGTTCGTAAGGTGTCTTAGTATCAGACAAAGCACACACACAGAACATTAAACTCACACGGATTCACCTGCACACACACGTCGTCAGCTGCAGAGGGCGCTGATGCCTTTTTCCTCAGCCCTGGCAGAAAGGATCGCCAGTGGGATCTCCGTCGTCGCTCCCTCATTTAAAGTGTGGTTACTGATAAAGCATGGCCCTCAACTGTATGCCTGGATCGCCCACTGTAGCATGTATATGAAGTAAAAATAGGCATTACAACAAACATGAATCTAGTCCCCACTTTTAAAATCAGCTCCTGGGGTCCCCCAAACATGGAGGATCCCTTTCAAAAGAAAAGTATTGTGTTCTGCATTGAAGCAGAGTTTTGGAGTCATAATCAGTCAGTAACCCACTTCCTGTAGCCACGGCTATCCCTTTCCATGGAATACAGTGACCAGAGGCCACATTAAGAAATGAGGGAGTTAATATCTAGAGAATTTTTATAGCTAATAAATGCCCCAATCTCAGCCTCTTCTGGGCACTAGGAGGAAGAGCTAATTAAATGGGTGTTTAGATGGCCAATAAAAAAGTTAATATTGATGTTAAATAAGTGCATTTATTTTATAGAATTTTCATAATGGGTCCAAAATACTTCATTAAACATTTTTGGGTAAAAATAGGTAAAGCTCTTTATGTAAGCTTTTGTTAATGAATTAAATGATGTATTTCACTCTAAATATACTCTGTGTTAAGCTTGTCTGTTAGAGTTTTCAGGAAACATTTTAAATAAAGTGGCCAGGCACATCCCATTGGAGATGGATGAGACCATTAGGCGACACTTAGATCTGAGACAAGTGCTGAGATCATTCTGCATACAACCCTATCCCTCCCAACCCCCCCCCCAAGCACTTTTTTTAATATTTCAAACAATGTGCCTCTTCAAATCATTAGACTTAGAGACATTTAAGGAACTGATTCGATTAACCCGGATGATAGAAATGCTATAACATGTGATTTATTTTTTTGAAGATAAATTACAATGTGAGCATATCAGTTAGAAAAGGTAGGCTGTCGGCACGTTAGTGATGGAAACAGGAAGGCCATTAAGCAGACCATCTGACACCGAGACTGTTCCAGAATGTAGAGGCCTGACTTCCACGCTGAATGTGCACCTCTCATTGAAACAAAGGTTCCTTCCTGGAGAGGGATCTTTATGTCTCATTCGGGTTCCTTGTTGATTTAGAAAGCATGGTTCTTAATAAATACTTGCATACTCTTAAAAGCGTCTAAAATGCAGCCCAAATGGTTATGGTTTTATGCCTTAAAGTCGACCTTCACATAAAACCCATGCCTTGAAATTACAAGGTTGCATTCTATTTTTCAGGTGAGGAAATTTGAGGCAAGAATTTATTTTTCTCCTCTACAACTCCAGGGTATTGGCTCCACTAGGCCTAATAAATTGTTTTCACAAGGAAACAGAGCATGCTGTAGCTTAGGTTTCCTGGTGCAGGGGGTTTCGAATGAGATGTATCCTAAACAATAAATAATTACGGATTGGAGAGGTTGAGAGGAGAAATGTTGTACCAGTGGGGAAAAAATATGCTGTAACTAAATCAGGGGAGAAGGCCAAAACTTAGAAATATAAAGACTGTTTCCATAATTCTAGAAGCTATGGAGGCAATGAGATGGAAAAGAAGATAACAAAGGAAGAGGAGGAAAGAGTGAAAACATGGAGGAGAGGTATGGAGAGGGTCTTTAACACCGAGGAATTTAAGTCCAGAGGGTCTAAAAAATGTAGACCAGGCAGTGGTGGTGCACACCTTTAATCCCAGCATTTAGGAGGCAGAAGCAGGCAGATCTCTGTGAGTTCGAGGCCAGCTTGGTCTACAGAGCAAGATCCAGGATAGTTAGGGCTACACAGAGAAATCCTGTCTCAAAAAAAAAAAAAAAAAAAAAAAAAAAAAAAAAAAAAAAAAAAAAAAAAAAAAAAAACGAGAGAGAGACAGAGACAGATAGGAGAGAATAGACTAAAGAACTAGTATGGCTATAATATTGTTTCCTGCTAAATTTTTTTCCCACTTTGAAGTAAAGAAGTTGGTCAAAACGTAGCTAGAATCTTGAGTTTAAGATGGGGAGGGTTGTCCCACCTTAATCATGAAGGAAACCATTTGCAGAAATCCTTGACTGTAAACATGCATAGTAACGATAGGACAAATCACCACGCTTACCACCACCAAAACAAGTGCCCTGTGCTCCGAGAAGGCGGCGGCGAAGTTGCCTCCGCTCGGGGGAGTGGTCAGCTATGGTCCTTCTGCTCAGAGCGCCAACAGAAATGCTTTAGGGACAGTGACCCACGTCGTTTTAGGAACTGAGGAAGGCAGATGGGAAAGAGAAGACTCAGGTCCAGTGTTGACCACCTCACTGTCCAAAGTGTCATGAGAAAGGAGCCATGAGGGAGCAATTCAAACCAGCTGTCACTGGGCATGTGACCTGGGAGTTGTCCGGAGATGTTGTCAAGACACCCACCCTACCTTCCAAGATAGAAGTCAATCTACCTGTAACAAATGTTGATAATCCTATGATCCGTGGATACGGTTTTTTCAAATTGGAGCTAGCACATAAGATATGGGTCAGGAGCGAAAACTCTGGCTTATCCACCCTCCCAGACCATATTCAGCCGGCAGGCCTAACACAGGTTTCCCTGTTTTCTTTCTTCCTCAGAAGCTTCTGCTGGCTTCTCAGTACCTCAGCATTAAGGTCCCCACAATCACCTTGTTTGTGGCTCCTCCGGCTGCATCTGATGCACAGCAGAACACCGTGGAACAGCTCTGTTCGGGTGCCTCGCACACTGTCTGCCCCTGTGGTTTCACTTCTTAGTTTCGAGTAGCTCAAAGGTCAGCTTCCCCGAGCTCAGGCTCGGCCTAGGTGAGCACCCAGGACTCGTCCTTGATGCACTTTTGAGAGCAGTACTTCTTAGAGTCCGTGGTCTACCTATCCACAGGAAGGGTTGTGGGTTTACTGGGAACAAAGTGACCTCCAGCACTAGAAGATGGGGAAAACACCTTTGGGGTGCGGGTGGGCAGGACACGGGGCACAACAAAAAACAACTATTTATTTGCTGGTGCTTTTTCTCTTTTTTCACCAAATCCTGAAATCAACCCCCCCCCATGGTCTCTGGTCTCTCCTCGTGTAAGGGAGGATGAACTTCCGATCCTCTTTCCTCCACTTCCCAAGAGAGTGCTGGGGACCTGACAATTACAGGTATGCACCGTTACCCCAGTTCTATGTGGTGCTGGCAAGGGAGCCCAGGGTTCTAGGCAAGCACTCTACCAAAGGAGCTACCCCTCCACTGAGTTCTTGTTCTTCCTCAGTACCTGGTCTTCTACAGCTTAAATAGAAAGTATTTAAGTATCACGAGCATATTCTGTTAGAAAGACACAATCTTTGGCCACAAATGTTCTCCATGAATGGAAATCTCTCAACTGCCCAAATCAAGGCATACTGTTGCTCTCCAAAACACTCCACTCAGGTCCCTTTAGGCAGATGATCTGAATTCCCAGAGCCTGAATCTTGTCTCACAAACTGAGTGAGACCACAGACAGCATTCTTTCAGTCTACATAGCATCTAAGCACCAATCATTAGGCGGTTTTAGTTAACACATTTAAAGTCAGTGTTTTCTGGTGAGCAACCTGCAAGGAAATGGTTCTGGGTCAAGGGGTTCTGAAAATGACACTCGAGAAAGAAGCAGTTGGTCGGGAGTCCAGAATCTTCCATGGAAAGACTGGAGGAAACAGCCTGGAGAAGGCTGTGAGGTTTTCACAGGCACAAGGCGGAAAGCCCTATAAAGATCTTCCCATGGGTGTGTGTGTGGGGGGGTGGGGGGGCTAATTTTAACCCAGTGATTCCCCGCAAGCCTATCTGGAGTGAGCTGTCCAGCTTCTTGATTGGCACCCATCTTTCTGCCCATCTTGGCTAACTAGAAGGCCGCTTGTTGGACGAGAAGGAATGGAGACGGAAGCTCAACCTGGAGGTCGGACAGGATGGCAGTTGTTAACAGAAGAGCAACCGAAACCCCCAAGTGTTTCCGGGTGCGGTTGGAATGGAGGAGAGGAAAGGGCTGGAAGGAGAACAGGAGGACCAGGAACCATACAGAGGAGGCCCGCGCCCTCCGGCACAGCTAGGCCGCAGGGCCGGCAGAGGGCAGCAGTTGGGCGGCGAAGCCCGGCGGGGGCCAGCGCGGCGTCGGCATGGGCGTCGGCTCCAGAAGGTTCTCCTTGGGAGTGCGGGGAGCATCTCTCACCCCACCCGTGGCCACGCGCCTTTTCGCGCCACGCGGAGGGCTGGGCGAAGGGTCTCTCGGGCTGCTGGGGACCCGGCGGGGGAGAGGGGGGGACGGGAGCGGGAGGGCGGAGCAGGGGTGTCGCGGGGTTCCGCGGGACCTGATCTCGGGGGGGGGGGGGCGGCCGGGCACTAAGGCTCGTAGGGCCGCTCTCTCCGAGCCCGGTCCCGCGCGAGGCGGTGCCCCGGCCGTCGAGGTCCCCCGGGGGGCGGGCGCGGGAGCGTGGGCCGCGCGGCCTTGACCGTGCGGGGCGCGAGCGGCGCCACGCGGCCGTATGCAAATGCGGGCCGCGGCGGGGCGTCCTCATGGGCCGGCCCCCCGCGCCTCTGGGCCCGCACGTCCAATAAGAAGCGTCGCCGCTTGACACCTGCCTATATACAGCGAGCGCGCCCCGGCCGCGCAGCGCCCCGCGCACACCCACCCGCGGCTGCCCATGACTTCCAGCGAGATCGCCATGCCCGGCGAGGTGAAGGCCGACCCCGCCGCGCTCATGGCCTCGCTGCAGCTCCTGCCGTCGCCCACGCCCAACCTCGAGATCAAGTACACCAAGGTAAAGCCGTCCGCGGACGCTTGCTGGAAGCTTCCTCTGGGATGGCTTCCGAGGCCGGGGCCCGGGGGTCGCCTGTCATCCCCGCGCCTCGGCGGGGAGAACTACGATGCGGGCTTCCGAAGTCCCGCCGCGGCTTCGGGGAGCCGAACCGGTCCCGACCAGAAGGCAGCGCGGGGGTCGCCGTCTGCGGCCGGACGGTGGTGACGACCCCGTCGGGGGCCGGTTGGGGACGTGGGGTTCCTCAAAGCAGACTTGGGTCGGGTTCTGGGGTCCCCTGGGTCTCCGTAGGGCGAGCCGGGGTCCGATTCTGGGGTTCCTTAGATATCCCCGGGGCAGAACTAGGCTTGGTTCTGCGATCCCTCGGATCTCAGAGCAGACTGGAGCCCGGTTCTGCGATCCCCCCAAGTTTTCGCAGAGCAGATGGAGTTCCGGTTTGGGGGTCCCCCAGGTCTCCTCAGCAGGCCAGGGTCTGGCTTGGGAGGTGGTTCCGTTGGGTCTCCTCAGCGCACACAGGGGTCCGTCTCAGAGCGGACTGGGGTTCCCTGCCAGGGTGGCGTTGCAGCCCGGTGTCGCCCCGCCGTCCTCCGGGTCCGGGCTGCGCGGCCGCGCGGGACCAGCTTCCCTCGGAGCCGAGGCACTGAAGGGGTTGTCAGGACCGGGGTCCTACAGATTTCGCGGGAACCTGGCCGAGACGCGGTAGATCGATGCCAGGATTTCTTCAGGATTTTGTAGGCAATGCACTTTTTTGTAAAGGGAAAACAACTGAATTCGCACCAATTAGCGAGCTCACGTCTGCACTGAAAAACCTAATTTTTTTCCCCTTTTTTTCCCCTAACGAATTCTGACGTCTTAGGTTTGCCAAGCAGGAATTATTGTTGTTAAACCGCATTAAAAAGCAACACGCGCCTGCTACCCGATGTAAATCCTCCCACTACCACGTTCTCAGGGGGAAAAAAATCTATTTTAACCATGAGGTGAAATTTGTGAAATACATACACAAAGGGATTGAATGTTATAGCAAAGAGGCGGGCATAGCATTTAAAGCCACATTTCTTGGGAGTTCATTTTAGAATTCTCTTACTGGATTCCCATCCCTACTTCTAACTTCTGCCAATTAACTTAAATGCCGCGTGCACACACGATACAACTAATTCGTGCTCCACCGCGGGCATTAGAAGATACACAAAATGTTGTAGAGAACTTAACGTTGTTCTCTGACACTGTGGTGGTTGAAACAGAAATGCAAAAACATCGCTTCTGAAAATTTGTTGCATTGAGTTTCAGAACCAGGACCAGTAGGATTCGTATTTTTGAATGTGGATTTAGGTGGATTTAATATACCTGTTAGCTTTTAGATGGTGTGACAAATTTTTGAAAGCCATTTTAATGAGGGTCGTTACTGGTTATAGCCCTTTAGGCATTGTTTGCATAACAATAGTGCTAGTGTGTGGCACATCTCCCGGTTTAGGAACAAGCCAGGGAAGCATTCACATAAAACTTTTGTTTTATGAGGGTCCCTAACCTCTTCTGATGCGCTTTGGAGATCTTAAGAGGCAAGGTCCACACGTGATTGCGGAGGGTTTGTTTTAGACGCACTTTTGATCAGATTATCCTAACAGCTCCTGAAAGTCTGCAGTAGATATCTTTTTCAGAATTTCATTTGGAAGCTCCTCCAATTCTCCTTTTCTCTAGCCGCCCCTCTCTTCTCTCTCTTGTTCTCCCCCAGTAGGAAAGACAACTGATTTATAGCTAATTGGAGCCTTTAATGTCGGAGTCTTTTTAGCTCCGTGAAGACTTTTATCCAGTATCCACTTTCCCACTTATTACCAAGAAAAACAATCAGAAATGAAATAATGGATTGTAACGTGATTCTTTAATTTGTGGGGAGGAGGCACCTTATTTTTGCCTTGACAAACAACCCTCGTAAACTCGGAGCAACACTAATCTACAGGCGAGCTCTTTCACAAAAACTTGTAAAATCAGGTATCTGTGAACATTCCCAGCAGCTTCTGCCCTCTGCTCTTTAGTGAGACTTCTAAATTTTCTGAGACAGGAATTACGAACAAGCAGTTTTGATTTATTTTATTTTAACAGAAAGAATAGTGACTGCTCTTTTGGTAGCCTACGATTTTTTTCTTCAAAAGAAAGAATTGGGAGGTCTTGTTAAAAATTCATTCATGATCAAAAGTGAGGGAAATAATATTAGAAATTTCAAAAGAATATGAACATGGTAGATGGGGAACTCCTTTTGTGCTATTATATTTGTTAGGAGAATTTTAAAGAGTAATGTAAATTTTATTATGCCTTAGGCTCTATTGAAAAACAGGAAACAAAACATTTGCATGAAATAAAGGTACTAGAAGGCGAGTAGATTTATCATTCACCATTTTGTCCTGTTAAACATGTCCTTATTGAATAATACTACAATATGATTTTTCTATGTGATTTGACAATCAACATAAACTAATTAGTGACCAACATAACTGATCAGATTATGAGAATTGAAAAATACGTTCTTAGAATAATTTGCATTTGTGATCCTGTATTTTCCTGCAGTTTTCATCATTGTATTTCTTCTTCCAAAAGAATTTTGCACTTTTTAATAAGGAATGGGGGAAATGGTCAATATTATGTTAATGCATTGTCTGTCAAAGGTTTTGTAAAAAACGCTATGAAAGTGAAGTTCAGTCTAGAAGCATTCTGAAAGATCTAAGTGTGGGTTTGTATTGACTTTTAAGCAACTGTGTTCCCTAAAAAAATAAGTCGCCTGCTCCAAGTTCTAGGATCTATTTTAGACTGAGGCTAAATGACAATAATACCTTTGGATATGTCTATTTCCTTTTTCTCCTATACAGGAACCTAGACCCCACGTTTTAAAAGTGATTCTTACTAAGGTAGATGGCTTTTATTTATTTATTTATTTGTTTGTTTGTTTTTCTAGACTAATAGTCAAGAAAGCAATACTTGTCTAAAGCATGGAGGGCACCAGTGTGGAGCTGAGAGAATGTATGCTCCCTGTATTTTTTGAGGATTGCTCTTAGCTGTGCTTTTCTCGGTTTTTCTGAGTTATTTCTGTTTCATCTGTCTGATTTTTGTATTGCTGGCCACACTCTGGGAGCATACAAATAAAACCAAGGCTCAGCATTCTCCTAGGAACCGCTCCTGCTTTGGGGAGGGGTGGGGTCTCTCTTCCTCTCCCTCCTTTCTTTCTCTATCCTTTCCCAGATTCCCAGGTCTTTAAAACATTTATTTCTCTTTGTCCCACTGCTACTTTTCTGGTTTCTCTGCTGGCTCCATCTTTCATTCTAGCTCCACTTTTAGTGAGCAACTGAAAACTGTCCATAACTGACAGCAACATACAAGGTCCTGTGTTCTCCCAGCATTTGATGCTGTGGAGAGGCATGAGGATCCAGAAAGAGGACATTTGTTGAGCACTGGTATGCTACACTAGCAGAGAAAACACAAAGGGCAGTTCACTGGGAAAAAATTAGAACAAATGTGCACTTGGATACCTACTGTTTATTCTATTATTTGTTCATTAAATACCCTTTTAATAAGTGCATTCTTTTTGCTGAGGTCAATTCCAGCTCAGTACAAAGGGTTTTTGAGGGACCATGTTCCTTACGGGAGTGCAAATTGGATTATGGAACATCTGCCTTCTAGGAACTTGAAGTCTTATTAGAAAGATTGAGTGCCAAAATTTTCTTCTCAGCATAGCAGTAGAGAAGTTGGCCAATGTAATGATTATGTTTGCAGTGCCACTTGCATTTTCATGGGACATAGTAGGGCTTACCTAGCACTTTCATACATGTACATACACACATTTTAGTTCTGTGAAATCTTTTGAAGGAGGGTAAAAATAGAATTAATTGATAAGGAAGAACTTGGCCTTGAATTTTGAAAAACTGGGAGTGCATTCCTTGTCATACTCTTTATTTTTCTTATTTATTACACTTCTTTAAAAATGTAGAAAGATTATTTATTTTTGTTGCTTCTAATGGAAACATGAGGAGACTATGAAATTGATCTACTCCACTTAAAAGAGTCACCTTTATAATTTTTCTCAAGATACATTTTTATTTTAAATGTATTTAGGTATCCTCGAGTATCTGTATGTGTACTACATGTGTAGAGGTGTTCAAAGAGGCCAGATAAGGGTGTCAGATCTTCTGAAGCTGTTGGTTGGGAGCCACTTGATGTGGGTGCTGGCAACCAAACCCAGATCCTCTGCAAGAATAGCAAGTGTTTTTAAAACCCGCAAGCTGTATCTCCAGCACCACCTTTATAATTTTTAATTCAATGACTTTAATTTACTATTTGTTATTTTTGTTGTTAGTGGCCATGATTCCTTCCTATTCTGGATTTTGGATCTTGCCATTGTGGATCTCATTCTAAGTTTTCATTACAAGTCTTTACTCACAATGGTTTTGATGGTAAATTAGCCATCTAGCTCCCTGTATATAGAGGACTTTTAGTTTAGTTTGTTTTACCTTTTCAGAGTCTGGGGAGATGACTCAGTCAGTATAGTAGTTAGCCTGCAAGCCTGAGGACCTGAGATCCTGTCCTCAGCACTCAAATATAAGCTGGGTTTGACAGCCGGCAATATGGAGACTGGAATCCGGGGCTTGCTAGCATGCTAATATGGCTGAATTGGTGAGCTCCAGGTTCAGCGAGAGGCTCTGCCTTGAAAAATAAGGTGGAAGCAGGGCGGTGGTGACGCACACCTTTAATCCCAGCATTTGGGAGACAGAGGCAGGCAGATCTCTGTGAGTTCGAGGTCAGCCTGGTCTACAGAGCTAGTTCCAGGAAAGGCGCAAAACTACACAGAGAAACCCTGTCTCGAAAAACAAAAAACAAAAAAGGTGGAAAGTAGTCAAAGAGGATACTTGACACTGACCTATGACCTCCACACCCCTTCCATACCCAAACACATAGTAAAATAATACTGTTTACAAATAACTGTACAGCTTTTTGATGTTTATCATATCTAACAAAGAGTAGCTAAACATTGTTGTTATGGAACTTGGATTAGATAACTCTCCTGAGGCCCTGCCCCAGTACTTTCTACTAGAGGAACTGGGGTTATGGAACCATCATGTGCTGAGGCACTTCTGTTTTGTAGAATGATGAATAGTTTTCTATTTCAGTATAGACTTAGGAGCCTGCTCTGTGAGGTCTGACTTCACTATAGCCACAGTTAAGAAAAGCCAGACAAGTAGAGTTGGTTCTTTCTCTTTTCCATTAGTGAAGCTGGATGACCCAACTGTGATCAAGCCAATAAGCATTTCAAGGCTTAGCACATGATTCCCAGTTCTGAGTCTTTCTCAGTGGAATAATGAGATGCATATACTCATACCTGTTTTTGTGTTTTTTGATACTTTACTAACAGTTTACTGTGGTCAACAGACTATATACACCCACCTGGTTTTGTAAATAAAGTTTCATTCCAACACAACCCTGTCTGTTCAGTAGCATGTTGTCTATGGTTTCATTGGGATTTGCAGTGTCAGAGTGGAGTCCTTGTAGCAGAGACCATATGGCCCACATTTTTGGAAAAAGTTCACAAGTCCTTGACATCGAAAAAGAAAGACTTTGAGTTAAAATAGGCCTTTGATCAAATCTTGGTCAGGCATGCCTTTATTGACTGCATGGACAGCTAACATATATTAAACATGTGGTGTCAAGTGTAGGGCCAGTAGTCAAGAGTATGTATAGTGCTTCTCTCAAGGAGTTTCTTTACTGAGTTTCAATTTCTACACTGATCAAAACTGAAATAGCAGTACCTGCTTCTCAGGGCTCTATCAGGACTAAACAGGAAAGTACATATCCTGACAATAATCCAGTGCAAATTCTGTGTGTCTTTTCAGACATAATGATTTCATTTGGGTCATAATTATATTTGTAGTTCCAAATTGAAGGTTGCCAATTTTAAGAAAGATCAGAATTGAATCCTTATATATTTGCAATATATTTTTACCAAGAGAGACTCCCTGGATGTTTCTTCACCACAATCTTATATTTATCAAACACTCACTAAATCGATTTCCCAGCTAGTGTTTCAATAGCACATTCTTATCTGATATGTGAGCCAAGATTTCATATTAATATGCTGCATGCAACATGCTCAATTGGCTGAACCTAAATGCCAAGTTATGAATACTTTTAAAATAGTTTGAGCAAAGATGTAGCCAGGTCTCAGAAGGCAGTTATCTTTTGGCAATGGAAAAGTGTCTTTGATTTATGTAACCTGAAACTGAAGAAACATTCATTGGCTTTGACTATCTAAGATAATGCCTAAATTTGGGAGTGAAGGACAGTCACCTTCCAGAAAGTAAAAGCATCTGCCAGTGACTAATTGACAGCCTTCTTAGCCTCTTTTTAATTTCTTTACTTATGGTGACAGGTCATTTGAGACCCTTCATTTCCTGTCAAACAGAAATCTAATGCCAATGGATTGCTGTTTTGTCATCTTGGCTAAGTTTTAATTGCCTTTCAGACATTCTCAAAACACTACTCTATGCTGGGGGATGTCTTTCTGTATGCTGTGAATATGTGTTGCTATGATTGGTTAAGAAAGAAGCTGCTCTGGTGTATGGCAAGTCAGGTTACAGCCAGGCAGGAAATCCAAAAGAGAGACAGGAAGAAGAAAGGCAGAGTGGGGGGGGGGCAGGGGGAGACACCAGACTGCAATGATATAGGAGCTAGCTAGCAAGAGGCCTGCCATAGGCCATATAGTTTGTAAATAATATTAAGCCTCTGAGTGATTATTTTATAAGCGGCTGCAGGACCGCGGGGCCAGGTGGGACCAGAGAAAACTTTCAACTACAACTCAATGTAACCTTTCAAATACACTAAAGTTTCCAAATTGGGAATTTCTTATCTCTGGTATTTATTACTTGTCTTGCTTTAATATTGAATTATATTTTAATTGTTTCCCTTTAAAATATTAACATTCCTAGTAGGAGCTCTCTGCCAGTAAACTACTAGAATCTTAACTCTTACTAATGTATTTACAGTAAGTATGTATCATATGATTTGAAAATATTTTCAGGCTTTGGAAATACCTATAGGAATAATAATTGGGTGGTTGCAGCACCCTGACTTCTGCTGGGCCCTTTACGCTTGCTTCCCTGGGACTACACCTGGGAGTTAATTGCCCTCCTTGCAGTGTGGTCAAAATTAGAATAGCCTGGGGTATGCATTCTCATTTTTATTCTAGAAAGAAGCCTTCCTGTTACAGCAGTTGGGCGTTAATACCTTTTGCAGTTATCTGTGCAGCTTCCTTACCTGTTCACTCTCTGAACCAAAGTAGAAGTGTTTCCCTCCCTAGATCCTCAGAAAAATACAGTTTGTTATCCAGATGAAACAGCAAGCATTTTCCTCTTATTTATAAGAATTTAGGTGAATATGAGTATGAAAATTCTTTCTGATACTGATCATTAAAGATGAGAAAGCATTTCAAAATAGTTAAAAGATTATATTTATATATGTAACCATAATTTTCATTCATCCAGCCTAAGTCTGCTTATTTCAAGTCTGAGACTTCAAGCACTTTGCTTCATCGATTTCTAAGATTTCCTGAAGGTTAAACCGAAACCAAGTATTGCAGGTCACAAGTCCCTTCCTAAAATAGAACTACCTCCAGGAAGTAAGTCTGGCAAGATAATATGAATTTAACAAACTCACTAATAGACAAAAACAACTTCGTTTTCTTTTTCTCTAGCTTATACCAAATCTCTAGACTGGGTCTGCTGATGGAAAAGGTCAGGGTGAGAAGATGCAATAACAAGACTTTGGCTGGGAAATGATATTAGGAAATGCCTGTGTGGATTTATGGGGACAACTGGAGGTCTTCTTTCCATAGGTGTAAAATTTGGACTTCCTCGCCAAGTCCTTTGTTGAGGGGAGATCAAGAATCAAATAAGAAACTTTGGTTTCATTCTCAACCAAACCTGAACTGAGCAATTCTGTCTCATCTGCACTTTAGAGTCTGATGTCTACTCTAACAATGTCACTTAGTGGAGAGGCTATTCATTTTTTTTTTTTTTTTAGATTTGCTTATTTTATGTGTGTAAATGTTTTGCTTGGATGTATGTCTTTGTACCATGTGCATGCCTAGTGCCCAAGAAGGTCAAACAAGGGTGGTAGAATTCTCTACAATTAGAGTTATACATGGTTGTGGTCGATGAAAATTGAACACAAGTCCTCTGCAAGAAAACATGCTCGTAACTGCTGAGCCATCTTCTAGCTCCAGAGAAAGCTATCTAATTTTATTGCCTAGGGCCAATTTTATTTTTAACTGTAGCCAGAGTTATCCTTTTGCTTACCTAAAGTTGCTCGTTTGTTTATTAATTTAGCTTTTGTACAAAGCATTGGTAGTTAGTGTCTGGCACAAAAAGATACATAGATGTGGTCATCACCGGGAAGAACCTGAAGAGAATTCCCACTCAGCTGCTGAGTGAGGATGCACATTAGTGACTTTCATGCATGATCACAGGATAAAATTGGGTCAAGTGCTTGAGGAGTCAGAAATAAGGAGAATTTTCAGGCTTGCTGAACAGTCAGTGTAGTGTTAGATATATTCAAAAGGAGTCAATTATACAGAAAAGTATAGATGGTAACATAAGTGTGTGTGTATGTATATGAATATGGTAACAGTTCACAACATAGGCGATTTCTTCCCCATCTCAAGTTGAAGCTGCCTCTAATAGGAAATTCATTTAGCACTCCTGACGTATCTGACATCATAGCTTAGCAACAGTGTGTTGTAAACGAAGGTTTGCGCACTCCAACAGGTGGCTTCTAGAGCTGCTGCCGCCATCCATAGTCACCTGCAGGTATCGCTTGACGTCTTCCCTGCCTGGGAAAAGAGCAAGATTTGCAGTGTAGTTTCTGCTGAATGCATATTGCTTTTACACATAAAATTGAAAATTTAAAGTGACGCCCTCACAAGTTGGAGACCTTCTGTAATTACTCAGTCTTAAAGAGTTGCACTAGACCCTTCTGCCAGGTCCTTCCATCCCTGTTTTCCTCAGAGGCATTAATCTTTATCTTGTCCATACACATAGACATATCCATAAACAGTGTGGTGGTGTTTTAAAGCATGATACAGTATTTTTGTATACGTGGCACCATGCTGTATATATCTTGTGATATATTTGCTTTGCTTTGCATCGTATTTTCAAGGTTCACCTGTGTTGTCAGGTATTGTCAGGTATACCTGCAGACTTACTCATTGTCACAATTGTATATTGTTTCATACTGTGTCTATAGCCTCACCTGGACCTGGGTTCTGATACTTGCCAGACTTGGCAATCTCGGAAGGCTGGAGTATCATCTTGTCATTGGTGCTTTCTTGATTTCTTGTGAGATGAAGCTGCTTATGTGCTCACATGCCATTTGGCTTGTCTTCTATGTAAACTGGCGAGGTTTTTCTGCTCATTTTTCTGTGTATATGTGTTAGTGTTTTATAGTAATTTTTCATATTCAGGATTGCAATCCTTTGTCAGATATATAATATGCAAATATTTTCTTGCTGATTATATTCTTTCTCTGTCATTTATCCTTTTTTGTCTGTCATAAAGTTTTAAATGCAAATAAAGAAATTTTGTATCTTGACTAAGGAATACATTGTAATTTCAAGTGTTTTGAGGTGTTTTTATATTGTTATAAAAGTTTTGTTTTTATTAAATTGAAAATTTTGATTTTTATATTTGTGTATTAATCTCCTTGGAATTAGTATATGTTTATGTGCAAGGACACATAAATATGAAGGAAAAATGATGTAATATATGGAAAGTTAGATATATTAATGGGTACATTATTTTGTTTTGTCTTTTAATTCTGTTTTGTGTAATCTTATAAATATAATTAGGAAGTCATGTGTGGTCTCCAAGCCTGGTCTTCTCTATTATGGGAGACTGTAAGAAGTTGATGGGTAATTTTAATAACATTGATTTCCTTAAACTAAGAACCTGCTTCTAAGTGAACTTACTGTAAAACACCGAGCTAGTGATTATTACAATTCCCTCATCTCAAACCTTAATTCTCCTCACGTTCTGACATTACCTGTAACTGTAAGTGCTTACATGCCGGCTAGTGTTGACCTCTCTATAGGACCTGCTTGCTTTTACTGTCATGCACTTTGTCTCTCTCTTCTGTAAGTGTACACACACACACACACACACACACACACACACACACACACACACACACACACCACTCATTTTTGAGAGGCCATGGTAAATAGACAAGTCCTTAATTATAAGCTGCTTATTTATAGGTTATGGAGAAAGCGTGTATAGGTGACAATTTGAAAAATAATGTCTAATTCAGAGTTCTTTTTAAAAAAACAAAACAAACAAAAAAACTAATCAGGGGCCAGAGGGATGGCTCTGTGATTAAGAATACTAGTTGCTCTTTCAGAGGACATGAGTTCAATTCCCAGCACCCACATGGCAGCTCACAACCATCTGTAACTACAGTCCCAGGAGATCTGATACCCTCTTCTGGCCAGCTTGGGCACTCGTACATGTGGTACACAGACATATATTCAGACAAACAATCATATACGTAAATAAATATAAGTAAAATCTCAAAAACAAACAAACCCAACTAATTTGGTACAGTGTTTTATCCTGCCCGTGTAGAAAATTTGAATTATTTCTTACCATCAGAGTTGAATATATATCATAGTACTTCCCATTTTAATATACTTTAACTCGTTTTAAAAGCCAAAGCTGGTATTACACATTTACCTCTGTGTTTGGATTCTGCAGGCAATATGATTCCTGCAGCTGTGCCTATGGTTGCAAAGACTGCTGTCAGATTCTCTGACCATGACATAGAGTCCATCCCCTCTGGGTGTAGTGCCATGGAACACCTAACAAAGTTGGCTGCACGATTTATTTTTCAATAATGAACCTGTATTGTCTATGTGCCCACATTACTTATTTGTATTTCTTTGAAATTGTACAGTTTTTGTGTTAGAGATTATACTTTTTCTGTGTAATTCTATTACTAAATTGCAAACTCTTACATATCAGGATATATCAAAAGCATTGAGCTCCATGTGTAGCAGTGTGAATGCTTTAAAAATGTTTGCTGAATGAATGCCTACTGTATAATTTATTACTAATAGCTGCTAAATAGGCACTGCTGTACATATGAGTATATTTAATTCTTATGGTAATCCTATTATATGAGTATTGTAGTAATCTCTCCCTTTCACAAGTGAGAATATCGAGCATATTTAAATTAAATACCTTTTTCATGGCTCAACAGCTACAGTGGGTAACAATGCCAGCATGCTGTCCTCTTCTCTGCTGTTGGTAACAGCAAGAAATGCACAAGAACTCTAAGAAGCAATACAATTTGGACCATCAGTTCAGCTGACTTTTAACAGTACATTTCAAACCCAGCTCTTTGACTATAAACACCAAACTTCCAGTTGATCAGTATTTTCTGGAGCCACCAGCAGCAACAGTTGGAATGGTTAAAAAGAAAAGACCAAGGGAGTAAACTGAGACACTCTGACACACTGGCTATGAACCACCTGGGTAGGTGTGATTCTGCAGGTGATGGTAAAGACAGAGGTGTTTGGGATTTTCACAGGCTGGGGACTCACACACTGCCCTGAACAACACCTGTTCGCCTGCTTCTTTTTCATTTAAAAGGTGCTCTTCTTTGTCATGGCTGTGATGATTTCCTTGGCAATGAGGATATATGCTGTGAGGCTGTTGAATGCTCACATGTATTTTGCATTCCTTTTTTGACAACCCCCCACCCCCCGCCCTGCCCTGCTCCCAGCCAATGATTTTGTATAATTTTATTCTTACCTCTGTGGAGAATTACTTTCCGGAAAGAGTCGGGTGGAGATATTCCCTCTGGCTGGCTAGGAGAGTTGATTCCTGTCTTGTTCCATGGTTACTACATGGACCTGAGCATGAACACAGAACAGAGCAATCCAGGCATCCAAAGCTTTTTAATAGAGTCAGTGGTAGAAGGAGGAGGTGACTGGGAGCATGACTGCCTTTTCATTGGAAATTACTCAAAAATCCTATGCAAAGAAATACTGTTTGTTAGGTGTCTCCTTTGGTGGGATCTTAGAGCATTATATTTCTGTCTTTACATCTCCATAGGTCTACCCCTGCTCACTCTTTTCACCTCCTTTTATTCTTGACACACAGAGACTGCTCTGTGTGTCAAGGAGTTCACTTCCTTTTATTCTTATTTATTCTTGACACACAGAGCAGTCTCTGTGTGTCAAGGAGTTTCTCTCACGACAGACCTTGGTGATGGGCAACCCTGGATAGACTCATTTACCTGTTTTCATAAATGGCTGATTGGGCTGGGCAACCTTTGTGGCTCTCTCTCTTCCAGCTGTTGGCCTAAATGGTCTTCAGGGAAACCAGAAGCAGTGAACCTGGAATAGCCACGTTTGACTTCTATGAGCCCTCTTGAGAATTTAGTAATTACTTAATGGATTGAATTGGTGACATATACTCTTACAGATAACAGCCTGGGTTGCATTAAATTAACCTTTGCAAACGGGTATTTATTGGTGTACTCTTAAAGGACTACATGTGTTGGCAGTAATTGCTCTTCTGTGTTCCTCTACGCTGATAGGTATTTGTACTGCGCAAAATTTTTCTCAGCTTAGAACCTGGGTGGTAGTTTCAGCCATTTAGTGATGTGTGGCATTGTGTTCGGCACACTGAGCAGAAATCTCGTCTTGTAAACAGCAGGGAGACTAATGAGGCTTGCCCACATTCGGGTGTCATTACCAGGAATTCCAACAGAGAAAAAGAGAAGACTTAGAAAAGAAATGCACAGGGCAGGGATTTGGGGGACCCTTGATGATCTGCTTTAAGCAGGGAGGATCATTGCTCAGAATTTGCTCTAGCTGTCTCTACACAAATATGGGCAAGAGAAATAAATGTTTTGCCCTTAATAAGCTTACAAAGTCACTAACGTAGTTTTCCAGGTTGATAGTGTGGGTCTGATTTGTGTTTCTTATTGTGAATGGCTTAAAGAGAAAGACCTGTGAAATAATCTGTCCTTAGGCACAGGGCATGCTGTTTCCTTACTTGTTATCATTTCAGTCAGCTAAACTTTCCTACCAATTTTAGCTTTACAACTTTGGGAGTTTTGACTGTCATTTTCTCAGTAACAACTACACATGGCTTCTGAGCATACCCAATCTCTTACAAGAAGCCTCCCAAAAGGTAGTAGTTGAGATTTTATTCTAATATTTATCTCTTCTACTATTAAATGATGTATATACTTGATGATATTACACCAAGGAGCATAATTATTGCTTAATGCTTACACTAGTTTTCTTTCTGGACTTGAACTTTCTTGTTTTGAAATTGATTAGTTTTTTATTTAAAATGTTTTTTTTTTTCCACACAAAACATTCTTTCCCCTCTCCCAGTTCCTCCCAGATCCTCCCTACCGACCCAATTTCATGTTCTCTCTCTAAAAAGAAAGAAAAAAAGAAAATAAAAATCAAAGCAAACCAACAAAAGCAAAGACAAGAACTAGTAAGACAAAAAAATGCCAAAACAAAGCACAAAGTGCCCCCAAAACATGAGTCCATTTTGTGTTGGCCCGCTGATCCTTGTCATGGGATCCGATGTTGAGTGTTTATATACCTAGTAACACTCCATAGGAGAAAACTGATTTTCATAAGGGCACATGTCATGATTGCTTTGATACATTGTATAACCCTCCCCCAATTTTTTGGTATTTGAATGAATGAATCAATGAGCACACAATAGAAAATAAAGTTGCTTCACTCATTTGTGGGGTCACTAATTGGTAAAATGTCAGCCAGGAAGTGAGTGCTACGATATCATTTTGAAATAACCATCTTTATGTATTTCTTCTCAAGAAAACATACGCATCTCAGGATGGGAAACTTCTAGTGCCACCCACTTGCACAGATCCTTGAAATGGAGCCTGTCACTGAGGGTTCACATACAGGAGCGAACAAGGCAGTACACAGGATATTCAAGGATTGTGATGTGCCTCTGATGTGTGTGCATTTAGTGATTCCTCATGTAACATAGTTATTCGACTAATGAATAAACAACATCATTTGATTGCTTATTGAGTGTCCCAGTACATTTGGGCCTGGGAATAGGAAGATGGTTTATGGTACTGGATGACAATTTCCAAGAAACCATTTTATTACTTATAAAATAAGGGGAGAGAATGAGATGCAGGTTTATTTATGTACTTATATAAAGAACTAGGAGGACTGTTTTTCCCTCCTGTCCTGATGTTTTAAAACTCTCCACGCTCCAAGACCCAGAACCTGGGGTTAAGAGAACAGGAAGGACAATACTGAACTTGTTCACACTTAATTGTCTTTCTGGGGCCAATTTTGGGATGCTTTTGTTAAGAATACTTTCCCAAAGATATAGTGGTAATTACCAAAGAGTGGCCCACAAAACCCTCTGTTAATGATTCTCCTTCTATACATGAGTGGTTTGCAGTGCAGTAAAAGTTCATTGAGTAAGAATCAGTTTGAGATTCTCATGGTTTTTTTTTGTTGTTGTTGTTGTTTGTTTTTTAGTATATCAAAAGACAATATTTTGCTAAATAAAAAAGAGATCTCTATAAAAATATGCCCGACAGAAATCCTATGTTTCACATTTCGGCTAGATTTACAGCCCTAGAAAGTAGAGCAGTGGCTGCTGTGATAATTCCGTAAGATAGCCAGGGAAGGTTTGCAGCCTCTTCTGTAAGCTGTTGCAGCAGCTTTTCTGCCCAGCTCAGTTCCTGAAAGCCACAGAGGGTCCCGAAACTCTGAGGTGAGAAACCTTGTCAGAAGCTCACCGCTTTTCACACAGTCTAATAGAGACTTAGCACTTGGCAGGTCAGTGCCACTGCGATTTGTCTCTGACCTAAGAGTTCTGGAGTTCTTCACATCAAAACCACATCTTGCTGAGCTGAGATCAAACGCGAGAAGGTAAGGACCCTGTCAGTGATTTATCATGCCAGGGAGAGTGCTCAGGCCAGATGGGGCCGCTGGGAGTGAAGCTGACATTCCAGCAGCTTCTCATATAGGACCATCATGTAGTTATGACTAGTTTTTCTGAAGAGGAATTCCATGTCAAGTGGCAGCTTTCAGTGGTATTTCTTAGAAAGACTTATAGCCGACATGGGGTTTATTTCACAATCAAGTACACTAATTTTTTTTCCTAACATTTAAATTGTAAGTAGAGATTTCTTGGCAAAATAAACATTTGATAGTTTCTTTCCTTCCTCCTCCCTCCCTCCCTTTCTTCTCTCCTTTTCCTTGTTTTCTTTCTCTTTGGAAGATACCCTTTAAAAAAAGGAAAGGGGAATGGGAAAAGAAAGGAGTAAATGAATGAATGAAGGAAGGAAGGAGTGTTGAGATCTCAACAATTTTAAGTTTTCCAAAGTATTAGATGGGGGTTTAAGGCAACAAGAATCTATAAACTATGAAGCCTGGCATTTATTAGTTCATCATCCTTTTAAGTCAAGGATGTTTGGAATGAATCATTGTAAATAATATTACAATCTAATTTCTGAGGTAGGAGGAGGCATTTCATAGATCCTTTTGTGCATTTGTTAAAGCCAAAGAGAGAGGAAAAAAGAATCATTTAAGTATAAAATAGACATAATTATGTTGGAAATTATTTTATTTTCAGGCAAAAATTCACGAATTCCTCTCTTTACCAACAGTATATGAAAATGATTGCTTTTTATTTATTGTCACGAGGAAATGAGAATCCCTTTATTTATTGGTTCAAAAGACCTTTTCAATCTTAGGATAGTCAGCCCTTCTAGCACAGGACGTTCACTTTGCAACATAAGTGAAGAGTACTATTCACTTGTAAACTTGTAAATTAATTTCTCATTCAACTGAAGGTGCGGTTGCCTCTTTGGCCTTAAGCTTCTCTATGATGAGAACAGTTCCCATAAGTGGCCAGGCTTTCATGGCTAGAATAAGGTTTTTCCTGAGAGTCAAAACTCACTTGATTTCTAAGATGTCACTTTATTCATACATCAGGGTTATTCTGTCTGACGAAACTCTTCAGCTCTGCCAAAAGTTAAGTTTTAAGGACAATAATGAAATGATATCTGCTCTGTTTGTCACTTGGCATTCTCGAAACACATACAGCGGCCCAAGAAAATCTGATTAAGTTTGCCGGATAAACTATATCTAGTAAAATTTGAATTGGGGTTATTAAGTAACTCTGGTGTAAGTGTACCCCAGGATTTCTCAGTGATTTGGAACATACTTAGACTGAAATTTTACTCATTTTTCTCTTCTTACTAAATTCCCATTTAACTGGGCGTCCTGTATCTTGTTGAAACTGGCTACCCTAAAGTGTTGGACAGAAGACATATGATTCTCACTTGTGAGCAGCAAATAGACACCCGTTTATGTAAATGTAATTGGCATTGAAATGAAGGAAGATTCAAAGAATCCTTTCTAATTGTACTGGGACCACTGAGTGCCCTGCAAAGACTTCTTTCTCTTAACCCTAGCAATACTAGGGTTGGCCAACCAGATCCATTGTAAAGACAGCTTAATCTCCTAAATGAATTGCTCCAACCTTCCAATTCAAAATCATACAAACAAAAACATTGAGATAAGCTGGGTGCTTTTCAAATGGGGACCCCTGTGGCTTTGAAAATAAACACTCCAACCTCTTTCCACTCCAACACCCACACCCACCAGTCTTTCTGATGTCCTCTATTTGCAAATGAACGGTCAATCCTGAGAAAGACAGAAGACTAATTAAACCCAGGGAAGATAGGCAAAGAACATTTGTTTCCAGGCAGAAGACAAAAAGAAATCATGTTACGTTGGGCTTACTCAAGACTACCAGTGGGCAGGGCAGCCTTTCCCCAAGCTTTTCTTCTCCAAGCCCATTTCCCAGGCCACTGAGCAGTGCCTTTCCGGGCCAGAACTGTTTGAAGCACCTTTCTTAGCCTGCCTTCCTGCAGCTATAGGAAGGACATCTGGGGAGCTCAGTTCATACGTGGGACGGCCTCTTCTACCTTTCCAGCTCTCTCTCCCTCTGATGGTTTGGCAACAGAACCTCAAGTAACAATGGGGAGTGAATAAATGAATGAATGAATGAATGAACAAATATAGAGAATATGGGTGATTAGAATATTCACAGGTTGCTTTGAGTTGATCATGTTTAAGAAAGATCTATTTTTATTTTATGGATATAGATGTTTTTTGCCTGCATGTATGTATGTATGTATACCATATGCATGCCTAGTACCCTCAGAGGCCAGAAGAGGGTGTCAGATCCCCTGGAACTGGAGTTACAGTGTAACTGGAGTTAGCCTCCTTATGGATGCTAGAAACAGAATTCAGATCCTCTGAAAGAGAAACAAATGCTCTTAACCACCGAGTCATCTCTTCAGCCCCTTGAATTGATTGTTTACATCTTGAATCAAAATCAGTAAAACATTTCAGTGCACACTGGGCCAAGCTTTTCTGTAATTCAGTACTTTATTCAATCAGTATTACTTCTTGGCAAAGTGTTTTCGTCTTCCACTGTGTATGAGAAAACTGAGCCCTAGAATGCTTACATGACTCACCTAAGTTATGCTCTCTAGTAACTGTTATGCATGTGGGAAAATTTGACCCATTGAGGAACTATGGGAAGCATGGAGGGAGTGTGTGTGTGTGTGTGTGTGTGTGTGTGTGTGTGTGTCTGTGTGTGTGTGTGTGTCTGTGTCCTGTGTCTGTGTATATGTCTCTGTGTGTGTCTGTGTCTGTGTTCAAGAGAGGGGGAGAGACAGACACACTGGGAGAGAGACATAGAGGAAGGAGGTGGGAGATTGAGATTCTAAAAAAAACTAGAAAGGCCTCCAGGGGACCAAACCAATTGTAAGACATGATCTGTGCCTGAGAGAAGTTGGGAGAGCAGGATGGTCACAACTGACGTAGGAATGCCTTTTATAGTGCTCGGAATTATGATCCAAGGGAACACTAGGTCTGACCTGGATCACAGCCTTTCAGAAGTTTCCTGGGACCTTTTATTGTAAATGACTTGAGGTAGCCCCGAGCATTTCAAGTAGCCCTGACAGAGGCCAGGAATGTCTAACTCCTTCCCAGCTAATTTGGAGCTAGCTTTGTCCACCTCAGGCAGGCCAACACGAACCGTCCTCTGGAGAATAGGACCGATGACTCTCCTTTTGTCTCTGCCTTCATCAGTGGCCTTTCACTTTCAGAGAGACCTGGGGCTGAGATGGCCATCTCAAACTGCCGTGTCCTCCTTCTCCCTCCCTTCGTCATTACAGCTTAGGTCAGCCATGCCTGTGGTGTCTTATGTTAGGCAGTCAGTGCTTGATTTCAAGTACAAACTTACAATCAGCTCAGAAAAAGAATTGTCTTAAACTATTTCCTTTGGTTTTTAATTTCTTTCGACCTTGTGTGTCTCGAATACTTTTAAGAGTCTAGTTGCATTCTTCTGGAAAGCCAATTCTCTTTTCTGCCTTTTGATTTAGGACAGAGCATAAGTAGCATTTAGGTCACACACTATTGGGTCCATTATTTAAAATTTTTAATTGATTTTGAATTATAATTGATGAATTAGGTCATAGCAAAGCAAGCTTGGTTAGAAAAACACGTTTTTGTCAGTAAAAGATCACATTTATTGAACAAAGGCCATGCCTCCGTAATACCAAAACATAGACTTTAAAGTGAAAAATGCCATCCGTCATCTAGGTGTTTCTTTCTATAAGATGCCACTGGGAAGGGGGAGAAGAGAGCGTGTTTTAACACTTCTCACTTCTCAGCCAGATGTTTTAGCACAAAGCAAAGTGCAGAATGGAAGTCTTCCCTTCCGTTCCAGTTATGTAGGTAGGCAGCTCAAGAGGAGGTTTGATCTTCACTAGCAGAGATCTCGGCTTCATGATCAGCTATATTTTTACTTTGTATTTTTAGACTCTCAGCTGTCTGTAAAGTAAGCTGAGATACTTTCTCTAAAAGTTCAGAGAGACCTTTGCTGCCTTTGTAATGCCCTCAGGGTACTAGCTTCACAGAGCTCTGTACTGAGATGGGCCACCAGGGCTTGTCTCTCGTTCATAAAACTCCAATCCACAGAGACAGCTGGTCGACCTGCAAGGGAGATGTCTACGTGCGGTAAGTCCTCCCTCAAACAACTAACTGCACTGTGTCTTTAACGAGAACGTGGTGAGCCTATCTATGTGTACCAATGGATCGATCTGCCTACTGATTCACTAACTGGTACTCTCCAGTGATGGTTCAATGCACTTCAGTGGCAAACTAAGTAATATTTAACTCCCCGCAGCACTGCACACTGAAGGGTTGAATGTACATAATTTAAAGCATTTACTATAAAAACAGCAAAGCTTTCTATTACATATAACACAGCAGCTTGTGTCAGGGACTGATTGAGGGTAGGAAATGATTTCCACCTAAACCCTATCCATACCTACTATTTGGAGAATTCCTCAGAGTTCAGATTTCCCAGTTAGAAAAATCTTGACCACCTCTGTCTATACTGTAGTCATGGCAACTGTGCTGTAAGCTGCAAAGGGTGCTAAGCCTGATTCACCCTCCAGAGCTGCTCCAGAACTGGTTAAATGAGGTAGCCTGAGTGGCTAAAGCGCACTGGTGGGTATTCTTCCCAGTAACTGATGAGATTATAAAACAAGGTAATGCAACCATTAGGAAAATCTGTCATGTTGATAGCCCATCTGAATACCTTATTCTGCCCCCCCCTCCCCCAGGAACATGGTTTACTGTATCTTTGGGGTATTTTCTCATGTTGTGTGCTATCTTAGGATGTAGGAGAAATGAAATGAAGCTCAGAGACCTTACATCAAGGAACTCAGAGAGGGGACCCTTTCATTTTAAGCCTTAGGTGCACAGACACTGTATCTCATTAATGCCATACCAGCTTTGTAAGGCAGATAGGTCTTCCTTCCCCTTTTTATAGAAAAGGATGCAAAGCTTAAAGAGGTAACTTGCTGACTTGCTCTGGGATTTGTGGGGACAGGCAGACTGATAGTTATATGGAGACTTTAGCTCTGGTACTCCCTTCCCAGGGTGTTCTACAAGAAAGATGAAAAAAAAAATACTTGCAAGGGTATTCACTTCTGTCCTTGGAGAATCTTCTACTTTACTTTGTTTTACATACGTAGATACAACTCTCCTAACAGTCATCAAGCATAAGTAAAGCAACTCCATATTTACCTCGGGGTGGGAGGAGAACAAATGGTGTGTGTGTGTGTGTGTGTGTGTGTGTGTGTGTGTGTGTGATTGTGTGTGTGTGTATATGTGCTCATGTATGGAGGGACACTTTGGATGTCTTCCTCAGTTACTCAGCACTCTAGTTTTTCAGACAGTCTCTTAGTGAACCTGGAGCTCACAGACTGACCGCACCAACTGACCAGTGTGTTCCAAACGTCCACCTGGCTCTGCCCTACCTACCCGCACACCGAGGTTACATGCACGTTGTGCATCTGGCTTTTACATGAGTGCTTGGGATCCCAACTCAGCTCCTCATGCTGTGCAGCAGCCATTTTACTGTAGGAGGTGTCTCCCTAACTTCTCACCCCAGTGGTCTCTTAGGAATAAAAGTGTATAGAGCAGCACAGTGGCCTTGAGCTGACTCTAACACACACTTATTTATGGTCTTCCCGTGTTAGCCTGGTAGCACAGCCGTATTCTCCACTTGCATATCTGAGCATCTCTCCCAGAGACTCTGAGTTGTGTATTCCTCTGTGATCTGGGAACGGGCACTTCCTATTGGCGAAAGCCATCGCCATGGTGCATTGTCCTTACTAGGCTTCCTGAACGCATACCTCTGGGAAGGTAGTGTTTCTGAGAGGAAAGTATTTTATGTGCCCTTTCCTTCTCAGGTGCCGAGCATCTAGGATGCTGTAAAATATTTACAGAAGGGAATTGTCCTTCAGTACCGAGTTTTTCAGATGCTCTTCGTGGAGTGTCTCTAGTAAAGTGCCAGTGTGAATTTTTATTTTCATTCCCTTAACCAGGAAGGGAAACTGTCGCCAAACAGCTGTGACTGGCTCATAAACACTTGGGCAGTCGATGGCATTTCTCTCGCTCAGCTTTGGATGCCCAGGTTCTGCAGAGGAAGGGAGTGGGAAAGACACTCACCCACTCAGATGTAGGCAGCTCCTAAAAGCAGTCCAGGCTGGCCATTCCCTTTTCTTCTGCTCGTCCCAAGCCAGCCGTCCTGGACCAAGTCCTCAGAACAAGATTGCTTTTGAAGTCTCCCCTCTGGCTCCTGTGCAGAGGGCCGTGGTTTTAAGAGCGCACAACTATTCTTTAGGAAGCCCAGAGAAAGAATTTCCTAGGAGAGGCTCATCATAGGCTGGCTGCTATCTGTCCCTGGCAGCAGTTCTCCTACACCTGGGGACACTGATGGAAATGTCCCAGCACCTCATTTTAAAATTATGTCACATTTCCTGAGGTAAGCCAAGGTTTCCCTAACATATGGTGCTTTAAAAAGGAAATGTGAAGTTACTGTCTGCCTGTACTGGTTGTGCTGGAAGAAAAAGGTGCTTAGATGGGAATAAAATTCCTGGTGTTGACTAATTTCCAAGAGACTGTATCAAGGTTTCTTACAAACCTTGTGGGAGAAGCAAAGAGGACTGGACTTTATTGGCTATCCAGCCTGCTTCTCAACTGGACATCAGCAAGAATGAAATGGAGGAGAAGCACTGGTATGGGAGTTGGGGCATGGTGGTTTGGCTTCTGCCACTCACTGGGAGTACACAGCCATGGGCAAATGATCGGATCTGATGTGCTTACATATATGTGCAGGTTGCCTAAAGCCCCTTCCAGCCCTGTGATTGTCTTTTCCTAGCCAAACCTAGCCTCTGTTAATATTTAAACCAGCCAAAGACATTCATCAGTGGATATTAAAATAGAGCTTTAGTAGGCTTGGCTGTCAGAGTACTAGCTTGCCGTACAGATGGTTATACACCGGAAACTAAAGGCAGTTTTCCTGGGAAAAGTATGGGACAGGGTCTCAGCTGGCTTGTGTTTTAGGACTCTTCTACCTAAATTTCATTATGCTTTATGATGTCTCTGTAGTCATCCATTACATGTTAAAACCTAGATAGAACGGGAAATGGTACGAGCTACGGAAGGCAGAAGATGAATTCAGCAGCTGCTGTCTGAATGGCTGTGAAAGCAGGCGTGCTTAGGGAATAGAATGTTGTGCCTTATCACAGCTTCTGATAAGCCACCTTAGCAAGCGCCCACTGGTGGCTGCCTTTTCTCTTTGGGACCTCAGATGTAAGGGGAATGAGAATGCTGAGGCCAGTAGAAACGGCAACAGGTTTGATCACAAGTAACGTTCCCCGGTTAGTTGATAGTAAATTCCTAAAGTGTAATTTCAAAACTTATCCAGAACATCACCTGGGAAGTGTCTGTCAAGGGGTGGGGAGGATTTTTGTCGCTGATACCATCCATACATTAGCCTTTCTTTGGTTACCAAGGCCGAGCCTCTCAGGAAGACACTGAAAGCTGGAAAAGCAGAATCACTTGTCAGGCATTTACCATCTCCCTGTTCCTTCTGCTTCTCCTCCTTGTCCTGCGCCCCCAACCCCCAACTCCCAATGCTATCAAAAAAATATGCTTTTAAAGTACTAGCTCCTTATAATGAACCCTCAAGACCCAGTCTGTCGCAAAGCGGCTGGAGACTGACTGCACTACACACTTGGTGGGGGGCAGCTGTGGAAAATGCAGTTCTCACTGGCCTTCCAGGCTGTGTATCACCCAAGAGAGACCGCAAATCACTTTTGTTCCTAAGGGCTTTAACAAGATACCGACATTGCTTTTAGGACACTAATTATATTGTTTTGGTGGTCACAGGATCAATTTAAAATCATATTCTGGTTAAAAACTGTTTGTCTTGGTTTAGACAAGAACCATACAGACCAATAGTCTATAGTGTGCCATAAAATAGGAGTTTGGATTTAGGCAAGGTAAAAGGAGAAAATAAGCAATATAAGTGAGATGGTGTTCAGGGTTGAATAAAGGGACAGCTTGTCTCAAAGGTGAGATGGAAATGTCTCTGGGATTCTAAGAACCTTGAATTTGAAGTACTTATTAGTCTAGTTCCTACTGGAAGAAGTTCTTGCTACTTAATGTAGTATCAACACAGAGCAAATATTTATTGAGCAACTACTAAGGCCACAGTTCTGTTTTCAGATAGCTATAAAAATAAGGATGGCGTAGTTGTCCTTAAGGAACAAACAGAATAGTAGGAACATCGATAGAAGTATTACAGGAAAATATTATAGGCAGGTAGCAGATGGCTGAGGAACTTGAGAAGTCTTTCAAGAGATTGTATTTGAACTGTGTTTTGAAAGATCACCATTATTTTAATATTTTAGCAAGTAAAGAAAGGGAACAACATGTTAAAATACCCTGGGCTTATAGAGGTTTGTGCTTTGTTTAAGAATTGCTGTAGTTTTAATATGGAATTTGGGAGGACCGAGAGTGCTGTATTGTCTGAATGTCTATATCTCTCCCCAGTTTTGTATGTTGCATTCCTAATACCAAGACAATAGTATTAGAGGTGAAATCTCTGGAAAATGATTAGACAAGAGTTTCCCATGAGTGGAATATGTCCTTACAAAAGAGACCTAGCCCATCTATTCTGCGATGAGAGTCCAGATGGGAAAGACGTCATCTGTGATCCAGAACGTGAGTCCTCACTAGAGACTCAACCCTGATCTAGCTGTCAGACCGTGAGAACTGAGCCTTTGGTATTTGTAAGCCACCTGATTCATGTTGTTTTGTAGTAGCAGTTGGGTGAATTTAGGGAGGAGCTGCAGAATTAGGGAGGAGCTACAGAATTAGGGAGGAGCTACAGAATTTAGGGCATTAGCACATGTGCCATTAGCACAATTGCTGGTTCTCCCCAGAGGCACCCATTCCTAGCTGTATTTAAGTATGGACACATATTTGATAGAAAATGTGATGCTTTGGAGTCCCTAGTGAAATGGTGGTATTCTACATCATTGCTCTGGGTTAGGCATCGGTGAAGCCTGGAAGGATTGGCTAGGCCAGATCAGAGAGGAAGAAAAACAGAGGTTGACTTGCTTAGGGTAGTACAGATGCCACTCACAGATTACGTACCACGGAAGAGACCGCACTGGGTACTGCCCTGTTTCCAGTACCACATTCACACTGAGAGAAGGTGGCTGGTTGCCGAGTTTTTAAACTTCAGATCTATTGCATTCCTGGCTGCTTGCAGGTTCTTTATATTCCTGGGCCTCAGCCTCCTCATCTGTAAAACAGTAAGAACCCATTTCATGTGGCAGTCCTGAGTGTTGAACTGTCAACCTGTCTGAAGTGTCTCGAACCGTGCCCGGACCACATACGTGTGCAAATATTAGATTTCATTATTCCCTTGATAACCAGTTTTCACGTTTGACTTTACAGTGAATTCCCTAGTTATATTATTTTTCCTACTGCCTTTGGCTGGACAGAATATAATCTTTTTAAACTGTCAGCTTGGCAAAGGAAAGGAGGAAAGCCAGGAATGCTGAGTAGGATGGAAAGAGCTTTGTTCAGTAGAACTACATTCAAGTTTTTGCTATGTGAATTATCTGTGGCATGAGTTTGGGCTTGTAACCCAACCATAGTGTATGCTACAGGGATAGTGCCTACATCACAGATTAGTTATATAAATTAAAGGAAATAATGAAAGTTCTCAGTACATTGTGGGTAACTAATCGTACTGACTGTTCTGGATTATTTTTCTGGATTTCTATTATCCATGTACTTTGGGTTAAAACAAAGTACTTTTCTAGATTATTATTTGTCTCTCTGCAGGTTGTCTTACTCTGCAAAGTCATCAGAACCGTGCATCTAGATTCTTAGCACAGTTCTTGAAGAACATAGGCCTTGGAAGCCCTGCCTTTAAAAGTGTGTGCTCAGAGAGATGGGTTTTCTTTGATGAAACCCAAATCCTCTCTTCAGAAGAGTGGCCTGTTGCCTTCTGTCAGGCAGGTGTGGTTGCTGTGGTCAGATTTCAGTGAAGCACACAAATTACCTCTCTGATATTATTATATACAATTTGAATATAAAACATATCAGTTTGGTTGGGGTTGAGGAAATAGTTCAGCCAATAAAATATTTGATTTGCAAGCATAGGGATGCTAGTTTGCTCTCCAGAACCCATATAAAATAAAGATAAGCATGGTGATGTGAACTGGTAATCCCAGCACTGGGGATGCAGGAACAGGTGGATCCCTGGAGCTTGCTGGCCAGCCAGCCATCACTTCTTGGTGAGCTCTGGTATAGTAAAAGACCCTGACTCTAAAACCTGTAGAGCATGCCTGAGAAAGGAGCCCTCTGGCGTCCACATTCACATAGACACTTGTGCATACACATACACCCGCATACATGAACACACACAGAGATATGTCATTTTGTAAGTATGTGCCCAGATGCATAGGGGATACTCAGTGAATACTTCTAAGTGTTGCTAGACATTGTGTTACTAAAGCCACAGCACTGAGCACTTAATGTTAAGAGCGGGGCTGGTCTTACCTACCAGTGCCTCACATGGTGCTAACGTAGAGTAGATGCATAGTAAGTGCTTGAGACCAAATGAAGAAGTAATGATAAAGTCGATTAGAAAGAGGTGCCAACTGTCTCCTCTGACCTTTTTGTTTTCTCCTTTTCCTTCATTCTTTTCATTTCCTCCCTTCTTCCTAATAAACAGTGTCATGAATCCCTTAACTATCCATTACCTTTCTAAGAAGATAATACTTCTTTCATTTTCTCTCCACAAAAATGAAAAGTGGCATGCCTCTATTATAAAGAAATGGCCTCAGCAACTTCTGGAAAAGCACTAGTGGTTAATAAGTTACTTTTTATTTAAATACATATGCTTAATGCTGAATTACATTGTAAAACTCTCAGGGTGATTTATGGTCTCAGTCGGCCTTAATTAACATCCATTCCAGGGGAATAGTAAATGGGAATGGCCTTCACAATTGAGGGCGAACAATGAACTCTCTGGGTGTTGTCCAATTTGTAACATGATTTACATGGAAGCAAGCCCTTCCTTTCTTGGGGTTATCCCTTTTTCATCTGGTGTTTAGGACGGGTTATATATAATCCATAGATAGGAACATTTGCTGTCAAATACATTGGCTGATTTAGAGCTAGGCCACAAAATGGTCACTATTAATAAAGAGGGAGAGAGAGCGAGGAAAAAAAAACTCATCTGAGCCTTTGCAGGGATTCCAGGTTCTTGCTATGTGTCATCGCTTGTCCGGCCCATGGCGGTTTTACGAAGTGACCATAATGAAAGTCAGATTGAATGCACAGGATACATACATTTAATCAACAGCCATTGGAGCCCATAGTGCTGGAAGAGTTATAAGAGCCCTGTGAATGCAAATTTATGGCGAAAGAATCCAAGGGGCGGGAGGAGATGAATGTCTGCTGAATGGTACTACCTGACACGGGACACCAAAAGACTTTCCAGAGTGAGGGATTTCAGTGGAAGGTTTGGCTTGTAAAGCTGCCAGCTGCTTGGTTTCAAAACTTGAAACATTTCCAAAACCTTGGACGAGGCACTTTATACATGCACTAGAGTAAATACTCTGGTTTTACTACCAATTTAAATGTGCTCAGTTTACAGTAATGAGCTTGTATAGGCATTACCTTGTTTATAGAAAGTGGAACAGGAAGAAATGAACATTAACCAGGACCAGTAGCAGTTCCCATTGCCTTCTCCTGCAACACGGATGGCAAGTCTAGTTTCTTCCAGTGTGAGACTGTGTCACAACTGACACTGGTGTGTGCTTGGCTTCGATGCCATGTTGTGCCAACAGAGTCCCAGAGGCTCTCATTCAACATGCTTCTATCAAAGCCACCCACTTGACTTGTTCTTACTATTTTTGCTAAAACAGATGCCAGTAGCATAGTTAGGAATTATGGGACAGTAGATTGTACGTAATTGGGGTTGTTTTAGCCAAGCCTGCTTTCTACAAGTGATTTGGTCTCAGGAGTCATTTATTTCCTCTTAAGAATTATTTGCATATGATGTGATATGGATATGGAAGCCCTGGTCTTTGTCTGTTGGAATGGTGAGTCAGGACCCTCTTTGGTCCTCTTACTGATGGGATCATATGCCCGAGATAGACAGATGTGTTTAGACTGAGAGACATAATGCACTTGGCCTAGAGAAGAAGGAAAACAAATCTAGGAGACCCAGTGACCACAGTGTCTAGAAGAGCATAGACACTCAACAAATATTGGTGAGAGAGATAAGAAACCAAGAGAAGGAGGGAGAGCAGGGGGGCGTTAATAAAAAGAGACTATGGAAGCTCGTGTCTAAGAGGCACAGCCTCCTGAGTTAAGCTCTGTTCAGATGTTTGGCAAAGAAAGGAGAGGAGAAGCCATGTTGGGAAATTCTGAGGTTAACAGACAAGCAAACACGGACAGGAAGGCATTGATATCAATGCCAATAGAGATTTGTTAGGTATTATAAAGAAGAAAGCATATCCTGAGCCCCGTTGACTCCCAGTCCTTTGGGTACATTGCTTGCATGCATCCTAAGACTCCTGATCTCCAGGGTCTGACTCCTGGTCTTTATTTTTCTATTTCTTTGCATGGCTTCTCAGACTCTTCTGGACCAAGGGCAGACTCCTGAACATCAGTGTGACACTAGCCCAGGCACCAGCACACTCCTGCAGGTCCTCCTCCACTGCAGAGAGGAGTAGCAAAAGGCAAAGGCTGCCCTAGCCAGGAGCATGACTCAAGCCTACAGCGAATGAAGAGTTCTCACAGCATAATCAGTATATATGGCTGTCAACTTTTGTTTGCTTGTTTTCACGTTCCAGGCTTTCTGTTTGCTGAATGGTCTGGCTTTTTCTAGCATATTTTCATGTTAAGAAAAGAAAAAGCTAGTTAGTAAGCCAGAACAATTCAGAATGTTGGTAGTTACGTTGTGACTTCTCCTGGGAGGTGGAGGGTTCTCTTTGTCTTCCCGCTCCCTCTTTCCCTCTGTTCCCTCACCTCTCGTCTTTGAATGTCTTCTCTAGTCATTTATGGCCCTGATGTGCCTCCTCCTTCCCTCCGTTTCTTCATCTTTAATCCATGAATTTCCTCTCCATTTATTTACATCAAATCTCTGCAATTGCTTTAGGGCCTCTTATACTTTAACAGAACTATATTTTAAAAATAATTTTCTAGCACTATTTTAGCAATTTTATGTGTCATTGGAAACTTCTTTTTACTCCCATGGCTTTTTTTATTTTATTTTTTATTTTTTTTTTATTTTTTTATTATTTTTTTTTTTTTGCAGTTTTATCTTTGTTCTTTGTAAATGTGGGGATTAGTTGATAACATTGAAAGTTGTTTCTCTTTTGGCCTGGCTTCCTACTTTCTCTGGCTGCTTTTTATATGTTTTTGGATCTACTCACTATTGTTTCTATGGATTTCCATGAATCCTGGGCCTGGCTTCCCTGAATGTTCACTTCCCACTCTGAGGATGATGTGGAGGTAGGGGCAGGTGTTAAGGAGCCAGAGGAGGCTCAGTCCTGGGAGTTCTCTGTATGGCCAGGGTCTTGGCAATGGGGAGGAGGAGGTCTAAACTCACCTGTCTTTCTTCTCTGTCACATTTAAACCAGGATATCGGATGGTCCCCAGAAAGGGACTGCAGTCAGAGAGAGGGACCGCCAGGCCAGCAGAATCATTTTATTAGGGGTAGAGTTTCTGTCTTCCACCTTCCCTGCCCTACCCCAGGTCATCCTCCTCATTAGTCCTTGTTTCCTGGAGGATTCTTCTAACGTTTCAGCCATACTGTCACACCATTCCTCCCGTCTCTGTAGAGAACATTTGCAATTCTTATCTCTGCTGTCCATCTTGGCACTAAATCACAGACTGCCTTACATCATTTAACTTTCCTGAAAGTAATCTCGTCTGTGAAATATTATCATAAGTCCCAGAACAGCAGAGGACACATCTTCTGTGAGTTTTCAGTAGTACTTACGAACAATTTCAGGTTTAAAATAGCCCTTTAATAAATATTGCACAGGTTTTTCTTTTTCTATAAAATAAGTTTCTGCTTAATTATTTCCCCCCATTTAGTTCCAAATTCTGCTATTTATGTCTTGTCGTTGTATTTCACAGAGAAGGAAGGATGTTAGAGAGAGTTGTGCAGGTCCCTCATCTTAGGAGGTATTGCTTGCAAGCACGATCCATAGCTCTTCTTTTTTAGATGTTTCTTTAAGCAAACATTTTTATATTTCTGCATTTTAAGAGGTTAGTAGTTGTTGCTGGAAAGAGTTACACAGATTTTTATTTCATCAATGAAGGAAATGATATTTTTTAAAATTCTGTCACAATGCAACTAGATCGTGGACAAATATGTATATGTGCACATGTGCACATTACAGGTGTATATATTTAAGTTTCAGTTTCCAGTGAGTTTTTCATAGTATGCTGATCATATATTGATCTTACTTTGCTAAATTTATAATCTTTTTTTTTTTTTTAGATTTCTTAGGAGTTTCTAGACAATAATCATGTCATTTCTAAAGGCATTCTCCAGCCTCCACCTTATTGTACATTATAATATGAAATACTGCAGTATGGAAGAGAAATATTAAGAGCAGATTTCCATACAGCTGTTACTTTTAATAATGAAAAAGAGCAATGCTCTGAAAAGGAATAGAGAACTAAAGGGAAATGCAAAAGTTAGGTTTTCGACAGTGGCAAATGCTGGCGCTAGTTCTTAAACAGTAAAATACCCCCCCCAGCCTCCCACTCCCCTTAGCACAGCAGGATGCTCAGAGGACAGCCAGCAAGATGGACCACATCCAGGACTGTAGATACCATTTAACAAATTCCAAACAGTAGAAATAAGACAAATATACTTTCAGACCACAGGGGGATTGAACTAGAACAGAAAGATAGCTGGATCGTTCCACCCCCCTCCACTACTTGGAGGTTAAACAGCATACTTCTAAACTATACCAGTGCCAATGAAAACAATCTCAAGGGAAATTGGAAGTATTTTGAACTAAATAAAAATAAAACATCAAGTAATATTGAAGGTATACATTAAAAAAAATCTAAGATTCTGTTTTAGAGAAACAGAATGAAGAACTGTGAGTCTAGGATGAACAGAAGACAATAATTTTTTAAAATGACAGCAGAAATGAACTAAAAATTTTTAAAAAATGATAAAATCACAGGCTGTTTCCTCAAAAATAAATAAATAAATAAATAAATAAATAAATAAATAAATAAATAAATGTACCGAACTGCTAGCCTAGCTAGCTAAAATGATAAAATCCAAATCACTACATTAGGAATGAAAAAAGCGGCATTGCTACTGTTCCCATGGACAGTGAAAAGATAACTTTAAAGTATTATGAACAACCACGGATCCACAAATTTGATAATTTAAGTGAAATGAACAAATTCTTTTAAACACACATTCAGCCAAAATTTAAACAAGGAAAAATAAATTAAATAAGCCTAATTGTATTCAAGAAATTGAGCTGGTAATTAATAAACTTAAAAGCATCAAATCCAGATGTTACCACTGGTGACTTGTATCAAACATATAAATTCTTCACATTCTATTCCATAAAGTATAATGAGGAGAACATTAATTTATTTTATGGGGCTATCATTATCCAAATACCAAAACTATATAAAGACTTTATAAGAAAAGAGAACTATAAAGCAGATTCTCATGAGCATAGTTGCAAAACATTCAACAAAATGTTAGCAAATTTAATCCAACAGCATATAAGAATAATTAGACACCAGTGTGATTTCTGACCATATTTCAAGTATACAAGACCATTCAAAATATGATTAATGTAATCCATCTCATCAATGAACTGATAAAGAAAATAAGTTGTATCATCATTTCTTTACAGAAAAAAAACACATTTGGCAAAATCTTAACACCTACTCAAGACAATACACCTCTCAACAAATCAGGCAGAAAAAGCATGTCCTCAACTTAATCAGGAATATTTCTATAAAATATAGAACCATCAGTATAGTTAATGGTGAAAAACCAGATACTTTCATTCTTAACACTGGGGAAAGGCAAGATGGCCCGTACTGTGTCATCATCTCTAATAAGTAATGAATTCCTGGTTAGTCAGTGGCTAAGAAAAAGAAATCAAAAGTGTACGGACTGGGAAGGAAGAGACAAAACTGCCTTCATTTGTTTATCAATGAAATAATTGTTGTAGACTCTCTAGGACTCTGCTCACACCAAACATGAAGCTTCCTAAGAGCAGTAAGAGCTACTAGAAGGTTGCAGGAACAACCTTCATACCAGAAACAAGCCACCGGGATTTAACATTAAAAACTCCTAGTGGGAACTCATGAACTGTGGGCCAATAGCTGTGGAGCCCCCATAGGACTGGACTAGGCCCTCTGCATAGGTGAGACAGTTGTGTACCTTGAACTATTTAGGGGGCCCCCTAGCAGTGGGATCGGGATCTGTCCCTAGTGCATTAGTGGGCTTTTTGGAGCCCAGTGCCTATGGTGGGACACCTTGGTTCAGGAGGAAGGGCTTGGGCCTGCCTCAGTGGAATGTACCAGGTTCTGCTGAATCCCCATGGGATGCCTTGCCTTGGAGGAAGTGGCAATTGTGGGTGGGTTTGGCGGGGGAAGGTTGGGGAGTGGGAGGAGGGAGAAGAGGGGGATCTGTGGTTGGTATGTAAAATGAATAGAAAATTTCTCAATAATAAAAAAATAAAAAATAAACAGTACTACCACTATACTATTAGTATACCAGGACAAGAAGCAGAAAGCAGCTGCATGAGAATGGATGGATGAAGAGTCCAACTAGTGGTTGCCTCTAGCAGCTGGGCAGGTCCAGCTGGAGGCAGGTTCAGAAAGAAGCACTCAGGTAGTTTTGGTGATACTGCTAACAGTCTAGTACTTGAATGGAATGTTCATGGTATGTTCCAATAGGATAGATCTTAACTTGTGTTCTTGTTACACATATCCTTTTGTATAAAGTACAACAGTGTAATAAAAATCTGTTGCCCAAATAAAGTCTTTATTTTTCAGTATGTGTGGGATTTTATCTTGGTGTAGAGGTATTTCTAATCTTATCTGTAAAAATGTTAGGCAGTGATTCATGTCCCCTTCCAACAGATGTTCCATTCCAGTAACATTAAATAAGAGGCTACCACATCCAGTATGTCTTTTAATACCAACAGCAACCCCTAAAACACCAGTGAGACAGCTTTTCACAAACATGAAAAGAAAATTAATGTTCATGAGCTACTTTGTCCCATCTTCTTAGGAACCTGAAAAGGGCAGGTTCCTTCTTTTGTGGATCATCTGTTTCTTTTGCCTTCACTTACATCATAGAATTATGTTAAAAGTGAATGCTTAGCTGGGCAGTGGTGGCACACACTTCTAATCCCAGCATTCAGGAGGCAGAGGCAGGCAGGTCTCCAAGTTTGAGGCCAGCCTGAGCTACAGAGTGAGTTCCAGGACAGCTAGGGCTACACAGAGAAACCCTGTCTCAAAAAAACAAAACAAAACAAAATGAATGCTTGTACATTTCCAAACAAGTTAAGCAGTAGTCAGATAGGGAGTCAGATGTCTTTTCTATTTTGACCCAGTTTTCCTTACATCCATCACACCATAAAGCAGAATTTCTTACTTTTCACTAACAGGACTTTGAGTTAAAATAACATGAAAAGTCCTAAATTAAGCATTTTTTTTTGACAACACAGGTCCATATTTTAAGTTAGACTTTGAGGTTTGTATTTTCCACAAACTCACATTTAAAGGATGCTTTGGAAAAAGGAAGGTGTTGAGCCCTTTATTTCTTCATTCAGAATATTGGTTTTGACATTTTATAGTTAAAAAAAGAGAGGCACAAAAAGAGGACTCATAACTTTCAAGATTTTTCTTTTTAAAATTATTTCAGATTAAAAAAAATTGGAAAAACTACTGTCAAACCTTCACCCAGATTCTCTAGACGCTCTCATATTCCACAGCATATATAAAAACCCAGGAAATTGACATTGGCATAATGTGAGTGTCTAACTCTACAGCTTTGATCATGCTTGAGCAATTGTCTCACTCTCTCTTCTTTTCCCCCTCTGGTCCAGGAGCCAGTCTACAGTGACAGGATGCGGTCATTTTTTGTGCCTTATTAGTCCTCCCCTCCTTTATGACATCGACACTTTAGAAAAGCATGGGCCAGCTCTCTTGTTGGCTGCCGTTTAACTTAGATTAGCTAGGGATTTGTCCTGATTAAACTCAAGATGAGTCTCTGGGATAAAACACCGCAAGGAGATCTCATGTCTCTCGGGCTTCACATCAGGAGCAGACCAATGCCAGTTTGTCTTGTCACTTCTGGTCTCAGGATTAATCATCAAGTTGATCGCAGGATCGAGGTGATGTTTGCCAAGTTTATACAAGGTAAAGTTAGTGGTGTTCTCTTTGCAAGAGATAAGTATGGGAGGGAGATTCTTAAGACATAAATAAAGGAATATCCAATTTTTCATTGAAAATTGCCCTACTAGTTTCCCCATCCACTGATTTCGTTCCCTGCAGTAGAAATATTGCAATATTTAACAGATGCTGAGCATCTAATGCCATTGTTTCTTCACACCTGCTACCTGGAATTTGACTGTGAGGGACTTTACCTGTTATTTGTGTATTCACTAAACTGTATCATAAATATCATCAGGTTCCCTTGCCACTCCATGGGGGAATAATCTGTTACTGCCATTATTGATTTTGAATGACAAAGAAGTTTTAGAACTAAAAATAGAACCACTGACACTAGCAGCTTAGGTCCCAGTAAACCTGATGAGTTGGAGGAAGGGACAGTTGTAGCACAGAGAAGTAGGAGGGCTGCCGACACTGAGCCAGGCCTACAAAGGGGAGCGCTGGAGCTCTAGGAGGGTCAGGGCCCAGTGCCGGCCTCTGGGAGCCCTTCAGAGAATCAACCCTTTGTATACCGAGAACCTAGGCACCATTACCTTCTGATTCCAATGAACCCTTTCTAACAGTTTAGCAAGTTTGTACATTTTCAATTCCTTTTCGAAAACTGGAGTGAGAATAAAGAGATAATGAGAACAGGGTAATAACTGAGCCCTGGTGAATGAAACTGCTCTTCCGTACTGACCCGGGTGTCATACAGGTAACAGAGGTAAACCCTGCCTGTGAGCACAGTCACCTGCAGAGCAGCCAGCATATGTGAGTGGGACGTCTCGGTCCTCTGAAACACTGATTCAGATTTTGAAAGCCAGCTCTGCCGGGTTGCACTTGGTCAGTGTTTCTGTTTCTCCTTGTCCCTGTGTCCTCACAGTGCAATCTTCCTGAGAAGTGCCAAGGCTCATTGTTTTGTAGAAGAGATGGCACCTTTTTAATATTATAATTAAAAGACTTTTCATTTTTAGTTTTATAACTGTTGTATTCAGCAAAATTTTACTCATAATTATCAAACTTTTACTCATAAAGATAAAAGAATTATCAGTTATCTTTCTATTAAAACAAGATAGACCAGTGCCTTGGTAGACTGCTTACACAATATCAAATGATTAAATCTTTCCTATTGAGTGATTTTTATTTCTCTTTGGGGGGAGCACTGTCGATTGCAAGTAACCTTTTTTCAGTGTTGGGGATCAATGCACATGAGGCAAACATTCTATCATTGAGTTACACCCATAGGCTGATTCTTTGATTAGAGTTTGAGAAAATTTATCTTAGAGACTCCTAGCCAAAAATTTCACTGGATAGCCCCTTCCGTCCTCCCTGAAATGTACAAAGTGTACCCTGTCTCTGCCTCTACCTTCCAATCTAACGATTGTGAAGCGTCTTTCTCTGTTAATTTCCCCCTGTCCCTTGATAAAGAAACTTAATTCTGAATTCTCAACTGTGTTCAGTAAAAGCTAAAAAAAAAAAAAAAAAAAAAAAAAGACTAAGGTGATGCCTCCGAACTGTTTTTTAGCTTCTTGAAATGTCTGACTGTAGTCAGTGTAACTAGAAAACTGAAGGACAGTATGATTGTGGTGACTTACTTACCCCATGATTTCATTGTTTCCTTATTTTTAGTATTTAAGCATTAACTGGAACTCTTTGGTGAGTGAGGATGATGGAATCAATCCTAAGATAATGAGTTAGCACAGTGTTTCAAGATCCAGGGAAAGTGAGATGACTTTAAATTCCTCCAGTTTGTCTTCTATTTTCAAAGAAATATTTAAATATTTATTAAATAATATTAAATATTCCTATTGAAATATAAGTAATTTTTTTTGCTGGTGGGTAAAGGCTCTAGCTGCCAAGCCTGTTTACCTGAGTTTGATCCCTAGAACTTACATAGTGGAAAGAGACAACAGACCCCTACAAGTTGTCCTCTGATCCCCACACATGTACCACAGTGGACACCCATGTATACATACACATAGGCACAAAAATAAACAAATGTAAAAAAGAATTTTTTAAAGTAGTTTTCTATTTGATCTTTAGAAAACTTCCAAGAAATACTCATGCAATCCTTAGAAATGTACTCCATAGGAAAACTTAAAAACTAAGCTTGAATCCAGCAGACAGCGGTGTTATTTGACAGGCTAAGGAATGGGACACTTGGAAGAACTCTTTAAAATCCTTTTCAAACGTAAGAAAAACATGCCTCTAGTAAAATCTTAGCCCAGTTTCAAAGTTCTAGAAGCTCTTTGATTTTGCTAACACGTGTGGCTTATGACTTGCTTAACTCAGTAGCAGACTAGTTGGCACAGTTAAATCTTAATTCAGGAGCTGACTGTAATTAGGGAAATGCTTATTCCAGAGCCATCCAGGTTCTTTGAAGATTCTCCGAGGCTTCCAACAGAGAAACTGATATGAAAGTCTTAATGACCATCACTTTAACCCAGGGTGCTACCTCTATAATGGCCAGAAATTGGAATGTCAATACTGTTAGCCTTGGTGTAGGATTGTACACAAGATGCTCTATCTTTCTGTGTTTACTGGTGGAAGGACACTCTAATTGTTTGGCATGTTCACTGAAGTTAAGATCCCTACTTTGTATTTGGAAGAAGCAACTGTCATGAGAAGATTCTCCTGCATTAGGAGTGAGGCTGGACTTGATACTCTTTTGAATGTCTTTCAACACTTCAGATTCTACACGTCTGTACCAATAAGTGCATGGAACTGGTATTACCATGATTCCTCCATACTGCTGAGCCACTGACAGGCTTCTGATTTCCCATATCTCATATCCGATTTTGTTGTGTCCTTCTGTAGATCTTTATTAACAATGAATGGCAGAACTCAGAGAGTGGGAAAGTGTTCCCTGTCTGCAATCCAGCCACAGGAGAGCAAGTGTGTGAAGTTCAAGAAGCAGACAAGGTATGTGCTGCTTAGAAGATTCCCTGTGGAATAACCACCGATAACAGCAAAACAATGCCTGTGTGTTCTAGATGCCACACTTAGGTTCAAGCATCCCTTCTTCGATGACAGCAGGTAGTTCTTGTGTACTGAGTGTCTCTCTTCAGTTGAGCCTCTTCCTCTTTAACAGGTGGATATAGACAAGGCAGTGCAGGCAGCCCGCCTGGCCTTCTCTCTTGGTTCAGTGTGGAGAAGGATGGACGCTTCTGAGAGAGGACGTCTGCTGGACAAGCTTGCAGACTTGGTGGAGCGGGACAGGGCAGTTCTTGCAGTAAGTAAACTAAGAAAGCAGTTACGTTTCTACTCCAAAGTGACCACTCAACTGGAACGTATTCTGTGGAGCTGGGGAAATGAATAGTACATATATGAAATATGAGAGATCTTTGGGGAAGCTCTTGGTGGCATTTTGAAGGGAAAAAAAGCCATAGCATTGCATCACTACTAAGGATCTTCCTTTCTCATTTTCTCCCATAAGCAAAGCAGAACACATCCACTTGACAAGCAAAACAAAAGCGTCAAGAAACAGGACCTCCAGGCTGTTTGTAAAAGACAAATGCCAAGTGGCTTTTTTAAAAATCTAATAGGAAAAGAAGGATGTGGACCCTCATACATTCTACTCCATTTGTTCTAGCATTTTGGGTTTTTTTTTTTTTTTTTGTTTTTTTTTTTGTTTTTTTTTTCAGAATTATGAGAGAGTTTGCCAGTTCTTTTCACTAGAACTATTACACACACTCCCAACACACACAGGAATTTCTTCTGATCTGGTGGTTTTGGCTGTTTTTGCTGTTGTTTTTAAAATAAAAGTTACCTTGAGGACTGGAATGTTGGCTTAGCAGTTAATAGTAAATACTGCTCTTCCAGAGGACCTGGGTTTGGTTCTCAGCACCCACATAGGGTGGCTCATAACTTCCTGAAATTCCAGTTCTAGGGAATTAGACCTTTGGCCTCCACGGGCATCTGTATTCATGTGCTCATGCCCCCTCACATACACTCTAAATAATACAAAGAAATACTTTTCCAAATAGCTAGTTTCTTTGAGAATGAAGACTTTCTGAAGCTAAGGACCATTAGGAATGTAGGCAGTGTAAGTCAGGGATCCATCCTTGGATGGTCTTCAACTGGTTATGGGCGCCACTTTTTCTGTTTTATAGACCTTGGTTCTTTGTTAGCTAACTACATTAGAAAACGTATTGTCTAATTTGGACATGTAAGTGTTCTTAGAAGGACTAGGAAATTACTGGCTCTTCTTTTGTAAAAGTGAGCCGATGTAGAGTGACAAGTAGCACTTTAAAATGAGCTTTGTTTTGTGGATTAAGTAGGTAAATTGTGCTGTCAGTAATAGTATTATTTAACTTCATTGAATGGAAAATATTTCAGCTTTAACTTTTTCAGTAATTAAACAATTTTATACCCGTATGTGTTATATAATGCCCTATTACAGAGAAACATGAAATTATAAATATCCATTTTTGTTTATTCCTTTTGTTAAACTTCTAACAGCCTAGTATGCCTCAAGTGCAAATAGTCTTACTTCATTGTTTCAGTGGCCATTGTTTTTGTAACAGACTTCATCAATTTAGGAACATGTCATTAAAATAATGTTTATAATGTAAAGCTGTTTATTATTGCTATTTTTATAAATGGACCAGATACTTTACTCTTAATACATAATGGTTGTTAACATAAATGTTTACAAAAACCAGTCTTTAAATTGTTAAAGTCTGGGCTTCCCCAGAGGAGATCTTGTTTATTTGGTGGTAATAAATAAGCTTGCTATGCACCATGAATATTTCACTTCTCAGCAGGGGTCTTGGCAGCTGTGCAGAACATTTTATATCCACATTGAATGCACACAAAACCGACATCCCTGCTTCTCTTTGTGGATTCGAATTACTAGTGCACTCTCAGAAAGATCCCTGTTCCGCTCTGATCATTAATATAACAGAAGGTGGTTTGACAAGCAGAGCATTTCTTTATCATCAGTTAAAGAAGCGTTGTGTTTATATGTCTGGACAGTGGATAAGGAAAACACACAGGCACAAGAAGAGCACGTGTATGTCCATTGTGGTCTTTTACTAGTAACTAAAGCAAGTCTGTTAGGACTGGACACCTTCCTGTTTGGGAAAGCGGAGTTGAACAAGTGGGCATCACCAGTCATACACAGCCAGGTTCCCTCTATTCCTTGTTTCTTCTTCTGTAGAATTAGACTCACTGCAGTGTATCACTACAAAGTTCTGAGGACTTAACGCTTCTCTATTTCTTTTCCTACAGACCATGGAATCCCTAAATGGTGGCAAGCCATTCCTGCAAGCTTTTTACATCGATTTGCAGGGAGTCATCAAAACCCTGCGGTATTATGCAGGCTGGGCTGATAAAATTCATGGAATGACCATTCCTGTAGGTGCGTGAAACATGAGTATGTCAAAGAGGGTAATGTGGAGCTCTGCCGGAAATACTTCACCAAACACAAAGAGCAGCCATCCACAATGCAGATATGAGACACTTGGGGCAGCTTGAACTGAGCATAGGGCCAAACAGATTATGTCACTAACTCTAACAATGTCCCTCTTTTTGTGTATAGATATAAGTGTGGAGGGCCACTTAAATCAGTTTATCAGTCAGCTAGGGGATAGCTATGCAGGGTTAGCTGCTAAGAGCTAGCTTAGACCCTCAGAATGGAAGCGTTTGGAGCAGAAGGGGATTCCGCAGAAGGGGATCTATTTTAGCTACTGAATGGAAGAAATTTTATAGGAAAGAGACCAAATAACATGAGGAGCCAGCTCATGGTTGTCAGTCTGATACCAGGGGACTCCTGAGGGGAGATTGGGTAAGAGAGGTCATTCATTACTTAGATATTTATTCTCAGATTGGTTCAGCCCATTCACATTTGTCCTTTGCAGCACCATAATTCAATATCAGTTTGATTTCATTGTTGATTTTTACATAGTAAAGTCCAGAATTTAGGAAGGTCATGTGGTCTTTATGTGTTACCTGATTTTATCTGCAAAACATCCCCAGTTTTTGTTTGGCTTTATAACACAAGAAATAAATTCTTTTACATTTAGACTATAATAACTATGCAGTCCTGTAAAACAAACTGGAATTAAAGAGTGTATGCCTAATGAGATACTAAGAACTTAGTGTCTCAACAAGGTTACTTGACTAGTAAATGTGTTAGGAATTATGGCTTTGTTTTGTGTATATTGACTGTAGATGGGCCATCGGGTATAGAGAACAAATATCTACCTTGTTTGTCTTCTTGAAGAACAGCCTTTTGCTTGAAGGCTTTGGGAAGGGGAGAAGAGATCTTATTTCAACCAGGTGCCATTCCTCTGACTTGGGAGTTGTGCCCACCACCCTCTAGTCATCTCACTCAAGACCCACTCTTAGCTGCTATTGCAGAATTATGCAATATCAGTTTGATTCCAAAGGGCTCTGATGCTATTTTCTTTATAACACTATCCATTATTTCCTGGCCTAGCACTCAGTGGAGCCATTCTCTCTGACCATAAATCCTGTGCTTTAACCCTCCTGTGGCAACTCCTACTTAGGATGATTAATAATAATCATTACTTCGATTTATTGGATACTTTTCCTTGCTCATTTTTTATCTCTTCTATTGTAGCAGCCCCGAGAAGTATAATTTCCTCCTTTTTGATCTTTTTCACTCAAATCAAGAGTCTCTGTTCCTTTCCTGCCCGTACTTCCCTGTGATGGAAGACTAATCAGACTTATTTACAGTTTGCTAAGAGTGAAAGAGGAGCTGTGGTACCCTAATTTCCTCGAAATGAGTGTTGATTTTATTGATTTCATAGTAAATAGGAAAATGGGATCCATACTTTAAGCTGAATTTTGTTATAAAATGGCTTTATGATGTGTCAACATACAGCCCATACAGCGAACGTTTAAAAACTGCCTGGGTCATATAGTTATTTATGTTTCATCTTTACTCCAGTTTTACCTGCTAAACTGAAGAATGAGCCAAAAATGCAGATAATGATCAGACCTTGAGTTTTTGCCTTCAGTCAGCTCGTTCTGGTACTGTCGATAGTGAATGCATGGGTGAAATCTGAAATTCTGGTTAATCATAATGAGAGTGAGGGCTGTTTGCTGTAGTCACTTGATAAAAAAGGGGGTAGCTGAATGGATGGTGACAGGAAGCAGTGAAGTCAGCCCTTCACAAGGAACCTCTTGAAGACATTGCAGAGAACCCAAGGGATCTGTAAGTCTGATCTCATTTTATAGATACAGGAACCAATTACAGAAGAGTAAACTAACTTTTTTTCAAGGCTGTGTACTGAAATGGTGATAGAGCTGAGACCTGTTAATACAAGACTCAAGAGCATGTAATGTCACTTCTTAGAATCTACCTGTAGATCCCTGGGAGGAAAAGTGTTAGTGCCACTTCATGCTAATGTAAAGTTTTGTTGTTTGAATAAGCACCCACAGAATTTGTTACTATTGCGAAGTACTCAGACAGGTCTGCATGGTGTCTACATACACTGGAATCTGCTAGAATACAGAATGGAAACGTTCTATACAGTTTTGGATCTAAATGTTTAATACTCGGCTTATTTAAAGGGTTGCTGTTAATAATTCTAATGCAGTCAAATGCCCTAGCCTTGAGCTATACCCCAAACCCAGAGTAGTTCTGTGTGAACGTTAGAGATGGGAAGATGGTGTCCATTCACTCAATTGTGCATAAATTCTCACGTTATGAAAGAGCTCATTTTATTGTTACTGGGTATAGAAGACTTGCTACAGCTATTGAAATGCCCATGGTTGTTATCACCATGAGCTTGAGGTTCATATCACATATCTCGATTTCTGACACGTTAAGATTTTTTTTTTACTATAATTACATCATTAGACTTTATGTCCAGGATGTGCCAGAATATGAGAATCAAAGCTACATTAAAAATTTTTAAAGCTTTTCTAGTCTCTGCCTTTAAAAGTAATGTTTGCCTTGAAGTAATTACCCAAATATTTAAACTTTTAATTATCTGAATATTAATATCTCTCTGTGTCTCCATCTCTCTGTCTGTCTGTCTCCCCCATCTCTGCCTGTGTAACTTTATTAAATCCCCAACAAAGGACATAGGGAGTGGCTCAGTTTTTCACAAGTATCAAATCGATTTATTCTGTACTCTCCTCTAGGACAGAGGCCTTTCCTAATGTACCTACTGTGTGTACAAACCCAGCAGACATGAATGCACTGTTCAACCAAGTTCAGAGCACAATAGGATATCCAATTGTAAGACTCTCACATTCTTCGTGACCCAAGGGTTCAGAATGTATTCACCAAGATCATTGGGTGCTTCGTTTGAGCACTGAAGTGTGAGAGGCACCAGGTAGCATCTAGAGAGCATGGGTAGCCTGAAAAACTAGTTCTATACAGTAGTAAGTGAGTAGACGTATTTTATTTTAATTCTTAGATTTAACGAATATGAGAAGAAAAATGTTACAAATCATTGGAACGTGTCCTTGGTAATTTTCCTTGAAATGAGGCCAGCAAGTAGCTCTGTGTGCATTGTTAAGGAGTGAGCCGACCTGGCAGATGAAACAAGTGATAGAGCCAGTGACACTGGAAAAGATTAGGACGGTGGCTCTCAGAGGACTGGCCCTGGTGACAGGATATAGAAGCTGGGGGACTCGTAGCACGGTCCTGAGAGCTATGAAGGGGCTCTAGTCATTAGTCCCCCCCAAGGGACCCGATAGAAGGTTCATCTCTCATGTTTTCCAGAAATCACCCAACTGGGGGTGTCCCTTGGACATATAGGAGCACCCATTGAGTTCACAGAACCCAGGGCCTTTTCTTTATTCTTTCCACTCAGTGTTCTCTTGAGAAAAGTTCAAGAGCCAAGATACCCTGTGCTTCTTTGCTTAGCACTTCGTGAAACCAGCTGTGAGGACTGGAAGACTCAGTACCCTCTCTGTGCCAGCCTTTAGCTCTGTGTGTATCAAATCTGTGAACAGATTGTCAAGTACATTTTATTCTCCATAACTCAGTCTCTTAGGACACAATTATCAAGTCAGGTTTACTCCCCATAAGATCAGCCTCTAAAGCTATTGTCTACATTTGTCTTTCCTTGCTTTCATTTTTCAGTAGCTTTCAACATTACATGATACCCTTACAATCTTGCATATGTAGGACAGAGATGGGGGACCTATGAATCACTGTGTTGTGCTTATGTGGGTGACTAGAGAATTTGCTCTGAACCGTCCATTTCCTCCAGTTGTGCTAAAGTAAACACTGTGTTCTTCAATTCATCTTCCCTTTACTTCTTGCATCCATCTGTCCTCATCTCAATGACTGACCCACCTCCAACTCAGTGCTTTGAATTGGGCCACTTGAGTGTGTCACCTTAGCTAAATCAGAGCTTAGTGTGGGAGCTTTTCTTGCCAATGGAATTCTATAGAGTATCCATCAGTGTTGCTGCTCCTGGTGGAAGCCCTTGCCATAGAGTGATGAACTGATGGACAGCAGTGACTTCTGCTGGCGCAGCTGATGGTATCTATTCTGAAGATTTGTAAGGTGTCTCCATACAGAATCGGTGTAGTTTAGTTGGTTTTTTGTTTTGTTTTGTTTGTTGTTCTTTGTTTTTCTGAGACAGGCTTTCTCTGTGTAACAGCCCTGGCTGTCCTTGGAACTAGCTCTGTAGACCAGGCTGGCCTTGAACTCACAGAGATCAGTTTGCCTCTGCCTCCCGAGTGCTGGGATTGAAGGCGTGCGCCACCGCTGCCCAGCAGATTAGTTGATCTTGGTTGATTAGTACCACTTGGACTAAATATTGTCGTCCTATGGGTAGTTCCTGCATATCAGTTCCCTGTCCCACCTGCTCAAAGCCTGCTTTCCTTCTTTCCTCCGTTTAAGCCAGTTATCTGTTAGACAAGGCCGAGACACAAGGCAAAGATTGGGGAAAGTTTGGCAATAACATGGCAGTGACCTAATCCCCTTGATCGTCATAGTGTTCCTCAAACAACTAAAATAACGAAGGACCCAATAGAAAAGGGGCAAAGGTTTTAAATCAGAAGGAAAAATTGAAAATGGCTAGTACGTTCATCCTTAAATATCATTAAACACGATTTAAAATCAAATGCAAAACAAGTTGCCATTTCCCAGCTTTCATATTGGCTAAAATTCAGATATTCAGAAAACTGATTAAAGAGTAGAAACCGTAGCATGTTGTTAGAACTTTTTATAATTTTTTTATACAAGATGAGTTGGCAAACATTTGTGAAAACATTAAAGACACATACACTTTAATCAACAAGTCCCAAAGATATACTAAGGTACACAAAGTGTTATCTTTGCATTGTCTGCAGCAGTATGAGCAGAGGTCACCTAGTACTGTTACTGAGCACGGGACTGAGTCCAGTTAGCTTTCCATGAGAATGCCGGGAGGGGTGGAGCTTGATCACACCTGTGGTGAGAACCTTCCACATCAACTCCTGCAGAGAAAGCCTTGGGGAAACAAAGGCAATAGATGGCAGCTAATTTAGAGAAGGACTAGAGATGGGGGCGGGGAGTGAGAAGGGGGGGGACGGGGGAGCAGAGAGACTTTATTTCAAAACCATAATTTTGAACTTAGACGAAACAACCCTGGGTGATAAACGTCAGTAGTTAAGATGTGTTGAGAGACAAAGATTAACAGCTTAATGAGTCATTTATCTCTGTCTCCCCCACGCCCTCCGGTCCCCACCTTCACCCTCAGTGCCAATGGTGAGGCTTCTCTGAGTATTAGCTGGAGCCTCACTTTCCTTGGGGCTTAGGGGTGCTGCTTTTAGTCAAGTAACCAGAGTCCATCAGCAGAAGGAAACAAAGACTTGGTCCAACGAGCTTTTTAAAGTACCCAGAGAAAAAGCAACAGCATTTTTCTAAAGAATTTGATTTGGGCTTCCTAGACCATTGTTGGAAGTCCCTACTATTCCTACAAGATACTCAAGGCTGGTCAATGTTTCTCGAGTTTTTCCTCCAAGCCCCTAGGGATTCAAGGGCACCCTCTTGTCATACCTCACTGAGGTGGAACTTTGGACCTGCCCACGTCCCCAAGACCCAGGTTGTGCCTGTGACAACTGCATTGAGTGAGGGAATATGTCTTACTTTTCTTCCTCACGTTTTCCAGCTGCCCAGCATAAAAAAATGTGCTCACTAGCATTTCACTATTAGTGGCTTTTAATTTTGAAAAATACCCAGTGAGCTGTTTAAAAACTTGAGGTACTTGAGCATTTAAATCAGCTAACTATTCTATTTGAGTTAATATTGAACATAAAATTGAGTTTTTAATGTGTTCCAGTTTTAAGTTTCCTCTTTTAATCCTGCTTTGCGTATCATAAGCTTGTCCTTCATCTTGTCGTAGATGTCCTCTCCTCTGGCATCCTGTCCACGTGGTAGGTTTGTCTGTAGCCACCCCCACATGAACACATGCCAGGTGCCAGCTTTGGTGCGTGGTGACTAGGATGTGCTTCAACTTTATTTCTGGTTCGCGGCCACCTGAGTCCTCCCTCTGAATTCCCCCTGACCTAACCCGCTTTGTGGAGTGATGGCGCTTCTTGTTTTCCAGATGGCGACTATTTTACTTTCACAAGACACGAACCCATTGGCGTGTGCGGACAGATCATCCCCGTGAGTGTATCTTCTCACACTTCGTATTTATTTTCATTTGACCCAGTTCTCTTCAAGACACATAAAACACGGTCCTTGGTGATGTGTGTTTTCCATTACTGGGAAGAAAAACTTGAGCTCATGTTGTTGACATATCTCTAACAGCCTCCCAGTAAATGCTTATTTGAACAGGTGAATAGAGTTTTGGGCCTATTACCATGAGTTGAGTTCTCAAGTCACGGAATTCTCCTGATAAAAATAAGCAAAGCAAAGTACAGTGTATGAATAACCCACCCTTGGTTATGAATGTCTGTCTGCTTGTGGGAAACTAATATGTGGTTGTATTTGCTTGTTTGTGTTTTAGATTGGCAACTCATCTTTCCAGCATATTGTTTTATATGGTCTCTTAATCCCTTTCTTCCCACTGTCTGTTTTCACAAGACTCTAGAGAGAAGATGCTTCAGAAGACACAGCAGTACAGTTAACATCACAGTCAAAGTTGAAACCGTCCCCTGCTGTTTCCTATCTTGTAAAGAAAAATAGATGTAGTGACTAGTGTTTGGATTGGAACATTAAACACTGTTCTTCGCTCTCTCCCATACACACCCTTGGCACAATACAAAGAGTCACTCAAGCTTCTAACAGTACTATCTCATAGTTCTGGCTGGGATTTCAGCAGGGAGGGGGGCGGGGTGCTGACATCAAACTCCAGTATAGATAAGACAAGAAGTTTTCTCTTGCAAAACAGAGAGAAATGACTCAAGAATAATCTTTGAGTTTGGGACCAAAGATTCTTAGGGGCTTATTAATATTAGTTCAATTAGTCAGCTCTGGTTTATTTGTGACCTTCATTAGAGAATGAAGAAAGGAAAGAGAAAGGTTTGAAGTTCTTCCTCTCCTCCCCTCAGGACCCCCGTCCCTTGCCGTGGTTGCTACCTTTTCTGTAAGCATCAAACCTGCTCCTCTTGTGCTCCCCAGATCCTCAGAACCACAGCTTTCCTCACAAGGCAAGAGCGCTTGTCAACCCCTCCCTCAATTACTGCCTCCAAGATTTACACACTGTAGATGGAATTAAAACATCACCAAGGACTCCTAAGTTTATAAACAACTAAGGGGGAAAGAAATTGGGTGTTTGGTGAAGGCAAGACACTTGTATATTTTTGCAGCTTGCAAGAGCCAGTGAGAATCCTTCAAGGGTGGCAGCTGAGGTGCCTCAGGCACAGACACAGTGTGGCCAGGGGCTGGGGCCGGGGACCAGGGGTGCTGTTTCCTTCCTTACTGAAATTATCAATGACACTTGATAGTAAGGAGTCCATGCCTGAGCTTATGACCATACAAGCCTACTATTCTACTAAAGTCATTTAAACAGTGTTAATCCCCACGTTCATATATTCATAAAGATGCTTTAGTTTGGTTTCCATGGTGTTTTTTGCAGTAGGAAGGAGGCTGATAAAATTTTTGTATACTCATTGATAGGTACATTTTTTTATACAATTTATAGTTGTACGTTTTATGACAATACATGCAAACATGCCACATTGAAATTCACATGGCCTTAATGATAATTGATAGCTAGGATTTTAGTTTCTTGTTGATATACATAAAACATTTTTCATGCCAATGTGAAAATCTTGGTGTAAAAATCCTAAATTTAAGGGGGGAAAAACTCACATATTGAAACTTGGAACAAAGCCCAATTTTAGAAATATGTAAACAAAATAAAAAGTAGAGCTAAACAAAAATAAAAAATGACTCCCTACCCCCTTTCAGCAGGAGCTTGCTTTAGGTGGATAGTGGACGTGTAATGCGTTGACCAGAGAGAAAGAAATTTTCAAGGCCAGTGCTGTTACCCTCTTCAGAGTGATGATGCCATCAGAATCCCAAAGGTCTACACTTGGCAGTGGAGAAGATTTATGTTCAGGACAATTTTCAAAATCTGACAAACTGACAAGTCACAGCTTGAAAAAAAAGTCATGGAGAAAGTTCCCCCGTCTACTAACTTCGCTCTTCCCTTCCAGTGGAACTTCCCCCTGCTGATGTTCACCTGGAAAATCGCTCCCGCACTGTGCTGTGGTAACACAGTGGTGATCAAGCCGGCAGAGCAGACACCGCTCAGCGCCCTGTACATGGGAGCCCTCATCAAGGAGGTAGGCAAAACAGACTGCAGGGGCCTGCCTCGCCTCCTTCATGTGGAACCTGTGAAGCAGAGCCCAGGCAGCCTGAAAGGGGATGTTCACACGCACCATCCTCCAATGTGTGTTTCTTAGGCTGGCTTTCCACCCGGAGTCGTCAATATCCTGCCGGGGTATGGACCAACAGCAGGGGCGGCAATAGCTTCTCACATTGGCATAGACAAGATTGCGTTCACAGGCTCTACTGAGGTAAGTACCTGAGAGACCACGGGCTGAGAGACAGTCCCACGAACGAGCAAAGGGGATTGCTGGAAACGCAGGTGTAGGGGTGCACATTTTTAATCTCAGCACCGGAGAGGCAGAGATGGCAGATCTCTGAGACTGCTTGCCAGCCATCCTGAGCTACTTGGCAAGTTTAAGGAGCGGGAGGGGGCTCTGCCTCAAATAAAAAAAAAAAAAAAAAAAGGACAATTGCTTCTGAGGGATGACAGACAGTTGAAGTCCTCTGGTGCACATGCACATGCACATACATATACACAATAAATACATAAATAAATGCTGCAAATAGTAGCCATAGGCTCGACACCCACCGTGAGTCCCCAGGCCCCTGAAGGGGCACCCATCAGTTTGTATAGCACTGAGTGTGAAAGCAGAGGTGCACGCTGACTCTATGTGATTCTGTCTGTGTAAAAACTACCTCAGAGGTTGGGGCTCTGGACACTTTTAGTCAAGAATATAGGACAGAAGCAAGTAAAGAAGCTGGAAATCCGAACTGGTGTGTAGTGGAGATTCCAGGGTCTGCTTTCCCCTTCTCTCCATTTCCCCAGGTTCTGTGGGTACAAGTGCCTCTTAAGCCATAGGGTGCAAAGCTTTCTGGGAAAGGCCAGATACTAAGTGCTGGAGACTGCAAGCAATAAGATCTCTATTGAATTACTCCACTATGCCCAACTGGTGCCAAGCATGCATGATATATATACTAATGAGTGAGGAGGCTGTGTGCAAGTAAAACTTTTTCATAGATGCTGAAATTTGAATTCTATGTCATTTTTTGTACATCAAAAAAGTCTTATTTTTTCCACATAGTGAAAAATGTAAAGACTGTTTTTATCTAGAAAGTCCTATCAAAAACAGCAAGGCCAATATGAGTGGCGGTTTACAGATTCCTGATCGTCACAAATCTGCTGTTCCGTCATGTCTGTGATTCAGGTTCAGATGATATAAGAGTTTTCAAATGTCATTAGAGACTAGATGCTGAAGAGTGCCTGCACCTGATTAGGATCAAATTGGATAACGGAACTGGAAATGTTGTTCTCATTCCCTTTCTGTGAGCTCACACTGCTCCAGAGCTACAGGGGTCCTTGCTGGAGCCCCCCGGATGACAGCAGCACAGAATGTAGGATACCCTCAGCTCTGCGGCGGTGTAGCCTAGTAGGAAGAATGAGAGCTGTGTCTGTCAACTAGAGTAGGAGATGGAAAAGAAACAAATGTAATCGGGTTTAGTAACATATTTAACACCATGTTTATAAAACATTATTTCAGCCTGTCACTGTAGAATTGGTAACTCCATATTTGACGTTCTCTTTTTCCTATGTAGTCTTTGAGATGTGGTGTATGATTTACACTTCTAGCCCAACTTAGTGCCATTATCCATGTTGCAAGTGGTCCATAGCCACATGTGTTGGTGGCCCGCATACCTGACAGCAGCTCTAGAAGCTTCCTAAAGTCAGGTGATGCAAAGTTAATGATAATTTAGTTAAATGGACTCTTAGTGATTTTGTATAAGATTAATAGACTTCGATGACAATTTACAGTTAAAATGATTGAATTATATTTGTTGAGAGTTTATATCCTCTGTTTCCAACCTTTAATTTGACTTGTACTTGCTATCATAATTTCGCAGTGTATGAAACATATGAACCCAAGTGTGGACGTAAAGGGAAATGTTCTTCCTGGATGCGCTGAGTTTATTGCTTTAGAAGTATTTGCTAAAGACTAGATGCTAAAGAGCACCTGCATCCCATTAGGACCAGACTAGAAAATAACATCTATAAAGCAAGCCATTGGAAAGAATCCTGAATTAAAGACTGAGGCAAAAATGCAGGCAACCTTTAAACAGAATCACAAGAAACCTACATCTTTATCTCATATGACTATGGTTGACAAAAATCTTGAATAAATTACTTCCGAACAGAATTAACAGTATCTACAAAGGATTATATACCACAACCAAAAGAAATTTATCCAGGAGTGAAAGTTTGGTTTAATATAGAGAAACAATCAATTTAATACTCCGTATTAGTAGAATAAAAGACTAAAGCTACACAATCATCTCAATAGACATAAAAAAGCACCTGACAAAATCTGCCCAATACAGAAATTTATACACAACTGTTTATAACATTATTCCTTAAAGTAGAGACAACCCAAATGTCTATCAAATGATGAGTTGACAAAATGTAATAAAGCCACAGATGTTGTATCATTCAATAATTTAAAAAGGGAAAGAAATATATATAACATGAGTCAACTGTGTAGGCATGGAACTTAAAGAATTTGGTAATGATGGGCTATGTATTTTATGATCATAGTTAATTGAGAAGTGTCTAGAAGGGGTAAATGTACAGACTCAAAGCAGATTAGTGATTTTTAGGGGCTAAGATGAATGACTGTGAATGGATATGAAGTTTCTTGTGGCTTTGTTATAATGTCCTCTATTTAGATAACTGTAATCATTGTGGGAGTTGCACAGTTCTGTTAATAAACTAAAATGCCTGAATCACATACATCAAAAGGAATGTCCTAGAGGGCATGAAAGAATCTCAATAAAGCTGTAGAAAATGGATGATTCTGATGTTGGCTTTGAACCTTGGAAATTAACAGTCAACACTGGTTGGGCAAATACTTCTTAATGCCAGCCAAGTACTGGTCATCCTACCACATCTCCTCAGCAGCTGAAGAAGGTGCAGGGGTAAGCTAAGCCCAGCTGGGAGGTTAAGTTACTCGCCCTGCTACATGCTCGTACATTACAAGGCTGTAGGCCATACCCAGAGTCCCTGCGGCAGACAGTGCTGCACCGCTTCTGACTGCAGGCTTGTACGTGCCTGTAGCAGGCAGGCTTCATTGAACTCTGGGATAGCATCTCACAGAGGGCATTTATTTCTTCATTTATTGTTTGTTGTTGTTTGAAATAGTCTTCCTCTGCATTCTGCAGGCCAGGCTGGCCTCAAACTTATGACAATCCTGCAGCCCTAGGCTAGAAAATTCAAGGCATACAGATGTGAACCACGAGGCCCAGCTCTCAAAAAACACAGTTTTTAGATGATGCAAATTCTTCAGTGGAAAACTATTTCATTTCAAGAAGCATTTAAAAGTATTTATTTCTGAAAGACTTTCACCAGTGTTCCAATTCATTTTTTTCTAAAACTCAAATTAGGATTCATCTTCAGTACCTCCGTTGTTTGATCTGGGACAGGTCATTTATCTACCATTTTCTGACACAACAATTAAAGTTCGATCCCCAGCTATCTTAAGTCATTTCACTAACCTTTACTGAGGACCAAGTTACCATATACTGTTGGGATTTGGGGATGCACCAGTGAAACATGCATGTCAAGGTAGCCTACAGGACAGTCTCTGAGCAGCTCTTAGAATGGTGTGGAAGCACACAGCAGGAGATGACATCAGACTGTTTCCTTTAAATTTTCCTGCTTTTAAAGATGCATTCTAATAGAATAGAACCCAAAATTTCCCTGTGAATTTACCTTGTATCTTGGGCATCTAGAGAAATTTCACTCTTCAAGATATTTAAACTTGAATAAAAAGTTACTTCATTAAAAAATAAAAAGTGCTTTTTGAAAATAACATCATTTCCCCTCCCTTATTTTTTGAGATGGATTCTTTTTCAAAAATATTTATTTCTTTTTATATGTATGAATATTTGTCTGCATGTATGTATGTGCATCACATGCATGCAGTGCTCACAGAGGCCAAAAGAGGGCGTCATAATCCAAGAACTGGAGTTATAGATGATTGTGAGTCACTATATGGGTGCTGGAAACCAAACTCAGGTCCTCCGCAAGAGCAGCCAGTGCTCATAGTCATTGAGTTGAGCCATTCTCCAAAAAGGAAAACAAATGTTTAAGGAAATGGTAATTCTACCTCTTAATTCTGTTATGGTTATCTCAGCTGGGAAGGATTTGGATCTACTTTCCTTTTAATCTTACCACTGAAGAAAATGAAACTGCAGGTTATAGGAACCAAATTGTGAAGAGACCATGGAGGAAAGGACCCCAGCTGTGGAGACCCCTGTGAGCAATGTGTTGCTTGACATTAGTGTGCAATCAGTGACGCTGGTGTTAGTCATGTCTCAGGATCAATTCCACATGCCAGGACCAGGATCTTCTGAAAGGTCAGTGCATACTTTTCTGCAATGCACAATGAAAGGTTAGCTTTTGATGCATCCTGGCAAGAACATGCAGGTATTTTTGTTTTTGTTTTTGTTTTTTGTTTTTTATCTTTCCAATAGTTCTACTTTTGTCAGACATTTAAAATTCCCAAACTTCAGATTACATACCAATCCAGTACCCGTTCTGCAAAGTTTCTTCAAGATGATGTGGAAGATGGGGAAGGGAGCCAAACACAACCTTGAAACTGACCACACCTGGTGGGACCTCCTGAGGAGTCAGTATATGTCTGATTTCCTAATGTCATCCACAGTTGATGGTCTAGCCTGCACCAGATCTCATCACCCAGTGACTGGTGAACATGGGACCTCCTTGTTCTTGCTGGGTTACTTCACCTTAAAGAGTATAAAGTATGTGAGAGTAGATAAGTGATGAGATTTTTCTCTGTCACTGTTTCCCTCAAATCATCATCCTAGTCCTCGGCTTATGGTACTCAGCCACATTGGACCACATTAATTTCCATCAGCAAAACTATGCAGTGATATAACAAGCAAAAATCATGTCTGAGTTGAACAATTCATGATCAGTTGAATTAGCATTGTGGTAAGCAAAAACTCTCCTAGAATTCTATATTCACTTAGGAAGTTAATCTATTTCAGCTCGAGTTAATATCCCTTGATCTTTTACTTAGAAAATAAAGCACTACTCAAGAACACTATCGATGCACTGTACTTTGCCTCGCTCTGGAAAGCAGTAGATAAAGTTGTACTTTTTCGGGAAGAAATTCAAACATAGGGTTCAAATTACACTAAGAAGAGCAATTAAGATTACATATGCCAGATTTGTATGTGAAACCTCAACTTGATTTAGATGCCTATTATGGTTGTACGAATTTCGTCACAGGACTTGTTACTGTGCAGTCTTTGCAGTCCTCAGATTTCCTGTCTGCAGATTAGGAATGATTGTTACCTACTTCGTGCCTTGAAAGGGTGAAAGAAAGTGCAGTGGAATGTTTGGTGTGGCGCTGGTTCTTAGCAAAGTGTCAGTGAAGATGAGCCACCATTGTTACTTGGGATTTTTGTTTGTTTGCTTTGTTGTTGTTGTTATTTGTTTGAGACAGGGTTTCCCTGTGTAACCCTGGCTGGTCTAGAACTCTCTGTAGTTGGAGGAAGGCTGACAGAGATCCACATCTTGAGTGCTTGGATAAAGGAGAAAGCATGTGCCGCCATAGCCAGCTGTTTGCTGTTTTGTTTGTTTGGGAGGGGATCTTACGGGGTGGGGGATTGAGACTGGGTCTTACTTTGTAGCCCTGGCTGTCCTGGAATTTCGCTATGCAGACCAGGCTGACCTCACATCCACAGAGATCTGCCTGCTTTCCTCTACTTCCTGAATGATGGAGTTAATAGTGTGTACCAGCACTCCAACTTTCTATTTATTTCTGAGTGACATTTGTAGGACAATCTATGCTTGGGGAAGTACGGTATAAAACAGTGGTTCTCAACATTCCTAATTCTGCGAGCCTTTAGTACAGTTCCTTGTGTTGTGGTGACCCCCAACCATAAAGTTATTACGTTCCTACTTCTTAACTGTAATTTTGCTACTGTTATGAATCATCATATAAATATCTGGTATGCAGGATATCTGATGTATGACCCCTATGAGAGGGTCTTTTGACACCCCCCCAAAAGGGGTCATGACCCACGGTTTGAGAATCATTGGTATAATAGAAGAGCCAATGGATTCTCCCAGACAAGGGTTAGGACCCAGCTTTCTCACGGTATGATCTTGGCCTCCTTCCTGTCCTTCATTTTTCACGTTTGGCAGGCTTGTAGTAACTCTGTACAGGCTTATTTGTGGGTTGGGACAATACATTTGGAAGGTCTACCGTTATTGCTTGGCACGTTGAAAGATTTTAGTAAACACTAGTTGAGTATGAAACTTCCATTTGCAAAGAATGTCTGTCGAAGGCTAATTCCCACTCTCCTCTGGCTGCTTCACTCCCCTTTTGTTTGTTTTGTGGCTTGCAGAAATAGTTTACAGATATTTTTGGCTTCTAGTAAGCAGTGTATGTGTGTTTCTCTTCTGTTTCATGTTTTGGAAAATTGACCAAGTGCTAGCTTGCATAATAAGCTTTTTTTTTTTAAATCCTTTAGGTTAATTAGTGGACTGCTTAGAATGTAGCCCAGGAAGAGAGTTTGGTACCCATTGAAAAATTCAGTTAGGATTCCTTGCTGTGGTCTAGAGTAGGGGCCACTCTTTCAAGCAGGGTTTGCCAAAATGAGATTCTGTGGCAAGGGGGACTTAGGAAGAAGAAACACGTACTGTAGATACTGTTGCATTCAGCAGTTGTTCAGGAGCACCTCGCTGTGGTGCTGGTGAGGCCTCATTCAGATTCTGGTTGCAGGACTTCACCCAGAGTTTCTGGCCTAAGCTGAAATTGGCAGTGAGTCTAGGAATCCTCATTTTAATAAACTTTTCTAGGAATTCTTCACCCATGGTCAAGAGTCAGTGGTTTGCTAGGATTGGATTAGATGGGTCACACTCCACACCCCACTTAGAACTTCACAATGCTGAGTGTGTTGATTGTGCTGAAACAAGATGTGTATACATGGAAGGCCACCCACATCGTCTTCTAGAAGCACAGTTTCACCGCAGCCCTTCTTCCAGGCTCTTCCCACATGACCCAGTGCTGCTCAGCAAGCTCTGATGAGCTCCCGTGCTGTGACACCTGACTTGTTTGGAGTGAAAACCTTAAGTGTTGCCTCCTTATGCTCCAGAAATCACAGATTATTCAGCACGGATACAGTCTTAGTTTTGCTTCTGTTTTCCCCTGAACTTCTTCTACTCCTTTTCATCATTCCTTCCAGGCTCTGATTATGTTAAATTTTAATTTATTTATCCCCAGTGCATCTATTTTACTTTAAAAACTATTAAGCCATACCTTAGTCAGTCACATAGGTTCAAAGTAATTTTCATGCTAGTAGTCCACAAAGGACAACCAAGAGCTATATGGCACAGTTAACCTATACCATAACATTTTACTTGCTTAGTACATTGTTGCTAATGGGTTTATTGAGGCATAGTCTAGGTCCAGTAGATCTCATGTATTTAAAGTGTAGAGCATGGTACAGCAGGCATGTGGAGCCATCCACCTATGAGAGCACAAACTCACTCAGAGTGCATGCAGTCACCACACTTAGAAGTCTTCTCCCATCTCCCTCCATCCCAGTCCCTACACTTCTGGGTACTTTATACTTTTTGACTAAGTTACTTTCATTTTCTACAAGTTTATGTGAATGGACACTGACAGTATCAATAGCTAGTTTCTCTCAGAATAATTAATTTGAGATTCACTTGTGTTGCTGTATATTTCTACTGATTCTTACTGCTGAACAATATTTCATTTTATGTATAGATCACAACTTGACTATCCTGTCAACTGTTGATGGACATTTGAGTTGCTTCCAGATTGGGTTTAGTACAAATAAAAACCTTTTCATGGACAAATCTTTCCTGTTTCCTCCCCTAACCTGTGTGTGTGTGTGTGTGTGTGTGTGTGTGTGTGTGTGTGTGTGTGTATGTATCTAGGGATAGAATGGCTATATCATGGCAGATTCTCATACCATTTTATATTTCTATGCAATGGAAACACTTACAACTCCCCTACATCTTCACCAGCATTTGATATGGTTAGTCTTTTTAATTTAAGCCATTCAGATAGCTGGATGGTATTAATATCAGTGTGGTTTCATTTAGAATTCTCAACAATTAAGCATTTTTCTTTTATATATTTGTCACTATGCACTATCTTTGGTGGGATTTCTTTTCATCTTTGCCCCGTGGGAAGGGGAATATTGTTTTCTTACTTTTGAATTCTGGGTACAAGTTGTTTATATTTTGCAGCTCTTTCCTACAGTCTGTGGTCTCTCTCTAATCGTCTTAACAGTAGTTTGGAGGAGACCAGTTGCTCTTGGGCTTGATGAATTCTAGTCCAGCAATATTTTTTTTATAGATCAGGGTTTTGGCACTATGTCTAAGAAACATTTACCTGACTTAAGAGCTCAAAGATTGCCTCCTATTTCTCCATGTGAGGATTTTTGGTTTTGCTTTACATTTAGGTATATGCACTTTTGAGTTAATTCTTGTGTTTGTTATGAGGTAGAGATTGGCATTCCTTCTTGTTAATATGAATGGCTGTAGCTGCCACTACTTCTTGAAAAGATGCTCTCCTCCACTGCATTACCCTGTGTCTTTCTCAAGCATGAGTATCCATATTTGTTTGGCTCTTTCTAGACTGTTCTATTGCACTTGTCTGTGTTTCCATTCACCGACACCACATGATTTTGATGGCAATAACTTTATAAAAACAGGAGAAAATACTCAATAACTGAGCACTCATGCTTAAAAGGTGGAGATAGTCTGTGGGAAAGAGAGGTAGAGGGAGTGTTGTGGTTTGAATAAGATAACCCAAACCAGCTCATCTTTTTGAATGCTTAGTCACTTAGGGAGTAGAATTGTTTGAAAGGGTTAGAAGGATTCGGGTGTAGCCTTGGAGGAGGTGTGTCACTGGGGACAGGATTTGAGGTTTCAAAAGCCCATACTAGGCTCAGTCTCTTTTTCTCTCTTCCTGCTGCTTGTGGATCAAGCTGTAGCTTCAGCTACTGCTCCAGTACCCTGTGTGCTGCCATACCCCCCACCATGATGATAATGGAATAAGCTCTCCTCAATTAAATTCTTTTAGAAGAGTTGCCTTGGGTAGTGTCTCTTCACCATAGTAAAACACTGAATAAGACAAGGAGGAAGCCAGGATGGTTTGGGAAAGGGAATCAGGTAGAAGTAGACCTGTGACGTGCTTGGCTGGTCGGAACATGTACCACACTGAGAACCACACTCCAGTGCACATTGTTTCAGCTAACTTTTTCCCATCGAATATACATTTGCTATTTCTCAAGGAGGTTTATGTTCATTTAAAGGGGAACCAGTTCTGTGGCTTTTGAGGTATCTTCTTGTTTTCTCCCTGAATGACATCAGTGGCAGATGTCACGGGACCTTATCTAGAACATGAAAATCAAGTTGTAACTCATCTGTTCTTTTTGGACTTTGTTGATTACTTGGGAAATCACATAGATTCTTCTACATCGAACATGTCACTTAAAAGTAGATTTGATCATAGCTTCTGTTAGGATCGCTCCAGGGATAGGGAACCTGTTGACACATCACAAAACATCTGCAACAGTCTGAAACTAGAAGCTTAGTTGAAGTGGCTGCTTTCCATTTTACTTTAGCAAAAACCTTCAGAAAGCAAACAGTACTCTGATTCAAGACAGGATTAACTCCTCCTTATGTAGCTAAATACATAAGCAGTATGTGTAAATATTTAATAAGTGACTATGAAAGTCCTCTTATAAACACAGAGTCAATAAACATCTTCAACAAAGTACAGGAAGACGGTTTGCATTTTGTTTGATATGATGTATTTTTTTCATTCAGTTAGAGTAGCAAAACCATGATTTCATCATTAGTCAACAAGATAGTAGGGAGACCATCAAAGCAGACTACAGGAGAGTCTGACTGATGTGTGCCAGGCCAATGTTTGTAGCTAACAGCTGTGTTGCCACTGATGCTAATTCACGCAGTGGGGTTCCCCTTTCATTTCCCAAGCTGGGTGACTGTCCTGTTATATGATGCAAGCCCATTGCGCTGCTGGAGTGATGAATTAGGTCAGCTCTCTTCTCTCTCTGGCCTCATCCCTCATAGGCAGGTTGTGGTCTGGAACAGTTTCGGCCTTTTTTTTTTTTTTTTTTTTTCCTTAAAACAGAACAAAACAGCAAAGGTAATGAATCAAAGGATTTTTAATGAAAAAATACTAGTTTGATGTGACAAAATGTTCAACTGTATAGGTTTTTAATTGTGAACTTTCTTTTCTTTTTTAAAATTCTTCAGTCACGAATAGCAAAGACTAAGAGGATGTGTGCTTCTGTCTCTTCTGACTGAGGAAGTCTGGTTTCCTTGCTGATTTGCTGAAGCAGGAATTCTCTCCAGGCTGAGGCTGAATGGTCAGGTCCTAAGAAACCTGTCCCTGTAGCTCAGCTAGTTAGTGGGACATGCATCTTTCTGACTTGAGTAAATCGCACTTCTTCCTATCAAAGCAACGTAAGAAATCAAACCTTGAGTTTCTTCTTACTGATCTGAAATAAAGAAGTGTTATGGAACAGAAGGATGACGTGGAGCAGACAGCTGACTTAGACTAGGTTGGTCATAAGATCCTGTGCATAATGGTCAGACTCCTGCATGGCAGAGGATCCCCCCACCCCACCTCCACCCCCTGTCACAGCACATCCAGAGAAGAGGAGCCACCACAGAGAGAGGCTGTGGTGGGAAAAGCTCGAAGCTCCCTGTGGGCATTCTAGGTCCAGTCAGGCTCTGTTACTCCACAGGGACCCATCACTAAGTCATTCCTAAACCTCTTGGAGTCCTGATTTCTTCCACCTATAAAATGGAGGGATAACTCTTGCCTCTCAGAGTTGCTGTGAAGATGAAAATAATGTGTGTGAAAAAGAACAGTATAGGCCGGGTGGTAGTGGCGCACGCCTTTAACCCCAGCACTCGGGAGGCAGAGCCAGGCAGATCTCTGTGAGTTTGAGGCCAGCCTGGGCTACCAAGTGAGTTCCAGGAAAGGCACAAAGCTACACAGAGAAACCCTGTCTCGAAAAACCAAAAAAAAAAAAAAAAAAAGAACAGCATAGAAGAGGCACTCGGTTAACAGTATCATTAGAATGGAGCTGTGATGAGCGGGGACAGCTGTCCCCCAAGAGGGGTTTCGGCTTGTTTTGTTTTTTGACGCCCCTCCCCCAGGTTCTTTTACTGTTCTGGGAATTGAACCTTGGGCTTTACACATGTTAGGTGAGCACCCTGCCTCTGAGCTATGTCCCCAGCCTGCTCCCATGGTTCTTAGTGGTAGGATACATTTGAATACTCTTGGGTTCTTTGGAAAAACAGCCACAGCTATGAACCCTGAAGCCCAGGCTGTACGCTCTGAAGGTAGAGCCCAGACTCAGAAAAGGCTGTGAGTGCCTGGGCTCCCTAGGTACAGCCAGTTTTCCAGCTGTACAGCATCCCCTGCCTGAGATGTGAAGCTAGAGGAGGAAGAGGGAGCCCAAGACCCTGCTAGCTGCAAGCTCAGCCTGCAATGGGCCTTCTACAGCGTCTCACCTCTGTCACCCGCATGACCAGAGGTTTCACAAGCCTTGCTGGGGCTCACTGACTCAGCAAATGTGACTGAAAATTACACACACCCCCTACACACACACACACACACACACACACACACACACACACACACACACACATCAGCTAGAGCCCCTGCACTGACAAGTACAGTCTTGGAAGGAAGACAGACAGCTGGTAAGCTAGTACAGGGTGAGCGTTATGGGCAAGGCACGGTGGGATGGAAGGCGATGGGACCAAGGGAAGGTGGGAGAAGGAACTAGCAGCTCAGGAGGTGCCCCGAGGAGGTCTGTGAGGACTTGATCCAGTAAGCTGAGGGACGAAAGCCTTGCCTGCAGATGAAGGGGTTCTCGTTCAAAGACCCAGAGCCTGTTCCAGGAAGCGCATGTGGTTTTCGTGGGCTTCCAGTGGTAGATGGGTAGTGGAGAGAATTGTGGGAACAAAGGCCAGATGTGTATTCATGGTTGTATTGATTTCTATAATCTGCATAATCTGCATTTCACAGATAGTGTTTTCAAATTGCTGTTACCACAGAAAAGTTGCCTTGGGTTCTGATTCTTTCTGGTGAAAATCGAACAGATTAATTTGGTTTGTTTCTTGGTATTTCAGAAGGACAAGAAATGCACGCTACATGTATTTTTTTGCCATTTCCATCTAAGATGGAACCAGGAAGTACAGCACTGGAAGTCCAGAAGGAAGAGGAGAGAATCAGTCAGTGTATTTGGGGTATAGTAAGAAATGAACATATACTAGAGAAAGCGGGCATCTTCAGAAAGTGGACTGAGATCTTTTGTCCAGGTCTGTTTTCTGTTTCTGAAAAGGCATCTTAGCTCTGAGAAGGGACCCACCTTAATTAAGGTAATTAATTTGTGAAAATTTGTAACCAACTTCAGAAACTGTAGAGAGCAAACACCTTGTATGAACATGGCCTTAGAAAGCCTTTTGTGTTCTTTTTTTTCCCCCCATTTGGTCCTGGATAACAAATTATTTTCTTTGTGAAGAACCAAATTACCTTCACCTCACTGTCGCATTGCCGCGAACAGGATTCTGGAGTTCTGCGGCTCTTGTAGGGACACTCCTAATATCAATCTTGAAGTCTATTCAAACAAGTATGGGAGGCAGAGTTGGTCTGTGCCAACATTCCTGCTGAGAATTAGCCCAGTTTCACATGTGTGTGGGAACCCCCACTCACCACCGTGCCTGCTTGGGGAACACGGATCGAGCTGGAGTCTCTGCAGGGAGTACCGCCTTAGGAAACAATGATAGCCTCGCTATCGCTTACTCTTTCATAAGGAGGGTTGTGTGGGGAAACTCAAAACAGACCAGCTTTTCTGCTGGCCTCAACAGCTGTGGTGCTCTTGGGAAAAAGCTACTTCTGTTCCTTATGGCAAGAAAAACACAGTTTCTGAGTGAGTACAGGCCCCAGGAGTCCCATCTGTCCTTTTAAACTCCAGTTAACCAGAGTGCTAAGGGATGCATTTGCTGCTGGGTTGAGCTTTCATTCTGCAGGTGAAGAAGCTGAAGCCAGGGAAGGTGAAGGGGCCATTCCAAACTGAAGTTTGCTAGGAGCAAGCCCACTTCATAGTACCCAGGGCTTCCCTTCCCTCCTTCCCTCCCCTCCCCTCCTCTCCCCTCCCCTCCCCTCCCCTCCCCTCCCCTCCCCTCCTCTCCCCTCCCCTCCCCTCCCCTCCCCTCTCCTCCCTTTTCTCTTTTAAGGCAATCTCATCATGCACCTCTAGCCGGCCTGGAACTAGCTAAGTAAACCAGACTAGAGATCTGTCTGACTCTGCTTCCTGGGTGCTAGCTGTAAAGGTGTAGGCCATCGTGCCTGGCAAGCCTAGGATTTCGAATCCTTAGGGACCAAACTACTCCAGAAACCTACATATGGTTATGCTTACCAGGCACATCATCCCAGAGATGGGAAGGGGTGATAAGAGTGTGCTGTGAAACCTTTTCAGATTGCAAAAGATGACGGCCTGAAAACCAGGTCCTTATGCTCTATTTATGCCTTTTACAAGATTGTTTCCCAAACTGTATGACTTTTCTCTCTCTTTTCATCTGTACATTGCCTCTTTCATTCAAATTGGCCTAGCTTTCATACAGTGTGCCCATTATCTTGACGCTTAAGCCTCCTTTATACACAAGGCACTTCCCGCCTTCTGGACACGTAGGAAAGGGTGTGGAGCATGCTCCTGTGGAACTACACTCCAACCCTCCCACCTAAGAAGGGAAGTCAACCCCAGGGATTTGTCTTGTTTACAATCACTGCTCCTTAGACGTTCGAATCCCATAGGTTTAGCCTGACACCTTTCCGAGGAATTGTGTATGAAATACCTTAGCTTGATTTTCCTGGCTTGCAGACATGTTAGCACAGGTTCGCCCTGGTCTCTAATTTTAAGCACACCATTTTCCCCTGCTTTGGGCTTGCATTGGTTCTGTTTTCCCTTTGTAGTAATGGTAGTGAGGAATACTTCCTGTTTGGAGTCACTTAACCTCTCCCCACTCTCCAATCCATGGAAGAGTCACGTGTTGGCGGTATATTTGTCAGAGAATTTGATCTGTAAACTAAGAACACCTTGGGTAGGCCTATGATGCCTGCCCCTGCAATTGATGAAGATTGTTGCATCCTTGCCCTGTTCCATAGGGAAGGATCAGAGTGGCCTAACTGAGTGGGTTGTAGTGAAGACTCACATTAATGTAAAAGTACCTTTGTGGCTTAATCTATTTGGGCCTAGTATTAAATCAGAGCCAGGTTTTTCAAAGTGCACTTCAGAGCGAGCCACACTTGTTGGATACCTTCTAGGTTTACATGAGAGTCTCTCTGGCTGCACATTCCCTGTTGGTGAGAGACTAAGTCAGCCTTGCACCTGCCACAGAGTAGAACTGTGAGAATGCGCTGAATGAAGGCATTCTGTAGCAGGTGGATTTTTAGAATTGTTCTGTTCTCAGACCACCCCAGATGGAAGCGCCTCTCTCATTGCTACCAAATCCATCTCTCCTGGAGGCTGAACTACAACTTGACCTTTGTCCAGAAACAAAGAAGAAAGGCATTATTTACCCTATATTTGTCCCGCAATATTTATCATAAATAATCTTGGTTTCTAAGGAAAGGCTGGCATAGGAGAAATTATTCTCTGGTGATCATAGACTGTAAAGTTACTGGAGCCATGAAAATAATCATTGGCCAACATACCTAGTGGCGAAACCTGACCCCTCACAGAACAGTCTGGTGGTCCATTCATCCCTGATGAGTCAGGGAGTGAGGCTCAGAGAACAGCAGGCCAGCTAGGCTGGCACTTTCTTTACCGGCCCTAAGCATTTAGTCAACATCTTGCTCGGTGTAAAATCCATGGCTTCCCTTTCATGCAACGTCTTTCTTAAATACAGGAGCTGCTGTTCTCCTTTCCCATCAGTTTGGAGTGTGGTGATAAGATCTGGTGGTTTGTGACACACACTGCCTCCTTAGTGACATAGAAAAGGAGGCAGAACAGAGGACAGAACAGGGAGGGATGGGCAGGCCCCTAAGCTTGGCCTTACAGTCAGCCTGCTACTGAGCAGCTAGGTGACCTGCTAATTAATGTTTATTACTTTCTGACTCTTAAATCTGTTGTTCTCTAGAGTGAGATAATATGTCCCCCAGGGGCTTGTGGGCAGCATAAATGAATCAGGACATGTAAATGTCTGCCCTAGACTCACATTATGAATGACATGTTCATGAATTCCAGTAACTGTCTTCTTTGACAAATCACTTACTTATTTATCTCCCAAGACTTTAGAATGTACCCACATCAATTACAAAGAGCAGAGAGAGCCAAGCACATGGGAATTCCTCACAAGAGCAAGCAGTCACCAATGGCCAAGTCTTCAAGGACTACTCGTAGGTGATGGCGTGGAGTTAAAGAGCAGCTGGTTCTTGAACTGCCCATCGACAGGTTCCTCCCTCTTCCTAGTGTCTCAGGCGCTAGACATAATTTCTACTTTACACTGTTGTCTGCCAGACCAAAGGGCCAGAGACTGCCTTTGCATCTGTGTGTTTTCTTCTCAGAAGAGAGAGAAAGCATATTTGCTTTTCTGGAAACGTAGCCTTTAATGAGCCCAGGTATTCCTAGGTACTTCGCCTAGGGATACAAGAGGCCTAGCTGGAAGGATAGCCAAGGAAAACTTTGGCTGGTGAACCAAAATCAGTCTATTAATATTCAGAATCAGATTTTAGTATTTACTACACCTTAATGAGTAACATTTTTGTTCAAAACAAGAAACTAATTCTGTGTTTTTCAGAGATATGACTTCTCTGAAACAACAAATTATTGTTTTCTCATGATCATGGACTGTATAGTTACTATAGACATGAAAACTGTCATTGGACAAAAATACTTTGTGACAAAAAAAAGGTTGTTTCCTCAGAATGAGGACATTTTTTCTTAAAAGAAAAAAAAAACATGATTATGAGGCTGAATTACAGTGCAACACAAAGACATTCAACCCAGTTAGTGCACAATATTGGCAACCGGGACTTTTCCTGAAGCAATTACCGTGCATGTACATAGTTGGAGAGATCTGGGGGAGACACACATTGGTGAGCCTGGTGGTACCTACTCTTACAGCTGCCTGGATGTCTCTGCATGAAGAACAGGCCCCCCCTTGCTCCTCACCCTTGTATGTGTTTAGGATGTCTGAACACTTAGAGTGTGCTGGGCTGGGTTCTGAGAGCTGTCCGTATTAAGGCACTGTAGCACGGCACTTCTAAACTCGAATGCACACACTCTTTTCATCCCCATTTACAGAGCAGGGGACCAAAGTTCAGAAAGCTGACCCAGTTTCTCAAGATCCCACAGTTGAGTATAAGGCAGTGAAAACTCCAGGCAGTCTAGGTGGGGGTCTTTTCTCTTAACTACACCTCTCCAGTGTCTGAGAACTCATTATCCTGATGTAGAGTCTCAGTAAAGTTGCTGAAACACCAGGCGTAAACAAATGTAGCTTTTCTCTTCTCAAGACTTTTAAATGTTTTATTTCTCAGTAGAATTCCATACAAGTAACATTTCCTCGGCACAGGACCCAACTTCCTGTATAGGCTACATATGACAGCTCAGCATTTACATGAAGTGACCTGTGTTCATCAGTATGATGCCTCGTGTTGCAAGTGGATCCTCTAAGGCCATCATTGAGGTGTAGTTTTTGCACAGGACATCCATCAGTAACCTCTGCAAAAGGGAAGACAATCACAGGCAGGCCTGACAGCATTAGCCACCACATTGGGCATGGCGGGCCATATATGGTACTGCAGTGAGGTCCTGTGCGGACAGGGCCTTTATAGCCTGCTGCCATCAATGAGTGGATGCAGGTCATCCCCAAAGTGTCCATCTCTGCTTAGGCAGACCCTGAAGGGTCTGGCTGCCTCAGTCTTTCTTCTGAAATCATCCTTGGCCCCTGAGGTACCATGTTCTTTCTTGAGCAGAGCCTCTCTGTGGCACATCTCTATTTCCATTGGACACATTCCATTTCATGACTGACATCCACTTAGTGTCAAATGGTTTCTCTTTAAACAGTCTCTTGTTCACTTGAATTCTAGATGAATAGGCATTTACCCTAACATACTAGTTAGAAACAGACTCTCAACTATCTAGAATACTTTAGCCCAAAGCAGAGGCAAAGGCATAAGACTTGGTAGTTTTAGAGGTAAATGAACAGGTTTTGTTTTTGTTTTTGTTTTTCTTGATAATGGTAACTTTCAAGTGGGGTCAATTGGCCTCCCCTCCCCCAGAAGCTATAGTCCCAAGGAAAGACCATAATGTGGTCATGAAACTTTTAATCACATATTACTTGCTATTTATCTCCAACAAAACCTTCTGGCCTGTGTCTTCCATGATGAAAGGAAGTCATTATTTCCATCCTCTTCAACATACGTGTTCAACTGCATCCCAGCTGCCTGTTTCATCCTCCCAAGTTGACCACAAAAGTTGTCCCTCGGGGTTATTTTGCCTCTAGGATCATTTAACTACCATGGCCTGTTGTTGCCTGGAGCTGGCTCGACCTCTGACTGCAGCAGTGCAAGGTGCATCAAGCCTCTGCATTCCCTTCCTTCCAGGTTGGCAAGCTGATTCAAGAAGCAGCCGGAAGAAGTAACTTGAAGAGAGTGACTCTGGAGCTCGGAGGGAAAAGCCCTAATATTATCTTTGCCGATGCTGACTGTAAGTGGCCCGCAGATCTCTCACGTGTCAGAATGCTACTCTTCACATTCCTCTGCTGTACATCTACTCTTGATGGAAGAGCAAGGGTCAGGTCTCTGAAGTAAAGGTCATCACAATTCTCTGAGGAGGTGATCATTTCACATAGGAGAAAGAACACCTAGCCAACTATTGACCAGTCTAGGGCCATTTTGATTTTCTGGTGTTGTAGGATAGGGTAGAAAAGGTGAAGGTTTG